>NC_064617.1:717148201-717849701 GCF_023898315.1 Schistocerca nitens | reverse complement strand
ATGCACAACATGTGTCTTAACAGCGAGTCTGTCTCAGGATTCAGAAGCAAAAGCACCAACATACATCCAGGTTGCTATGTTATTGCTGTTTATGATGACAAATGGTACTTAGGATGTGTTGCAGAGTGCTGTGAAGCAGAAGGTGATGTATTTGTGAACTTCATGGCACCAGCAAGATCATTTTATTGGCCACTTTTGGCAGACAGGTGTTGGATTCCTTTTGAACATATTCTTATGACAGTGTCAGGAAGAAAGTATAATTTGCCACTCAATGTACAGAGTACAGTAGCTAAAATGTGGGAGAACATCTGTTCAAAGCACAATCGACTGGTTTTTAGCAGTTACGGTGCAGTAAACATTAATGATAGGTTGTGTAAATCTGTCTATATGTTGTTGCTCAGTGATTAAACAGTTGTGGGAGAGGATAAGAAGAGGCAGAAGAGTTTATGATAGGTTTTTACAAAATTGTGTTGTGGAACAATGGCCACATCACCAAATACATCTGTAAACTTCCATTGTACACAAACGTCTTGTGCAATAACATGCTGACATTTTGAGATATATATCATTATGGTCTACTTATGCAGTGTGTGAAATTTGGCTTGGATACCACTTGTCGCTTTTGTGCAACCACTCTTCGAAAATCCATGTTTTTTTTTCAGGTAATTTTTCAAATTTTTGTATTTTTGTGTGCATGTAACTCAGTTTTTGTGACTGATATGGGCATGATGAGTTCTGTGTGTGTTTAGGCCACATTAAGCTTACCACAAAAAAAATTTATACCCTTTTTGAATGAATTATATTCGGCATAGAGGGCACCTACAATATGTACATTTTAACATATTACATTTTTTTAACCACATTTTGGAATTTTTTACTTCACTCAGAAATATGTTGTTGGTGTTTTGATTCATGGCATGTGTTCTCTAAATAGATGTTACTGGGTTGTAAAAATTTCACCGGACTGTGTGGAATAGTTCCAAAGTTATCAAGACCTGAAGTTGGGTCTGAAGATAGATTGCCAGATGCGGGTTGCAATTTCCGGGTCACGCCACCTTCTTTCACAAGTCATAATTCTGGAACTGGCAGGGGAAGCTAATACTTTGCACACGAGTGTTCTACACATGGTAGAATTAGTGTACTGAATTTCAGTCAAATCTGGGACTATGAGCTGGAGCCCCTGGTTGAACTCGCACAGAATGACCCAAGGGCATGCAGCTTTACTGTATGGTTAAATGATGATGGCGTCCTCTTGGGTAAAATATTCCGGAGGTAAAATAGTCCCCCATTTGGATCTCCGGGTGGGGACTACTCAGGACGACGTTGTTATCAGGAGAAAGAAAACTGGCGTTCTACGGATCGGAGTGTGGAATGTCAGATCCCTTAATTGGGCAGGTAGGTTAGAAAATTTAAAAAGGGAAATGGATAGGTTAAAGTTAGATATAGTAGGAATTAGTGAAGTTTGGTGGCAGGAGGAACAATGTGGTATCGATAGCTACGATGCCACAACGTAGGTGCGCTCTGCTAGCTTGGCACTACGACAGACACTGACGACAGCTCACTAGCCGGGAGGGAAGAGCTCTACGAGCTCCGCTCCAGATTCTGCCCATTTGATCAAGAGCAAATGGCTGGGACACTTCACTTCAGCTTCGCTTCATATACTTTGCTCTACTTACGACGGGTTTAAGGCTTGCTCTTCATTACAAAGTTATGTATGCCCTGTATATATTCAAGCACCAGTAAACCACTTTTACTTTCTTGCAGTATCGACTTGTATTACCCGTTCCTGCTCCTACTCACTTCCTTCATTCTGCCAACCTTCCAGTTTTCAGGAGCAGACCCACGGGCCGCCTTCCAGGTGGGATACAAAGAACAAGACTTCTGGTCAGGTGAATATGGGGTTATAAATACAAAATCAAATAGGGGTAATGCAGGAGTAGGTTTAATAATGAATAGGAAAATAGGAATGTGGGTAAGCTACTACAAACAGCATAGTGAACACATTATTGTGGCCAAGATAGATACCAAACCCACGCCTACCACAGTAGTAAAGTTTGTACGCCAACTAGCTCCACAGATGACAAAGAGATTGATGAAATGTATGATGAGATAAAAGAAATTATTCAGATAGTGAAGGGAGACAAAAATTTAATAGTCATGGGTGACGAATTCAGTAGTAGGGAAAGGGAGAGAAGGAAACGTAGTAGGTGAATATGGAATGGGAGTAAGGAATGAAAGAGGAAGCCGCCTGGTAGAATTATGCACAGAGCATAACTTAATCATAGCTAACACTTGGTTCAAGAATCATAAAAGAAGGTTGTATACATGGAAGAAGCATGGAGCTACTGGAAGGTCTCAGATAGATTATATAATGGTAAGACAGAGATTCAGTATTTTAAGACATTTCCAGGGGCAGATGTGGACTCTGACCACAATCTATTTGTTATGAACTGTAGATTAAAACTGAAGAAACTGCAAAAAGGTGGGAATTTGAGGAGATGGGACCCGGATAAATGAAAGAACCAGAGGTTGTAGAGAGCTTCGCGGAGAGCATTAGGGAACGATTGGCAAGAACGGGGGAAAGAAATAAAGTAGAAGAAGAATGGATAGCTTAGAGAGATGAAATAGTGAAGGTAACAGAGGATCAAGTAGGTAAAAAGACGAGGGCTGATCAAAATTGTTGGGTAACAGAAGAGAGACTGAATTTAACTAATGAAAGGAGAAAGCATAAAAACGCAGTAAATGAAGCAGGCAAAAAGGAATACAAACGTCTCAAAAATGAGATCGACATGAAGTGCAAAATGGCTAAGCAGGGATGGCTAGAGGACAAATGTAAGGATGTATAGGCATATATCACTAGGGGTAAGATAGATACTGCCTAAAAAAAAAAAAAAAAAAAAAAAAAAAAACTTTTAGAGAAAAGAGAAAAACTTGTATGAATATAAAGGGCTCAGACGTAAACCCAGTTCTAAGCGAAGACGGGAAAGCAGAAAGGTGAAAGGAGTATATAGAGAGACTATACAAGGGCAATGTACCTGAGAACAATATTACGGAAATGGAAGATGATGTAGATGAAGATGAAATAGGAGATATGATACTGTGTGAAGAGTTTGACAAAGCACTGAAGGATCTAAGTCAAAACAAGGCTCTGGGAGTAGACTACATTCCATTAGAACTACTGACAGCCTTGGGAGAGCCAGGCCTAACAAAACTCTATCATCTAGTGGGCGAGATGTATGAGACAGTCGAAATACCCTCAAGACTTCAAGAAGAATATAATTCCAATCCCAAAGAAAGCAGGTGTTGACAGATGTGAAAATTACCGAACTATCAGTTTAATAAGCCATGGCTGCAAAATTCTAACACGAATTCTTTACAGATGAATGGAAAAACCGGTAGAAGCCGACCTGAGGGTAGATCAGTTTGGGTCCGTAGAAATGTTGGAACACGTGAGGCAATACTGACCCTACAACTTATCTTACAAGGGAACCTCCCCATCGCACCCCCCTCAGATTTAGTTATAAGTTAGCACAGTGGATAGGCCTTGAAAAACTGAACACTGATCAATCGAGAAAACAGGAAGAAGTTGTGTGTAACTATGAAAAAAATAAGCAAAATATACAAACTGAGTAGTCCATGCCCAAGATAATCAACATCAAGGATAGTGTGAGCTCAGGAGCGCCGCAGTCTCGTGGTTAGCGTGAGCAGCTGCGGAACGAGAGATCCTTGGTTCAAGTCTTCCCTCAAGTGAAAAGTTTACTTTCTTTATTTTTGCAAATTTATGATCTGTCCGTTTGTTCAATGACGTCTCTGCCGCACCGCAAAACCGTGCGATTAGTAGACGAAGGAACGTGCCTCTCCAATGGGAACTGAAAACATTTGATCGCAAGGTCATAGGTCAACCGATTCCTCCACAGGAAAACACGTCTGATATATTCTAGACGACACTGCTGACAGACTGTGCGTCACATGACAGGAATATGTTGTCGACCCATCTAACTTTTACACTTGGCGAGTGGGTAAAAAGATTCTTCTACCTTGCCCGATTTAGGTTTTCTTGGGGGTGTGATAATCACTCCCAAAAAAGTGATGAAAACATAGAAGTTTGTCACATAAACTGTAACAAATGAATGCAACAATTTCACAGTCGCACAGTTTTCCCTGTGCTCTGTCAAAACATATGTTAACGTTTTCAAATTTTTCCGTGTGTAGACCGTCAAATCCTGCATATGTCCAAGCAAATCTGAACATGTCCTGGAATTTTGGAGAGCGAAGTTGATTATGTGTGAGTGCCTGAACTTTGATAACTGACACACAATCACGTCAACAATACTACTCTGTGTACCTGTGCAGCTTCGCAAAATCATAGAATCTTTTCACAAAGTATTTCACTTGCCGAAAAACAAACACATCTAACAGTTGCACAAGAGGTGTACAACCTGGAGGAATGGTAATCATGTCTACTCCCACACTAAAATTGTACAATGCCTGATCCTTCTGTATAGCAGTCAAGGAGTAAGGCAAAATCTTTGTACGCGTAAGGAGCAATCACACGCTCATTAATGTCTCACTAGTCTTTTCTCCATTTTTCCTGATGCACTGCAATCCACAATGACATTCGTCATTTGCGCAAGTACACTATTCACCTGTTGCTGAACTTGCGGTCCAAATACACCATTTTTTTTTCCTGCAAACATAAATAAAATGTGGGTAAAAGAAATCCTGCTTTGTTCAGAGCATATTGTATGGTATAACTATGTGAAGTGGCATGCAGCTGGTATACAGTACATTCCGTGTCGCCTTCTCCAACTAACGATAACGTGCGGGTCGATTTCATTTCATAGTTAAAACCGGACTGATCTGTGTTGATAATGTATGCGTCTTCATACTGTTGGAATCTGACGTTAGTTTCTGTAACAAACGTCTTGGAACACACTAAAAGTTCTTCCAGTTTATTCGCGTAGTTCTTGCTTACATATTTCGTAATCTTCCTGCTTGTAATTTTGTATTTTCTTTTGAATGTGACAAGCCAATGAGATGAAGCCTTGAATTCCAGGCCAATTTGCTTAGTGTAATGCAATCCCCAAATCTGTAAGTCTGTACCAAGCACTGCACTTAATTCATTTCTGGCTTTAATAAATTGTCAGTATACATTGTTTTCTAGATCACTGAATTTCTGTCTTCGGGTTCCACGACTTCTTTGCAATATTTAATTGTGCTTTTTTCCTCCATCCTTTTAAATTTCTTAAATTTATTTGTTACTTCAATCCATAATCTATATTGGTGTCTTAATTGGTTTGGACAGTAACCTGTATTGGAGCATTTCCTTCATGTAACCCAAAGGAATACCATCAGATTGAAGTCGCAGTATTTTCTCTACATGTTCTTCGTACGGATCGTCAACAATCTCATCATCTGGTACATACAGCCCCGCAGCAATCAGCAAGGTATCGTCATCACCACATGTACTGCTTATCAACAAATGTAGGAAATAATCATACAAATGTTCGACAATCATTTGATCCCTTAAGGAACTTTCCGATTCCTTACAGTTCGGAAAATATTCATTGACCTTGTTATTGAAGTCGCGAGCTATATCTGCTGGATTCATTTTGCCCACGGAATACATCTCATGTATTTAATGCACTCTCGTCCAAAGTAGCGAACAGTCAACTGCCAGCCATGGAGCCTCGTTAGCAGGAATGCTCTCTCTTCTGTGCGCTTTAGTTGACTGACGTGTGTTTCGATGTTTGTTTAGGTGTAGCGTCCCCATACTACTGCACAGTTACCTTGCATCGGACGGACGGACAGATAATAATTGTCTGAAAATAAAAATTTAAACTTTTCACTCGTTCCATACCTACTCACGCTAACAACGACATCATGGCGCTCCTGAGTTCACACTATCCTTGATGTTGCCTATCTCGCAAATGGACTACTCAGTTTGTATATTTTGTTATTTTTTTTCATAGTTCCACACAACTTCTTCCTGTTTTCTCGTTTGATCTGTGTTCAGTTTTGCAAGGCCTATCCACTGTGCCAACTTATAACTAAACATGAGGGGGGTGCGATGGGGAGGTTCCCTTGTTAGAAAATAGATTAAGGAAAGGCAGACTTAGAGAAAGCTTTTGACAATGTTGACTGGAATACTCTTTTTCAAATTCTGAAGGTGGCAGGGGTAAAATACAGGGAACAAAGCGCTATTTACAATTTCTACAGAAACCAGATGGCAGTTGTAGGAGTCGAAGGGCATGAAAGGGAAGCAGTGGTTGTGAAAAGGAAACAAAAGAAAAATTCGGAGTAGGAATTAAAATCCATGGAGAAGAAATAAAAACTTTGAGGTTCGCTGTTGACATTGTAATTCTGTGAGAGACAGCAAATGAATTGGAAGAGCAGCTGAACGGAATGGACAGTGTCCTGAAAGGAAGATATAAGATGAACATCAACAAAAGCAAAACGAGGATAATGGAATGAAGTTTAATGAAGTAGGGCGATGCTGAGGGAATTAGATTAGGAAATGAGACACTTAAAGTAATAAATGAGTTTTGCTATTTGGGGAGCAAAATAATTGATGATGCTCGAAGTAGCGAGGATATAAAATGTAGACTGGCAATGGCACAGAAAGCGTTTCTGAAGAAGAGAAATCTGTTAACATTGAGTATAGATTTAAGTGTCAGGAAGTCGTTTCTGAAAGTATTTGTATGGAGTGTAGCCATGTATGGAAGCGAAACGTGGACAATAAATAGTTTAGACAAGAAGAGAATAGAAGCTTATGAAATGTGGTGCTACAGAAGAATGCTGACAATTAGATGGGTAGATCGCATAACTAATGAGGAGTATTGAATAGAATTGGAGAGGAGAGAAATTTGAGGCACAACTTGACTAGAAGAAGGTATCGGTTGGTAGGGCATATTCTGAGGCATCAAGGGATCACCAATTTAGTATTGGAGGTCAGTGTGGAGGGTAAAAATCGTGGAGGAAGATCAAGAGATGAATACACTAAACAGATTCATAAGGATGTAGGTTGCAGTAGGTACTGGGAGACAAAGAAGCTTTCACAGGATAGAGTAGCATGGAGAGCTGCATCAAACCTGTCTCTGGACTGAAGACCACCACAACAACAATGCAGATGATTAGGTAAAACAAACCCTTAACATTCAAATGCAGCATTAGTAGCCCTGTTTGACACAATCATGTCGTCTAAATATCTGGACGTAACTATGCAAAACAATATGAAATGAAATGAGAATTGTGATGGGGAAGGCAAATGGTCAACTTTGGTTTATTGGGAGAATTTTAGGAAAGTGTGGTTCACCTGCAAAGGAGACCACATATAGGATGCTATTGTGACCTATTCTTGAGTATTTGAATCATGCACATGGTCACATTAAACGCAGACATTTAAGCACTTCAGAGGCGAGCTCCTAGATTTGTTACCATAGGTTCAGGCAACATTTAGTATTAGGAGATGATTCAGGAATTCAAATGGGAATCAATAGAGGAAAGGTGATGTACTTTTCGAGAAATACTATTGAGAAAACTTTGAGAATTGGCATATGAAGCTGAATGCAGAAAGATTCTACTGCCGCCAACAAACATTTCTCATAAAGACCACAAAGATAAGATATGAGAAATTAGAGCTCATTCAGAGGCACATGGATGATCATTTTTCCTCCTTCTACTGTCCATGGAACAGGAAAGGAAACAACTAGCAGTGGTATACGGTACCTTCCACCAAGCACTGTACAGTGGCTTGCAGAGAATGTACGTAGATCTACGACATAAATGTTGAATTTGCTCACTTTGGTAGTATTAATTTGCAATCAACACTCATGTACCAACCTAAACACAACAACAGATAAACTATTGGTGTGAAAAGCTTTCCATTTCACAGTAAAAAAAAAAAAAAAAAACTAAGTGCCTGTTTATTCAGTTGTACAAGACATAATCAATGTTTTAATTCCTCTCAAAAAAATAAAGCGATGTACTCGATGTTTTGTTTACTGGTAGGTAAATGTCTGCAGTCCTGGTACACACTTAACTGCCGGTGCCACAATACCTTGCATGCCTATATAAAAATAATGATTTTTTTTTTTGTTTGAGCTCCTCTAGTGGTGTGATGAAGTATGTAACCTTTTTTCCCAAGGTGATAATCGGAACTATATGACTACCACTTAGTTTATTACCTGAAAGTATTCATACTTTGGCTACACAAAAATGACATGCCGCCCGACTTTTAGTATGGGAAAAGTTTTGAGAATGGCATTGGCTCTTTTCTTAACACCAGAACACAGTAAACTTTACTGTTACATACCTGGGTGGAGGTGGTACCCCACGAGGTACACTAAAACACAGTCCTAAAAGCAAACAAAATAAATTGTGTCAGTACAATTAAATTATCACTGTTCTGTATAGTTTTTTAAATTGTGGAAGCAGCTATTGCACTTATCAAGAATACTAGAGGTTTGACATTGAGATATTCTGAATGAAGAAAATGGTTCAGACAGGCAGACACACAAATAACAAATTAGAAAGGCTTAAAATTACTAAGCTAATAAGTTGTTTTAATAAGAAAATGTTTCAAATGAGTCAATAAATTAATGTGCGCAATATACTTGCCCAAAGGCCACAGACCGACTGCTGTTTGTGTGGCCAACGCAGTAAGTAATATATTTATCTATTTCATCACATCTTACTGCTACATGAAATGATCTTAGATTTTCTCAATGTGACTCAGGGGTTAAGGTACAAGACGTCAGTTGAGATGACAACAGTTGAAATTTCCATACAGCTATCCCCACATATGTTTTCTTGGCCCACTTAAGGCATATGTCAGGATAGTTCCTTTTGAAAGTTGACTTCCTTTCCTTTCAGTGATAGTGCTCAACCACTAATGATCTTGTCATGTTGCCATTAATGCCTAGTCTGCATAACTTTCTTTTCTTCATAAGATGTGCCTGCTTCCAGGTTGGTTGAAGATCGCAGATCAAGTCTGGGGGGGGGAGGGGGGGGGGGAGGGGGGGGGGGAGGGGGGGGGGAGTGGAAGGCTGTCTACAACAGAGATTAGTTTCAACAATACAGTTACTTCCTAAACATTCTCCAACTGAGGGTTGTCTGCCCTTGCCTTCCTTCAATCTTTGACGTGAATTATTCATGCAGTTGTTGGACGCCGATAGTTTAATGGCGATGAAGTGGTTGTGCAGCTTGGCATTTATTTTTTTGTATTTTTCATGGACAGATCATTGCCAGAGGTGAAAGAAACAACAAGTGGTAAAAAATCCTTGAACCAACAAAGGATTGAACCCGGGATCCTTGGTTTTGTAATCTGACATTAACTTTATCATCAAGCCACATGCTATGTACAAAAACTGAATTATAAACAAAATTTAAAATATGTGAATAGGATAGTTGCTACTCACCATATGGCAGAGAAGTTGAGTCATAGATAGGCACAACAAAGAAGAGTCAAAGTGAGCTTACAGCTAACAAGGCCTTCATCATCGAAAGTAGAGAACATATCTGCACTCTCACTCTTACACGTGCACACGAAAGCAGCTGACACACGACTTCAGTCTCTGGCTACTGAGGCCAGACTGCGAGGCACCAGTCCATGATGGGAGAAGAAATTGGGTGGTGATGTGGAGAAGGCTGGGACAGGGAGGGAGAGGGATACCAGGGTAGGGGTGGGGGGATGGGAAAGCACTGCTTGTGGGAGCATACAGGGCAAATGGAGAGAAGGTAGAACAGCTAGGTGCACAGTTTGGAGGTTAAATGGAGGGCTTGGGTGGGAGGGTTTGGGTAGCAGAAAAGGAGAGAATAAAATGACCGTGGGTGTGTTGGTGGAACAGAGGGCTGTGTATTGCTGGAATGTGAACAGGGAAGGAGCTCAATGGGTAAGGGCAATGGCTATGACAGTACCTCCGTCCATATCAAACCTACCAACCACCAGCAATACCTCCAATTCAACAGCTGCAATGCATTCCATACCAAAAAGTCCTTTCCATACAGCCTAGCCAAGCTGTAACCAATGTGCTGCATTCTATGTGGGCATGACAACCAATAAACTGTCTGTCCACTTGAATGGTTGCCGACAAATTGTGGATAAACAGCTGAACCACCCCATTGCTGAGCACACCACCCAACATTATGTTCTTCATTTCAAGGGCTGCTTCACAGCCTGTGCCGTCTGGATCCTTCTCACCAACAGCAGCTTTTCTGAATTGTCCAAGTGGGAATTCTGCTTGTAATATATCCTCTGTACCTGTAACCTTTCCGGCCTCAACCTTCGTTAGCCATAGTCCTTACCCATCTAGCCCCTTCACTGTTCCCATTCCAGCACTACACAAGCCCTATATTCCACCGATCCACCCAGTGTTTGAAGAGAAAAAAATGGAAATGTTAAATTAAATGTAGACGGCACCTCTATAGACTGTGTAACAAATGCAAAATTTCTAGGAATGAATATTGATTCGCAAGTGGTGTAACCACACAAAGGTACTTGCAAACAGAATATCATCAGCATGTATGCCCTTAGAATCTTATCATCAGTGTGTATCATGGAGTTTCTTTTAGTTACATATTATTCATATGTACACTCAGTTCTTAGCTATGGAATTCTTTTTTGGGGAACAAATGCACAAAATATGAACACAATATTCAAACTTCAGAAAAGAGCCATAAGAATAATAACCAAAAATACTAGTCAAGCTCATTGTAAAGATCTGTTCAGGGCACTAGGGATTTTAACTGCTCCATGTGAATACATTTACCAGTCAGTTAAACACATCAAAAATAGCATTGGTAATTACTTCACAAACAGCTGTGTCCACGACCACACAAGAAGAGATAGACTCAGCTTACATTTACCAAGAAAAAAAAACATAAAACTCGAAACAGCATTTTCTACCAAGGAATAAAACTGTACAATTACCAAAAGAGATTAAAGAAATTGCCAAAACACACTTATTTGAAAAAGCAGCTAAAAAGTACCTGTTATGCAATACAATTTATACAATGAAGGATTACTTAGCTAAAACAGAGTAGGGGTTTGATTAAAAATGTTATACAAATAAATAATAATAATAACGATTATGAAATATCCAAGATTCCACATAACACCTTCACTTTATGTTTTTTCCCTTCTTTTTTTCCTTTCTAGAAATACTTACCCCCAAGACATGCATAGCACAATACTAACACCTCTTCCTCTTTCTGTGCTCAACAGCTCTCTCGGTATGGAGGGATGCTGACTCAAGTTTTCCAGGATAGCAGATGGGAAGTTGCAGTACAGAAAATGGCGCAGAGATCACCAGTGTGTATGTTATGAAACAATGTGTGTATAGTGTGTGCAGTGACATAGTGAGATGAATGAACAATGTGGCATTACATTACTTAATATGTTATTTGTAAAAAAAGAAAAAAAAAGTATTTTATACCAGGAGTAAATCTAATTATTGTCTCTAACTAGAAGTCTATAGCTAAATATATGCGTATACAAATTAGCTTTTTTTAAATTGATCTAAATTTGTAAATATTTTGACATGTCCTATATCCTTGTAAAGATAGATCTACGGATGAATAAAGCTGCTGCTGCTGCTGCTACTACTACTACTACTACTACTATCAACAGAGGTTGCAAACCAGAAACAAACTTCTACACTGTTTAGTGCAATCATCATCGGGCAAGTAACCCATGTCATAACAATATGGGTCAACAGATGCATATTGAAAAAGAGCTCAAATACACTTTTGAGGACCTTCGTTTGTAATAAACGATATAGAAATTTCCCACAAATTTAAAAACTACAACTAATCGAGACAGCCAAAATAAATATTAATGAAAACAAAAAATTTTAATGCGAATGCAAGCAAAAATTCTCTGTGTTAAGAATAACTGCCTGACTATTGTTGCTAACTTTACATCACGTAATACTAAAAACTGTTATAACACTTGCCATGCGCTTGCCCAGGGTTGTGATACGGATCCTGTCCAAGGATTACAACTTTCACATCTTTAACGGAGCACATTTGCGTCCATGTCCATACCTTATCCTCTGGGGGGAAAATTCGGCTTTTCCCACGCTCCTGTTGTAGGAATTCGCTAAGCTGCAAAGGAAAAATGGCTTAAAATTAGTTTCCTTCTAATTATTTCCAATGGCCTACTGGAATAAATAAAGTACACCATACACACACACAATTTATACCTTCTCAAAATACGGACTTTTAAATTCCGATTCCAGGGCCTTGAACCACGAGACACCAATACTATGATGTAGCGCAGGATACCTCTTACTGGTAAGCTTAATTTTTGCAATCACAGCATTCGGCCACTCTCGTGGTGAAGAAGTGGGCGACTCCGTTTTCGATTCTACACCTTCATTTGTGCTCTCTTTAAATTTCTTCGTTTGTGTCTCATTTTCTGAAACAGATGATAGTGGCCTTTTGATCTGAACCGGTTTAATGAAATTCAGAATACTCCTCTGCGCCGGCATCTTGACTTTTTCCGAACTCCACAGAACAAAGACACATGCGCATTAAAATGGCATACTACGGTCACAATACATTTGACGCGTTCCAAGTTACCCGCGCAAACACAACCATAAACAACTGTTGCGTGCCTTGGGGTAGCTTCCAGAGGAGCTGAAAACATGCACACCGCCATTTGTGCCAGTAACAATGCAGGAGGGAAAACCCACAGTCGACTGTAATGCGGCCCCTAGAAGGTCAAAATTCAAAAACATTGCGCAATATTACTGTCTTTCGGAATTGTGGACGATAAAAATGCTGCTGCTGTGATAATTACTCTACTTTGTTGCAAGCAGAAAAAAGATAGGTAAAAAATTGGTTCAAGGAGTATCAAAAGTCACTCACGAAAAATCGTTGAGAGAATTGAGATTGAACGAAAAAACAACCTCATAAATTTATGTGTACATATGGTACAACGTTCTTATCCACTACCGAACGAGGTGGCGCAGTGGTTAGCACACTGGACCCGCATTCGGGAGGACGACGGTTCAATCCCGTCTCCAGCCATCCTGATTTAGGTTTTCCGTGATTTCCCTAAATCGTTTAAGGCGAATGCCGGTATGGTACCTTTGAAAGGGCACGGCCGATTTCCTTCCCAATCCTTCCCTAACCCGAGCTTGCGCTCCGTCTCTAATGGCCTCGTTGTCGACGGGACGTTAAACATCAACCACCACCACCACCATCTTATCCACTACGCGACGATACCTTGTTACTGCCAATTCATTCAAAGACTTGAAATTTACAAGTGGAGTTTCACCTTGCAGTATTTGAGACATAGGTTTAGTTGTGGAAACGTGTCATACAATAAAACATGCTCTAAGGGACTATATTCGGGTAAGTAATGTATACTTAGAGACAAATTTCTACATGTACTTTTATCCATAACTATGAATTTAAAAAATCTTTCTTCATGGCCATTCCCTGGATTTTCTGAGCGATAAATCATACAGTTTACAATTGGTGAGGAAGCAATAGAGATTCACTGAGCATAAAGAAAACAAATACCATGAAATTCAGTTTCAAGAGGACCATAAGAATAACAACAAAAACTATTAGTCGAGCTCAATGTAGAGATTTGTGCAAAACAGTGTGGATTTTAACTGCACTGTGTGAGTACGTTTAGGCAGCTGGCAGAAGTAAAGCTGAGAGGACGGGGCGTGAGTCATCTTTGGGTAGCTCAGTTGGTAGAGCACTTGCCCGGAAAAGGCAAAGGTGTCGAGTTCGAGTCTCGGTCCGGCACACAGTTTTAATCTGCCAGGAAGTTTCATATCAGCGCACACACCGCTGCAGAGTGAAAATCTCATTCTACATTTAGTATAAATTGTAAAATCTAAAATAACACTGATAATTACAGCACAAATAGTTCCACCCATGACCATGGAACGAAATCTAAACTGAACTTAAATTTACCAAGAAAGAATAAACAGGAAAAACAAAATAGCATATTCTATCAAGGAATAAAACTGTACAGTGAAATATTAAAGGAGATTAAAAACATTGCTAAAACAAACTTATTTTAAAACGCAGTTAAAAAGTGCCTGCTGAGCAATACATTCCATACATTGAGGGATTACTCAGATAATGCGGATAAGAGAATTAGTAAAAAAGGTAACACAAACAAACGATAATAATAAGAAAACGTAAAACAATCCACACAATAATATCAAACAATATTTTTTTTCCTTTTTCCTTTTCTGGAGAAACTTACTGTCAGGGCTATGCAACGCTCTTTTTCAGCTCATCTAGCTCTTTATAGACTGATACTGACTCACTTTCTCATGCTGCGATGGGGAAGTTGAGATGCACAAAATGGTTCTGACATTAGCTGACTGTGTGTAGTCTTATGAAGCAATGTGTGTACAGTGTGTATAGTATGAACAATAACTAGGAGTGGGAAATGAATTTACAGTTTCTGGAGAAACTTACTGTCAGGGCTATGCAACGCTCTTTTTCAGCTCAACATCTAGCTCTTTATAGACTGATACTGACTCACTTTCTCATGCCGCGATGGGGAAGTTGAGATGCACAAAATGGTTCTGACATTAGCTGACAGTGTGTAGTCTTATGTAGCAATGTGTGTACAGTGTGTATAGTATGAACAATAACTAGGAGTGGGAAATGAATTTACAGTGTAGCATTAGCCTCTTTCATTATTAAATAGCTTATTTGTAAAACAGTATAAACCGAATAAGATAGCACTGTTTTAAGCACAGTGGCCTTGTATTCAGAAGGGCAGCAGCTCCAATCTTCATCCAGCCATCCCAATTTAGGTTTTCTGTGGTTTCCCTAAATTACTTCATCAAATGCCAGAATTGTTACTACTATAACACCACAACTGTCTACCTATCCATTCTTATCTTACTATACCTCTGAGTCTGCAAATGTCTGTATATGTTAATTTCTTTATTTTTGCCATTCTTCAAGTTGTAACGTTCCCTGGCAAACTCACGCTATTAATGAACAAAAGTTTAATTGTACCATATACGCAACTCTGAGCAAGTTGTACATACCGTAATTAATGAACAAAAATATTATTGAATTTTGTGTAAAAGACATTTGTTATTATCGTAATATTTTTTGTAGTAATATTCTCTCTGTATTTAGGATAGTAATTTTTCTATATTTATTATGTGATTGTGAAATGTGTCAGTTTCTGCGATAACAGAGATGTGAAATTTAGCCAGAGGAGAATAATATTGTCAAATTACAAAGAAATGTTAATAGTCAGCAGTAGTATAAAACAACCATGTACAGCGTATTCTTTGGTCTTCTCTGTGTAGAGCTGAATGCGAGAGGAAGCTGTGTCGAATTGATTTATGAATGGGTAGGCTTCTTTTGTCTCTGTCTAGATTTAGCCGCCATTAGAGGAGGCGTTACAAATTAATGTGAGTTGAATTATTGTTGGATCTAAATATATCAGAATTTATCAAAAGTGTGTATAATTAATGTAAATTAGCTTGCCCATGTCATCTATAAAATTTCTTTAAAGAATTTTCAGCATTTTTAGCGGTGTTGCTGGGCTGTGCCGCGACCGATCGATTTGCAGCGGCGGCACATTTAAAAAATTGTTCCGCTAAAGGAAAAATCAACCAAACCCGTAAATCGGGAACAAATAGATAAAAATTAACAGTGAATTAAGAAATTGTTCTTCTTTTACAGTGATCCTGAGACTGATGAATTTTTAAACTAATTATACGTTTGTGCATTCGTAGGCGGATAGTTAACGTTAGTTAACATTGAAATTTAACAATTTTGGTTCTTTCAAATAACTTAAATGTATAGCGAAGTAGGTTTGATCAGCGATAATTAAATGTTGGCTTGGCAATAATTAACCATTTTCTATTAATAGAGATAATCTTGTGTTCCATAGCTAGCGCCGGGATAGAATTCAGTAAATATTTAACAAAAAACCCACTGCATTTAGAAAATGTGTGCCAAGGCCGAATTATGTAAAGGATTTAATTCTCAACTGAATATGCTTAATCAGTTAATATGAGTTCACGTAATTCTTAAATGTACGTAATTCTTTTGAAAGTGAATGTTTTATTACCACACGTAAATAAGAGAGAGGTTCTACAACAAAGTTCGTACTTACAGAAGACAGTTAAAGAGAGAGGCAAATTAAGTAACTAAAAGCAATAATAATTAATAATTATTCTTTAACGAAAATAAAACAGCGATTTCGTTAAAAATTGTAATACCAAAAGATATCCAGCATCCTTGTAAAAGAGATCTATAGATGAATTAAACTACTACTACATTCTTAACACTTCTGTTTTTGTACTCCGCTGACCTAACATCACACAGTGCCAGCAATGATTTATAAATTTCAGTGCACTGTAATAATAATGCTCTTTCATCTTGTTTTGAACTTATTTTCCATGCAACAGCAAACCTAAGCTCCCTGCTCTGTGAGGCATTTGAGCTCACAGATGGTACAATACTTCCAGGCAACACGATATACTTCCAAAGTTTTTGAAGTTCTCGGTACTCTTACACAGCCTCTCAATCTCACTCCTAGGAAGTCAATATTATTGTCAATCTGGGAAACATTCAATATTGTTGACCATCTAGAGGGCCCACAACACAAGCTGGAGTCATAAGAAGTGGCAACGCTTCGAGGATAGCCTACTGTGGATGAATAGCACTGTGCTATCGGAAATACAAACTGGAAACAAAGTGCCAACAATGAATCAAGTGCTACACACAACCAAATTTTTTTCCAAATGGATGGAGCTGGAAACAGAATATAAAAACGTAAAAACTACTGATAAGTAAGGACAAGATACAATAGGACAAAAATGTATGAAATTCTAACCAGAATGTATGATTTCTGGTAAAACAAAATTTGGCGTCATGTGACCACAGGCAAAATGACACCAGTGTCAATAGAGACAACGTTTAGGACCTGGTGCATCTATTAGCGAAGTAATATCCTGTTCTCTGAGGACATTTGGCAAGAATGAAAATGGTCTAAAAACATTTAATTTACTTATATGTCACCAGAAATTCAAAAATAGTTTATAAAATTTCAGGGAAAAAATTATAGATCAGGCTAAAAATGCAAGAGACTCCACAGTACTTCCCATAAAGACCAAACAAACTGAATATTACAATGTCTGATGACTGAAAAATGGGGAAATATGAATAGCAGAATCTGTCACTGAAGCGAGAAGCAAGGGAGCCATTGGTATTAGTGAGATGATACTACATAAGTTCAATGCTGATAGATTCGATATCGCGAATTTTAGTGGACAAGTTTACGATACTACGGCTATAGTCTGTCTGTAAACTCAAGAGCGAGCAGCGCTTTTGGTGGGGGAAGTGGCCTTTCCCAGAAGAACGCTGCCACCGGCCTACAGGGGCACCCAAAATCTGTTGCCCGTTACCTGTCTAGAGGTGTAGATCGGCGTGCAGTGATATACGTCGTTTCTGTTCATATGATCTTAGTTGCCAGTGTCACTCAGTTAACTTTGTATACTTACTGATATACTTCGATTTCCGGAAGTGATGGATAATCATCTAGGATTGCAAGAAAATGTGCAGAATACCAGAAAGAGGACGTACTTGCGGAGTAACGAGCGTTCGATCGTCTCTAATGTTATTACATCGTGTATTAAAGAGGCGACCCAAAAAGAACAGTTGGCTAATATTACCAGTCCCAATCAAAGGGCTGCAATTTATGCAAACGTCAGCCGCGTACAATAGGACGCATAAGGAAGGAACGCGCGAATAAGCCGCATGGTTTAGTGGAATTGCCACGAAGGAATACTAATAATCTTGGGAGGAAACCGATCGTTATAGACAGTTTCTGAATCACCTAAAACCTTTGATGCTTATGGAACACTAAATCTCTATTTCGGTCACTCTTCACCTGATTCTGAGACATATTGCTTGAAATTTGTGCGCAATAGCTATTCTAAACACTGCTGAAATTTTCTTCGAAACATGTACGTGGATTCTGGAATTCAAAAAGCTTGACATACGAGGTGCGTTCACATATTAATTTTTATTTTTTGGTAAGAACTTTATTTGTTAATTTACAGCAATGTTATCCTCTTCAAAATATTCCCCATTACATACTATACACTTGTGCCAGTGCTTTTTCCAATTTCCGAAATTCTTTAGGAACTGTTTCTTTGGGGTAGTTTATAGGTCTCTTAACTGTGCATTTTCAATCTCATCCATGCTTGTAAAACCGCTGTCCTTTAAGGCCTGCTTTGAAATGTTTATACCACTTGTATGCCCTTGGTTCATGTAACAGGCTCACCAAAAGCAATATTTGACATTTCTAAAAATTTCATACACTTCATTCCATTCCTATAACAAAATTTAATACAGAATCTCTAATCTATTTTTATACAAAGCAAATTATCGTTGATGCTACCAAAACACATGTAACCTTTTTGACTGTTGACAACAGAGTAAATGCCCTATATGCATAACATTGTACACACACTTTTGAGACATGTTTACGAAGACAGTGACAAAAAGTAGTGCAAATCTGACTAATACAACAAGCAAAATTATAAATTTCTGCTTACTTTTTAAACACTCTTCGTGTTGCAAAAATTTTAAGTTTCAATGCAGTCCTTCAAAGAAGACATCTGCCTTTTAGTAGAAACACAAAGTAAGAACAAGCCTCAAATTCTACAGATTGATTGCATTTTGTGGGGTTCGTTTTAAGAATAGCAATAGAGGAACATACAATACATTCACATGAACAAGCATTCGGTTCTCTGTTTGTGGTATAATCCTGACTTCCAGTCTTATCTTAATATCATTTACTCTATAATATTGTATTTCGGAAGAAGGTATCGTTTTTGTATTCCTTATAGTCTTAATACATTTGTCTAAAAATTAACGCAGCCGAGACGTATCTGTACACGGCGTCGCCACAGATTTAAATCGTGCGTCGCGGCAGGGCCGGTACTGCGTTCTGAAATGGCCTGTAGAAGCGCCTTGTGACGTAGCTGGATTGGCAGAGTGGGGACTCGCTAGCTCGCTCTTCCATTAACCGACAGACTATATAATGGCTGGAAAACAAATAGGTATGCAGCTACAAGTAAAATCAATACAAATGCCAAATTTATGTCCTGCTCAAATCACTCCCTAAATCTGGTTTGCTTGCAAGGGCCTCGATGAATGTGAATTCAGTGAGTTCTTTGGCAAATTGGTCTGGTCTTATGCTTTCTTTTCTACGTCTGCACATCGATGTAAAGTTCTGATGATGCTACATGCAAGAGTTTGAAGAGAATTCAGGACACGGATTGGAGCGCAAGAGGCACTGCATGCAAAAGCACAAACACCCTAACGGACAAAGAATCTTTGTTAATCGTAAAGCAGTTTCTTGGGTCTCCAGCAACTGGTGCTGCATAAAGAGAATGGTACCCAAAATTATCTGCAAATGAAGGGATTTCACATACCTCATCATACTCTGAAAATCCGCATCTTACAGATGGTACTGGAAGGGAAACGAGAGGAATTCGTAGATGAGGCTTGTGCCAAATGCCTAGATTGTGCCAAACTAGGCATTTCTACTGAGCCTCTAAGACGAGTTAGGAAGAGGCACATTTCTGGCAACAGAAGCAGAGATGTCACCTTATCGCATGAAAACATTTTAAAACTAAAAATGTTTTCTTCATTAAATAAAGTAACTGCTGAAATTCAAGAAAGGTTCCAGAAGCTCCATAATTTGGTTGAAAAAATGCCTTCCTAAGGCTTGCAACGATAATTGGTGTTGATGATGGGGAACGCAACCTTGACCAAGCTGCTCAAGATATTGACAGAGAAGAGTTTACACTTAAGTGGGTGCATCTACAGGCTTTCATAGCTACAACAGACTGTAAGAAACAACTTACTGTTCCAGCCCACTGCATTTACTAAAGTTTATTTTTGAGTCCAAACTTGAAGGGTCGTTACCTAATATAGTTATAATGCTGAGGTAATCCTCATAGCTGCCACAAGCAATGTCAGTTGTGAGGGAATCGTTTGTACATTGACGCTGATAAAAAATTATTGAGTATCTACAATGACCACTTGGGTTTAACGAATCAAGCTATTTTTGCTATCGAGAAAGAGGCAAAAATTAACACTGACACTGACTTGCAAAAGAAACCCAGAACAAAATTTTATTTTAAGAAAGACATTTTATTTTTAATCCATTTGAAATATTGTCAGAATATCACTTTTTTTTGCTTTCCATTTTTTCATGCATTTTACAGCTAGTGTAAGGTAAGTTAGTGCTTCCATGAACTTTGGAACTTTATACTGATGATGAATGTGTTTGAGTGATTGTTGTACTTCAGACTAATTTATGAATATATGCATAGCGAGCATAACTCCTTCCAGAATCTTACTCATAGTGCGAAACACTCTTTAAGCAAATAAATTTATCTGATATAAATTAACCCCTTACCGCATAATGTGCCAGATATGGCACATACCACTTTTCTCTTTGTCAATCTCATATCTGAGAATATATTTCCAAACTGCATGTTGGGACAGATATGGCACACAATCAAGAGCAGCTGTGCAAGTAGTGTATGCCATCTGTTGGGAGAGTAAGGAATTACGTGTTATGAATCTTTGCTTTGTGTTGCTAGCTGTTTACATCCAAGTTTGGTCACACAAACAGTTGCAATCAGGTACAGTAAACGATTGATTTCAGTGTTTATATTATTTGCAGAGGAAAAAGGGCATCTGTGGACAGTTATAAAGAGGTAAGTTTATATATTTGTTCATTAGAATACATATAATACTGAAAAATAGGTCTGTGACGGATATGGCACAACATGCAGTCCGGTCCAATCGAGTACGTGGTTGCATTTTACCTAAGGAGGCAGTAATGAAGAAGAATGGTCGAGGCAGCATGGAGGAAAAGATAGCAACAGTAGACGGTGTGCAACTATCAGTAGTCTCCTGGTTTGATAATAAGTAGTCAACACTTTGTCAACTTACATTGGATGCAAACCAGAAGGCGAGATCAAGAGGCTTTTCAGGGAGGAAAAAGAATACAAAATGGTACCTTGTCCACACACTGTGATGATCTACAATGACTACATGGGGGGTGTCGATCTATTAGATTCTATGCTAGGATATTATAGAATTCAAATCAGATCAAAGAAATGGTACTTGAAGATATTCTTTCATCTAGTTGACTTGGCTTGTGTGAACAGCTGGCTGTTATGGAGATGAAGAAATACGGACTACATGCCTCTTGTTGATTTCAAGGTCACAGTTGCAGAGGCCCTCTGTAAAATTGGGAAATCCTTATCCAAGAAACGTGGTAGGCCAAGCAATGAAATACAAAAACAGCTTGACTGCAAGAAGAAGAGAAGCCCTACAGCAGATCTTCCACAGCGTCAGGTGCGACTGGATGGGATACATCACATGCCTATCTGGCTGGAAAACCGTGGTCATTGCAAGTATCCAGAATGCAAGGGAAAACCCTATATAGCGTGTATGAAGTGCAGTACAACATTGTGCTTGAATAAGGAGAGAAATTGCTTCATCAAGTTTCATAATGTATAGAGAAAAATGGAAACAGAATGTGTGTTATTTTCTCAAAATATGTGTATTGTAATGAATAGAAAGTGTAATTGTTTTACATAAATACAGTTCTGCTAGTTCATGTACGTATCTTATTGTGTATTTTCCACATTGTGCATCATCAATCCCAAAACTGGTATCACATGGTATTAGTCGTTACTGCATGCTGTCCCATATATGGCACAAACCCTTAATTCTAAAATAACCGCCCCTACATAAGATTTAGAATTTTTAAGCATTTTTTATGAAATAAGAACATCGAACATAACATGTAACATTTTTTTGAGAAAAATAAAAAAATCATGCAGTAAGGGGTTAATGAAGAATACGATAAAGCATTCCATGCAAAAAAAGTATAAGAGTTATATGTTATAAAGTATATCATAAAGTATAAAGTATATTATGAAGTATTTATATTATAAGTATAAAAGTCATTCAAAGAAAATTATACATACAGTATTATGTGCTTTGTTACTCATGATACATAACTAATTCTTTTTTACTAGGAAGTTATATGTAGTCATTTGTTTCTGACAACACTTCAACATTTGGGAAAAGATAAATTTGCAGTGCGCGTAGCCACTGCTTTATTGGGGGGATGATTTTCAGTGTACAATGCAACTGATTCCCATGCTTTCAGCATCTCTCTTATTGCACCAGGAGATCGCTGCTTTGCTGTTACTGCCTCCTCCACCTCTTCTGAAGAACTCCTCTTCACAACTTCCTGTTGTGAAACACACTGCTACTCCACAAGCTCTTCAGTGGTCATTTTTTGACTGTGCTCTTCCACAACCTCATCAATATAATTGTTATCCACTTCTAGTCCCATTCATTTGGCTGAAGACACAATCTCATTGACTATAGTCTCCACATGTACTGACTACATTGCCTTAGAGTCACATTCAGCAACACATTCCGGCCACTTCTGCTTCTTTCAAGAAGTGAGAGTTCTCTTGGTAACCACTTCCCACACCTTTTCGATCATCTGGACACAGGATACAATGTTGACGTGTTATTTCCAAAACTCTCTGAGAATGAGATTGATAGTTTCAGTCAACTCAAAGAAATGCTCGAAGAGTGTTTTGGTGTGAGCTTCTTAAAGTTAGGAATAATCTGCTGGTCCATAGGCTGGAGTAATGGAGTGGTGTTGGGAGGCAGAAATTGGATATTGATGAATTGAAATTTTTCAAGGAGGTAGTCTTGTAGGCCTGGAGAATGGGTAGAATCGTTGTCCATAACAAGGAAGACATGGAGTGGCAGATTCATATCAAGCAAACATTTTTTCACCAAAGGACCAAACACTTCATTGATCCAATCATAAAAAGGATCTTGTGTCACCCAAGCCCTGTTGTTGGACCTCCACGTCACATTTAACCTGCTCTTCTGGAATTTACACTTCCTGAAGGCTTGTGGAATTTCTAAATGGTAAACAAGTAGCGGTTTAATTTTCAAATTGCTCCTTGCATTAGCAAAGAATAGCAGTGTGACCTGGTCTTTCATTGGCTTTGGACCAGGCAATGCAGTCTCCTCTGCTGTTATAAAGGTGTGGCATCTTTTTTCAGAATAGATCCATCTTGTCACAAATAAAATCCTTTTGTGGCCAATAACCCTCAGAATCTATGTGCATCTTGAAGTTGCTAATGAAGTTCTTTGCTGGCTTTGTGTTGGAGCTGGCTGATTTCCCGCATTTCACAACTCTGTGGATGCCGGTTCTTCACTTAAACTTTTCGACTCATCCATGGCTTCCCTTAAACACTTCTTCGGCCGTTGATGATCCTAGTGTCTTCTTAACGAGGTCATCAAAGATCAATCTCGCATTAAACAAATAACGTTCTCGATAATAGTGTTGCCTAGCAATTGTTTTTCATTTATCCATATAACGAGCAACCTTTCGACA
Organism: Schistocerca nitens; assembly: GCF_023898315.1. Classification (NCBI taxonomy): domain Eukaryota; kingdom Metazoa; phylum Arthropoda; class Insecta; order Orthoptera; family Acrididae; genus Schistocerca; species Schistocerca nitens. The sequence goes on along the minus strand of NC_064617.1, from coordinate 717,826,228 downwards.
TCGTAAACAACATGAAACTATTTTTTAGATACTCTTGTCACTCCCTTTGAAGCATCTGTCTCATTAATCTTGTCCTTGTTCTTGAGGATGTATGTGTGCGCCAATCAGCAACGCTCACATTCTGTTCGCGATTTTCAGTGATTTTACGTTTCCTTTCTAAGGTCATTTTCTCTCTCTTCTTGCAGCTCTTCTTGCAGCTTTATCTTCGGGGGACATTTCTATGAAAATAATTAAAATTTGCACACAAAAAAAGAATGCGTGAACACAAGTTTAGAAAAATGTCTGATCACAAGCTTCACTAAGTTAGTAGCAGAAAAAGCGCTAAACCCCGATTGAAGTGCGTACTAAAGACATTGTTCATATGTCGCTGCCGGCAGTGAAAGGTGTTCATATTGTTGAACGTCTCCCCTACCGTGCGGGAACGGCTGGTGACGTCACACTAAACCCTCGTCGGTTGTTATGCGAAACATCGTTCGTTAATCGAGTTATTCTTTTACAATTTGCTTTGCTCGTTGTGCGAATTGCGCGTTATGGGAGGTGCTCGTTAAGCGAGGTTTCACTGTCGAGTCGAAAGGGGGGGGGGGAGGAGGACGATAGTCAGATGTAGGATGTTAGCTCACATTGGTTGATAGTACTTGATTAGTTCCAAGACGATGACTTCTGATATCTACATCCCAGAGACAGGGGCCAAATTGTTGTGGTCAGATAGTACAGCAGTACAACCATGTTATAAAGAACTTTCTGTACTGTGGATGGGTTGTGTGGGGAATGAGCATGGTGACCGCTGCAGGACGACACAGGGTAAGGGAACCATTTTCCGCAACATGTGCAATGCAAACATATTTCGATTTGTAGCGATCATCTGAAACGGTACAAATTGCACATGGAAGTAAAAAGATTTCATAAAACCCCTTACAGAGATGTTCATGTTCAAATGTTGTTATTATTTGTAACAATGGATACGATATTAAATTAAAACTGTTGTATCAGAATTATGGTACTGTTAGATAGCAAACATTGGCAGTAGTTGCAACCCACATGAAGATTTGAGACTTCTACCGACTTCTAGCGATCAGAAATACAGTGAAAAGGGTTCTTTATCATAATTGTACAGAAATAATACAGATTTTCCTTGTATTTCTATAAATTAATGTCATTATATGTCTCTAAATCTCTAGTTTCGCAGTTGCAACTGAAGTAGCCATGAGATAATAGACCAGAACATCTGATGGACTGGCTGGTTGTGAGAACGAGACTCTAGGAGTTCAAATACAGCAAGGGCGGCAATGATAAGAATGGGATGGACCAATGAGAGACTAGCATAGTGTGGTGGGAATTTCAAATTGAAAATATTCAATTTATCATAACATAACATAAACGGAATTTGATGGGATTTTTTTACCACTCATGTGACAGATGCTCAATTCTAGGACCGCATTACTACTTGCTTTGGGTCATGTGCAGCCCATGGACAGCATATTCGACAAACCTGGTTACATCCTTATATCGTGTGTCATTTCAAACATTAGCTCTAGAACCTACCACATGGCTGCAGTTGAAAGGTGACATCATGCTTAAATTAATACATAAGCACTCAACCTCGAAAATCAGAACCCTGCAGCCTGCAGGACGCCTAACTGTGTTCTAGCCTCTGCAAGGGTTTCTTATTAGCTTCTCGAAATGTCTAGCCTGCAGGACATTCATTTCAGATTAAATTTTTCAGCTAATAAGTGCATGGTAACAGACTGACTGGCTTCCACCTCAGTATAAGCATTCTAATTGGTTCTTTCTCCTCTTCTTCTACCATTTCTTTCCTCCTTGGTTTCGCTTTCTGTCATGATCACTCATTACTATTATTTTTATCCTGATGTTACGAAAACTTTATAAGTCAAGACAGACTCTTGCTGGTGTCGGAATTCTCCAGAATACTGCAAAGCCTTGTTCAACATAATTCACCCCATGAGCTAGTGGTAAGCTGACAGAATGGAGTGTGTCTGTCCATATGCAAACCGGATACACCATGTGTAATGGACAGTGGAAATGCTTCCTGAGGTCTCACTGACAAGGAATTATTATAGACTTAGACACTTAAAAGTACTCCCCAAACCTAGTTTGGAGTAACATCATTTACTGCTATGATAGCCCTTACTTGCTGGCTCAAACATTATCTGTTACAAATTATTTACTTCCTAGTGCATGAATGTGTATGCTTTCTTTGTTGAAACTGTCTTACATCAATGAAATTCTTCGTTGCTTTTATGAACAACTCACTCAAATAAATCATATAAATAATTTCTAAAATGATGTGTAAGTGTAAGTGAAAGCATATTGGTTACTTAAACATTTCAGCTGGAAATAATACACCTATAATCGATTACTCTCATATTTGTTATCAGATATCTGGTTCTATCGTTTACCTGTAGGTATTCCTGATTAAGAAACTGTCATAAAACAGAATTAGATACCAGTTGCAACAGTTTCAAAAAACTCTATGCAAAGCCTTAACTTATCATCAGACGCAATTCAAGAGCAACGACCAGGAAGACTGCTGAAGTGATGCTATTTTATGATAATGCCCTCCCACATTCTGCTAGGCTGATAAAAAAATTATACCAGAGTTGGGATGTCATTACGCACCCACCTTATTCACCTGATCTTGAGCCCTCAGATTTTCGTCATTTCTGCTCTATATCGGATAACCTTCAAGGAACTTCCTTTCTGGATGAAAATGCGCTCCAAATATGGCTCTTCTCAACTATGTGATGTACTACAGTCATGGAATCGGAAAGTTACCCCAGCATTTGAAAACTTATAAATAGCGAAAGAGAATACGTTGTTGATGAGTATACTTCAAAAATGGTTCAAATGGCTCTGAGCGCTATGGGACTTAACATCTGAGGTCATCAGTCCCCTAGAACTTAGAACTACTTAAACCTAACTAACCTAAGGACATCACACACATCCATGCCCGAGGCAGGATTCGAACCTGTGACCGTAGCGGTCACGCGGTTCCAGACTGAAGCACCTAGAACCGCTCGGCCACTCCAGCTGGCATAAATTCCGTGCTACAATGGATAAGAAACTTTATTCGTTTCCAAACCTTTTTCTCAGAAACTCTGAAGTCATTTCCCCCCAAACAGAAACAAAACTTAAATCAAATATAAGCAGGTGGGAAAACTGTATAACAGCAGGGATTCATATATCATGTGACAGCAAAAGGGAACTTTACATGGAACAGAAGGATAGTATAAAGAGAGCAGTGAAAATACAGTATAAGAAGCTGTAAAATCTTATTGTGTAATCAAAAAGGCCAAGAACGTGCATTATGCACAGCAAATTAGCAGATCAAACAATAAAACTACATGAAAAATCACAAATCTGAAATAAATAATGATCAAAAATTAGACTAAGGAGGGATATCAAAGTTCATGGAAAATGGGACAGACAAATATAATATGTAAGAGGCATCATCAGAGTTGAATAAATTTTTCCTCTCTGTAGCTGAAAATATATGAACAAAACACTTGGCCTCTCTAAGAAGCCATACAGCTAATTAATCTCACTTAACGTAAACTAACTACATTATGTAAATCATCAGATCTCTCAAAAACAACAGCTCTTCTGGATAATACAGAATATCAAACAGGCACTAAAGTGATGTGATAGCTTATCCAGCAACATAATGTGCTATTTATGCAACTAGTCTGTGAAATCTGAGGTATTTCCTTATAGATTAAAACACGCTACAGTGATGACAATGTTCAAAGGTGAAGAGAGGCATATTCTTTCAAAAGTGTTTGAAGGGGTAGTGTACAACGGGACTCTCCCCATAGAGAGCAATATTCAGTCCCACAAAAGACATTGGAGATGGACTGAACTATATAAGGTATTCTTAGGGGATTTTTTTATCTCAATAAAGGTATTAACGATGTAAAACATAACTTGTTAGTACAAAAACTCCTATACTATGGCATCAAATGCAAATCACTAGTATGGCTAGAATGTTACTTACATCACAGGGAACAAAGAGTTGCCCTGACTGGTACAGGTGAAGAATTAAAACCAGAGTGGGGAAGTATTAAGTACTGTGTTCTCCAGGGCTTGATCCTTGAACCATTTATCTTCCTTAAATACATAAATGACACACCAACAGCAGTAAATAACAAGGTAACATGATACCAGTGTCTTGATCAAAGGGATGAAAAGCTCAATACAAATTACAACTGAAACAATAACACATCAAGTATGGAAATGATTCACAGCAAATAATTTATCATTAATTCTTTAGAAAAAACTACAAGACCTCGAAACAGGTATCAGTGGGCAGAAAACTATCATCGTTCCGGCAAAGACATACATGTAAGTTGCGTTTGTCCTTGTTCTCCCTGTAAGAGGAGAAATATTAAATTACTGATTTTGGTTTTGCTTCAGTTTCCTACAACAAAAGAAGAACGGATAGACATAATGAAAGGATCTGAAGAAAAGTGGCAATTTATAAACTGTGGAGGAGCAATAGATGGAAAACATATACGCATTGTGCCACCACCTCACTCTGGAGCCCATTACTTCAACTACAAGAACTTCTACAGTGTCGTTTTACTCCCTTTGGTAAATGCACATTACGAATTCGTATTTGTTGATGTGGGGGAAAATGAAAGAATGTCTGATGGAGGAATTCTTGAATACACAGAATTCTTTCATGCACTGCAGAACGAACATTTACATTTGCCACGTAATGACGAAATTATAAAGAATTAAAATTTTGTGTTTTTGGGCGATGAAGCTTTTTCATTGAAAGAGAACTTCTTAAAACCTCATTCTCAAAGAGAATTAGATCATGACAGAAGAATTTTTAACTACAGATTACCACGTGCTCACAATGTTGTAGAAAATGGTTTTGGTATAATAACATCACAATTAAGAATTCTCCATACACCAATCAACATGAAGATCGAAAAGATAAATTACGTTATTTTGGTCATATGTGCATAACACAATTTTTTATGTAGATGAAGTAAAGGATACATTACAGTTACAGCATTGGACATGGAAGATTTGGTGGACTGTACATTACATGTGGATTACTGGCGAAAGGGGGCAGTGGAATTACCTGGTTTACAGTTTGGAGTGTCAAGAAATCCATCTATACGAGCAAAAGACAATCGAGAAACATACATGAAAGATTTTGTGTCAGAAGGAAGTGTGCCCTGGCAGGAAGACATGTTACATGCTGGAAGAGCGTAACATGTTTCATTACATGCGAACTGTATAGTAAAAGATATAATATTGTTCTAATATTTTTCTGGAAGTTCTGTTGCTATAAAATACACTCAAGTAACTGTACTATTAACAATATAAATACACAACTGTTAACTCACATTTTCAAGTTGTCGTTCATTGTGTTGACTTCCACCATCAATTGTAACCTCGTTGATCTCATCAGTGCCTTCATTGTCAATTCCATTGTCATCTTCACAGTCAGAGATACCGCTCTGCACACCCACAGAAATATCCTTGTTCGAACAACTCGCACTTGGCAGCTCTTGATCTACAGTAAATAAAAGCAAGTCATAGTACCACAAAGTTGGTACATAAATGTCATTGAGAGAACTGCCACTATGCTTACTGTCACAAACTTTTTTCAGCTCCTTTCTAAATGAGCCCCGTAAGCTTTGTATTTTTCTTGCAACAAAGTGGTGGTTCGCTTCAGAAAAAACTGGTTTGCAACCGATTTATCATAAGCTTCGTTCTTTAAATTCTTATTTATGTAGTCTTTTGATCTCACTTTCCACAAGCACTGTTGCTCTTTGTAGATGTTTATAAATTCCGTTCAAATGGCTCTGAGCACTATGGGACTCAACTTCTGAGGTCATCAGTCCCCTAGAACTTAGAACTACTTAAACCTAACTAACCTAAGGACATCACACACATCCATGCCCGAGGCAGGATTCGAACCTGCGACCGCAGCGGTCGCGCGGCTCCAGACTGTAGCGCCTAGAACCGCTCGGCCACTCTGGCTGGCATAAATTCCGTCAAAAAGTCCTTCGTCCAGCAACAGGAATCCGCCATGATAGCGTCGAGTACTGTCGGTTACTGACAACAACCAGCGGGAGAGCGCACTATAATTAACGTGGCTGTAGGCAACTCAGGGGAGCACAAGCAGCACACGTGAGAACGCCACACGCCAGGCGTGTAAGTTTGTATGCGCTGGCGGGCAAGAGCGGGGCGCATCTAACTGCCGGCTTGACCGCGCACCTGCGTCTTGAATTTACCTGCAATCACCCGGGCGCTCTTGCGTGTGGAGCTGCGTGGCTCGTCCTAAATCACGCGGTTAGGACGCGAGTGAGGGCCGCTATTATCATGGACTACAACATGACAAAAGGAGGGGTTGACACAGTCGACCAAATGTGCAGTAAATATTCTGTTGCACGAGAAACAAGGAGGTGGACGATGGCTGTATGGTTCGCTTTACTAAACATCGCTGGTATCAATGCCCAAATACTGTTTCACATCAATGCAGAAAACCCAAAAAAAACCAAGGAGGCTATTTTTGAAACAGTTGTCTCAACAACTTATGAAAGATCATTTAGTTACAATATCCCACATTTCGATGCCTCGAAATGATCTCAAAATATTTTTGATGCCTTATAAATTGTAAGAACCAAAAGAACCCCCAAACAAAAAAAGAGTTGTTGCGTTATGTGTGCAGAAAAAACAATGTTGTTACCACAGTTCGTTGTAGTCAGTGTAAGATGTTTATATGCAAGAATCATTCTACAGTTGTGTGTGAAAAGTTTGCATGTAGCACTGTGGATCAGGTAGAAGAACTTATTATTTTTCAGGAGCAAGCATATTATGGTAGAACTTTTCACATCTTTAAGGAAAACGATGGCTGGTTGACAGATTCAACCACGCGACCACTAGTGTTACAAAAATTGATGCGACCACTTGAGGGTCAAGTAACTTAATGCTCCACAAAGAAGACTTTGGTTCTTTCATATTCAGATAAAACTATTCTACAACGCAAAATGTATCAGGCTGGCAAAGAGATTTTCCAGCCAGAGCGCCCTCCCCCGCCACTTCTGCCTCCAGTCTGTTTTTGTCCCACATTAATAGGCGATGACGAATTTTCTGATCACATTGTCCCATCCCCTCGACCTCATTATTAAGTGAGCACATTGAGTGCACTTGGGGAGGGGGTAAAACAATGTCCCTACTTTCTGTGAACGAGGCAACAGCACAGGGCACTAAAGTAAAAAATAAAATCAATATGTTTTAGCTTGCAAGACTTAGCACTGAGTATTTAAGAATTAAAAAATTAAACTGGAAATTCTAGATCATGAAATTAATTATCGTTATTTGTAAGTTTCTTCCTTCCCTTGTATCTCAGCTTAATATTTCCTTCTTCAAAAATTTGAAATTCCAACCAGTTATTAGTTTATTATATCTGTTTGGCAGAAAAATGTTGAACTTGCTATCTACCTCCATACAAGTTTTTTCATCACGCCTAGTATTTATATATACACATTCTGTAAAGTTGTAGACCACTAATTTTTAAAGTATATCACTTCACTTCACTTTTTGACTTAAATTTTTTTTTAAGTGCAAAGTAACTCCCACATTGACCTCCATACAACTTGTGTGTTTTGGTCTTCTCTGACCTTAAGTATACTATGCTGCACAGAGACTACCTTATCAATTAACTGAAGTGCTCCATTTTTCTGGTCGTTATTAAGCACATAGGCGAGGAATTTTTGAATAGGGCCCTTGACCCTGGAAAAAACAGTATCTGCAATATATAGAAGTAAATAGGTAGCCCAACTCGCAGGGCGAGGGCAAAATCGGTTTTCTTAATTTCTCATCCAAACATTAACCGATTTTAACAATTAAAAATGCTAACATAATCTACATAAAAAGAGATATATGTAAAAAATCTTCTAATTGACATCATAAATTTTTGCTCTAACTTCCTTAAGGTACTTCACAAGGAAATGTTAACGTGAAATTAAAAATACTTTACTTTTATACAGTTAAAATTTTCTCTCAAAATTCTATGCTGAATATCATATGTCAAATTTCTCTTACCATGCATGATTATGTAGGCAAGTGTTTCATTCGGAATTTTATCACTGAATGTGGCACACAGCTTCATTGTCGTTTTCTGTGTAGCCAATACATTCACTCTTCTTGATATATTTATGACTTAGATATGATTTGTAATGAAAGTGTATGAATTTACGTAACATCACCATTCAATTGTATAACACGCATAAAATCTCGGAAAGCATCATATGCCTTCAGATAATTGTTTGGTGTATCTAGAATCCACATTTTCTGAGGAAAAACTTCATTTCTTTCATTATTTATATAGATATTCTGTAGTTTGATGTGATCTAACAGGGAAGAGTCAATCTCCCGAATTATTTTTCGATTTATTTGGGAAACAAGAGAGATAAAGTAAGACATATCAAATTGTGCATAATTATAGTGATTGATGACATTTAGCTCAAAATTTCTCTTTCATTCAATCCAGTAATGAACGGTATGACAATCTGCATGTACAACTTCGAGTCTGGAAATAAGTGCTTCGTCTCCAATACTAAATTCATTCGATACAAATATAACCAAGCCATGGTGTGTAATAACCAAAGCAGGTTTATTCTTACCATTAACGGTCACTGGTCGGCCTTCAGCAATACACTTCAAAACAGATGCATATTGACGCCACCTGGACAACTCAAACTCTTCAAAAACAATTACCTTGTGAATACGACTATCGTAACCGCCAAATCCGATTTTGGAACAAAACGGCAAATATACGTGCTGCTTTTTAGACAACACCTTCTCAACTAGAGTTGAAGTTTGTGGTTCAAATTAAGAGCTTTTTAGTCTTCCTTGAACTGACTCAAGTGAACATCCTGGCTCACACCCTAACACAGGAAATCAGATTTCCATTTATTACACATCAATTCTTCCCCCATGAACCATGGACCTTGCCGTTGGTGGGGAGGCTTGCGTGCCTCAGCGATACAGATGGCCGTACCATAGGTGCAACCACAACGGAGGGGTATCTGTTGAGAGGCCAGACAAACATGTGGTTCCTGAAGAGGGGCAGCAGCCTTTTCAGTAGTTGCAGGGGCAACAGTCTGGATGATTGACTGATCTGGCCTTGTAACATTAACCAAAACGGCCTTGCTGTGCTGGTACTGCGAACGGCTGAAAGCAAGGGGAAACTACAGCCGTAATTTTTCCCGAGGACATGCAGCTTTACTGTATGATTAAATGATGATGGCGTCCTCTTGGGTAAAATATTCCGGAGGTAAAATAGTGCCCCATTCGGATCTCCGGGCGGGGACTACTCAAGAGGACGTCGTTATCAGGAGAAAGAAAACTGGCATTCTACGGATCGGAGCGTGGAATGTCAGATCCCTTAATCGGGCAGGTAGGTTAGAAAATTTAAAAAGGGAAATGGATAGGTTAAAGTTAGATATAGTGGGAATTAGTGAAGTTCGGTGGCAGGAGGAACAAGACTTTTGGTCAGGTGATTACAGGGTTATAAATACAAAATCAAATAGGGGTAATGCAGGAGTAGGTTTAATAATGAATAAAAGAATAGGAGTGCGGGTTAGCTACTACAAACAGCATAGTGAACGCATTATTGTGGCCAAGATAGACACAAAGCCCATGCCTACTACAGTAGTACAAGTTTATATGCCAACTAGCTCTGCAGATGATGATGAAATTGATGAAATGTATGAAGAGATAAAAGAAATTATTCAGGTAGTGAAGGGAGACGAAAATTTAATAGTCATGGGTGACTGGAATTCGTCAGTAGGAAAAGGGAGAGAAGGAAACATAGTAGGTGAATATGGATTGGGGGGAAGAAACGAAAGAGGAAGCCGCCTTGTAGAATTTTGCACAGAGCATAACTTAATCATAGCTAACACTTGGTTCAAGAACCATAAAAGAAGGTTGTATACCTGGAAGAATCCTGGAGATACTAATAGGTATCAGATAGATTATATAATGGTAAGACAGAGATTTAGGAACCAGGTTTTAAATTGTAAGACATTTCCAGGGGCAGATGTGGATTCTGACCACAATCTATTGGTTATGAACTGCAGATTGAAACTGAAGAAACTGCAAAAAGGTGGGAATTTAAGGAGATGGGACCTGGATAAACTGAAAGAACCAGAGGTTGTAGAGAGTTTCAGGGAGAGCATAAGGGAACAATTGACAGGAATGGGGGAAAGAAATACCGTAGAAGAAGAATGGGTAGCTCTGAGGGATGAAGTAGTGAAGGCAGCAGAGGATCAAGTAGGTAAAAAGATGAGGGCTAATAGAAATCCTTGGGTAACAGAAGAAATATTGAATTTAATTGATGAAAGGAGAAAATATAAAAATGCAGTAAATGAAGCAGGCAAAAGGGAATACAAACGTCTCAAAAATGAGATTGACAGAAAGTGCAAAACGGCTAAGCAGGGATGGCTAGAGGACAAATGTAAGGATGTAGAGGCTTGTCTCACTAGGGGCAAGATAGATACTGCCTACAGGAAAATTAAAGAGACCTTTGGAGAGAAGAGAACCACTTGTATGAATATCAAGAGCTCAGGTGGCAACCCAGTTCTAAGCAAAGAAGGGAAGGCAGAAAGGTGGAAGGAGTATATAGAGGGTTTATACAAGGGCGATGTACTTGAGGACAATATTATGGAAATGGAAGAGGATGTAGATGAAGATGAAATGGGAGATAAGATACTGCGTGAAGAGTTTGACAGAGCACTGAAAGACCTGAGTCGAAAGAAGGCCCCGGGAGTAGACAACATTCCATTAGAACTACTGATGGCCTTGGGAGAGCCAGTCATGGCAAAACTCTACCATCTGGTGAGCAAGATGTATGAGACAGGCGAAATACCCACAGACTTCAAGAAGAATATAATAATTCCAATACCAAAGAAAGCAGGTGTTGACAGATGTGAAAATTACCGAACTATCAGTTTAATAAGTCACAGCTGCAAAATACTAACGCGAATTCTTTACAGACGAATGGAAAAACTGGTAGAAGCGGATCTCAGGGAAGATCAGTTCGGATTCCGTAGAAATGTTGGAACACGTGAGGCAATACTAACCTTACGACTTATCTTAGAAGAAAGATTAAGAAAAGGCAAACCTACGTTTCTAGCATTTGTAGACTTAGAGAAAGCTTTTGACAACGTTAACTGGAATACTCTCTTTCAAATTCTGAAGGTGGCAGGGGTAAAATACAGGGAGCGAAAGGCTATTTACAATTTGTACAGAAACCAGATGGCAGTTATAAGAGTCGAGGGGCATGAAAGGGAAGCAGTGGTTGGGAAAGGAGTGAGACAGGGTTGTAGCCTCTCCCCGATGTTATTCAATCTGTATATTGAGCAAGCAGTAAAGGAAACAAAAGAAAAATTCGGGGTACGTATTAAAATTCATGGAGAAGAAGTAAAAACTTTGAGGTTCGCCGATGACATTGTAATTCTGTCAGAGACAGCAAAGGACTTGGAAGAGCAGTTGAACGGAATGGACAGTGTCTTGAAAGGAGGATATAAGATGAACATCAACAAAAGCAAAACGAGGATAATGGAATGTGGTCGAATTAAGTCGGGTGATGCTGAGGGAATTAGATTAGGAAATGAGACACTTAAAGTAGTAAAGGAGTTTTGCTATTTAGGGAGTAAAATAACCGATGATGGTCGAAGTAGAGAGGATATAAAATGTAGCCTGGCAATGGCAAGGAAATCGTTTGTGAAGAAGAGAAATTTGTTAACATCGAGTATAGATTTAAGTGTCAGGAAGTCGTTTCTGAAAGTATTTGTATGGAGTGTAGCCATGTATGGAAGTGAAACATGGACGATAACAAGTTTGGACAAGAAGAGAATAGAAGCTTTCGAAATGTGGTGCTACAGAAGAATGCTGAAGATAAGGTGGGTAGATCACGTAACTAATGAGGAGGTATTGAATAGGATTGGGGAGAAGAGAAGTTTCTGGCACAACTTGACTACAAGAAGGGATCGGTTGGTAGGACATGTTTTGAGGCATCAAGGGATCACAAATTTAGCATTGGAGGGCAGCGTGGAGGGTAAAAATCGTAGAGGGAGACCAAGAGATCAATACACTAAGCAGATTCAGAAGGATGTAGGTTGCAGTAGGTACTGGGAGATGAAGAAGCTTGCACAGGATAGAGTAGCATGGAGAGCTGCATCAAACCAGTCTCAGGACTGAAGACCACAACAACAACACACATCAATTTTGCCATCCTTAGGAACAATGGTCACATCTTCAACACCAGATTGGTTATGGTCAGCACATCGAAGAATGGCTTCATTTGCACTAGAACTCCTAGTAAAAATTATGGTTAAATCTGCTTCTCACATCACTTCTTTATAATCTCTAAAGCATGCACCAAGCACGTCTAGTGATAAAACTACTTCATTTTGCTTACTTTTTATCTTCCAATTACTGAGGATATAGCCTTTGTTGGTTAACTTGTTAGTTAGAGATGAAGTCCATCACATAAGGACAAATGAAGAATGTTCCATTGTAGACAAAATATTGTTTCCTTTCTTTATGGTAATAACATCAAAAAGTTTTATCACATAGTTGTCAGCGAATTTTTTATTAGATTTTGCATATCTTGGATAATATATACCATCAGCATCAATAATACAGTCATTCATGTACAATAGAGCATTTATATATTAACATCTATGTTCTTGTTGGGAAGATTTAGGTTATTTGTAGTCTTCTCATTCACAGCAAATGAGAAAAACTGGTAGCTTTCAATCTTCTTCACTTAATAAGTATAAATTTAATGTGACATTTCTAAAACAATTAAATCATCATTTTCATCAGTTATAGTTATTTCTAAATCCTGAACAGTATAAAAAACTGGTGTATATATAGGATAATGTGTTTCATGAGTTAGTGGACCACCAAATTCAGCATTAGGCTTGAGTGAAATAATGATATTAATTTCTCAATGAAAGTGATCAGTATGCTTCACAAGCATTCCATCAGCTAGATTAAAATTTGCACTGATTAATTAGAATGGAATAGTTTTGGGAACATCATTAGGAATAGTTTTTTCATTAGCTGCAATAGTTTGGTAACAAAATCCAAGTACACTCCCAATACTATCCTTTATGTCCATATACATCTTAATATCGCACTCAATAAAAACTCTATTTAAAATTTTGTTTGCTTTAATGTCAATATTTGGCTTTCCTGAATAAATATATTTTTCCAAGCTCTTCAAACTGTGCGGCCAACAGGAATTTGTATCGTTTTTCCATCACAATACAGTTTATTATTTTTTGATGTAGTATTTGGAGTTAGAAATGTATAAAAACCAACATTACTATAGCTGTCTCTTATAGGTACTGCCAATCTTTAATTGAAAACAAATGACTTACTATTCAGCTGAAATAAGCTACTCAGTTAAGATTAACAAAATTTTATTTAATTAAATAAAAACTGATTGGGAGCCAAAAATGAGAATTGCAGAGAAGAAATCAAAAATAAACATAACAAGCTCTTGCCTAATTCTATTCAATGTGCAATAATAGTACCAACTGGATATGGAAGAACAACATCATAGACTGACAATTATATTTTAGCTCCAGGGTGGTTAAACAGGGAACAATTCCATATTTATATATTTATTCCAAAAGTTGAGATTAGCCAAAATATCAAGTATTTATAAAAAGGTGAAAAATTAAAGATAAAGTGCTACTTTTGTTGAAAATAATAAGAAATTATACTATTAGATGAATTTCAAAATAACTAGCATGTACTATTCGATGATTTCATTCCCCGAAACCAAGATGTCATTAGAGAATATTCAACTAGAGGAAGACAGAAAGCAATGAATGTCTTTATTTAGCTCACACACATTCAAAATATTCAAAAAATTATTCAGAGGTAATCTAAATTTTTTCAATACTTATAGAAAAAGTGAAACAAATTTGAATCATATTTATCACATGTTTAAGTTTTGATAATTGTATGGAATATAGTAGTAAATGATAGACCAGTTTTGCTTTCTTACAATAAAGGTGATAGGAAGCCTTATAATGGCAAGTACAAAGTTAAAATTAAAAATTTTATAACAATATAAGGGTAGCAAATCCCTCTTCTTAACTTTTGCAAGATATTCATTTTAATCACAGGTTTAAAAATATTTTGTTAATGTTTTTCATCTGTGTTAAATGTTTCCAAAATATGACACAGATGTTGCTAGTAAAGCGTCCAAAATAGAAAAGTAAAGGAAGACTTAAAAGAAGAATTTAAAAATGGAAAAAAGCATCCAAGAGCGGAATATGAAAAGTATAAAAAAGATCAGCTTGTTATTGAAGAAACTGAACAACTAAAAGAAGAAATTGAAGGTTTCAGTGATAATGTATTGAAGTAAATTGAATAAAATACAGAAGCTGAAATGCAGAAGGTTCCTTGAATTTAATGTAGAGCAACAATTAAACACTATGATAGTGATAGGTTATCCACTAAGCGAATCAGAGATACAAGATGCACAGAAGAAATATGAAGAAGATGATAAAACAGAACAAAGTTACAAGATTAAGAACAAATGTTAAAAAAATAAACATGAGTGAAACAATGCTAAAACTTATTAGCAATAGTGCAGAGTTATTTTCATGGATTAAGGCATTTTTGCACATTTAAATTTGTTGGTAAATTACCAGTTAAATTTGATTAAGATAAATTAATAGTTGATGAAAGGACATGTTAGGGTACAGACAGCTTAATGAACCTTATAACCCAAAAACAGATTACTATAAATGATAAGAGTAAGAAATTTAATACTAACGATTTATCGATATATGCAGATATATTATTTCACTCAAGTAGAGGTATTAAATATAATAATCTGATAAAAGAAATTGCTCATGTCTATTTCCCAAAATTAGCTGCAGTTTTAGAATCAAGTTTCAATAAGAAAACAGGACAAGGAGTGATAAAAAAGTATACAAAAAATGAATGAACGTGTGGATGAGTGATGTGTGAGAGTTAATCGTTAGATTAGTTGTAATTCATGATGAAGAGATAGCTAAATATAAGTATTATCATAACGAAAAAGTAGGTTAACTGACAAATTTGGTGTTTTCATTATAAATAATCCTAAAGGAATACCTTATTTAATCAGACTTTCAACAATCTTCATCATAATGAAGAACATAGTAAAGGATTAGTAAATTGGTCATTAAAAATTTGCCATTGGCAGAAATGTACCTACCAGGATATTCGTACTTCAGTCCATTCACTAAACTAGGTGAAAGACTAGCACATGGTGATAAGGGTATAAATCCATTAAATGAAGTTTACAAAAGCATGATATTACCTATAGAGGTAATAAAGACTTGGAAAAAAGCCATGAAGCAGATGAAGAACTTCAGTTAGCTGGAAAAGAAAGAATGCATGCTTCTTACCCTTCACTTGGCGAAGAATTAGCAACTACAGCAGTTAGAAGAATAATGTACAGGAAACAAAAATTGGAAATGGGTTTGAATGTTGATGAGTATGAATGGGGCTATTAAAAATTAAGGTAGCACCCAAAAATATTCGTCCCTACGAATTTTTTATCTGTGTAAATGAATAACTTCAACATTTATTACAAATTTCTACCTCGTGACAAGACTAAAGCTAAAGCAATTAAAATTGAACTAAATAATGAACAATTAAATGGAACTGATAATTTTTAACTAATGCTCAAAAATGAGAGATAACAAAACAGATGGTAATCTACTTACAACATTTCGTATACGTGTAGTGAAAAAAATTACTGAATATCAAATAAAAATGGAATAAAGTTCTCGAGTACCAAAATATGAAGAAGGACATCTTTCAGTTCTGTTAGTAGCATTAGGTGCAATGAGTTCATTAGCTGGTGGAGCAGCAGCTATTGCAGAATCAGTGCACAACAAAAAATGGAGTCAGCAGAATGAAAAAGACACAGTCTAGCAATGGAGGATAAACACACTGGAGTAAAAAAATTTTGACAAAATAATCAAAGAATATAATAAAACTTTATCAAATTTTGATCAAGAAAAATTAGCAAAACAATTGAAAATTAAACACTTTTGTAATGTTTACATGACTGACGAATAAAAATAAATCAAATACATTTGAATCTGGAATAGTTAATTTAGATATTTATGATAATGTTGGCACATTCTGGATATGTAATTTTAAAGCAAATAACAAGAATTTGGTCTTTGATTCATTTAGAGGAAATATTCTTAGAGCACTGGTTAAATATTATGGTTGAAGTAAGTTGTTCTATAATGGAAACTGAATACAAAACTTAAATGAAGTAATATGTGGTCATTTGGGTCTATTTGTTTTAAACATTCTGTCAGATAGCTATAAGCTAAACGAAAAATTTGAATGTGTATAATGGACATTTTTGGAAATAAGTTGCAGCCTAAAGGCCACATCATTAATGAGATAATACTTAGAAAACATCAAAACTGAATTAGATATGATCCAAAAATAGGAAATGTAATTAAAAAATTCAGAATGAAATAGATAAAAATTTTAAAATAATTAAAAGCCATTTTGCCATGAAAGGCAAGTATATTTAAAAGATCTAATTAGTGGTTATGATGCAGTTACCAAACGATACCTACAAAATGAATTACATAATCTTGTTACAAAATCAGACTACAAGTATTCTAACACAGTTCCATAACGATGCCATTAAACATGTTCCAATGAGAACTATGTTAACTTGCTGACAACGCTAATAATCAGTCACCAGATCTGCTGTGACCCAACATATACATACATAAAAGGGGCTTAAACTGCAACATATATATATCTATTTTAAAAAACTAAAACTATGTAATCAAACATGTCACAAGCACAGAGTACAACTGCTAGTGGCTGTAAAACATTTGGTAATCACTATATTTCAACTGTACACTGACTGAACACTCAACGGCGCTGTGTCAAAAGGTGCTTCTTGTGGCTTCGTTAAACAAATTGTGATTCAACGGTGCACATTAATAACAACAGGAAATATCAACGGTGCTCTGTCGAAAGGTAGTGATCATGCCAAGTTATTAATAATCACAGAGCAACAGTGTATTTAGTAATAACAGTAATTTCAACTGTACGCTCACTGAACACTCAACATCGCTCTGTCGAAAGGCTCCTCTTGTTGCTTGCTGTTAAACAAATTGCCATTCAATGGTGCACATTAACAAGAACAGGAAAATTCAAGGAAAACTACAAGAAAGCCATGACACAAATCCACAAGATGCAAACTTGTAGATCAAGTTGACAATATACCATTTCACGGTGAACATACACATGCGACCACAGGCTGATTCAAAGTGTTGAACGGTGAGCATCGCAACTGAAACTGCAACGAGGCGTGGCTTCCCACCTCAAAACAGCTCATCGCATGATACAATCCTGCTCACGAAATGCGGCCATCCACGTGGGACACCTGCCACTAACTGCCCGTACCCTAGTACATCCTCTCTCTCCGAAAGCCACCAGAGATCGCAGGATAAGCACCATGATCCCCTCTGGCAATGTGCCAGAGGAAGGTGAGCACGACTCAGCTTGTACCCCATCCATATTTCTTGGTGGGACTGCCCACAAGGGTGTTAACGGGAGGACCATGATGAACAAGGTAAATGTTCTGTGGATGGAAACATGAAATATTATAATTCTAAATGCTGTACTGTGTGTCCACAATAACTTGATGGTTTCACTGATGCTGTCAGAAGTGAAGAAAATTGGCACTAGATGAAATATATTCATTCATATCTGAGCACTGCCAATATTAGGCTGAACCTAGATGTGAAGCATTACTGTACACATTGTTAAGGGTAATGATACCAACACTGAGGGAAGCAGCTGGCACTGCCTTCCTCTCAATGCTCCTCAACCCTCAGCTGCCCTGATGCAGGGCCTGACATGCCTCCTGCCATTCCTGACAAACAATGTAGAGTCAAAATATCATGGACAAACATTAGGGAAATTGGAGAGTCTGAATAATGTAGTGTTACATATCAGTCCAGAAGAGTGATGTGTATCCCTGTCCCCAAGATGGGACAGCAAGCATTGCAAGAAGAAGAAACTACATAGTTGTAATAGAAGAGCTCCTTGAATCACCAGCCTACAATGGAGAAGCATGATGTCCCTAAAGTAAGCACCTGAAATGATGACAATCAATTAAATCTTTTTTTTTAAGAAAATGAACATTTGAATTAACGGTGGTTCTGAATCCTTTGGTCTACATCTCCTTCCAGTGAGAACTGATCAATGAGGAGAAGAATTTTTTTTATCACTGTATCGAAGGTAACAGTCAACTAAAAAATAAAATCTACAATGAATCAAGTATGTCAAATCCAATCTGGTTTCCTAAATTTGGCATCCTAGTGCAGGACACACAGCTAACTACTGTTGGAGGAGAGTAAAAAATTAAAACAATGATAAGACCAATTAGTAAAGGTAATTATTTGAGAAGAATAATGGTTTTGAGCAAATATTTATTGTAAAATAGTGTGGTTGCCGCCGACAACCAAATATTAATTGATCAATGAGAAGGATGTGTTTAAAACACACACACTAAAATCCAAATATCAACAAGGGGTATATTGCCAATGAACTACAATTAAAATTAATGACATTATATATGACAAAGATGATCCTTAAAACAGCTATTTGGAAGATGGGTGGCTGGCAGCTCTTATGAAGGATAACTGTTTTCAGTGAGTGATCGATGACTCCACAGCAGCTAGCAGTAGTTGCTCTACATTCTATGACTTCACAGAATCACTGAGTTGCAGTGGCACATGGTGTTTTGCATTACAATCTGCATGCTGGATAACAGAGTCTTTTATTTATTGACGTTGTGTGTCAAGTAAAGACTAAGTTACTGAGCAAGATGGCACAGTGGTTAGCATGTTGAGTCACATTTGGGATGATGACGGTTCAAACCCATGTCCAGCCATTCCGATTTAGGTTTTCCGTGATTTCCCTAAATCATTCCAGGCAAATGCCAGGACAGTTCCTTTGAAATGGTACAGCCAATTTCCTTCCCCATCCTTGACAACTCCTGAGCTTGTGCGTTGTCTATAATGATCTTGATGTCAATGGGCCATTAAACCCAATCTTCCTCCCTTTTTTTATTTATTTATTTTTTATTTTATTTTATTTTATTATAAAAAAGACTAAGTTAGGTTTTTATTGAATTTTATAATAAAGTGTTGATGACTATTGTCTGTTAGGGAAGTGTTGATATTAGTGCTACATGTCAGGAAAAACTTGAAATGTACAGGCAAATATCAAAATTACAAATCCAACAATGGAAAATCCAGGATGGAATGTAACAATACCAAAGAAGGAAAGCTGCTACTCACCATATAGCGGAGATGCTGAGTCGCGATGGGCACAACAAAAAGATTCACACAATTGTAGTTTTCGGCCGTAAAGGTCTTTGTCAGCAGTAGACACACACACACACGTCTGCAGTCTCAGAGAGCTGAAACCACACACACACACACATGCTGTGTGCAGTTTCAGCTCTCTGAGACTGTAGATGTGTGTGCAAGTTGCATTTGTGTGTGTGTGTGTGTGTGTGTGTGTGTGTGTTTCTACTGCTGACAAAGACCTTTATGGCCGAAAGCTACAATTGTGTGAATCTTTGTGCTTGGAAAAAGGCACAGGTCACACCCATCTACAAGAAGGGTAGTAGAACTGATCCACAAAACTACTGTCCAATATCCTTGACATTGATTTGTTGTAGAATATTAGAACTTATTCCAAGCTCAAACAAAATGAGGTGTCTTGAACAGAATGGATTTAGAAAACATCAATCATGTAAAACACAACTGACACTTTTCTCACATGACATACTGAAAGCTTTGGATCAAGGCTGCCATGTAGATGCAGTATTTCCTGGTTCCTGAAAAGCATTTGACTCAGTGCCCCACCTACGCTTATTGTCAAAAGTACAATCATATGAGTTATCAAGTTAAATTTGTGACTGGATTGAGGATGTTTTGATAGGGAGGATACAGCATAGCATCTTGGATGGAGAGTCATCGTCAGATGTACAAGTAACTTCGGGTGATCCCCAGGGAAATATGTTGGACCCTTGTTGTTCATATTGTATATTAATGACCTTGCAGACCATATTAATAATAACCTCAAACTTTTTGCAGATGGTGCAGTTATCTATGATGAAGTACTGAATGAAAGGAGCTGCATAAATGTTCAGTCAGATCTTGATAAGATTTCAGAGTGCTGCAGAGATTGGTAACTTGCTCTAAATGTTCAGAAATGTAAAATTTTATACTTCACAAAACGAAAAGAATGCAGTAGTCTATGACTATAATATCAATGAATCATTGTTGGAATCAGCCAACTTGTGCAAATACCTGGGTGGAACACTTTGTAGGGATATGAAATGGTATGATCACATAGGTTCAGTCAGGGGTGAAGCAGGAAGTAGACTTCAGTTTATTGGTAGAATACTGCGGAAGTGCAATCAGTCAACAAAGCATATTGCTTAAAAACCACTCACACAACCGGTTTTAGAATATTGCTCAAGTGTGTGGGACCCGTATCAAATAGGACTAACAGGGGATACTGAACGTATAGAGAGAAGGGCAGCATGAATGGTCACCAGTTTTTTTAATCAGTGGAAGAGTGTCAAAGAGATTTGAAGAAACTGAACTGGAAGACTCTTGAAGATAGACATAAACTATCTTGGAAATGTCTTTTTACAAAGTTTCAAGAACGAGAATGAGATTTGCACTCTGCAACAGAGTGTGTGCTGATATGAAACTTTCTGGCAGATTAAAACTGTGTTCCGGACCGAGACTCGAACTCGAGACCTTTGCCTTTCATGGGCAAGTGCTCTCTAAGAGCCCTCTAGAGTCTTCTGGCAGAAAGTTTCAAGTACCAGCTTTAAATGACTACTCAAGGGATATATAACAAGCCCCTATGCATAGCTCACATAGGGATCATGAGGATAAGATTAGAATAATTAGTGCATGCACAGAAGCATTCAGTCAGTCATTCTTTCCACACTCCATATGTGAATGGAACAGGTAGAAACCCTAATAACTGGTATGGTGGGACATACCTTCTGCCATGCACCTCATGGCAGTTTGCACAGTACAGATGCAGATGTAGATGATTCCTCACGTACTAGACAATACAAAAATGTCTTTCACAAAATTTTGTCCTATGTATATTTCCAGCAGTAAATGGACATTAAAGGTTGGCAGTCTGGCAACACTGTAATCACATGTATGGTAACTACATCTGTTAGCATACAGGAGTGGTGCTATGCAGTTGGTGCAGTGGATAGCATTTTGTGTGAGCATGCAGGTTGCTGAGGATTTGTTTCTGGATCAAGATATGTTTGTTTTTATTTGCTTTATGAAATCTTCATGGTATGGTAACTGGCATCTCAACCATCATAGAGCGATTTCAGTGGGTCTTCTACAAAACATTTGCACTTACGTACAACAAACACAGAAACAGAAGTACAATTATTTTCATTGGTCAAGCTTTTTAAAGCCTTTTGCACATTGTGGATGTGAATTGTTTTGCACCACTGCATCTACTAGATTCCAAACCTGTTTTCTGTGTATCCACCCCAAACAGTCCCATTGATTAGTACCAGCTATTAGTCTTGTCACATTCAGGTCTATTACATTTTGGTAGTACCTTATGCCACCAGCAGTACTGGCGATGTGCTTTGCAAATAATTTCCAAACTCGGTTACCATTCATATTGTATTACACCATGGAACCACTAATTACGCCTTTCAACATTGAGTCTGCTAAGCGCATGCTGTTTAGTAAGTGTCTCCATGCATTACTATTATTGTCATTATTATTATTATTATTATCATTATCATTGGAAGTGTGGAAACATCACATCATTACCTTTCAGGAAAGAGCATACTTTGAAAATGAACATTTCGCAGTTAGAAGTGTCAGGATGAATCATGCAGAACAAAAGCTTAAGAGAAGTGATGCATGTCAAGTGGAACAACCTGCTGTGTGTTTACACTGTATATGATGTTCAGCAGACAGGGTCTAGTTGCTAACAGAGTAATTCACCTATAACAGACTCCATGTACATTCATATACATATTGTATTTTCTCCTTGTGTTATTCTAAAACAGTGTGACAAATGTATGGCATACATAAATGATGAATATGTGGATATGCTTGTATATGGATGTGCATATGATAACCAGGCTGGTGTTGCCACTCATGAATATGCTGCTAGATATCCCAGTCAACATCATCCAGATTAAAATGTGTTTCATCATCTGGAGCTTCAGCTTCGGGAGACAGTTTTTCTCCTTTCTCCAACGCATGACAGAGGCTGTCCATGGACTCGCCATACTCTTGCTACTGAGGAAGTTATTCTGGAGGTCATGCACTAAGAACCCCAGTGAACTACTCACAGCGTAGCAAGGCAGCTGCATGTTTCGTAATGCATGGTCATTGATGTATTGCACGTTAATGGACTGCACCCCTATCAGTATTCTTTAATACAACCCCTGCATCCTGCAGACCACCATCTGCAATTCTGTGAATGATTACAACAACAACAGGAAACCAACAATGACTTCATAAACACTGCAATATGGTCAGATGAAGCAGCATACACTTGTGAAAGCATCTTCAATATGCGCAATGCCCACCATTGATGTGATATTAACACACACATCCCCCACAACCATGGATATCAAGTTCACTTTGGCATCAATGTCTGGGCTGGAATATTGGAAGACAGGAGTTTGGGTCCCTACTTGTTACCTGACCAGCTGACTGTATGAAGGTATCATGCATTCGTCTCAAATTATTGCCTGTTGCACTGGAAGATGTTTCACTCCATGTTCGGCAGAGTTTATGGTTCCAACATGATGGTGCACCTCCACTCTTTGGAATTAATGTGCACTGTATTTATTCAGAACATATGCAGGGAAATGGCTTGGATGGGGAGGTCCAGTTGTATGGCCTCCATGTTCACCTGACCTAAATCTGCTGGATTTTTTCCTATGGGACACTTGAAGGAGCACAAGTATTCTACTCCACCGACATATATGGAGGAACTGATAGAGCATCTTTGTGCTGCTCTTGTATTTGTGGATGCAGACATGTTGCAAACAGTCTAGAGTTATATTATCTAGTGGGTAGTGCAATGTCTGGACATGCAGGGGCATTTGCTTTGAGCATCTGCTCTGGTGACAGTGTATTCTTTGTAAAAACCATGTGCTCTTTAATATAGAAATAATGATTGTCACTGGTTGCTATTGTGTTACATCTGAGTGGATTTACTGCATGTAGTACAAACGACTAGTAGCTGTTGAGCCATTTAACTGTGCAGTCATCTTTAACATCTAAAAATTCATATTGTTTCTGTAGTTATTCTGTCTTTTGACAAGTCATTTGTTTCAACAGTCTATTTCTAACTTTTCTGACCATGTTTTTGTTATGTTCACTGCTACAAAATACTGTATTATGTAAGCACTGGATGTGTGTGGCTTAAGAAATGGTGTATACTACAATATTATATGGCAGAATGAAACTGGCAAACAAAAAAAAAATATGCCTTGACCCAGACTCAAACCCTCAACCTTCTGCAATCTAACCCTAAATGCTATCAATTGCATCAACTACATAGCATTACTCCTCTATTCTGAAAGAGGTAGTAGCCATACATGTGATTACAGTGTTGCCAGACTGCCAGAGTCCTATAAAGCATACATTCTGACATATCCACATCTACATCTACATCCACATCCATACTCCGCAAGCCACCTGATGGTGTGTGGCGGAGGGTACTTTGAGTACCTCTATCGGTTCTCCCTTCTATTCCAGTCTCATATTGTTCATGGAAAGAAGGATTGTCGGTATGCCCCTGTGTGAGCTCTAATCTCTCTGATTTTATCCTCATGGTCTCTTCGCGAGATCTACGTAGGAGGGAGCAATATACTGCTTGACTCCTTGGTGCAGGTATGTTCTCGAAACTTCAACAAAAGCCCGTACTGAGCTACTGATTGTCTCTCTTGCAGAGTCTTCCACTGGAATTTATCTATCATCTCCATAATGCTTTCATGATTACTACATGATCCTGTAACAAAGTGCGCTGCTCTCCATTGGATCTTCTCTATCTCTTCTATCAACCCTATTTGGTACGGATCCCACATCGGTGAGCAGTATTCAAGCAATGGGCGAACAAGTGTACTGTAGCCTACTTCCTTTGTTTTTGGATTGCATTTCCTTAGGATTCTTCCAATGAATCTCAGTCTGGCATCTGCTTTACTGACGACATATGACATGAAAATGTGCTCTTGCGATTTCATCCAAGGAAGTGAATTATTTGACCTACTACAGATGATGACTCGATGATTAATGTAAAGTACTGCCCCTTGCATGGGATTCTGCATGGTAGGAAGGCATTATGAACATGTGCGTATGGATGTGAGCACCATTGTTGCATTGGCCCTTTGTGTCATACCAGGGTCAACAGCTTGCTGGGATACTGCTGTGTAATATCGATGTAAACATTAGTTGGCTCAGTAGTCTGCAGTGTGTGTTCCATTTATGTCACATGATTGTACTGTAGTCTTGTTACATCTGTTTACATTTGCATACATTTCTCCTAACTCCGGGTGCATACCATAATGTTTAGCCTATTTAGACGTCATGTTTAAAGAACATGTTATTGTGATGTTTGTAGTGCAGTACAACATGTTTTCTCTCTTGCAGATACTCTGACACAACCTAGCAATGGAGGCCTTTTATTCCACAATCTGAGAGCCTGTAACCTGTACACTGAAAGATTTCCAGCATGCAGGGTACCATCTGTTAAGCTGCTCAGCCGATTGTTCCAGCATCTTGGGGAAACAGGTTCTGTAGCACCCAACTAAGTAGACAGTGGAAGGCTTCATTCAGTTCGCATGCCTGAAATGGAGGAGTGTGTTCCAGGTGTAGTGGACGACAATACTGGAACTCGTGTACAATGAACAGCAGCAGCTGAAAGTGTTAGTAATCCTTTGGTCTGGGTGATACTTCATGAGCAGTTGTTGTATCCATACCATGTTCAGCATTTCCAGGCCCTTAGGGCACAAGCCCATCCTGTCAGAGTGCAGTTCTGCCAATGGTTCTTGTGGCAGTGTGGTGCAGATCCACACTTTGCCTCCAAGATTTTGTTTATTGATGAGGCAGGTTTTACATGAGATGGCATTGTAAATTTCCATAATCAGCATGTGTGGGCTGATGAAAATCCCTATGTGGTTCAAGAAATAAGGCACCAGGATCGATTCTCAGTGAATGTGTGGGTTCTTGGCTATAGATTACTAGGGCCATACATACTACCACAGAGATTAACCGGCACTCATTACCATCACTTTCTGAAGTTATAGGTATCTGCCTATTCCAAAATGAGCAACTCACCTCCCCCACTCACTGCTCAGGTGCCTCAACTGCAAGCTGCAGCTAACACAGATGTTTCAGTTTTAGATGCCACAGATTGCCACTTTTCCAAACATGGTAAAGCAGTTGCTGATGAATTCAACAAATGCAGCACAACAACCTGGGGCTCCGAGTGCCATACTGCCTTTTCAGCAGTTCAATGAAAAAGAAGAGAAATGGCTTGAGTGGGTGCAACAGTATGAAGCCCACATCATTGCTCACAAAAGTTATCAGGTACTTTTTGTCAGTGGTAGGAAGTGCAGTCTTTCTCCTCATTCAGTAATTGTTCCCTAATGTCACTCCAAGTGAACCTTCCTATGATCAGGCTGTAGATTCGCTAACTAACTATTATGACCAACAAGTGAATGTGGTGGTAGCTAGGTGCCAACTCTTTCATTGCAAGAAAAGGTCAGAACAAACTTATTGCATGTGGGAAGAGGTATGCAGGGTATGATGAGGAAATGCAAATTAAAAATGTTGTTGTGGTGCTTTATATTCAGGATTATGTTGCATGATGTGATCATGTACATGTAACTGATGTCAAACTTAGAGAACAGATTTTAAAACAGTCTGATCCATTATTTCATCACATAGTGCGAATTCTAGATCAGTATGATTCACATGCTGTAGCAGCCAATAAATTTTAACAGCCACCAATTTGTCAGGTTGAGTCGTACCTTGCTTATGACGCCCAGTAGGCAGCAACAGCGTGTGCATGCCACACTGTGTAAACAGCTCTCTAAACAGGTGAACAGAATTAAGTCATGCCCTCAGTGCTATTCATGGGACAAATGCCAAGGCTGCCCATCCAGATAAGCACAGTGTTACACTTGTGGCAAGAAAGGTCAAATACAATCCATATGTTTGCAATGGAACAAACATAAAAATTCTGCCCACTCACAAAAATCTAGTCACAAGGCCTGTGTAATCCATGCAGTGTATTCAAAGCCTGCTGCAGGCATTTGCAAAACTAGCAAGCAAACAGTTCCTTTAGCGTTATGTCAGTCCAACAAACTTTTTGTTCCTTTGCATATTAGTGGAAAACATGAAATTTCAGTTGGACATGGCTGCCTCTCTTACATTGTGGAATTGTAGCCCATATGAACTGTTAGGCTCCCCACACCAGTCTAAAACTAGCATGCACTTGATGGCTCCTAATGGACAAGACATTCCTGTTCTCAGAAAATGTACTTTGCCTGCCATGTATCATTCGCATATGTGAACTGTGACTTTCACTGAAAGCTTGCTGAAAGAATTCCCTGAACACTTTCCTGAAGGTTTAGGCAAGGCTAACAATTTTGTTGCATATATTACAATGAAAGACAATGCTCAGCCGAAAGTTTGCCAGGCCAGAACTGTTCTCATTGCATTACGGGACAAAGTAGCTGTCAAACTTAAAGAATTGCAGGATAGTGGAGCCATCGCACCCTTACAAGCTAGTCATCAGGCGAGTGCACTGGTGCTGCTCCCTAAATCTTCAGGTCACATTCACATCAGTGTTGACTTTTAAGTCTACAGTCGGCCCACAAACTGTGATTGATACTTATCCATTGCCATGCCCAGAGGATCTCATGGACAGATAAGGCACTGGTCTACTTTTCAAAAATTGATTTGTGCGATGCATATCTTCAAAAACCACTTGATGAACAATCTCAAACTGTATGTGTGTTGTGAACAGTCATTTGGGCTTGTTTAAATATTTGTGTTTGCCTTTTGGCATGCTTCTACACCTGTCATTATCCAACAGTATATGGAACAGCTGACTGCTCAAGTACCAAACTGTTCAAACTATTTGGTCAATATTGTCATAGCAGGTCATACACCTGAAGAACAAATTGCAAATTTGTGTGCTTTGTTTCATCTGATGCGGGACCAGGATATGACTGTACACTGGACAAGTGTGATTTTTTTAAACCTGAGTTGCAGATTCTTGGTCATGTAATAAACAGTTAAGGTGTACATCCTCTTCAGTCACATATGCTAGCTATACTTGATCTGTCAGTTTCTCGCAGTATCACAGAATTGCATTCAGTCTTAGGGAAAATCAACTATTATATTCATTTCATACCAAATGCTGCACAAATTGCAGCTCCGTTGCATCACTTGCATTGCAACAACATCCCCTTTGTTTGGACAGATAAGTGTCAAGAAGCTTTTCAAGAACTTAAAGATGCATTGCTCAGTGATTGATGCTTGGTTCATTTTGATCCTGACAAATTAATTGTGTTGCAAGTTGACACTTCCTCTTACAGAATCGGTGCTGTGCTTTCGCACAGATTTGGTAATAAAGACAGGCTTATTGCTATCATATCAAAAGTGTTGTCCAAAGCTCAGTGTAGTTATTCACAAATAGAGAAAGAAGCTTTGGCTATTGTGTATGGTGTCACCAAACTCCACCACTGTTTTTATGGCAGAAAATTCTACTTAGTAATGGATCATGAGCCACTGCAGTCCTTGTTTCATCTGATGAAGCCGGTTCCTGTATGAGCTGCCCAAAAGTTGCAAAGATGGGATTTGTTGTTCTCTCAATATCAGTATGAGATTGTGTATCGTCCGACAGCTCAACATGGTAATGCTGATGCACTTTCACGTTTTCCGATTGGCCCTGATACAGACTATGACACTTCTGCTGCATCTTGTTGTCACATCGATGCTCAGGATTCTGAATTGCAGGAAAATTGCCAGACCACAGAAGCTGATTCAGAGTTAAACATTTTGCTTAAATACATTCGCACATTTTGCTTAAATACATTCGCACATCTTGGCCTCACTCACTGCATACCATAAAAAAACTCTGTAGAGCACCGATAGTTTGCACATCGACATATCCTCACTATACGGCAAGGTGTGATTCTTGTTCAGAATAATAGTGGACCGTCACGTGTGTTGATCCCCAAAGCTTTGCAAAAAAAAAAAGTGTTGCAGTTACTTCACCAAGGGCACGGGGGGATTGTTCATACAAAACAGTTCGCGCATCAACACTGGACTTAGCAAGGTATGGACACCTAAACAGAACAGATGGCATCACAGTGTCACGCATGTGCAGAAAATCAGTCCGCTCCGCCACAAAAATTCTGTGCTTGGCCTAAGTTGCAGTCAGCAAGGCAACTTGTGCACCTAGAGTTTGCGGGACTTTTTTGGAACACTCATTGGTTGATTGTGGTTGACTCTTATAGCAAGTTTCCTTTTGCTTTGCCAATGAACCCAACAATATCATGTAGCACAGTTCAGGCACTGTCCTCTATTTTTTGCCTCGGAGGTTTGTCTGAAGTCATAGTGTCGGACAGTGGCCTTCAGTTCACGTTAAATGAATTTGAAATGTTCTGTGAACACAAAGGCATACAGCATCTAACAAGTGCACTGTTCCATCCACAGTCCAACAGCAAAATGGAACGTTTTGTCAGAACCTTCAAGCAGCAGATGGCCAAACTTCACACCACACACACCAGGGATCAAGCACTGCAACTGTTTCTCACCTCCTATTGTTTGCATCCATGAGATGGACCATCGCCGGTGGGATTGCTTCATGGCCACTGCCATCGGACACTGCTCCATCCTCCTCAGCATCCAGCACCAAAGGAACACTACAAGTATTGCTTCGCTCCGCATTATATTATGTTTTTGATGGTTTTTAGCGGCAGCAGATGGTGGGCGCAAGGTGAGATCCTTCGTCAACTTGGTGCATGCATGTATCTCATTTCAGGCCCAAATGGATTGCAGCACCGACACGACAATCAAATTCGCCATTGTTATGTACATGGTAATCCTTCTGTATCTCTTCCCCCAGATCCACAGATCCCGACGACAGCATGGCCACAGCAAAAGCCAGAGGGTGTCACCACGACGCCGCGGGATGGCCTCGTGGATATGGAGCCTTTGCCTCCTCCATCTCCTCTCACACTACCGATGGAGCTGGATCCGCCCAGACCACAGTGGCCGACACCTTCTACATAGTGGCATGGGTCTCAGAGGTAGATGCGTACCCTTCTGGGCATTTTCCAGGGGATGTTTCCACCAGAGCAAAGGCCGGATGGTGGGGTACCACCAGAAGTGACCGGAAGCCTGATGTGCCCTGCAGCCATAGCTTCCAGTCCATCTGAGTGTCCAAGCTCCTGCCTCCCCTCCTGTTATCTTGCTCCCTGTACAATGATGGCCCATCCCTTTGGGGGCATGGGGGGAGGGGGGGGGGGCAGGAATGTTACGGCATAAAGTCAAGTGCTGGCATGCCAGTTTGGAACAACAGAGCATGGAAGGCTGAGAGAAGAGATCAGCCAACCACCTGCCGACCAGACTTCCCTCCAGGACAACAATGCAACAGCAGCGGTCTCTATGTGAAGAGGAAATAAGTGCCATGACCGAATGGTGACACCCAGTTCAATAGCAGCTTCGAGATTAGTGACTTTGATAGCAGCGTCAATGCTAGTCACTTCGTTTGTACTCTCTATGTAGCACAGACTGAAGAATATTATTTCGTATGTTGCCCTTTGCTTGTGACACATATGTGTAATTGCCAAAGTTAAGTATTGTAATTTTCTTATTGTAATAAAACTCATTAATATGACTTGTCTGATTGTTTGTCTAGTGAATTGAGTACGCAGGCTTCCTAGACACTATAGTTTCACAGGTAGCTCTCCCTTTGATAGTATATGTTTGGTATAGGTGGTGGAAGGAGGGTGCATAGCACAAGTCTTGCAGCGATGATGGGCACAGGAATAGGAGCCATAGGGTAGGGAGATGGGTGCAGGAGCAGCATAGTGTGTGATAAGGATATTGTGGAGATTGGGAGGGTGACAAAAAGCTATTCTAGGTGTGGTGAGCAAAATCTGACAGAATAGATTTCATTTCAGGGCATGGTTTTAGGAAGCCATGGCCTTGTCAAATTGGCTGATTTTTACATTCAAGATTGGGATAATGCTGAATGAAGAGTTATGTGCTCTGAAGTTGTTTTGTTGGAGGGATCAGCTGTTCCAGGGTTTGATGTGATGGCCTGGGAAATCTACCTTTTGAACTAGGCGGGTGGGGTAATTACATCCAGTGAAGACTGAGGTGAGAATGGTGGTGTGTTGCTGTAAAGTCTGCATCTGACATATTTACCTTGATTGCCAAGGCTGTACGGAAGGGAATGTTTGACATGGAAAGGATGGCAACTGCCAAAATGTAAGTAATGTTGTTTGTTAGTAGGTTTACTGTGGACAAAAGTGTGTAGCTAGCCTTCAGTGAGGGTGAGATCAATATCAAGGAAAGTGGCATGGGATTTGGAATACGACAATGTGAAATTTAATTGGGAGAAGGTGTTTAGAGATTCCAGGAATTTTAACAGGTCAGCCTCATTATCATGAGTCCATACGGTAAAGATGTCATCAATGTATCTAAACCAAACCATGCCCTGAAGACTTTCGGATCCCAGGAAAACCCCCTCCAAGTGACCCATGAAAATGTTGGCACAGGGAGCCATCCTGTTTCCCATGGCCATACCCCTGATCTGTTTTTATGTCTGCCCCTCGATGATGAAATAATTGTTGGTAAGCATAAAGTTGAGTGAGGTGAGCAGTAAGGATGCCATAGGTTTGGAATCAGGTGGGTGCTGAGAGCAGCAGACAGACCATGTACGTGGGGGATGTTGCAATAGAGAGAACTGGCATCAATGGTGACAAGCAATGTGTGTGGTGGGAGTGGGACGGGGACAAATTTCAGACAGTCTAGGAAATGGTTAATGTCTTTAATAACACAGGAGGGAAATCTTTGTACTGTGGATTGCAGGTGCTGATCAACTAAGACAGATATACCGGGTGATCAAAAAGTCAGTATAAATTTGAAAACTTAATAAACCACGGAAAAATGTAGACAGAGTGGTAAAAATTGACACACATGCTTGGAATGACATGGGGTTTTATGATAACCACCCCATATTGCTATACATGTGAAAGATCTCTTGCGTGCGTCGTTTGGTGATGATCGTGTGCTCAGCCGCCACTTTTGTCATGCTTGGCCTCCCAGGTCCCCAGACCTCAGTCCATGCGATTATTGGCTTTGGGGTTACCTGAAGTCGCAAGTGTATCGTGATCGACCGACATCTCTATGGATGCTGAAAGACAACATCCGACGCTAATGCCTCACCATAACTCTGAACATGCTTTACAGTGCTGTTCACAACATTATTCCTTGACTACAGCTATTGTTGAGGAATGATGGTGGGCATATTGAGCATTTCCTGTAAAGAACATCATCTTTGCTTTATCTTACTTTGTTATGCTAATTACTGCTATTCTCATCAGATGAAGCGCCATCTGACGGACATTTTTTGAACTTTTGTATCTTTTTGGTTCTAATAAAACCCCATGTCATTCCAAGCATGTGTGTCAATTTGTACCTCTGTATCTACATTATTCCATGATTTATTCAGTTTTCAAATTTATACTGACTTTTTGATCACCCGGTGCATTCAGTGGATGCTTTGGCCAGGCTGATTGTGTTTGTGGATCCTAGGAAGAAGGTAAAAGACTCAGTGGTTTAGGTGGGGTAAGAAGTTCTACAGATTGAGGTATTACTCCGTGTGAGAGGCCATGAGCTTTGAATAGTAACTGTAGGTCACTCTGAATCACAAGGACCTGGACAGCAGATGCTGTATGTAGAGGTGTTGGACAGCTGGCGTATACATTCACGAACATACTCCTGTTGGCCAAGTATCACAGTGGTACATCTTTTGTCTGCTGGGAAGATAATGGTGGAGTCCTTAGCTTTTATGGAATGCAGAGCCTGGTGGACTGGTTAGGGTCATTTTGTAGTGGAAAGGTTTTGGGATTGGATTGGGAAGTGATATTTCTAGTCAACATTACGTGTGAAGCAAAGTAGGTCCTTTAGTAAAGCAGCATGGTTAATTGCAGGTTTAGGGCTGAAAATGAGACCCTTGGATAATACAGGTAATTCAGGAGGGGAGAGTGCTTTAGATGAGAGGTTGAGAACACTGTACTGTTGTGACTGGTTCTTGTGATTATGAGTTATTATTGGTCTGGGAGGCAGTGGTGAAGGCTGTGGGATGTTAAGGAGGTTGGCCAAGATTGGTTTGTGGGAGAGGAGTGGTGGTTGGTAGTCAGGCAGTTTAGGGAGCTGCAGAGGGACAGGAAGGGAAACACCACTCTTGGGGTAGTTTGGGAGGGGCATGTTGTTGCAGTTTGAAAAGGGGCTTGGTGGATAATACCATCCAAGGAAACATGAGGGGCAGATAACTGCAGGATTTTGTAGAGGGAGAGAAGTTTGCTGGAGTGGAAATTGGCAGATGAGGCATATAGATCACGTATAAGCTGGGTAGGTGCAAGAGATTGATGTATTTGAAACTGTAAAATAGCCTGGTGTAGAGCAGGATTGCATCCAGAAACAGGGATTTTCAAGGTTAGGCCTTTGGGAGTCACTCCAAGGGACAAGCAGGTTTTAAGAAACAGAATGTGGGACATTAGTTTTGATAGTGCAAAAGTATATTTTTGAAAATAATGAATGTAATATGTGATGGGGTTCATCATGGCAATAGAGGACAGTTTGGAGTGTTAGAAATGGTGG
Source organism: Schistocerca nitens (assembly GCF_023898315.1). Lineage (NCBI taxonomy): Eukaryota > Metazoa > Arthropoda > Insecta > Orthoptera > Acrididae > Schistocerca > Schistocerca nitens. The sequence goes on along the minus strand of NC_064617.1, from coordinate 717,793,172 downwards.
GAGTGGCAAGAAAGAGAAGCAAAGGGTGGGAAAAGATAGAAAAACAGAAGAAAAGCAAGGAGGAAAAAATGGAAATGTCAGAAAAATTTGTACAAATAATTTTGAGACCAGATGAGGCTTAACAAGAGGTCAGGTGAGCAGTCAAAAATTTCTTGCCAGAAAAGTGGTGAATATGATTCCTTGCTTTTCTTCCATTTTTCTATCTTATTCCTGCTGACAACTATTCCTGCTTTCTTCTACACACTTTAAGATAGATTTTCTACTATCTCTTTATATAGCATCTGCATCCACTCACATTGGAGATGCTTCCTTCTTCTACAAAAGGCTCCAATTCAGCACTATCACCAGAAACTATAGAGTCCCGAGAAGGATGGCCCGCCACTATATTTTCTCCATTCGGACTATGTAAGTCAATTCACAACTGTTGTGCAACACATTAAAAGGGCCGACAATGTAGTGGCACACTTTCTCTCAAGAATCAATGCCCTTTCAGTGTGCATTAGTTACAGTGAACTTGAACTGGTACAGGAGAGGGATACGCAAGTCAATGAACTTTTGCTGCAGACCTCAACTGGCCTTTTATTTGAATGCCGTCAACTCCCTGGATCGGACAGACAAGTCTAGTGCTGACGTATCACGAAGGAAAGTTCTACTGTTAGTTCCATCACATATGAGAAGACATGTTTGATAATCTCCACAGCCAATCCATCTGTATACCTGCCCTATGACAAAACTTGTAACGATCTGCATTATCTGCCAACACTGCAAAACAGGTAGCTGTGCTAGCTCAAGAGCTTGGAAACTATGATATTCCAGTGGACAGGTTACAGTATGTACACCTGCTGTCTGATTCTGGTATATTTTGTCAGCTGTCGATTGTGTCATGCAGTGGGTCAAGGCAGGCCCTATAATGCACTGCTGAGGCTTTCATTAATAAATGGATCTCACAGCTTGATTGTCCTGCTGCCATAACAAAGGACCAGAGCAGGCAATTCGAGTTTGCAATGTTCTAAGAATTGTACAGCCTCTGTGGAGTATAGCATTGTTACACCACTGCTTACCATCCATAGAGCAATTGATTGGTGGAGCAGTTGCATCACACACTTCAGTCATTGATGATGTGCCACGGTGGACAATGGTCAGAGATGCTTCGATGGGTGCTTCTTGGTGTTTGCAGTCCTTTCAGAGAGGAACTTCAGGTTTCCATGGCAGAGGTCCTGTATGGTGAAACATCAAAGTTCATAGCAGAGTTAATCAAACCTGTGACATTATCTGACAGAGCAGAATTATTGGCAATGATTCAAAGAATCAGGCAAAGTACCTCCAAAATCACAATGCCTTCTCCACAGCATCATGGATCTCCCAAACACAAAGACTTGGTGACTTGTGAGTATGTGATTTATGTGCTGACACTGTAAGGGTGTCACTTCACCCACCTTACTACGGTCATTATAAGGCAATGTGCAGTGCTGACCATCTGATATCATTCTCTATGGCAAGTGATGATGGTTTTGATATATAGAATAAAGCCCACATGGGTCTTGAGCTTAGAATCCTGCCACAAATACTATAGCACTGTCCACAGCACTCTAGCCTGATGTGACATCCGGTGATGTCTCTGGTGGCGATTCTCACTTCACCTCTACCTCATTCACCATTATACCCCCACCATCAGACTTTGACTGCCATGACCACCACCTCAAGTATTTCAACAGGGAATAGGAGCAGTTGTTGCTACATCTCCTCCAGTGCTTGCTACATCTCCTCCAGTGCTTGCTCCACATTACTTGGGAGGGGGGGGGGGGGGGGGGGGAGTGCTCTGTGGGAACTTTTGCTCTAGCAGGAAGTGACTGAATGACAAAACAGTATCGATGTAGACAATATATAATCTCAAAACAATGAATAGTGGTATTGCAGTCTGGGTTTTGACTGCCGTTTGGTTACCTAGATCAACAGGTTCAAATTTCATAGAGTGCCTAAATGTCCTCCATGTCTGAATCAAATTAAATTCATATCCACCATTTTATCAGTAGTCAGGGTGTCATCTGCTGAGTCACACCCCCTTGAAATTGCGTTTGGCTAACTTCAGATAGCTCATGCCAGATTTATTTTTTCTCAAAAAACAGTAAACATATACAGCCAGCAACAATGAAAGTTTTGGTCAAAATAAATATACATTTTTTCAATATGGATAAAACTTCAAGATGACTCAAAACGTGTTCATCCACCCATGATAACTTCTTTTGGCTCACAAACTGAATGCTTATCAATGCATTTTGAGCAGGTACCACCTGAAGATTATGGAGTAAACTTTAAAATGCATTGTGATTAAGTAACAGAAACAATGACTGGAGCAGAAATTCTGTATTTTTGTTTGTACACTCCTGGAAATTGAAATAAGAACACCGTGAATTCATTGTCCAAGGAAGGGGAAACTTTATTGACACATTCCTGGGGTCAGATACATCACATGATCACACTGACAGAACCACAGGCACATAGACACAGGCAACAGAGCATGCACAATGTCGGCACTAGTACAGTGTATATCCACCTTTCGCAGCAATGCAGGCTGCTATTCTCCCATGGAGACGATCGTAGAGATGCTGGATGTAGTCCTGTGGAACGGCTTGCCATGCCATTTCCACCTGGCGCCTCAGTTGGACCAGCGTTCGTGCTGGACGTGCAGACCGCGTGAGACGACGCTTCATCCAGTCCCAAACATGCTCAATGGGGGACAGATCCGGAGATCTTGCTGGCCAGGGTAGTTGACTTACACCTTGTAGAGCACGTTGGGTGGCACGGGATATATGCAGACGTGCATTGTCCTGTTGGAACAGCAAGTTCCCTTGCCAGTCTAGGAATGGTAGAACGATGGGTTCGATGACGGTTTGGATGTACCGTGCACTATTCAGTGTCCCCTCGACGATCACCAGTGGTGTACGGCCAGTGTAGGAGATCGCTCCCCACACCATGATGCCGGGTGTTGGCCCTGTGTGCCTCGGTCGTATGCAGTCCTGATTGTGGCGCTCACCTGCACGGTGCCAAACACGCATACGACCATCATTGGCACCAAGGCAGAAGCGACTCTCATCGCTGAAGACGACACGTCTCCATTCGTCCCTCCATTCACGCCTGTCGCGACACCACTGGAGGCGGGCTGCACGATGTTGGGGCGTGAGCGGAAGACGGCCTAACGGTGTGCGGGACCGTAGCCCAGCTTCATGGAGACAGTTGCGAATCGTCCTCGCCGATACCCCAGGAGCAACAGTGTCCCTAATTTGCTGGGAAGTGGCGGTGCGGTCCCCTACGGCACTGCATAGGATCCTACGGTCTTGGCATGCATCCGTGCGTCGCTGCGGTCCGGTCCCAGGTCGACGGGCATGTGCACCTTCCGCCGACCACTGGCGACAACATCGATGTACTGTGGAGACCTCACGCCCCACGTGTTGAGCAATTCGGCGGTACATCCACCCGGCCTCCCGCATGCCCACTATACGCCCTCACTCAAAGTCCGTCAACTGCACATACGGTTCACGTCCACGCTGTCGCGGCATGCTACCAGTGTTAAAGACTGCGATGGAGCTCCGTATGCCACAGCAAACTGGCTGACACTGACGGCGGCAGTGCACAAATGCTGCGCAGCTAGCGCCATTCGACGGCCAACACCGCGGTTCCTGGTGTGTCCGCTGTGCCGTGCGTGTGATCATTGCTTGTACAGCCCTCTCGCAGTGTCCGGAGCAAGTATGGTGGGTCTGACACACCGGTGTCAATGTGTTCTTTTTTCCATTTCCAGGAGTGTATTTTAAGGATAGTCACAGCTTCAGACACCAGTGCACTATGGATGAGAATATTGTTAAAAAATTACATGTTACAAGTAATTACCACAGTTATAATAATGACTTACGAGACAATAAAATAATACAAACATTTCATTTTTACAGTGTTTTCATTGGCATTTTGTTTTTACAACATTTTCAGTGACACATTTCTTTGCAATGGTTTCACTGAGCATTAAATAAAATAAGACTAGCATAAGGTCATCTTACAACTTTATCTCTCTGTTCAAAAGGTTTACAGTTCCATAATTACAATTTATTCTTCAGATAAAATGTTGATAGATGAGTAGTTTTAGGCCTATAAACTCCACAAAATGCCTTTCTTCCTCAAATTCAGTTGCTGTAAAAGATGGTCACTGTTTGTAATTATGGAACTTCTCAGTCATTGCAGTGAATTGTTCTTGGGTGAGATAATTTCTCAGAGTTTCGTAAGTAGCTATACGCCTTAACAGAATAGAAATGTAGGGTCAAAGTAAATTTTCTTCTTTACGGAGAATATTGTGATACATTGCAATAGCTTGATGTTTTGAAAGCTGCTTCAGCTGATCTGTTAAATTTTCACTGTTTAACATACTGGAAACTGAATTATTTAGTCTTATTTTTCAAAGCAGTACTTCAAGTTTCTAACTGCACTGTTGTTATTTTGTGTCACACACTAAGTTGCTTTAGATGCTTCTTCAGTAGTGCATTCTCTGCCTTTTAGGGCTTGGGAGACAATATTTGTGATCATCGTTAACAGGGTTACCAGGTGCCAAAAGAATGAAATTCCACGTAAGATTATAGTAATAGTTGTACTACATAAAAAAACAGAAATTATAAAAATCCATCAGTGTCTACAGATGTAATCAAAGCTGAGAATTGACAAGCTTGATTTTAACTCTTTGGGTTCTGCTTGATGTTCTGACCACTTTGGAAATGGTGGCCAAGTTATCATCAGTTCCACAAGGGGCGCTTTAACTCATGTGCTAGCCACTGTGAAATTTTAACTCGTGCTAGATGCAAATGTGTGTGTTGTTTCATTTAATAGCAATAAAATAGTATTCATAATGTATATTCAGTTTGTGCAGTATTCTGTAAGAGTCCTGCTATGAATTACCTGAATGTTAAAACCAGCTCTGGGCCAATAATCTTTTGTCATAACTTGAAACTTCTAAGATTATTTTCGAATCTAAATGAATTTAACCCTCAAATCGTACAGTGGTAGATGGATATGACCCGCACCTCTTCGATGAGGTTTGTATGGATGAAGATACATAATCAGTATTATTATTGAATAATAAAGTTTACTGATAGTATGTTAAATGACAAAAGTCATTTTTGTGGACAAAACATAACAGTGGTTGTCAAATCCAAATCAAAGCATCTACACAAAATGAATCCCAATTCTTGTCTTTTTTGACAAAACACAAAATAATATAAAGAAAAATGAAATGTTTCCAGTAATAACTATTTCCTCAATAGAATCATGAGTCATGGACCTAACACCCAATACTGCTTTATGCTCATCACATACACATGAATTGCATTAGACACAAGATTCTTTCCCTTCCTGTCTTTCAAAGTATCACAAAGTTACATCCTCTTTACTTTATCTACAAATTCTGATTCCGCGTGATAGTAAATTGTTCCTCTCTCTCTCTCTCTTTCTTTTAACACCTCAACAATTGTCAAATGAAGAGCTATTGAAATATGTCGGTTCAAAATTCTTTTTCTTTTTACCATAGCGGGTTTGGACAAACCCGACAAGAGTTTTGAGGAACATGGCCCTTGCATGTACTGGGAATGAATCTGCAATCAATATTACATTTAAATAAAATGAAACTGTTGATAGCTGTGATGTCCAACATTCTGAAGAAGTATCTCAATAGCCACCTTCAGGTTTTTTGTTTGCTAGTCTTGTCTTTACAAAGTTTGTCCAACTCATCCACTACACACTTTGTTAGGTTAAAGAAATCAACAATCTCTGGCTTGCTTGACTCATTGCTTATTGTTCCAGTGTGGTACATTGTTGACATTAAGATAACTTTTTCTATTCTTTCTAGGGATGGAAAAAAACCAACATTTGGTTGTCTTCATAGATGAACTTTACAGTTTCAGCTGGGATAGTGGTACCTCATGCTTATATTTATGTAGTGTACCAACTTAACATAAGTTTGCTCTCAGGCAGTTTCTCTGCCAACTCATGTGAAATGAACCAGTTATCAGTTTTCACATTTCAATTGCTCCCTGTCAATGAGGCAATAAGTCTAAGAACAGACAGAGTTGATGTGGATAAATCATCCTTGTCTGTTTGCTCTCTTCCAGTATATGGAATGCCTGATATGAAATGGAATGTTCTGGCGTCACACAATGAAACTATTTTTAGACCTTACTTATCAGGTATTGATGGTATAGACATTCTGTAGGGACACAGACCAAGGAAACTCAGTAATGTTTCATCCACCAATAGATACTCTGATGGGTTCTAATACTGCAAACAATGGGTTATAAAAAGTATCCCATGTTTCTGAAAAGGTAACAAATTTATCTTTAGCCTTTGACTACTCAGTACTTTTATCACTGATCTCAGATGTTGTATGTTGTTGTCTTCAGTCCTGAGACTAGTTTGATGCAGCTCTCCATGCTACTCTATCCTGTGCAAGCTGCTTCATCCCCCAGTACTTGCTGCAATCTACATCCTTCTGAATCTGCTTAGTGTATTCATCTCTTGGTCTCCCTCTACGATTTTTACCCTCCACACTGCCCTCCAATGCTAAATTTGTGATCCCTTGATGCCTCAGAACATGTCCTACCAACCAGTCCCTTCTTCTTGTCAAGTTGTGCCACAAACTTCTCTTCTCCCCAATTCTATTCAATACCTCCTCATTAGTTATGTAATCTACCCATCTAATCTTCAGCATTCTTCTGTAGCACCACATTTCGAAAGCTTCTATTCTCTTCTTGTCCAAACTGTTTATTGTCCATGTTTCACTTCCATACATGGCTACACGCCATACAAATACTTTCAGAAACGACTTCCTGAGACTGGAAATCTACATCCTCGTCCATTTCCATAATATTGTCCTCAACTACATCGCCCTTGTATAGACCCTCTATATACTCCTCCCACCTTTCTGCTTTTCCTTCTTTGCTTAGAACTGGGTTTCCATCTGAGCTCTTGATATTCATACAAGTGGTTCTCTTTTCTCCAAAGGTCTCTTTAATTTTCCTGTAGGCAGTATCTATCTTACCCCTAGTGAGATAAGCCTCTACAGCCTTACATTTGTCCTCTAGCCACCCCTGCTTAGCCATTTTGCACTTTCTGTCGATCTCATTTTTGAGACGTTTGTATTCCTTTTTGCCTGCTTCATTTACTGCATTTTTATATTTTCTCCTTTCATCAATTAAATTCAATATTTCTTCAGTTACCCAAGAATTTCTACTAGCCCTTGTCTTTTTACCTACTTGATCCTCTACTGCCTTCACTACTTCATCCCTCAGAGCTACCCATTCTTCTTCTACTGTATTTCTTTGCCCCATTCGTGAAAATTGTTCCCTTATGCTCTCCCTGAAACTCTGTACAACCTCTGGTTTAGTCAGTTTATCCAGGTCCCATCTCCTTAAATTCCCACCTTTTTGCAGTTTCTTCAGTTTTAATTTACAGTTCATAACCAATAGAGTGTGGTCAGAATCCACATCTGCCCCTGTAAATGTCTCACAATTTAAAACCTGGTTCCTAAATCTCTGTCTTACCATTATATAATCTATCTGATAACTTCTAGAGTCTCCAGGATTCTTCTATGTATACAACCTTCTTTCATGATTCTTGAACCAAGTGTTAGCTATGATTAAGTTATGCTCTGTGCAAAATTCTACCAGACAGTTTCCTCTTTCATTTCTTACCCCCAATCCATATTCACCTACTATGTTTCCTTCTTTCCCTTTTCCTACTCTCAAATTCCAGTCACCCATAACTATTAAATTTTCGTCTCCCTTCACTACCTGAATAATTTCTTTTATCTCAGCATGCATCAGTGTTGTAGAAGGAATGTAAATCTTTTCTGCAAGATAGCACAATGAAAGATCATTGATCTATACATGTCAGAAAACATATCATCTTGGCATAAGCCATAATCTTTCAAGTCACCATTCATGAACAAGAGATCAATGACAGCTTTTATCTCAGTTATGTCTGTTGGAATAAAAAAGAATTGCTGGGATCACTGTACTTGAGCATTGAGTGTTCTGTTTCATTACTGGTATGATGAACAATGTTTTCTATCATTTCATCAGACATAAAAAGTAAAAATAATGTTTTTTTTTTTCATCTGTAACCCTTGTGCCTTCGCATTAGGTCCAGGCAGGTGAGAATCATATTTGAAGAAGGAGTTCATAAATATTTTGAACATAAATCTGACTCACAATGTCACAGTCGAAAACGTCTCCTCCTACAAGCACTGTTCATAGGCCTTTCATTGTTAGAGTCTGGTACAGTCTCTTCCAGGTTGAGATCACTGTCCTCTTGGTCTGACAGATCCTGCTGGTGACATAACTCAGCTAGAACTGCCTCAGGCATGTGTAACAGTTGTTACCAAGCCATTTATGTATCAAAACAAAAAAAAAAAAAACAAAAACAAAAATGATTTATAGTAAAATTACTGACATTACTGGTACTGTCAGGTCGGATACGACCCGGAATACACATAGCGAGTCAAGGTCACTTATGCGATAACTACAGTCACTCCAATACCCATTGCACATTTGGCTAGCAGGGTTCCTGGCTGGCTCGATTTTCTACAATAAGTGGGTAGAGAAGTGTAGTGGAAAACTGCACTGTTGGATCAGATCCGACCGGAACTGTACCATTTAACTGTTAAACCTGTCTGTCATGGTTCTTGTTTGAGGGTGACACAATGAAATGAAAGTATCCATTATTCTTGCATAAAGTTACAACTGTACATGATTCATTTTATTTAGTAGCTGAAGGATTTTTATGGAAATTTGATAGTTCACATTTCATCAAATGTGATTAATGTTTAAGCAATATAAATATCTGACAATACATAAAAGGATTTACGTACAATCAACATTGAATTATCTGTAATTATTGTATTTCAGGTGTGGTACTGTAATTTTTTTGGTTGTGCATCTCTCTCAGAGAATTACTAATCTATACTGGCCCATAATAGCAGGGTAATGAGACCACGTTTTGGGGCCAGAGGGGATGAAGCAGTCAATCGCATGCAAAAAATATATTTATAAATACGAGTAGCCTATCTTTTGTGTAAAGTGCAAAAAGTTGTGTCAAAAATGTGTAAGTGTTTGCAGTGAATGCGCAATTAAACTGAAAAATGTAAGTCCAATTGCTACAAGATCAAAAATAAAACAGGCGGGTAAAAAAAGTGTTTCAAACAACAGTGTAAAATTACAGCATGGGTTTCAAGAAAAAACGAAATAATAGAAATGCTTAAACAAGAAAACTGTAACTTTCTGAAAAAACTCAAAAAGTTATCCAGGAAAATGAATAAGAAGAATAATGCAAAATTACACACGAACTGAAGAACAAACCAGCAATCAAAAAACATAAAAAATCAATGAAACAGAACAGAATGAAAATCTACAGTTTGTAGAAGTTGACTATTCAATAAAAAATGCTAAAAATCAACAAAGCTCACATGGCGAGGAAAGTATGAGTACAAAAGAGAAATTGGAAAATATAAGTAGAGGTAAGAAACAAAAAAATCTTCTGTTAGCAGACAGCCATGGGCAGCACTGTGCAAGACTCAAACTGAAAAGATACAGTCTGACACTGATACATCTCCTGTGATAAAACCAAATGTGCAGCTTAAAGAAGACATAAATAATATGAAAGCCAAGATCAACAATTTCACAAAAGAAAGTTTTGTTTGATTGTCGTGGGTAAAGCGAATGATATCCAGAACAAGCTTCAAGACTTGATTGATTGGTTTTGGTTTGGTCCTGTTAGATCACTTTTTGTAAAAAGATTGTATAGCAATGTAATGTAGGACTTCATAGGGAGTATTGCTGGTAAAATTCCGCAGATTTGTCATGACGTCAAAAACTTGAAGCCAATGTGTCCACCATCTTAGTTGCCCCAAAACTTTACTTTCAGGTGTTTTTATTCTGTCCAGGAATCACAGAATACACTTAATTCACATGAGGAGACATTTAAAATTTCGGAACAGAAGTGCCACAACAATGAAACACTTTAGCAGGTCCTTGATGGAGAATGTTTCATCATATGTATAAAACACATATTCCCCAGAAGAAGGCAAATGAATCTTGAATGAATAAAATACCTGCAGTAATATGCTTCATTGGTTGAAATATCACAAAGAGGAAGATTTTTCTGGTAACCCATACAGATTGTTTTCTTCATCACAGATTTTCTGACTTCAAACATCCAGAACATTTAATCTCATGAAACTCAAGATCAAAAACAAAACAGGCTTGTAAAAAAAGTGTTACAAACAACTTTGTAAAATTACAGCAAGAGTTTCAAGAAAAAAACAAAATAACAGAAATGCTTAAACAAGAAAACTTTAACCTTATGTAGTTCATTTTAAGTCATTAGATGTTTCCAGAATGAGATTTTCACTCTGCAGCGGAGTGTGCGCTAATATGAAACTTCCTGGCAGATTATAAAATTAGCTGTGGCTAAGTCATGTCTCCGCAATATCCTTTGTTTCAGGAGTGCTAGTTCTGCAAGGTTCGCAGGAGAGCTTCTGTAAAGTTTGGAAGGCAGGAGACAAGGTACTGGCAGAAGTAAAGCTGTGAGGATGGGGCGTGAGTCATGCTTAGGTAGCTCAGATGGTAGAGCACTTGCCCGCAAAAGGCAAAGGTACCGAGTTCGAGTCTCGGTCCGGCACACAGTTTTAATCTGCCAGGAAGTTTCATTAGATGTTGTTTCTGCACATCCCAAGATTGTATCTGAGTCGCTTCTTTCACATTGTTCATCTGTACATCAAGTCTAGAAGAGTCGACTCTTAAATTTGTCCCACATTGAAAATGTGTCGGTTCCGACGTACCCAAAATTTATGTTGTAATTAGTCACAAAAAGCAGTTAATATTGTACCTATGAAACAGGGTTTTGATTATTTTTCTCTGAATATAACAGGTGCCACTTTTGAATATGAATTTTTTCCGATAAATATAACTGCTTGTTATATGTTCTATAAGGTGATTTGCGGCCTTTCAGTGACTGTATCTTTTGAGGTGCTTTAGATATAGTTTGTCCTTTACGTTTCTTTGGCCTATCCACACGTGCTTTCCCTGTGGAAGTCAATGCTTTTTTAAGAGTAATTAGTCATTTGTTGACAATGCCATGCAATGCCAAGAGTGCTACATGGCATATCTGAACATCCTGTATTTGTCCACCTCTATTTACACACACCTGACAGACACAGAAAAAATCATGACATGCTGTTTCATCTGGACTTTTCTTTGGTTTTCTTCATGTCACAGGATTTATACTTAGGAGTCAAGTCAGGTGAGTTTGTGTGACATAGGAAGCCATTTGATTCAATTCCTTCATTAATCTGTTCTGTTCTATAAATGGAACATTCTGAAACATCTCACTCAAAAGGCACTTACCAATTATCACCTGTAACCTGACTCATGCCCTGTAACCTTTTTCAAGTATCATAAATATGTCCAAACACTTTTCTTCTCCTTTTATTTGTGTTCTGCATAGGACTGGAATGTTCATCTTCATTCTCCAACATTTTTGAAGTCTTCATTTCACTTAAGAAATTACTTTATGTGCAATCTCGGTAACGGTAACACATGAGTGTGTTTGCCCAACTTACTGAGAAAAACTCCTTTCGCAGCCTACTCTGAATGCGAAATGTGAAGCAATTTTATATTGGTATTTGCTTAATTACTAAACAATGTAACACTTTGAACATTGTTTGCAATATTGTAATGATTTGAGAATTTCTGTGAAAATTCTAGAACCACTTGGCCTTCACCGTCTCAAACACACAATATTTTAGATTTGAGTGGGGAAAGGGAACCCCATCTACTGCATGTCACCTGTCTGCGTGTGCAGGTCTGAAGTTTGTCGTGAGAAGACTGTAGACACGGCGGTTGAACGGCAACGACAAGTACTTGTCGGTCGATCCATGGAAGTCATAGTGAAAGCACACAGAAGAACCGAGGAACTTCTGTGTTATTCTGTGCTTTTTGGTAATGGTGACTATTGTTAGTGACAAAAGAACAGTTGAGTTGAGAAGACTTTTTAGAGACTCTTGACTTGGACTTGCTAGAGGCAAGACATGTTTCTGATGTGATTATTAAACCAACTCCGTTGTAAATGTAACTTAATGGTATCTAATGGGAGATGACACAGGCAACTTACAAGAAGTTAAATATTTATATGAGAAATGACAAGTTGTTCTTTATAGAAGTTGAAATATAACCGAGTGTGAATTAAAAGTATTTCTTCGAGTACCTACTTATTTCACGAGTAGAGAGAGTCTTATATGTTCCTTTAACTAGCATCATTCTTCAGAGAAGAAGTTTTTACAGATTCCAGTAGCCGTCTAACCAGTGAAGAAGATCAGCTGTTCACACATTCTTGTCGTCCAAACCGTTAGAACGTGGCAACCGGTGTGAAAGGACCAAAGGAAAAAAGGAATTTTGAGACAAAAATGAGAGAAAAAGCTATGAAGTGTTTCCATAGCAACCATGAAGAGAAACTGGATTATGCCAGAGTATACGAGGGAGAAAATATGTAAATGCAAATAAGGGAGAAGTCGTGAGAAAGTCACAACGTGAAAAACCGGAGAGAAGTTCTTGACGTATTAGACTAAGAAGAGATACACCTAGAATGATACGACTAAGATGATCTGGTGTAGGGAGTATACAGCTCTCACATGCATCACGGGGACACAGACATGGAAACCAGCCTACATCTGACGTCGCCGGCACCCGCTGCTGTTCACCAGTGCTGACCTGCTGTCACATCCGCTCACCTACGCTACGAGAAGTCTACGCCGGATGAGTACAAAAGAAAAATTTACTACCTTAACAAGAAGTGATACAAACTATTGAGTGATATATCTAAAAACAAAGATGATGTGACTTACCAAACTAAAGCGCTGGAAGGTCGATAGACACACAAACAAACACAAACATACACACAAAATTCAAGCTTTCGCAACCAACGGTTGCTTCATCAGGAAAGAGGGAAGGAGAGGGAAAGACGAAAGGATGTGGGTTTTAAGGGAGAGGGTAAGGAGTCATTCCAATCCCAGGAGCGGAAAGACTTACCTGGTCCTGTCCTTTTTTCCCCCTAAGGTAAGTCTTTCCACTCCCGGGATTGGAATGACTCCTTACCCTCTCCCTTAAAACCCACATCCTTTTGTCTATCCCTCTCCTTCCCTCTTTCCTGATGAAGCAACCGTTGGCTGCGAAAGCTTGAATTTTGTGTGTTTGTTTGTGTGTCTATCGACCTGCCAGCACTTTCGTTTGGTAAGTCACATCATCTTTGTTTTTAGATATATTTTTCCCACATGGAATGTTTCCCTCTATTATATCCAAACTATTGAGTGAACTTTACAAGTGTAGTTATTATACTTAAAGTTAATTTCTAAATGCTTACAAGGTCTAAAGCTTGTAAAATCATTGTAGATTGTATTTTATTGGTCCTGTTGTCTACATAGCAGCTTATGCATAAGACATTGGACAAGTCAAGTTATAAATATACAGGCTGAAAGTCATTTCAAGGCATACATATTTAAACTTACAATAATACACTTTACACGTAAGTATTTATATAACACATTTCATAAATTTAAATATTCCTCAATGGAGTAAAAGCAGTGATGCTGTAAATATGACTTTAGAGATTTTCCAAATGTATTGACCTCAGTGATAGCTTTTATGTTTTCAGGAAGTCTGTTATAAAGCTTAACTCCCATGTGAAAAGTACCTTTTTGGCACAGTGTTGTGCTGATTTGAGTCATATGTAAGTTTCTGTTTCGTCTGGTAAAGTGCTCATGTATATCACAGTTTTTTTGCAGTCTCCGATCCTTGCCTATTACATTTAATTTAAAGAACAAAAGGGTTTCCATAATGTATACACATGGATAACATTCAGAAAGTGGAAGAAACTTTAGAACCAGCCATGCCTATGAAAATTACCAAAGAAGGGCCTGACTGGTCTGAGTTACTAAATCTAATTAAAGCTCAGAGTATACAATTAGGCTTAATGAATTCTCAATTAGAAGATCAAAGTCTTAAATTAGACTCAGTAAATACTCAATTAAATGATAAATTAGATGATCAGAGTACAACTTTAAATGCTCAGAGTGAAGTTCTAAATAACCAAAGTGAAACCTTGAATAGTCAAGCAACAAATATAGGTTTACTAAATGCCAAGGTCGATGCACAGAGTAGAGAATTTAGTAACCTATGCGAAGGCATGGATGCTTTAAAGACTGAATTTGATACTCTAAATAGTAAAGTTGAAAATATGAAATTAGATTTAAAGAATGAACTAACTAATTATTTGAACATTCTTGTAAATCAAATGTTTACTGAATTCAACCAAAATCAGAATGGTAATTTTTGGGATTTGGCAAAAAAGTTAGAATCTGATATTGATGAAAAAGTAATATGGTAGAATCGGAAATCAATGAAACGTTAGGATCATTTGAAAATGTATGTAATGTTAAGTTTGATATCATGCTGTAACGAGAGTGGTGAAAGGCAAAATAAAGTTAATGCCAATAATCCAATCACAAATTGCAGGCGTTAATACATGAGTATATAATGTCTAAAAGAAACTTCAAAGAGATAGTAGCAAACGCAGACATCATAAATGTAAGTAGTTTGGAGGAACGGGTAGACGAAATGATAAATCGAAAAGTTGCCACAAGCGTATTCTCCGGGAACGTATCACCTATTGTTTCTTCCAAACTTTCAGATACCTGAAAGGATATAGATACTTTGTGGAAAGAATTTAAACTTATCCAGGATAAAGTAGACAAGAGGGTGACTCCTCCTAATGTGGTATTGACTAGTGAAGTGGTGAGGGATTACAACGGGGAGCCAATTCAGGATTATCCAGGCAATCCTATAAGTTTAAGCCGGATGGGGATGTACATCAGACTCATTTTTTGAAAAGATTCAACCAGGCTTTGCCAAAGATCTGGGATGATTCTAAAAAGATTGAATTTGCTGTGGGGTACCTTGTAGGGGAAGCCTCAGAATGGGGTACTGTAAATATTGAGAACTTTTCTTCTTGGGGACACTTTCAGAAGAAATTTAGAGAGAAATACTGGTCTGTTAGTGCACAAGAGAAATTAATATCAGATTAGTGGGACCCAAAATATTACAATAATATATGAGGTACTATGAGAAAGTATTTCGACTGGCATCTAACAAGGGCGAAGTACTTAGATAAGCCGATGGAAGAAGAAGGGTTAGTGAGAATTTTAATACAACAATTACCCATTTATGCAAGGAAAGATATATTATGTAGTGTTTGGAAAACAGTAGAAGAATTGTTGCCCTTTGTGGACGCACTGGATGCATTAAATAAGGACTGCAATGAAAACTTACACCAAAGTGATAACCCGAACTACAAAAGGAACACTGGTAAAAAAAAAACACACACATGAGGCTAACCTAGCTAGAGTACACCAGTGCAACAGAAAAAATGGTAGCGGCAATTATCAGAAAAAGCATCCACCTTGGAATCTAGGTCCAGTAACTTTGCAGAAATTTGTACTGAGTAATAACAGAACACAAAGCGGCAACGTTGTATCTTGATTCGGTAACCAACCTGTGATTACTAATAATGAGGAAAATGTAGTGCGATCTGGATCCAGGGCCGGGGGCCAGGTCGTGGAAATACACTAGGAGGCCTTAGTCCATACAAGTATGTTAACTTTACCCACAAAATACCTACAAAGGAATGGTTGTTACTGGAAGAACCAAGCTCAACTACCAATAATCTACAACTTATAATAGCAGGGACTGTGGAGAATTCTAAGTTTAACATATTTATAGATTCAGGGAGTGAGGCATCACTCATCTCCAACACATTCTTTACTTCACTACAGACTAAACAACACATTCCGTTATTACCAGTGACCGGAGTTTACATAGTTGGAATAACAGGAACAAAGAGTAAGATTATAAAGTATGAGACTCAAGTAAACTGCAGCATCGGAAGTATATTATTTCGTCAAATGCTGTTAATAGTAGAGAATAGTATTGTTTGGTTTATATTGACTATTAGGGTTTAAAGTTATCTTGAACTTTGATGAAAATCTTCTATGTTTTGGTAAAGGGGACAGTAGATATTGGACATCATTTGTGACAGATAGCTAAATGGGAAAACAAACAACGGAGTGTCAATGTCTGCAATTAACAGCTACAGCACAATTGTCACCAAAGACGGATAATGTAGATCAAGTAACACATTGAACTGACATACAGGACAAAGTTAACAAATCTCTAATATTAGCCGATCAACAAAAGCGAGATTTATATAAAATTTTAATGGAGTATGAAGTAGTGTTCTCCAATTGTCCCAGTAACATCAGCAACTATACTTGTAAATTCAAAATCAAAGATGACACACTATTCTTCTGTAAACCGTATCCAATACCTGTAAGTTTGAAAGCAGCAGTTAGGGAGGAAATCAACAAAATGATTGCTAACAATATAATAGAATGTAGCTCCAGTGTCATGAATAACCCTTTGGTCGTGGTGAAAAAAGCTACAGGTGGAGTACAATTAGTGTTAGATGCTCATACATTGAATAAGCATATAGAGACAGAAAGGGACAGACCAAGACCAATTAATATTGACAAATTGTTATCTAAATTTGAAAAAGCAAGGTTTTTTAGCACGATGGATCTGACTACGGTATATTGGCAAATAAAATTACACTCAGTATCTAAAAAGTATACGGCGTTTCTATTTGATAATAAATCATATCATTTCAATGTACTGCCAATCGGACTTAATATTTGTGTATCCGTATTTATACATGGGCTGAATGAGGCAATAGGGAGAGGTTTATTAAGGGAATTGATAATATATGTAAATGATATTCTAATAATATCAGCTATGTGGGAAGAACATGGTCTCACCTTATGCAGAACTCTGAAAAAATTTCAAGAGAAAGGTATTACGGCGAAGCCATCAAAATAGTATTTTGCTTGCCAAGAGGTTTTTAGGTCATATTGTAGGGGTGCAGAGAATTAGACCGGACCCTGAATGCATCAAAGCTATTACAGACTGT
Source organism: Schistocerca nitens (assembly GCF_023898315.1). Lineage (NCBI taxonomy): Eukaryota > Metazoa > Arthropoda > Insecta > Orthoptera > Acrididae > Schistocerca > Schistocerca nitens. The sequence goes on along the minus strand of NC_064617.1, from coordinate 717,776,072 downwards.
CCACACCCTAGAAATGTAAGACAGTTGAAGGGATTTTTAGGAATGGCAGGATACTATCGGCGGTACATACAAGGTCAAGAACTGAATGAGCCTAAAATTTTATGTTTATTAAGGAAGGGAGTACCATGAATTTGGGATTAAGAGGCAAATGATGCGTTTGAAAACGTCAAAAGTGCACTTGTTGAATCACCCATATTACATCATCTGGTTATGGGCGAACCATTTAAAATTTCAACAGATGCATCTGATTATGGTGTTGCCACAGAACTTGTCCAAGGAGAGTGGGATCTAAATAATGTAGATCACCGAACCATAGCTAGCTGTAGTCTAAATAAGCATGAATTAAATTACACGGCTACTGAAAAAGAACTGTTGGCAATTGTATGGAGCATCCAAAAATTTCAAACACTAGTACAGGGGTCAGAAATCCATGTTTATACAGATAATCAAGCTGTCCTTTCTAATGAGTAGTCGATTGTTACACAGTAGATTAATGCAATGGATGCTTTCCTACAGGAATATGATATTAGGATACAATATGTAAAAGGTTCCAAAAATATTGTACTGGATGCTTTTTGTCTAGATTACCCATTGGAATGGAAGAATTAATACGTATGGAAGGACCCGGCGTTATTTTTGCAATTAATTTTATGTCAGTAGAATATCCAAACATCAGGGTACAAGAGACAGCTCAAAGAATAACAGAAAATATCCATCATGATCCCTGTTTTACAGAAATGTTTTCTATGTGTATCCTTAATTCCTTACCTCCTAACCAAGTAGGAAAATGTTCTGAGTTAACGGGCAGAGTGACGACCGTCGGATCCCGAGTTGTTTTCGGTGTTTCTTCTGTAATAGTCTTTCTACACCGAATTCCTATCAAACTATTCTGTTATCTATCCCGCAGGGACGTTAATGTTCTTAGTTAACGGACGGAGTGATGACCGTTGGATCCCGAGTTGTTTTCAGTGTTTCTTCCGTAATAGTTTTCCTGCACCAAATTCCTTCAAAATCTTAAACTATCCTATCATGCCAGACTCAGAGATACTATGGAAGAAAAATCATACCAGCTAGGATTTGTGATTACCTCATCCACAGTTGTTCCTCGTGGGGGGATTTCGTTGTTCCATTCAGTTAGACTACTCACAACCTCTGGCTCCCTATATAATCTCTTGTGGAACTAAATAAGCTTCTGCATATGTGCTTCTGGTAATACTCTTATGTGCCCTGCAAGAGCACGCATGAGGTAGAAATTTGCACAGTGCATTTGACCCCTTCAGTCCCGACCAGGCCCTTCAGTCCCGACTCATCCGGACTTTGCTCGGCTGCAGCATGAGGTGGAATTTGCACACATGTTGTCTCTGATCCCCGTCATTTGGCACAGCTCTGGGACAAGATATATTAAATCCGCCTGGTCAGCTCTTCTCTCCCTCTGTTTCGATCGGCGCGGTCTCCATGTATATTTAGGTCATTTTTTGCTTGAAATGTTTTTTGTATGTAATCTCTTAACCTATTTCTTTGCAAACCTGTGTGCAGAGGTCTTGGTGAAATCAACGTCATCAATTTTGTATGTTCTATTGATACAAGGTGTCATTATGATGACTCCAACACTGGTTTTCTTGAAAGCTGCCCCAGGTAATCCCTTTATTTGTCACATATTTCTGTGTAAATATGGAGAACCGTGTCCTGGCGCATAACTTTCAAAATAATTTCTGAATTCATGAGAATACTATTCTCATACTGAAGGTAATATCATCGGGTCAAAGTTCCAATTTATACTTCTTGACACATATTTTTCTTAGTGAACTGAAGGAAACATAAAGTTAACAAAAGATATAATATTGGGTGACTAATTAAACACCTGTGATACTATAGTATATAGATTTTCTACTTTTTACAGAATATTTTCTACTTTTATGAGATGCAATGTAGATGGGAGGATTTGAATCAGTTTTGAAAGGTGTGGGTATTGTGGTTAAAAGCATGGTTAACGAGAACACATAAATCATGACTAACATAAAACACACACCACACCATTCAAACAACCCTCGCAAACAAGTGTGCCTGATTCTTCATCATTTGAGGTTTCCATACGGTTGCTAAGATTTCTTTCGGGGACCTCAAGGGTGAAGGTGGGAATGTCCGTTCTTTAGGAGACGATTTAACACAAAACCTCCTCCGGCATCTCACTCAAGTACCTGCGAGGTAGGAAAACTGGGGAAGGAGGGTGGGAAGAGTTTCCTGTCTTTGGGGCTATCTTCTTTCTCTTCTTCGATCTTAGCAACCATTTATATTTATTTCCTTTCTTACTTCTCATTTGAGGACCTATCTATTTTTTCTCTCTTTCCATATGCACATACTTGTGACGATTTCACATCGAGTATACATAAGAAGGAGGCAGGAGTAATGAAAGAGCACATAAGCGAGAGGAATTAATTGTGATAATCATTAAGGAATGTCAGTTTAACAAATACTCTGACGAATTGTAGGATAGCAGGACTTGAATTATAGGTAGGATGACCTATGGCCTAAAAAATAGGAAGGTTTTATAAAGGGGCATACCTACCAGAATGGAAAGAGGAAGTGCACTCATATGGTCAACCCACAGGCAAGGTATAGGTACTGATCCTAGCAGAAGGGGACAGTATCGTGACAGAAGTCCCTCATTTTATAGGAATTATTCTGGAAAGTATGTATTCCATGCACAACTGTAAATTGAAATTAAATGTATGTCAGTATATGCCATAAATGAAAATGGAATCTATTACTGTATGAATGTTATATGAAGAATGTATTGACTTACCGAACGAAAGTGCTGGCAGGTCGATAGACACACAAACAAACGCAAACATACACACGAAATTCTAGCTTTCGCAACAAACTGTTGCTTCATCAGGAAAGAGGGAAGGAGAGGGAAAGACGAAAGGATGTGGGTTTTAATGGAGAGGGTAAGGAGTCATTCCAATCCCGGGAGCGGAAAGACTTAGCTTAGGGGGAAAAAAGGACGGGTATACACTCGCACACACACACATATCCATCCACACATATACAGCTCTTTATCCGCACATACACCGGATATGTGTGTGTGTGTGTGTGTGTGTGTGTGTGTGTGTGTGTGTGTGTGTGTGTGTGTGTGCGCGCGCGTGAGTGTATACCTGTCCTTTTTTCCCCCAAGGTAAGTCTTTCCACTCCCGGGATTGGAATGACTCCTTACCCTCTCCCTTAAAACAAACATCCTTTCATCTTTCCCTCTCCTTCCCTCTTTCTTGACGAAGAAACCGTTGGTTGCGAAAGCTAGAATTTTGTTTGAATGTTTGTGTTTGTCTGTGTGTCTATCGGCCTGCCAGCACTTTCGTTCGGTAAGTGACATCATCTTTGTTTTAGGATATATTTTTCCTATATATATATAAAGGGCAGAGAATATGTTACAGACGATTATGTATATGGGTGATGACAATGGCATGTCAGCAAATGAATAGGATAAGTGTATTTTGTAATTGTATTTGTATTTTATTATGTTATGTTTACAGTATGTGGAAAGGACACTACAGAAACTTTGTGTAATGCAACTGTATGAAAGATGCTCAAAATCGAAAGCACAAAAACATACGAAACCTGGCTGCAAATTGTTAAGTGTACCTGTGTTAAAACAATATGTGGGTGTGCATACAATAAGGGAAGATCTGACACACGAACGGCTAAAGATTTTAAACAGTGCCATATCCCATTTCGGTCTTCAGAATGTGTGGACTCAGGATGGCAGAGTAATCATTAAGACAGCAGCTGGAAAGAAGACAGTCACAAACATGACAGAACTGAATAGTATTAAGTGAAGCTACTCGAGCCAAAAGTGCAAACTTAACACCATTTGCAAATTGTAACAGCCCTATACTCAGATATAGTCTTGTAATTTTATTAATTTTGTAATTATACCCATATTTGTACCTTCAACTAATTGTTTTTGTAACTGTATTAACTTTCACTATTTTTTGTGTCTGTAGCTCTAACCATTACTTAATTTTAGTTACTGCTAATACTTTTTTCTTTTTCTCAGTTTATTCTCTTCCGTTCCGAATTAGTTCTATTGCAATTATTAGTCTCTCCATTAGTTCATTAATCACCCATCTCTTCGGTTTGAACTGTTCATAACAAAAATCACTATCAGTATCACTTTAGCAAATTTCAATCTAATTGTAGCTTCCTACGATAATCACTACCAGTATCACTTTAGTAAATTTCAATTTAATTCTAGCCTCCTACGATAATCTATTAATTATTAAGCTTACTTCTCTCTGCTGGCAGCATCGGCCTCTTAAATCACTCCCTTTTCCCTTATTTCCACCCTAAGCTGTTTCAAATACGCTAATTACATTTCTCCTCTTACGACAGAGGATACACAGTGACACACAGCCGTCACTATTTTGGTCATATTCTCCTCGCACCGAATACCACTAATCCATTTTCTATACTCCCGCAACCTCAGGAAATCTCTAGCAGTCGCCTTTCTTTCGGCACTCGCGGTGTCACAAACAGGGCGCGCAAAATCTTGGACACCCCTGTGTTATGTCACTTGGCGGAAGCAGCGGCCAGTGCCCCTCGAGGCAGGTAGTGCCTAACAAAGGGACAAACCAGTCTGCCACCCTACTTCAGGCTGCTCAGCGGAACGCGTCAGAGCTTTTAGCAGCTCACTGCAACATCCAGTCTTTACCTGCACATTACGAAGAACTTAGCCTCCTCTTCAACCAACTAAACTACCACGTAATCCTCTTATCCGAAACGTGGTTGAAACCACACATATCCTCTGCATCTCTTCATCTCCCAGGGTACACATTTCTTAGGGCAGACAGATCAAAAAAGCGAGGTGGCGGGGTCGGCGCGTATATACGAACAGATCTCAAAGCGAAAGTCTTATGTACGTCAAATCCTGCTGAAGAAAAAGAGGCTGAATTCATGTTCATTGAGATAAATATACAAAGTCGGAAATTCTTGACTGGCGTCGTGTACAAACCGCCAAAAATAAGCTCAATGAGTTCCTTCCAGTCGGAATTACATTCACTTCAGTGTCAATACGAACATGTCATCGTAATGGGTGACTTGAACATAGACCTGCTAAGAGACACTCCCTCCGCAATAAACCTAAGAAGACTGTTTAGTTGCAATAGCATGAACATTCTTCCATTACAACCAACACACCATACGGCGCACAGTCATACTCTTATAGACGTAATCGCAACGAAACAGACTGACAAAGTAAGAGATGGTGGTCAAACATCGGCCCCTGGCCTCTCAGCACATGATGTAATATTCCTGGCCTACTCTGTGCAGCCCCCAAGGATCAAATCGCGTTACATAACTTGTAGGAACATGAAACGTATTGACCTTGACGCTCTAACAGCCGATTGCTCAGAAATCTCATGGCATCAAATAATCAGAAAACCCACAATCGACGGCAAAATTAATGAACTTGGTGATAAACTCACTGCCCTCTATGACAAACACGCACCTGTGCGCACAATCCGGGTAAGAAAATCTCCTGCTCCATGGCTGACAGCTGAATTACGTCAAATGATGACTAATAGGGATGCTGCCCACCGGCGTTTCAAGGCAGATCCGAAACCCGAGCGTTTCGAAGAATATAGAAAGCTACGGAACAGAGTGAAACAATGCATTCGCAATGCTAAAATCAGGCACGCTCGCTCCCTTGTATGCAGCGATCTGACGCCCACGACTCTATGGAAGAATCTCCGTAGCTTGGGGGTCGGAAAGGCAAAATCGGAAACTACTTTTCATGTGTCAGCTAACGAATTAAATGATTTCTTCTCTGCACCTCTGAATACCAGCACAGCTGATAATTACCGTCCACAAGAATCCCCAAACAGGATAGCTAACAACGATACCTTCCATCTAAAACATGTAACAACAAATACGGCAAGAAAAGCAATAATGAGAATCTCTTCTGATGCAATAGGCAACGACAGTATCGGTATAACCATGATTAAGAATGTTGCCGATATCTTAGTACCTGTCTTAACTGACATATTTAATTTTTCCCTCGTGAACGGAATATATCCCACTGCATGGAAAAGAAGCCTAATTCGACCCATCCCTAAGATCGAAAACCCGCAACTGCCTAGTGATTACCGACCAATTAGCATACTGCCTGCTGTTTCCAAAGCACTTGAATATATTGTTCATGACCAAATCACTGAACACTTGCATGAATTCAGCCTATATGACAAATTTCAATCCGGTTTCCGTAAACATCACAGCACAAACACTGCTCTAATTAAAGTAACTGATGACCTGAAATATGCCATCGACAATCGAAAGGCAACAATATTGACGCTACTGGACTTCAGCAAAGCTTTTGACACTGTTAACTTTGACATATTGCTCAGAAAAATGCAACAGCTTAATTTCTCTGATAGTGCAATGAGATGGTTTGAAAGCTACTTAAAAGACAGACAGCAATGTGTTGTCTGCGTAAATGAAAAATCTTCCTGGAAACATGTTTCCTCGGGAGTGCCACAAGGATCAGTCTTAGGACCACTTTTGTTTTCTTCATATGTAAACGATATTTCGTCGGTTCTGTCCTCCTGTAAATATCATTTCTATGCCGACGACCTCCAGCTCTACCTAAGCGTCAGACCTGAAGATGTAAACACTGCAATCGCTCAGATGAATGATGATCTGTCTTCAGTAGTGACCTGGGCGAAAAACCTGGGGCTTAAACTAAATGCAAAAAAGACGCAAGTAATCTTAATAGCCCATCAGAAATTAATAAGTTCAGATTTCCGCGAACGGCTACCTCCTATTCTGCTCGACGGTACTCCAATACCATATCAGAAAACAGTGAAGAACTTGGGTGTAACTTTGGATGAGCATCTCAACTGGGCGGAGAATACAGTCGCACTGTGCCGAAAGACGTCTGCTTGTCTCTATGCTCTCAAAAAGTTTCGGAACATATTTCCACAGGACTTGAAACGCCAGCTCGTGCAAGCACTCGTTCTACCGAACCTCCACTACTGTGATGTGATTCAACAAGGCATGAGTAGTGAAAACAAAAGACGGCGAGAGCTAACCATGAATGCCTGTGTGCGTTACACCTGCAACATTCGCCGATACGATCATGTTAGTGCTTCATACTCCGAGCTAGGGTGGCTGCGGCCGGACAAATTGCGTGACTACCACACTCTATGTCTACTCCACCGACTCCTCGTCGCGCAAGCACCCCAGTACCTTGCTTCAGAGATTAAAAACCTGTCATGTCATCATAATCGAAACACGAGGTCACTCTTATTTGGTATCCTAACTGTGCCCACTCACAAAACAAAAACTTTTGCAAACTCCTTCTCAGTTGCCGCTGTCCGTCTCTGGAACAAACTGCCCCTTACCTTGCGCAAAATTCAATCTCCTGCTGCTTTTAAGAGGAAGTTGAAGCATCTCCTACTATCATCCTCATAAAGTTCTCCACAAAATTAATGTACAAGGGCAATCCCCTCATCTGTCAAATAGCAAAGCTAGCGTCTCCTATCTTGCTCCTGATATGCCTTCCTCTTCATCTATCTCTATTAGCCACGCAATCTTCTTTTCCTTTATATTTCCTTAATTATGTTTTCATCATGTCTCTCTATTCTTCTCCTCCCTTCACCATGAGTCTCCCTCATACTCCCTGCTGCCAGCACTCCTATCTCAAATCTGTCTGTTCAATAATGTCTAATTATAACAGTACTTGTGATCTAAGAATATAAACTCTATATGTATGTATTTTTCCAGGTGTACCTTTCAAATTGTTTATTTAACTTTTTGTACTAGATGTAGTTTAACATGCCTACTAAAACATATGAATGTAAAATAAGCAGAATGCCTGGTTAGATGTAAGAGAGGGCCTGATGGCCTTAATCTTGCCAGGTTAAATAAATCAATCAATAAATAAATAAATAAATAAATAAACTAAAAATGGCAATACTTCGTGTAAAATGAATTTTCTGTGCTTGAAAACGTTGTTAAAAGCAGCAAGGAACTTACCTTGTCGACAGATGTCGGATGTACGGCTGGACTCCCCACTAAATAATTGAGAGCAACGAGGTGAAATAAATTCCTCGGGCTAATGATATGGAAACCAGTTATCACCACATTGAAGATTTCACGAAGGATCACACTGCTGAACATGAGCTTCACGAATCCGTGCAGTGGAAGCCATTGTAAACACACACACACACACACACACACACACACACACACTCAGGCCTTGTACTGTACATGTGAGCGTGAACTGCGATGATAACAGACGTTGGGCTGCATGCAGTTACAGCATGCAGTTTATTGGGAGAGAAAACTTATCATAAAACTGTTTAATTCTTTAATTTTAAACCTTGAAGTGTGTGTGTGTGTGTGTGTGTGTGTGTGTGTAACCTGAAATAGAGAAATAAGCTGAGCCATTGTGCACCTCTGTATGATGTGAGTGTACAGTGGGGGAGGGGGGGGGGCAACTGCATTGAATCATATTATTTTTCTGTCTTCTCTTTTCTTATATGTAAGCTATATGCAAACTGAATGAGCTATAAACCAAAGACACAGCCAAAAGTATATTAACGAGTTGTTTTGTAGCAAGACTAATGTTTTGATACATCGTTAAATACCTGTATGAAAAAGTAAGAAATATGCTCTTCAATTTATTAATTCATGTATCTTCATCCTTTTGTTTCGGGAAGAGGTATCGTGCGAACATACGCTTAGATTCGTCGTACCAGCACTATTAAAAATGTGTATTTTTAACCGTTCATTAAAAGTATTATAAAAATTTATCAGAAAAGGAGTATTTATTCACATGTTTGTAAGTTCAACTCCTATTTGTTCATTATTTCACTCGCCGCTGAGATCCTGCACCTAGAGGTTCAGTGCAGACAAGAATAATTAACGCAATATTTGGAGGAGCGTTCCTGCATCGACACTGTCACACTCAAGACTACACACAATGGAATTAATGTGAAGGTAACGACTGAGACTCGAAAAGCAGTTATTGAACTTGGTTTACTTACACTACAAATACTGTGCTATGTGTGATACATATCGTCAATTTGAATGGTTGCGGTGACTATTTGGTACCGCACACTACTGGAAGCAGCAGTACGTAATGCAAATTATGTTTATTGACCTTGAATGTAATGACATTCAAGGCTTGTTGATATTCATATCAGTTAAAACTTACCCAAAATTGTGACAATTCATAAATTACCTTTAAAATTTTCTTACCTATTCTTTCCAATCAATTTTTCCAATTATTCAAGCAATTATTAATCCATTTCCATTTCCACTTCCCTATTCACCATCCAGTACAATGTACTAGGTGCTACTAATCAAATATTCATTGAGCAATCACATGCCTGCAAAGATATTCAGGTTAGTAGTTGACAATAGGGTACAGAGTGTAACGCATTTTGGAAATCTGTGTGTTCACCTTGTACTGGAATTGGTCAGTGCATCTTTTTTGTAACACATTTTAGTATGCAAGACGTGCAGTAAATTGATAACATAATCCAACAATATCCAAATTATAATCTTGTGTTACCATAGTTTTGATGACATAACTAAAATGAGCTTATATTTTTATAAACAGAAATAAAACATGAGTTTAAAAAAATTGAATTTTCAGGAAACAATTATTTTTCTTATTTCCAATTTAATTTGAAGTTTTAATTACATCCAAAATTGTTGTCATTACAAAATTGTTGAGGCTTTCGTGGCCACTTGTTGACAAACTGCCTATTGGCTTCTGCCTCGAGTTCTTCGGCCGACGCTCATCTAATGATTTTTCTGACGTTTTGCCAGCACGAGTGGCTGGCATTGTCAAAGCTTCACCCTCCATTGCCGGTGGTGAACTGGCGGAAATGACCGTGGAGAAGCCCTCGCACGTTGGCGCGCCAGGTACATATAGTCTGCGGCCACGAGCTCGGCTCCAGTTCACCACCGGCAATGGAAGGTGAAGCTTTGACAATGCCAGCCACTCGTGCTGGCGAAACGTCAGAAAAATCATTAGATGAACGTCGGCCGAAGAACCCGAGACAGAAGCCAATATTGTTGTCATTATTACTATTTTTGTAATTTATTCTGAAAACTTTTGTAAACCAAAAGATTAATCATATACGTAACCTCTTTGGATGTAAATTTGATTGTAAGATTGCTGAATTGGAAAAGCTTGTATTATCTATGTTCTTCCTCGAGTTAACTTCTTGTTATGGTGCGAGCTGTGGTCTGTTCTACCTAAGTGTTGTTTGTTTTCTGCAGCAGAATTTAGACTGATTTGTTATGTGATGTGGAAATTTAAACGGAGAAAATGAAACAAGATCACCAAGCAGTGTCCAAATTGGAAATAAAATCCCAGCCTGGACGTAAAAAATGGTTCTTCTAAGTGAGCCATATTTTCAACGAGCCACATTATTGACAAGCAGCAACAAGAAACGCACAAGTAAAGTGATGACTATTACTCAAACTTCCTTCTCTTTTGAAATGGTTTCACTACACTGAAGTCAGACTATCTAAAAAAGTGCTCTTGAATACGGTTTCTCAGGGAAGGCTGTAATAACCTGCACCTATGGTTTTGCAAGATTGTTTGTATGAATAAAGCAAGCTGTTTTTCACACAAACCAAGCTGATTCTTTGAGAGAACATGTTTTCATCTAGGAATGTCACAATGTCTGAGCTTAGAATATGCTCTAGGATCCTGTAACAGACAGACATCTACAATATTGTCTCTACAACTTCTGCAAAGCCTGCAGCTCCCTTTTAGGAATCATATCCCCTCAATGTCACACCTATGAAGCAGCTACTTATCTCAATGAGGCATGCAAGCCATCCCATAGTGGCAATGTCCATAGTTCATGTGGGATCCTTGTAATTACACAAGAATGAAAACATAAAAAAATTCTTTATAATACAAACATCAACAATGAATCTATAATTAGGGATTATTTTTGGTTTGAACTAAACTCCAAAATTTTTGAACAGTAAATTGGATAGCACTACAAGAGTATTTCCTTTACTGTCTTACACTGAGAGTTTAAGACACTTCAATTGAATGAACATTTTCCTTCAGACATCGAAATTCTGGGTGTGTATTCTATACAGGAAAACACAGTTTCATGGCGATTTCATACTTTATTTGTTACAGTCTAATGAATATGATGAAATTTGTAATACTTCAATCTCCAAAATACAGTTTCAGGCTTTTTTTAGTTATATGTTACATTTTAGTTATGATAAAACTTAAAATAGTGACTGCCTTTGTGATTAAATACCTAACCATACAAAATTATTAAAGTCAGATTAACAGCAGTAAATATGAAGAGCCAAACATAGATATTGGGAAAGTCTCACACATGATTTAAATACAACACTCAACTTGACAATATCTGCTGAGTTTGATTTGCAAATAGATTACCAACAGAGAAAATATACACAGTGAATTTGCATCTGCAAAGAATTTTCAGTTAAAAAGAAGTTTTTTATTTCCAAAAAGGAAAAAAATTGCAGAATGTAATACATATGTACAACATCAAAGACAGTAACTGCATGTCTTAAATAAAACTTAAGATGCATAGAAACTGCCACAGCAATATAACATACTCCGAAATTGCTGTTTTGTGTCAAGTTATATTTTTGTGCTTCATTGGGGTGTACGGCAAGAATAAATAACAGAATGAAAATATGCTTGGATAGTTCATGGACTGAAGAATATGCAATGAACACACACACATTTATGTAATACTCAGCCTGTTACACAATTCAATCTAGAACTATAAAGTGAGACATAATACTGTTGGAGGTTCACTTTCATACTGAAATGACAACTAAGCAATGCCTGAAAGTGTACATACAACATTAAATAAATTATTTTAACTGTAAAATGAACTCATTACAGTTGTGAACAGTAAAAGAAATATTGCACAAAAAGGCTCATTTAATCACTAACAAGGATGAAGGTTTTGTACAAGCATCACTGAGTGTAAAAGTAATGGCCTAATACAATTTCTAACTTTGATGCTTTGTCCAAGTGAGATTTTGTATCAGTGTCAACTATAACATAAAATTTGAAGTTGTTTCCAACTCAGTTCTAATTTACTGTTTATTCACAGACACATAAACATAGGTTATGCATCATGTTGAATACACAGATTAAGTATCACTAACTTGTTTTTCAAACTTCTTACTACAGAACTGTTAGGCAAGCAAAGTTACATCATATGCAGCAATCATCTTGCCCTGTATAACACAAGTGTTCTTTTTCATCATCATTTGTAGTTACAACAGGTATGGCTTGAGTGTATCTATGTATACAAAGAAGACTGAAAGAACAGACGGTGAACTGTGAATTGTTCAAGTTCCATTTTAGGCCACAGGAAGACTATCACAATCATATATAGATGCAAAAAGTATCTCTTGACACATTTACATACTTGACTATGTTGATGTATAACTGTATGTTTTCCCTGTAACTACCATGTGTATTACAAAGTAAAATATTTGTTTATGAGTCTGAATTCTAGCTAAAATTTTTGGAATGGGTAGTAAAAACAGGAAAAGAGAAAATTACAATTGCTTCATATAAAAATTAAAGACTGTAGGCATTTTGATTCAGATTAAGAATTTTGGGAAACTGATAGTACGGACAAGGATTCTTTATTGTAATTTTCACTCTGTATCTCTCTGTTGACGTAGCAGGTTGTCATGATGACAGGACATTAATAAAGCAAGTGATCAATGGTAAGCCTATGTTTGTGTTATCATCTATTCAGAACAGGAGTTCTCAAACAGTTGCAGATAGCCAAGATGCTAACTAACACAAAAGAAGGAAAATCTTTTACAATGAGTATGTATAACACATTCCTCCTAAACAAGATCAGTGTAGTGTGCTCTCAGTGACAAAGGCCTTGTCTTGCCTAGCAGACAAACAAATCAAGGTGTTTAAGAACTCATTCAAATGGAAGGGAAATTGCCCTTTAAGACTACAATTTAAGTATTTTCAAAATACATTGCTGTCCTTCAAGGCACACACTTCACTGTGTCAAGATACAACATTTTGAGTTGTTGTGATCTCAGGATTGTCTTCTACAAATGAACATGCTGCTGTACTATTCTCATGCACTTAGTTAGCGACTGTGCTATACCCTCTTTTATCAAAATGTGTGTCCAGCAACAATAACAACACATATCATCTCCAACTTTAAGAACTCACCATGAAGAAAAATGAAGGGTATAATGTTTAACAGTCATTTGCAAAGCAATAACATAGTTTTACAACACTTGTTACTTAACACTCCATAAATATGTTAAAATACTATCTACTTAAATGTATCTCTTTAACAATTATTTCTTGTGACGCAACATGTGTCCCTCTCATCATAATGCCCATTGGGATATGAATTACAAATTGCTAAGACTTCCTGTACCCAAATGACTCGCATAACAATTCTACCCAAATGACTCACATAACAATTCAAATTTGAGATGCATCAAAAATTCTTCCCAAAACTTGAGCAAATATGTATATGTGGTCACCTGTGTGAGCTGCAAGACAATTACAGAAGTATCACACTGCTGGAAGAACCTATGAATGTCAACAGTCAGTCAGCCTATTGAGCAGTGCTATAGTGTATCTGAAATGGAATAACCTGACATCCTATGCAAAGACTTATCCTGTTTCACAGTAATGCTCAAACAAAATTATTACAAAGACAGAAACTCATACTCTCTAGTTTCACATATCTTTTTCTGAATGCAAATGTACCGTCACAATCAAAAGTGCACAATAACAGTGAAAATAATAAAATCTATAAAATGGATATTTTTCCAATGATCCTTACTAATACAATGCACAGAACATCAACAGTATAATTGCCATGTATACATGCCAGCAGCTCAGTCAATCAGTTCCACGTAATTTGCCGGGAAGAGACCAAATGTTCCATCAGGTCCAAGTCCTTGCCACCAGCCTTCATCAATCTGATCAATATGTGTAATTATATCACCAGGGTCAAAAGTTATTTCTGTAGCATCGGCTGCAAAGCAAACATAACGCTTGACTTGTTTATAATGTACACAATTACATTTTAATATCTGATAGAATTCCACATAGAAAAATTAATAAAACTGGTTTATATGGATGCAAATGCAACTGCTACTATTATGACTTTCCTTAATATCCAAGTAACATAACATATATTAGAAACAGAGCATTAGTTCAGCATTCAGGGACTGGGAAAAGAATCAACAGAGGAAAATTTGAAGATACCACACCAATATCTGCCAATATGGTTTGGAAAAGGACTATAACTAGAGGTCTGCGCGGATAAGAAAAGTGCAATCCGCATCCGCAAGGTCCTAATCCGCAACCGCAGCAATTAACCCGCATCCGCAAGTTCCTTATCCGCATCCGCATATATTTAAGTTTTGAATGAGTAATTAATAGTAATAGACAGTAGTACTTAGAATTATAGTATGTAATGACATAGTTATTGTTAGGGTGCCATTTCTGCGACAACTTAACTACTTTTGACTTCTTAAATCACAGGAAATGCTCTTTACCTACTCTAAAGCAGACCATTCCAAACAGGAAAGCATTGGCGCTCCGGAGCACACACAGTAGCGGTTCGAATCTCGTGAGATTGGAAACGCTATTAAAAAAAAAAAAGAAAGAAATTCAATGTAACAGTATCAAATGATGAAAATACGTGTTTAGAAACAATTATATTTCGCACCTCTTGTGCCAACGCAGCTGAAATTGACGATGGTTTTAAACTGTTACTAGCAAATTGTATCATATACCGACAGTTTTTTTGTACTCACTGCTTGGATGTCTCAAACTTTGAAGCCATTCATGTCAGCTGATGATTATATTATAGCTTACGCGTTCAGTCCTCGTCATTACCAGTTGAAAATATTTACAGTATTAGTCCTTCACTGCAAAATGCTGGCGCACCTGTGAAAAAGTTAAACTGCCAGCAATAATGGTTCGTTGGTTGGTTTTGGGGAAGGAGACCAGACAGCGTGGTCATCGATCTCATCGGATTAGGGAAGGATGGGGAAGGAAGTCGGCCGTGCCCTTTCAGAGGAACCATCCCGGCATTTGCCTGGAGTGATTTAGGGAAATCACGGAAAACCTAAATCAGGATGGCTGGACGCGGGACCAGCAATAATTGACGTTGTCCGGAAGAAATAACTCGTCTTCCGAAGAGTGACAACAAAATAAGTGGTTATAGAAATTAGGAGTGGTTGGATGAAGTAGCAGTTCCTTAGCACTCACTGCACCGTACTTGGCCCCCACATCAATAAGAAACTGTGCCGTCTCGAGAAACCCAGATCCACACGCAACTTCGAATTTGTTTTCCTTCACTAATGTAAAATCACCTTCTTTCACCTTACACGAAATTGTATCTATCGATATGGTGTTCATTTGAAGAAAGAACTCTCACTGATATTTGCTACGACGCACATTCTCACTCGGCCACTACAATGCGCTAACTGAAGGCAGCGGAAAATTGCAACGGGCACCTGTCTGGTAGACAGTGGGCAGGTTTGCCACCCAGAGAGCATTTCACGCCACACGAAAGACACGGTCGCGGAAACGAATTAGGCGCAGGTCTCTTGGGTACAGCTACGCCGGTCGTAGCCAGGGGCTGAGGGCAACACACATCCGCTCTACCCGGGCCCTGCAAGATTCCAAGAATGTCAACAGACTTGAAGTTTTGAACTAACATTGCAGCATATGTACTGGGCAGATGCCTTGCTCATTATCTGCAGATGACCCGCGGATATCCGTGCTGGTCGCGATTTTATCTGCCAAGTAACAAATACCGCGGATATCCGCATCCGCGCAGACCTCTAACTATAACAAAGTAATCCAACCTGAGATTCTTTTCCCATTTTGTGTGCCTGTCCTAATTCTTGAAGGGGCAAGACTTATTCTTCTCTACATGATTTATGTTGACCTTTTCTTAGTACACCATCTTTCTCTTTCTTCTTAGAGATATGTAAGTTTCAACTGGTAACTATACATCAGGCTTCTATCTAAAATTTCTTATTTCCTATGCAGAACTAACAAAATGATTTCACTTTTTTTAGAGGTAGAAAAAATGTTATTTTTTATAGACATCAGCTGCATTTAAAACCAATAGGTTTTCAGTACCACTTCAGAAGCTGAAGAAGAAATACTGACCGTCTTGTGTGATGAATAGGGTGAATCCTGGACATTTCAAACTTTTTGTTCACATAATGAATCTGACTGTTAATGCTGCTACACCACGATCCATAAAATAGATATCAACAGTACATGAAAGCCAAATGGGTATTCCGTATTAAGCAACTCAGCTGTGGAACTACTTTTTATCTTAGTAACACCCATAAATGCTTTAAAACAATGGAACTAAGTGATTAAATTTAATTTACAATGGGAGATAAGAAAAAAACAAAAGGCACCAAAAGCTCAAAAAAGCGGTTTCATGTAGTCCATCATGAAGTTTTGGCTAGAAATTACATCATTAAACTATGGGCAGTCC
Organism: Schistocerca nitens; assembly: GCF_023898315.1. Classification (NCBI taxonomy): domain Eukaryota; kingdom Metazoa; phylum Arthropoda; class Insecta; order Orthoptera; family Acrididae; genus Schistocerca; species Schistocerca nitens. Next base: position 717,759,519 of record NC_064617.1, on the reverse strand, counting down.
TCAATACCATCACAGAGGTAGATTCTTCAAAAACTTAAATTGGTGATTGCAGAAACCACATCACTCTGGAATATTTTGGGGCATATTTTATGGTATTGATGGATTAGTCTGGGATCAAAAGACAGTGTGTGAAGAATTCATTTGAGAAAAATATAAAATTATGAGACACTATGGTTGGGCAGTATTTTATTGTCAGGATGTGACAAGTCTTAGCACTGCTGAGGAGGGTGAACAGGAGACAGGGGAGGGGTGGGGGGGGGGGGGGGGGTCGAAGAAAAATATCTTGGACAAAGGTTAAAAAGGAGGGCACCTGTATGAGAGGGACCCACTTGTTGACATAACAAGGGGAAACAATGATGAAAGGGGAGGCTTCAGATAGAATATACAGTCAGAGATTGTTCATTGGTAAATGGTGTGCCAGCCTCAGTCTACAGATTAATAGGATGATAGAGTGAGGAGTAAAAATGGATAGATGAAGAGAAATGAACAGTAAAATGAATAATGCAACCAAAAACCTTTTGACATATTTGGCAACTCCTCCTCTCATCATATTATCTCTACTTACATGTGCAGCTAATTTGTAACCATTGATGCTAACCTTTTGCATATCAGTGACAATGTGATGCTCATACAGGCATAGTACATCTATTACATTCTCAGTTTCTATATCTTCTAAACAAAGCAGAAGCTCATCAATTTTATTCTTCAGTCCCCCAATATTTTGATGAAATATACTAACATTATTTTTCACTTTAGTTTTGTGATTATCTTGAACTTTTTTAACATCTTTAGTACTTGCCTGGCTGCGTTTCCCACTAGACACTGATCTTACACTAAAAAAGTGTTTCCACCATGAGATGTAGTTCCTCCCCCCTTTAAATTTCCTGCTATCAGACCAGCCAGATTGCCCTTAATTATCCATTATAGCTTCAAAAACTAGTTTTTGGGAACTGAAGAAAGATTTTCAATTTATTTTCCTTTCCTGAAATCCTCCTTTTGTATTAACAGTAATTTTGTTTTATCACATTTTTATTAGGCTGCTTCCTTGTATGTTTCTCTCTTCAGCACGAATTTTGCAATTGCTTTAAAACTAACTTGCTGATGAGCTAGTGACAGTAAACTTTCAACATAGCTCAGAAATATGCGACAATGCAGTCATGTCCTAGTTCATGAATCACGGGCAACGTATGAGTGGCCAAGTAAGTGGTCCCGACAGTCGGGACACCAGTTACTTTGGAAGAAGGCTGGGCACCTCGGACATATTCTGAGTCGTGGTCACCTTTGTGCTCATACGGCAAAGACTACCAAATCCACCGGTTAGTCCCTCAACCGTTAGGGGTAAAACCCAATGGGACTCGGGGCAAGTAAGGCTAGCAACCTGCTTCCCTGGTACTTTAAATATGATGCTGGCAACAATCAGAGCAAAATGCCTCGGACCTTTGGAGGTGACGGAGTCCCACCTCTAACAAACAAACCAGGGACTCCTAAGATACGACTTGGCAAACAAATGGTAATGAGATGGGGAGCTATTAATATCAATGGGGGCTACTCTGGGAAGAAGGAACAGCTGGCAAAGGCTGCAAGTAAGATGGAGCTGGACGTTTTAGCTGTTAGTGACATTCAGGTAAGGGGTGAGAAAGAAGAGGAAGTGGGAGAATACAAGCTCTACCTGTCAGGAGTCAAAGCAGGAATAGCACAATGGGGTGTAGGGCTTTACATCAGGAAAGAAATGGAACCCAGTGTAGTTGCAATAAGGTATGTAAATGAACGACTGATGTGGATAGATTTAACAGTGTCTAGCAAGAAAATTAGGATTGTGTCAGTATATTCGCATTTTGAAGGGACAGATCAAGATAAGATGGATAGTTTTTATGAGGCACTCAGTAATGTAGTTGTTAGAGTAAAGGACAAGGACAGTGTTCTGCTCATGGGGGATTTTAATGCAAGGATTTGAAATTGAACAGAAGGGTATGAAAAGGTTATGGGTAAATTTGGAGAGGATATGGAGGCCAACAGGAACGGGAAACAACTCTTGGATTTCTGTGCCAGTATGGGCTTAGTAATCACAAACTCCTTTTTTAAACATAAGAACATTCACCGGTATACTTGGGAAGGCAGGGGAACCAGATCTGTCATTGACTATATAATAAGAGATCAGCAATTCAGGAAGGCTGTGAGGGACACGTGTATTCAGGGGATTCTTTGATGACACTGATCATTATTTAATCTACAATGAAATTGGGATTGTGAGGCTGAAAGTGCAGGAGGTCGGGTCCATATGTAGGAGGATAAGAGCGGAGAAACTTCAGAATAAGGAAATCAGGCACAAGTACATAACAGCGATCTCAGAAAGGTACCAGTTAGTTGAATGTAGTCAATTACAGTCATTGGAAAAGGAATGGACAAGGTACAGGGACACAGTACTAGAAGTGGCTAAAGAATGTCTTGGAACAGTAGTGTGTAAAAGTAGGATGAAGCAAACAGCTTGGTGGAATGACACAGTCAAGGCAGCCTGTAAAAGGAAAAAGAAGGCGTATCAAAAATGGCTACATACTAGAACTCAGGTAGACAGAGAAAGTTATGTTGAAGAAAGAAACAAAGCCAAACAGACAATTGCAGCGTCCAAGAAGAAATCTTGGGAAGACTTTGGAAACAGGTTGGAGACTATGGGTCAAGCTGCTGGAAAACCATTTTGGAGTGTAATTCGCAGTCTTCGAAAGGGAGGTAAGAAGGAAATGACAAGTATTTTGGACAGGTCAGGAAAACTGCTGGTGAATCCTGTGGATGCCTTGGGCAGATGGAGGGAATATTTTGAAGAGTTGCTCAATGTAGGTGAAAATACGATCAGTAATGTTTCAGATTTCGAGGTAGAATGGGATAGGAATGATGATGGAAATAGGATCATATTTGAGGAAGTGGAGAAAATGGTCAATAGATTGCAGTGTAATAAAGCAGCTGGGGTGGATGAAATTATGTCGGAACTCATCAAATACAGAGGAATGTCAGGTCTTAAATGGCTACACAGGATAATTGAAATGGCCTGGGAGTCGGGACAGGTTCCATCAGACTGGACAAAAGCAGTAATCACACCAATCTTTAAACATGGAAACAGAAAAGATTGTAACAACTACAGAGGTACCTCTTTAATCAGCGTTGTGGGTAAAGTATTCTCAGGTATTGTTGAAAGGAAAGTGCGAGTATTAGTTGAGGACCAATTGGATGAAAATCAATGTGGGTTTAGGCCTCTTAGAGGTTGTCAGGACCAGATCTTTAGCTTACGGCAAATAATGGAGAAGTGTTATGAGTGGAACAGGGAATTGTATCTATGCTTTATAGATCTAGAAAAGGCATATGACCGGGTTCCTAGGAGGAAGTTATTGTCTGTTCTATGAGATTATGGAATAGGAGGCAAACTTTTGCAAGCAATTAAAGGATAGTCAGGCAGCAGTTAGAGTTGACGGTAAATTGAGTTCATGGTTCAGAGTAGTTTCAGGGGTAAGACAAGGCTTCAACCTGTGGTGGTGGTGGTTAGTGTTTAACGTCCCGTCGACAACGAGGTCATTAGAGACGGAGCGCAAGCTCGGGTTAGGGAAGGATTGGGAAGGAAATCGGCCGTGCCCTTTCAAAGGAACCATCCCGGCATTTGCCTGAAACGATTTAGGGAAATCACGGAAAACCTAAATCAGGATGGCCGGAGACGGGATTGAACCGTCGTCCTCCCGAATGCGAGTCCAGTGTGCTGCAACCTGTCTCCACTGTTGTTCATATTATTTATGGATCATATGTTGAAAACAATAGACTGGCTGGGTGAGATTAAGATATGTGAACACAAAATAAGCAGTCTTGCATATGCGGATGACTTAGTTGTGATGGCAGATTCGATTGAAAGTTTGCAAAGTAATATTTCAGAGCTAGATCAGAAATGTAAGGACTATGGTATGAAGATTAGCATCTCCAAAACGAAAGTAATGTCAGTGGGAAAGAAATATAAACGGATTGAGTGCCAAATAGGAGGAACAAAGTTAGAACAGGTGGACGGTTTCAAGTACTTAGGATGCATATTCTCACAGGATGGCAACATAGTGAAAGAACTGGAAGCGAGGTGTAGCACAGCTATTGCAGTGAGCGCTCAGGGAGCGAAAGCTGGGTGGATTCAGGTTACCTTATCAACAAGGTTGAGGTTACAGATATGAAAGTAGCTAGGATGATTGCAGGTACTAGTAGATGGGAACAATGGCAGGAGGGTGTCCACAATGAGGAAATCAAAGAAAGACTGGGAATGAACTCTATAGATGTAGCAGTAAGGGCGAACAGGCTTAGATGGTGGGGTCATGTTACACACATGGGAGAAGCAAGGTTACCCAAAAGACTCATGGGTTCAGCAGTAGAGGGTAGGAGGAGTTGGGGCAGGAAAAGGTACCTGGATTCGGTTAAGAATGATTTTGAAGTAATAGGTTTAACATCAGAAGAGGCACCAATGTTAGCACTGAATAGGGGATCATGGATGAATTTTATAAGGGGGCTATTCTCCAGACTGAACGCTAAAAGGCATAATCAGTCTTAAATGATGATGATTATGATGATGATGATGATGATGATGATGATGATGATGATGCAATATTAACTCACTTTCTTGTCTGGTGTGTAGCGGATGGTAGTTTGTGTAGAACTGCTATTTCCCCATTTACCTGTTCCATTCATGAACGTTTTGTGGTAAGAATGAATCCTGATAAGCCTCCGTGTGAGCTCGAACCTCTCTAATTTGTACCTTCATGGTCTTTTTAATATATACATGGTAGGAAGCAATACATTAGTTCACTCAGATAAAGATAAACTGAAATAAACCTGAAATTTTCCACATTTCTCTGCTGTAATCTCATCAAAATGTTTGAAATTAACTGAAAAATTTCACACACCCAAGACTAAAAAGAATAAAATAATTTTTAAATAAAAATCTTTTTAATGCAACAAGTTTTTAAATTGGACCACAAAGAATAATGCATTTTCTCCTAGCCCCATATAGATAGTCCCGAAAATGTGCGCATGTGAATTTTTAATAACTATGACAATACTTGTAAAATTTAAAATAAGAAATGTGGGATGCATGCAATACGTAGTAGTAAGAAGCACTGAGAAATATCATATTATTAGTGACTTAGGTGAAGTATTCATGCATCAATTATCTATTACTCACCATATAGCAGAAATGCTGAGTCGCAGATAGGCACAACAAAAAGCTGTCACAAATAAAGCTTTCAGCCATTAAGGCCTTCGTCAACATTAGAGTGTCTCACTGAGGCCTTTACAGACTGTAATTATCCTCCCAACCTTGTAAAAAAACAAATCTCCCATGCCTTATCTTTCCAGTCACCCACCACCTCCCAAAGTCCCACTGTCTGTCCACAAAGGAGCATTCCCCTCGTAACTCAGTACCACTCAGAATTACATTCTCTGCAGGGTTTTGACTACCTTTCACCATGCCCTGAAATGAGAAATTTCCTACCCACTATCCTTCCCACCCCTCCCACAGTGGTAGTCCGCTGTCCACCGAACCTACACAATATACTTGTCCATCCTTACACAACCCCTGCTCCCAACTCCTTACCTCATCGCTCATACCACTGTAATAGACCTAGATGCAAGACTTGTCTCATACATCCTCCCACCACCACCCACTCCAGTATGGTCATAAACATCACCTATCCCATCAAAGGCAGGCTACCTGTGAAACCACTCATGTGATCCACAATCTAAGCTACAACCACTGTACTGCATTCTATGTGGGCATGACAACCAACAAGCTGTCTGTCTGCATGAATCGCCACTGACAAACTGTGACCAAGAAACAAGTGGACCACCATGTTGCCGAACACACTGCCACACATGACATCCTTAATTTCAATGACTGCTTCACAGCCTGTGCCATATGGATCCTTCCAACCCAACACCCAATTTTCTGAATTGCACAGGTGGGAACTCTTCCTGCAATACATCCAACATTCCCATAATCCTCCTGGCCTCAACCTGAGTCAGTCACTGCCCTCACCGATCCAGCCCCTTTCTTGTTCCCACTCCAGCACTACACAGCTATCATTCCACTGTCACACTCAGTCTTTTTACTTCTCTCCTTTTCCGCTATTTCTCCCCCCCCCCCCCCCCCCCCTCCCACCTCTCTCCTGACCTCCATCTAACCTGCAGTACTTCACAGTCTGCTAGCTGCACCATACTATCTATCCACCTCCCCGTCCCAGCCTCCTCCTTAACCCCACCCAGTCACCACTCCCATCATGCACTGGTGCTGCTACTACACGCAGTGGTGGTTTCAGTTGTCTGAGACTGCAGTTGTGTGTGTGTGTGTGTGTGTGTGTGTGTGTGTGTGTGTGTGTGTGTGTGTGTCTATTGCTTTAATTTGTAGAAGTACTGTCACAGCTATTAAAAATTCAAAGACACTAATTTTCAAGACTAACTGTGTCGGGTTAGAAATCTTTATGGGGCCAGGAGAAATTATTTTATACTTTTTAGTCTGTTTTAAAAATGGTTTATAAAGTCTAATTATCTATCATGTATTATTCTTCCAGTTATTTTTGAGAATACATGTAATAGTGATACTGCTCTGAAATTACTAACGTTAAACTTGTCACCTTCTTTTATTAACTGGTATTACTGTTGATAATTTAAGCCTGTTTGAAACACACTTGTTGCAAAGACTCATTGATTATGTCAACAAGTTGGGATATCATCAAATCCACAAGTAGTTTTACTCTACAAGTAGATTTACTCTCCAGTTTACTGATAACCCTTTGTATTTCTTTGGGTGTTACTGGATATGAGCACATTGTTATTTAACTTATTGTAATTTCTCCCTTTGTCCCTGGATTACATTTACATGTGATCAGGTTTTGAGCTACATTAATATAATGATCATTAAATATTAGAGGTGGGTCATCAACAATTTAATTTCTGTGTTTAATGGTGAATTTATTACTTGCTTTATTATGTTTGCCCCTATGATTACACTGTGAAACAATGAAAATGTAAATAAAATGAAAATAGCCAAGACCTATCAATTCTAATGTGCTGATCACAAATATCACAAAGACAATTCAAAATTAGGTCTAGTTTTCATCTCACACTGTTTTATTATGGTGAGATAATTATTTACGGATTTTTATGTTAAGTTTAAAATAAAATATTATAATTGTTTGTCGAAGTCACAATAACTAGTAACAATGGATTATATTATTGTCCCTGGTCTTACTTGTGTGCAATATTTTGGATATAAACATTTTGATACCAGTTTTAGTGATCTTTTTGTTTCCCCTCATCTTCAACTTCAGTGACTTTATTAATGCATGTAATAATTTTTGCACATTTGTTTCCAGATTCACTACCAGTTGTTCAAGCTGACTGCTATCGAAGTGAACAAAAATGCGAGTTTGTGTTAACAGTGCTGACACATTTTGCTATGCGTGTGGTGAAGTGACATTTGCTTCACAGAAACAGCAAATAACTCCAATGATTAAAAAGCTTACAGTTGTTATTTTGGGTGCAAAATAGGTGATCAAGATAAACCTAGGCACCACATGTGATCTGCATGGGAAAGGATGTTCAATGCCCTTTGCAATGCCACGAACTGGCACGAGCCAACTAATCATGTCAGTGACTGATCCTTTTGAATGGTTCCTCCTATCAAGAAAGGAATATCTAAGAAGAAGATGCGGACAGTGATCTATTCTAACATTCAATGTGCCATGTGTCCAGTGCGACATGGGGTAGGATTGCCAATACCTGAACCACCGACAGAGTACGAGATTACTTCTGATGGGGATTCTGAATGTCCTGAACCATATACATCACAATATCCAGAGTTTCTTCCACATATATTATCAACTGGTGATCCACAAAAATCGTCTCAAAATGGGTTAAGTGATCTCATTAGAGATGTGGAGCTCTCTAAAGCTAAAAGCTAAGGCTGAGATTTTAGCATCAAGATTGCAGCAGTGCTACTTTCTGGAAAGCAATGTTAAGTGTTTCATTCTACCACAGAAGGAGCAACAATTCACTCTTTTTTTAACATGCAAGATAGTCTTGCGGCATGTGTAGACGTAAATGGCATAATAAGACTCTCAGAATTAATTATAACCCTGATGCATGGAGACTCTTTATTGATTCATCAAAGTTGAGCTAAAAAGGAGTGCTGTTACATATTGATAATGAGCTTTCTTCTATTCCAGTTGGGCATAGTGTGCATATGAAAGAGTCTTACCAAAACTTGAAAATTTTACTAGAAGCCATCAAGTATATGACTCTCAATGGCAGATTTATGGTGACTTGAAAGTAGTTGCACTGTTATTAGGTATGCAGTTAGGGTATATTAAATACTGCTGCTTTCTCTGTGAATGGGATAGCTGATCTCGTGCATCTCATTACAGTAAACATGAATGGCCCATGAACAAAATATGTAATTGTATATACTGTACATATGGACATTTAACATTTGCAGTCCTTTATATACATTTGTGACTAGTTAATTTCTATATTTTCTTTTGTGCTTTACATAGTTCTGTTACAAAGTGGGCTTACAAAGTATTTTCATTCATGTAATATTATCTTGATTTTTTCGTAATATTTTACTTTGGTACTTCCAGAATGGCACTAAAATTTATCAATGCATAACACATAACATAATTCACATAATTATTCACTTAAAATTTGTTATGCTGAATCTTGGGACATGAACACATATTTAGTTAGCGAGTTATTTATATAAAAATGTAGATTACTTTTTAAAAAAACTAGAGCTAAATATTTGTGAAGATGATGATTTTGTATCATTTTATACTGAAATAAACATAACTAACTCAAAATCATGCACTTTACACAATTTCACTTCAAATTTTTTGTTTAGTGTTATTTATAACTTTCCACACTAGTTTCATTTTCTTGTTCTCCTTTCCAATGAATAAATTAATATGCTACTATTTTGTTGCTATTATAGCTTCTCTGTACTTCTTCCTACGTAACTTCGTATATGGTGTCATAACAGTATTCTGCTTTGCACATTTATTTAGCATCCAGAGACTCGTATTGACTTTTTGATTTCACCTGTTACTCATGCATTTGATTTTTTGTTACTTTTTATTTTCCTCAGAGGGGCTGAAGTATCATAACAGTATTTATGCTATTTAAAGACAAGGATATGTTGAATTTTACATCTACAGAACTATTTGTTTCCTTGTTCCAACTTACATTTTTAAGGTGAGATTAAAGACACTAATGCTGTCTTCATTAATTAATCTCCCTTATATATTTGCTATTGTTAAATTTCTTGGGTGATTTCTCTTAAATCAGTTTAACTGCCTGATGATCTGAGATAACTGTATCAATGACCTCACCTTTACAGACACATTTTGATTTACCAATGAACATTGGGTCAATTGTAGTTTCATTTATGCTGCCAGGCCTGGTGGCATCTTGTATTCACGTATCCACACTGTATGTTCTATGCACATTAACTAGATGTTGCTCTTTTGTACAGTTATCTCTGAAATTAACAATGAAATCCCCACTGTTTAATAGGTTTCCCAGGTTGTCAGACAACACTTTACAATTTCCTTTTTTTTCCACACTGCTTTCATTTTTCTTCTGCATGGGCTCTCTTTCTTTCCTCTATCCATTTTGTTTCTGCTTTCTTTGGAGCTTTGTTCTCTGACTAAACTTACCATCTGGCAACTTTCTGCTTAAATACCTTTCTGTCCAAGATGTCTAAATAATTTATAGGAGCTTTTTGTAGGTTCTTTTTGATTTCTTGTATCCAGGGTATAGTTTTAAGTCCTTCTATGTAAGTAAGAATTTTGTGTGTAAGTCTTGTTTTGGAAAGCCTAAAGAAGTGCCCATAAAATTTTAATCACCTTTTTCATGTCTGCTGTAAGATTGGACAATTTCCCAGTTTGTTGACAAAATTGTAGTCTATAGCCCTCTTCTGTTTTCTTTGGCCCTAGTATCTTTCTGATGATTTTACGTTTTTTCTTTAATAAGTTTTGTAGGTCACCTTTTATGTGGACTGTCAGGGTTCCACTGGCATACAGGACTTCAGGTTTTAATACCGTATTATAGTGCCTAATTTTAGTTTTTTTTGGACAAGCATTTTTTATTGTACACCTTGTAGGTTCTTCCACAGTCTCTCTTTAGTTTTTGGAGGCAAATGCTTTTTGCTATTTTGTTTCGGCCCATAGGTTCAAGAACTTCACCTAAGTATTTAAAATATGGGCTCTATTGATATGAGCGTATTTTGTAGTCAAGTTTTGGGTGTCAGTTTATGTGGCGATGAACTCTGACTTTAGGAAAGACATTCACAGACTAACTTTCTCTGTGCATTCTTTAAGGGTTTCAACCTGTTCGATTGCTGTTATCTCATCATACTCTAGTAAGGCTAACAAGGGAACCTCCCCATCGCAAACCCCCTCAGATTTAGTTATAAGTTGGCACAGTTGATAGGCCTTGAAAAACTGAACACAGATCAATTGAGAAAACAGGAAGAAGTTGTGTAGAACTATGAAAAAAATTAGCAAAATATACAAACTGAGTAGTCAATGCGCAAGATAGGCAACATCAAGGATAGTGTGAGCTCAGGAGCGCCGTGGTCCCATGGTTAGCATGAGCAGCTGCAGAACGAGAGGTCCTTGGTTCAAGTCTTCCCTCAAGTGAAAAGTTTAATTTTTTATTTTCAGTTTATGTGACAAACTCTTATGTTTTCATCACTTTTTTGCGAGTGATTATCACATCCACAAGAAAACCTAAATCGGCAAGGTAGAAGAATCTTTTTACCCATTCGCCAAGTGTACAAGTTAGGTGGGTCGACAACATATTCCTGTCATGTGACGCACATGCCATCACCAGTGTCATATAGAATATATCAGATGTGTTTTCCTGTGGAGGAATCGGTTGACCTATGACCTTGCGATCAAATGTTTTCGGTTCCCATTGGAGAGGCACGTCCTTTCGTCTACTAATCGCATGGTTTCACGGTGCAGTCGCAAAACACAGACACTAAACTTATTACAGTGAACAGAGACGTCAATGAACGAACGGACAGATCATAACTTTGCGAAAATAAAGAAAGTAAACTTTTCACTCGAGGGAAGACTTGAACCAAGGACCTCTTGTTCCGCAGCTGCTCACGCTAACCTGAGCTCACACTATTCTTGATGTCGCCTATCTTGCGCATGGACAACTCAGTTTGTATATTTTGCTTATTTTTTTCATAGTTCCACACAACTTCTTCCTGTTTTCTCAATTGATCTGTGTTCAGTTTTTCAAGGCCTATCCGCTGTGCCAACTTATAACTAGATCTAAGAGGGGGTGCGATGGGGAGGTTCCCTTGTAAGACGTCAGCAAAAGCTAAACATGAAATTCTTATGTCATTCTTGACTCACCCCATCTGTATAGGTTTCCAGCAATTTTTATTCTTCAATTCCTTTTCCCATTCGTGGATGACCATGTCCAGCACAAGGTTGAATAGGAGAGGATATAGACCATCACCTTGTCGGATGCCAGTTTTGATCAGGAAGAGCTCAGATATTTCACACATGAATTTCACCTTGGAGGTAGTATCGGTTAATGTTTCTTTGATGAGGTTAAGGGTTTCTGGATCCAACCCTTGTTCTTCAAGGATATCAGAAAGTGCTTTTTGGCCAATTGAGTCTTATACCTTTTTAAAGTCAACAAACATGCAAATTATTGGATTGCTTCTGACTGCTTTATATATTAGCACGGTCTTTAGATTGAAAGTTTATTCTGTGCAGGATACACTGGGGCGAAATCCACCTTGGTATTCACCAATTTTGTTTTCCAGTTGCATAGGGACATGTCTCAATAATTATTTACGTCAGATTTGTCTCCTTTTTTGTGTAATACATAAATAAATGCACATTTCCATTCCTGGGATAATTCTTCTGTCTCCAAAGTGTCTGCAATGATTTGGGTTAACACTCTGAGAAAATTTGGTCCTGGAGTTTTCACAGTAGCTCAGCAATAATCCCATCTTCACCAGATGTTCTATTGTTTTGTTTTTTAATTTAATAATGTGTTTGTGTTGGTGGAGATGATTCAGGGTGCATGTAAGTAGATTCTTTTTTAGAGAATCTCAAAGGTGGTTCCGGACAATTAAGGAGTGTTGAAATATATTGTGCCAGTTCCTTAGCGTTTTCCTGGTTAGTGAGTGCAAGTTTTCTGTCAGATTGATTTTTGCCACTTGTTTCCTAGTTTCATAAAAGTATTGAGGATTTCCTGGTGTTTTCTTTAAGCTGTATCACACATTGTATCACACCATGTATGTAATTTTTTTTCCCCGGGGGGACTAAATCTTCAGCTTTCTCGATTATTTTACTGTGAAATTTTTCCCAAGTATCTGTTGGGACTTTTTACAGTTCTTCTCCAAACTTAGTTTCTTTGATTCTTCTGGTGTCAAATTTCTGCTGGTGCACGCTCTTTGGGGTAAATTTCATTTTTATCCGTGTTAAATAGTGGTATGAATCTATGTTTGCACCTCCATGGACTTGTATGTCACAAACTTACTTCTGTAGAGGATACAAGATGGCAACAGGATCAATCTAATATTCACCGAGATCTGTTCAAAATGGTTCAAATGACTCTGAGCACTATGGGACTTAACATCTGAGGTCATTAGTCCCCTAGAACTTAGAACTACTTAAACCTAACAAACCTAAGGACATTACACACATCCATGCCCGAGGCAGGATTCAAACCAGCGACCATAGCAGTCGCGCAGTTCCGGACTACAGCACCTAGAACCGAGATCTGTTATTGGGGATCTTATGGCCTTTTGTTTTCGAGGATTCTTCCTCAACTACGTTGACATGATTTTAAGGTTGTTTTGTTGGCACAGTGTTCTTTTTTTTATGGGTGAGATATTTTTCTACAGTTTTCCAGTATTTTTTTTCTCTGCCTATCAGAGCACTGAAATCATCCAATAAGATTTTGATGTCCTGCTTCGGAATTTTTGGCAATTACTTTCTCAAGATCTGCCCAGAATTTCTCCACAGTCTGTGGATCCTTTCTGTTAGCAATGTTGGTGGAGGCGTGAACATTAATGAAGGTGTATTTCTTGTTAGCGCACAGCGTGTGTATTGTCATAAGGTGGCTGCTTATGGGGCACACTTCTCCTATGGAGTCTGTTGTTTTTTTATGTTTGACAACAGCCATTCCCAGAAGCAGAGCACCTTTAGTAATACAATTTTCTATTTTACACACAGAGATGTGGTAATTTCCATAACCTACTGTGGCTTCATCTGTGAATCCTGTTTCTTGAAGGGCTAAAATCTTAATTTTTTGTCACTAACTCCTGTACTAAACTACTGTACTAGATCGTGTAATTTTCCTGGTTGAATTAGAGTGTTGATATTAAATGTGCCTATATAAGTGATGGTCTTGGATGGAAGTCTGACAGAGCACTCAGACTTTGTGTGTCCGTGACTGCCCAGGCCCCCCCAGATTTCGAAGACCCAGCTGCCGCCTGTTGACGGGTGGATTGAATACCACATGGAATAATATTGTTATTACTTTCATGAATTATGATAGCTTGTAACTGTTTGTCCAATGTTTTCACTAGGTTATTACAACCAGGGATTGTTAGTTCTTGGAGGAATTATTTCTGTTGGTTCACACCAACAATACAAATCTTTTTCAATATGTTTGACACTGTTAAACTTTATTTCCTTTGATTTAATACCTGTTCATACATATACACATATTACACCTTCTCCGTACATTTCCCTTCAAAAGCTGCTAATCACATGAACAGTCCGAAATTCCAGAAGTACATTTTTTTGTATTTCTGGAAGCCAATGTTCAGTTACACATTAAGCTTGAACCTCCTCCTATGTATCGTTAAGAAGGACCTCTAGGTCATGTAAATTACTGGTCATGTCCTCTACATTATGACATAGCAGAGTTGGAGAATTATTAAGTTCTATATGAGGTATATTTTTTTCCTTATTAATTCTTTGATGTGAAAAGTCTTATTTTCTTCTAATGTCTTGATCTGCACACCCTGGGAATCCTGGACTACTACTACTCTGTATTCTTCTGCAGTGGATTGAGCCATAACAAATCTTGTATGTGTTGTTTAACAGCTGTCCTCTGCCTCACCGTGCTCTGCTTCTTCTTCTTCTTCTTCTTCTTCTTCTTCTATCTTTTTCTGGTAGTGGTTCTTCTTCAGTTTCTTTACATGAAGATAATTTTTTGGACTGACACTCTGTCAGTTACTTGGGTCAAAGAAGAAGTATTTACTGATAATTCTTTTTGATGTGACTTTGCCACACTGTGAGCATTCATTTTTGATAGCAGTCTGTTTTTCATGTTGCAAGCAGTTAACAGAGATTAATGACAGATTGAGGGTTATACCACAGCTGAATAATGTTCCTACAAAGATTTTCTTTCCTTTCATAACAAGCTGCAGCCCATGCCTCGTATCCCACTCTCCTCCTTAATCCTTTGACTGCTGTTGACGAGTTTACTCGTCATGCTGCGTGCCGCTCCCTGGGTGCTAATGACGAGTATTGTCGGGGCCGCCGGTTTTCCCCCGAGCGCTGTTGACGAGTTTAGTCGCACCCGCTTGCCGGCCCCTGAGCATTGATGACGAGTATAGGCGTGCCGCTACCTGAGTGCTGATGACGACATAACTCGGACAGCAGACGTCCCGTCCCATGTCTCAGTAGCTTTTCGCAGTTCTGGCCACTAGCTTGTCTGTTGTGAGCCTAGGCTTCGCACTACAGTTCACTGTTCATCGGAACTTACATCAGTGTTCTTCGCATCCTGTATTCTACAAGGAAAACGGCGAGATGTTGTGGCTGCACTGAGGAAGAAATCGTGGAGATTCTTATGAGGAGCGACAGTGAGGGTGAACTACTTGATTTTGACGAAAGTGATAGCTCTTCCACAGAGTCCGAAAGCTCTATTCATAAACCGTCCACGTCAGCAGGGGTGTCAAAACAGTCTCATGTTTCAACAAGAGATGTTAGTTGTTCTGAATCTGAAGAATCAGAAAGTGATAATGAAACGCCTACGAAGAAAGCACATCTTAGTGATATATTTGACTGGAAAGAAAATGACTTTCAGCCAGTTAATCACACATTTGACGATACGCTGTCGGGGCACGTGTGTCAAATAGGGGATGAGTGAAGTATTCTGTCACTTTTCATGTTATTCTTTACACAAGAACCGATGAAATATATAGCTGATGAAACAAATCGGTTTTATTTATTCACCAAGGAGAATACTCCCGAATCAGTGCATTCTCGAATCTCAAAGTGGAAAGATACTGGATATGAAGAAATGTATTGTTTCATAGCTGTTTGTCTTTTGATGCCTCCCGTGAAAAAACTGAAAATTTGCAAATACTGGACCAAAGATGTTCTTCTAAATACGCCAATTTTTAGTGAACTCATGTCAAGAGACCGCTTTTTGTTACTTATGAGAATGTTACATTTCAGTGACAACTCTGCCAATACTGGAGGAGACAGATTATTCAAAATTAGGAACATTGTCAATAAAGTTCATACAGCTTTCCGTTACGCATTTAATCCTTATCAGAAACTCTGCATTGATGAAAGTTTGTTATTATTCAAAGAACGCTTATCTTTCAGACAATTCATTCCATCGAAACGGAGTAGATTCGGTATAAAAACATTTGTGTTATGTGATTGTAAGACTGGCTATGTCTTGGATTTCATTGTTTATACAGGGGCATAAACAGAAACCGAGTTCCACAATTTGGGGAAAAGTGGTGACAGTGGCTACACTTATGAAGCCCTATTTAGAACATGGACATACCCTCTACGTCGATAACTGGTACTCAAGCCCAGACGTGTTTGCCTGGCTTCACAGTCATGGGACGAACACATGTCGTACTATCCGTAAGAACAGACACAACATGCTGAAACTTCAGAAGAAACTGGAAAGTGGAGATATTCAATTTATGTGTACTGATACAATGCTTGCTACAAAGTGGTGTGACTAAAGGGAAGTGTGGATGTTGACCACATGCAACACCACAGAAATGGTTGACACAGTAAAGATTGACAGGAACACTGGAGAAAAAATTAAGAAACCACAAAGCATTGTAGATTATAAATTGAATATGGGAGTAGTTGACCATTTTGATATGCTGCTTAGCTCTGTCGGATGTATATGGAAAACAATGAAGTGGTATAGAAAGTTCTTTTTTCATGTTCTATATCTGTGTGTTTTAAATGCTCATGTCCTACACAGATCACTAACAGGTCGTAAAATGACGATAGCAGAGTTTCATCTGTCACTGGTAAGGGAATTTACAGAAATGTATGCGTTAGAGCGCAGAAAAGCTGGCAGAGGAAGGTGTTCTGATGATAATCCTCTAAGATTTGTGGGAAGGCGTTTTCCAGACATTATAACAAGTGAGCAATCCAAGAAAAGTGCGCTAACGCGTAGACGCATTGTTTGCTGGAAACAAAAAGTGCGTCGAGAAAGCAGGTACGAATGTAAAACTTGCAAGGTACCATTGTGTGTTGTACCCTGTTTTGAAAAATACCACACAAAACAGAATTACTAATTGCAGCATAGGACAAATACAATAATGCTATTAGAAAAAACTTCGAAAACGGAAAAAAAAAAATTATAAAAAGGGAAAAACAAAATAAAAATGTTTCTAACTCTGCCAGTGCCGGTCCAAAGCCCGGATCGAAAAGACGGATGGGAAACATATTCACAAAGTGTAAAAGTAACGCCTAAATTTACAGTTCATGACTCTGAATTTTCTCTATAAGTGAATTTAATGTGCTAAAAAAAAAAAAAAAAAAAAAAAAAAAAAAAAAAAATGGAAATGCCGTGTGGCTAGGGCCTCCTGTCGGGTAGACCGTTCGCCTGGTGCAAGTCTTTTGAGTTGAAGCCACTTTGGCGACTTGCGTATCGAATGTGCTAACAAAAAGACAGAGATTTCACAGCTTTCAAATGTTGGGAAATCTGTTGAATACTTATGTGCTACAATCACAAGTATTGTACAAATTTCGTCAAAGAAACAAAATTACACATAATCGGGTAATTACAAAGTGCAACAAATATTCGGGCAATTCAACGATACAAACAGTAGGCCATGTGAAATTTCTTATCACACCAGAATACGAATTTTAACTACGTGAAGTAAAATTGTTCTTACCGTTGCTCACAGTAAATTCCGATGTTGTAGTGCGATATGAAAGATGATCTGTATGTCACTTTCTCCTATAAACGACGTAATACTATGTTCTGAACAACAAAAATAATGTACAGTAATCTATAATCTATGGCTTATTTTATTCGTTCTTGAGTTAGTACGGTGAGGAACGCATAGATAAATGCAGACATTATAAACGGGTATCCAAGAAAGAACAATAAACTATTGATGTAAAGCTAACGAATCATGTCGCTTTTGGCATAATCTACAAATATAGTGCAAGAAAACTACAAGCAAGGTATCATTCTTGGTGACGGAAAATAGTTTTACCAGACAGTTTGATTCTGTAGTAATTCACCTGTAGGGGAACTACGTAGTGAGTATTCTGTATCAGCTGTGAGAGGACACAATATTTCGCGTCGAGTCGCAGTCATTGCAGAAATATTCAGCACAGGGCGGGTGGGGCAGCGAGGGGCGCTCCGCCCCAGACGGCAGCTCGAGGGTCAGTCACATTAGCACAGGTATACGGATGACAGTGCAGGCCGCAGCGCCTCAGCGTGCCAAGCAGATCGTGCGCCTCCAGCAGTCAAAGGGTTAAAAACAGATTAACTGCCACTACCTTAGCACAATTGCGCTGGATGGTACAAACTTGTTTGTTTTATATAGCCTACTGTATCGGCTTGCATTGTCAATTCTGCAGCATAATATATGCAGAATCACTTTTGTATTAGTTGTTTGCAAAAGTTGCTTGGAAACTGCTGAAATTTGTATCTATGTCATCTGCTCCTACTTGTTTTAGAGGATTTATTCTGAACTGTTCGGGAATGCATTATTTACTTTTGGAGTTTTCGTAGTTCATTACAGAGAGTACTTCATAGTGTTTATTGAGCTCTAAATTTGCACTACTTTCACACTTTTTTCCAGTTTTCCACTTTCTGTGGACTGTTTTAGTACAGTTCATTTATTCAAAGACTGTCGAGTTTTCTTGAGTGAATTTCATTGTACCGTATATTGCTAAGACATCAGCTCACATTTTTCCTTATATAAGTTAAGCTATATTAATTTTTATTGCACTTATCGTAAGTCACAAATTAATAACACATTTATTTAGCTTAGATATTTCACCTTTACATTTTCTACATGATTTCTTGTTTTACTATCAAAATTTACCCTTTTTTGAGGAGATACATTATAAGCTTTTGTACTGGCCACTATGGTGATTCTACTATACATATCTATATCTGTACATACTATAAATTGAAGTCCCCCACCACATTTTTCTATCTGTATGTGAAGGCTAATCTCAGGAGGAACTACTGTAGCTATTTTGATAGTTTTCATGCATACACTGACAGATCCACAAGGAGGTTTGCATGTTTAACTTATTACCGCTATGTCAGACATGTCAGCTGTTCGTAAATGCTTAGTGCTACCCATGTGAAGCCGAGGCAGGTTGCTAGTTATAACTATTTTAAAAATACTATTTGTATATAATTCCCAGGAAATAAGCCAGAAGCAAGTACTTATATGATAACACTTAATTCTATTTTAAGCAGTCACCAAACTAACAGCAACCAATCGTTATTACTTTAGTGAATTATAGAACAGTCACATGACTATTGTGATGTTTTGTTGTTAAGAGGAAATTCATTTTAGAAAGCACTTAGTTTTAAACAAATCCCTTTTAAATTATACCATGACATGGATAGGAAAAAAATACATTCATACAACTTACCAGCTTGGTAATCATACAGAGCTCGAGCTCTGAGTCCAACATCATCACTCAACAAAACTTCTTGCTCTGGTTCTATATCACTGTGGTGGACTGCAACGTGACAAAAAATTTGTGTGACCACGAATACAAAATTAAATACATAAACAAACAAAAGAAACTGTTAAACTGTTTGCTGTACTGAAGTTATATTTCACATTTGGTTAGTATTATAAATATTGCACACATTCTCCCTTCCATTTATCGTTGTAAGGGAACTTGATGTAAAATTCGTTCTGATTAAATGACACTATGAAGAGATTACAGAGCAATCAATAGTAACTGTATGTAAAGTGTATCACTATTTATGTAGGTTGCCATCATGTTAAAAACATAAAGGGCTTTAAATTAACATAACATTCTTGTGAAGATCTCTCAACATCTTTACTTTTTTCCTTCTTCTTCTTCTTCTATCCCTCCCTAAATCCTTCCAGCTTGATCTGTTTCAGTTCTAAATGGGATTCCAAGTTAACAGCCCTCAACTTACTCTTATCTAATATACAGTATAGATGATCTGATTTTGTCCATTATAAATTGTTCTGTGAAAGCCTGCGACTGTGAACAGTGGGTTTGTTTACAATTAACTTTTCTGCTACCAGTCACAATTTTCTTTTATTCATCTTGCACACGAAGTGTTTTGGGAAATGATTCCCATTTTCAAGTATGTTTTCTCTTTGTACTATGTCATTTTCATGTACAAAGCAAAAACATTACATAAAAATGGCATAGTACTAAGAGAAAACACACTTGAAAATGGGAATCATTTCCCAAAATGCGTCATGTACAATATGAATAAAAGAAAATTGTGACATTTAGCAGAAAAGTTATTTACAAACAAACCCACAATATGATCAAACAGTCAGACTCCAGATAGGAATAACAACATTGCAGAAAAAGATAGATTGCTACTTGGTGTAAAGGAGACATGTTGAGTTGCAAATAGGCAAAATTAAGACATTTATGTAACGCTTTCGGCCAAAGCCTTCATCAGCAAAATGGAAACACACACCATTTATACACACAAACAAGCTCATCTCATGCACACATGACCGCCAACTCCAGCATCTTGGGTCAGAATGCAACTACCACATGGGATGCAAGCAGCAATGTGGAGTTGGTGCGGAAGGGGAAGGGATAGTACTGTATGGGTGGGGTGAGAGATGAACACTGTATGACGGAGTGTGCAGTGACTAGAACACCAACAGGCATGGCATCAGGATGCTGTGGGGCAGGGAGATGGTGAAAAAGGAAGAGGGGCAAGGAAGGTTGGGCAGATGCATTGGCAGAGTGACAAACAAAGAGGGTGGGAGATGAGAATGGGGATGAGACAATACGACAGAAAGGGTGGAAACTGTTGGATGGAGGGTGTGGGGACAGTATGTTACCATAGGTTGAGGCCGGGGTGGAGAATGTGTTGTAAGGATAACTCCCATCACTGCAATTCAGAAAAGCTGATTGTAGGGGAGGATCCAGATGGCTTGAGTAGTGAAGCAGCCATTGAAATCAACCTATGGTAACATACTGTCCCCTCACCCTCCACCCAACAGTTTTCACTCCCTCTGTCTTGCCATCTCTTCCCCATTCTCATCTCCCACCCTCTTTGTTTGCCTATATGGCTTGTACCCCTTCAAGTTCTATCTCGAAGAATAATTCCATCCCCACACTTCATTATGGAGAGTGGTCTGCTTTTTGTAGCAATGAACTTAATTTAATATCATCTGATAAGAATGTAATACATTGCTGGCATGTAATAAATGCTGCACACTGCTAACTGCGTAATTAACAAAGATTTAGAAAAAAAAATAATAAAATAAAATAAAAGCTTTAGATGCACTTCTACTTTGTTCACATTCCAAACAAAATGTGAGAGGAAAAATAATGTCCAAAATAAAAGAAATATAATAACCAGATAGTCACTGAACAACATTTATTCATCATAAATGTGGAATCGAACTTCAAGTGAAACTGTGCACCTAACATGACACCTAATGGGATTTCATATATTCTCCTTATGGCTTTTTCTGTTATTTATACTCTTCCTGCATTCTGAATTGTACTGGATGGAATATATAGAACGGCTATTCAAGGGAAATGAACTTTAAGACAATATTACAGAAATGGAAAAGGAAGTAACTGAAAATGAGATAGGAGATATAATGAAATGAAATGAAATGAAATGATTGTATGGCATTGTTGGACGGGATCTCCCAGTTGGGTTCGGCTGCCAAGTGCAAGTCTTATTTCAGTCAGTGCCACATTGGGAGACTTTCGGCCAATGATAAGAATGAAATGATGATGACAACACAACACCCAGTCCCCGAGTGGAGAAAATCTCCAACCCGGCTGGGAATCAAACCCGGACCCAGTGCGTGGGAGGCAAGCACGTTACCACCCAGCTAAGCAGGCGGACGGGAGATATGATAGTATGAGAAGATTTGCCTGCACTCTGAAAGACAAGATAGATGACATTACTTTGAAATTATTGGCACCACTGGAAGAGCCAGCATTGACAAGACTATTCCACTTGGTGCCCAAGTTACGTGACAGAGGCGAAATATTCTCAAACCTAAAGAATAATGTAATAATTATAATTCCAAAACTGGCATCTGCTGACAGGTGCGAACATTACCAAAGCATCAACATAGTAAGTCATGGCTGCCAAATATTGGTAGAAATTATTTAAAGAAGACTGGAAAAACAAGAAGCTGACATCAGGAAAGATCAGTTTGAATTTTGGAGACATGTACGAACAAATGAGGCAATACAGATCCTATAACTTATTTTAGAAGGTAAGTTAAGGAATGGCAAACCTAGATGTGTAACATTTGTAGATTTAGAGAAAGCTTTTGACAATGCTGACTGAACTAAATGCATTGAAATTCTGAAGGCTGTGGAGATAAAACACAGGGAGTGAAAGGTTATGTACAATTTGTACAGAAACCAGTCTACAGTTGCAGAGAACATGAAAGAGAACCTGTGGTAGAGAAGAGAGTGAGACAGGGTTTTTTCAGCCTGTACATTGAGCAAGTTATGAAGGAAACCAGAAAGGGAATTAAGGTTCAGGGAGAAGAAATAAGCCTCCTCAGGGGACAGTGCCTTAACATAGCACTGTCTGTGCGGGTGAAGAGGTTTGCGTGCTCTGGATCAGGAGGGCTATGCCAGCAGTTTCATAGCTACCAGCAGGGTCACCCATACCAGACAGGCCGAAGGGGAGGTGCCAGACCAAGTGTGTCCCACAATGACCTATTGAAAACCTGTCTCCTATCCTTTCCCAATCCCTGGCATATCCTTTTTTCTTTACTTTCGATTTCCCCCACTTAATTGATGCTTCCCCCACTTAGCTGATGCTGAAATGCCAAGCCCATATGCCAAACATCTGGTAAATCGTCAGTGTCTGGGCGATAAGGTGGCAGCCCCACCAAGGCAATCAGAAGCGGTGGGCTAATCACCCGACCTTTTTAAATAAGCTGATTACTGAAATGGAGACAAGAATACAAAACAGGATGCATAAAATGGTGATGACCTTTGGCATGAAAAGGAAAACGAAAATTGGCTTTTGAAATACACGAACCTTGAGGGAGAGAAGCAAGCTGAAACAAGTGACCAGGGAAATGGGATTGAGTGAAGTGAGGTGGCCAGACATCCGGAGACCAAACTCCAGCTTTTCAATAGCAATGTGAAAGCTGTTCTGTTGTATGGTTGTGAAACTTGGAAGGTGACTAACGACATAAAAAACCAGCTCCAAGTATTTATCAGCCGCTGTCTCCGGCGTATTTTAAATGCGAGATGGCCAGATATAATGACAAATAAAGATCTTTGGAGGGAGGCAAATCAACAACCAATCAATATACAAATCAAGGAAAGAAAATGGAACTGGATTGTGCATACACTGAGGAAACCAGATGGAGCTGCTGAAAGGATGGCATTGGACTGGAATCCTCAAGGAGTTATAACACGTGGTCATACCAAACAGACCTGGAAAAGGACGATCGAGAGAGAAGCTGCAGAGGATGGGAAAACCTGGAGTGATGTGAAGAGACTCGCTAGACGTCATGCCAGGCGGAGGATTTTCACCACAGCCCTATGTTCCAGAGGGAAAGACAGGAACTAAGTCAAGTAAGTCAAAAACAAATAAGAACTTTGAGATCTGCAGATGATTTTGTAATTCTGTCAGAGACATCAATGGATTTGGAAGAGAAGTAGTGTCTTCAAAAGAGGTTATAAGATGAACATTAATAAAAGTAAAACAAGGGTAACAGGATGTAGACAAAATTAAATAAGCTGATTTTGACGGAATTAGTAGAAATGAGACACTAGAAGTAGCTGATGAGTATAGTTATTTGGAAAGTAAAATAAGTGATGATGGCCAAAGAACAAAGGATATGGTTGGTTGTTTTGGGGAAGGAGACCAGGCAGTGTGGTCATCGGTCTCATCGGATTAGGGAAGGATGGGGAAGGAAGTCGGCCGTGCCCTTTCAGAGGAACCATCCCGGCATTTGCCTGGAGTGATTTAGGGAAATCACGGAAAACCTAAATCAGGATGGCCGGACGCGGGATTGAACTGTCGTCCTCCCGAATGCAAGTCCAGTGTCTAACCACTGCACCACCTCGCTCGGTAACAAAGGATATAAAATGCAGACTGGTAACAGCAAAAAAATCATTTCTGAAAAAGAACATTTAGTTAACATTAAATATAAATTTAAATGTTAGGAACTCCTTTCTGAAGGTACATTTCTGAAGTGTAGTCTTATTTGGAAGTTCAAACAAGAAGGAAATAAAAGCTTTTGAAATGTAGTGCTAATGTAGTGCTACAAAAGAATGCTTAAGATTGGATGAACTGACCGAATAACAAATGAGCTGGTACTGAACAGAGTTGGGGATAAAAGAATTTTATGACACAACATAGTTAAAACAAGGCACCAGCTGACAGGACATATACTGAGGCACTGAGGAATTGTCAGTTTGGTAATGGAAGGAAGAGTGAGTGAGTGAGTGAGTGAGTGAGTGAGTGAGTGTGTGTGTGTGTGAGAGAGAGAGAGAGAGAGAGAGAGAGAGAGAGAGAGAGAGAGAGAGAGAAGGGGGGGGGGGGGGATACAAATTGAGAAGTAGATCAAGACCTGAATGCTTGAATACAGTATGCAGGTTCAAATGAATACAGGGTGTACTGCAACAGGCTTACCTGAAATATGTTATTGTATTGTACATCTACTACTACTACTACTACTACTGCTACGACGACTAATTGTTTAGAGTTCTGTAAAACATTAATGAAGTATGTATGTGTTTTCCTCCTGCATCCCCCTCTCCCCTCCTGTTAACTTTACTTAACTTGAATTATAATGCATTCGTGTTTACAGATGCTATGCAATGTATTATGTAAAATCAATATTTTTCTTTATTGTGTAATGTTATTTTCATGTATGTATGTATGTATGTAATTTCTTAATAATTTTAGGCGCTTTGGCCTGTTAGGAAGTGTAATATCTGTGAATAATGTTAGGGAGAGACAGGTGAGGTGCAATGGTGAGACATGGAGAGCGGCAGCTGTTACTGGAGTAGAATATCATGATTAAAAAACAGTCTGTTGTCATTAACAGCAATAAACTGTGTATTGTTTGGTTGGGTATGCTCAGAACTGTAATGGAATCTATGTGATGGCTGGGTTTCTGAACAGTTTAACTTTGGTGATGTGCGAATAAATGGGCAGACTGCATGTCTGAGTTGATATTTGACCTGCTGTCCATTGCTGTTTCTGACGATTTATGTTCTTAATATTACATTAATCCGACTAGCATCATTTCATTCCATTTACAGAAACAGGTAAAGTTTATTATGGTGTATTTTGACAGACTAGCGATGAATGAGACAACAGAGTGTTGGCACCAGAGTGAGAGAGGGGTATGAAGCTGCAGCATGCACATCTCTGCTATCACACTGTCAACTGTCAACCAACATCTCATTGCTCTTACAGACAAATATTACAAAAGTGTGTTACACAGACTAAAATCAGTTTTCAATTTATCTTTCAGGATTTCTCCTCCAGTTTACAGCTCAAAATTAAAATTACATTTGTGCTGTTAAGGGTTATTTCAGTGTCAGAACTTAAAAAAATTGTCACAGGACACAGTGTGTTGACATAACATTTATGCTGAGGCCACTAGTCTTCTACTGACTGAAATGTGATTGTGAGCAGCAACAGCTATCTCAGACAGTCTTTCTCATAGACCGATGCTATCTACTAGAAAACATCAGAGTAATTAGTCCAGGATAGAAACAGTCTGCTTAGGGTTGGATTAAATGGAAAGATATGTGCCACTTTAGTGGTAACAATTTAGGTGGTGTTTTGGTGAATGTTTTGCCACAGAACCTCTATGGGGTAAGTGCATTAAGGAGATTTCAGATAATACAAGCTCATTGACAAGGTGGGAGAAGGTACCAGCTGTGTATTGTAAATCATTATATGACACATAGCTGAACGACAGTCTCTTCAAGTATTCACAAAAACAGTCTTACCTGAACTGCAGTGGTAAACTGGAATCGTACTATTTTAGTAGTAGTTATGCAGAAACAAAGAGACCAACACAGCTAGACTACTGTGGAAAGCAGCATCAAACTTGTCTTTGGACTGAAGACCACAAAAATTACAAAAATAGCAACAACCACACCAACTGGAATCAGCTGCTACATCAACAATGTCAAGGTGTCCATATCATACTTTCTTATAAAGGCCGTTATCTTTAGATAATAACCTTTTAAATAAAATACACAAGTGTGTTCACAAGGAAAAATGTATAAAAGAGATAAATGTACATACAGCAAGATCACCTGGCTACTATTTTACCTTCAGGAGATGCAGCTCACAGCACAGGGAGCTCCTTGACAAGAAGATAAATTGTTTTAGATGGTGTCAAAAATTGCTATTTGAAGAGCAGTCAAGTTTGTATAGACGTGTGCTCTAACAAGAAGGGTATTAAGGCAGAAAACATTTTACGCAAATTAGATTTTTCACTACTGGTACAGTTTCTATCTCACTCAGCTATCCTCTTTGGTCCACATGACTGTGCTCCATCTGTCTATGCCGCCATAAAATAATACTATTTAATTTGAAGGGTGACTGTCAGTTGTTGTGGCCATATAAGTGTGAGCTAAAGAGAATTTATGAGAGAAAATATCCAAAATAATGAACATCACACTGGGCACATAGGATGCAGTGTACTTCGAGCATTACTGAGCACCTCCATGTTTCATAATACATGTGAGGCAACAATCAGTGGACTGGTCATGTTAGCAAAATTATCTGGTCATCAAGATATCCATACTAACACCATTACAGTATAATTTTGTTCATAGGATTTGGATCAACAAAGAAGCGCAAAGAAAGAAGGTGGAAATGAGAGATAAACTCTTAGGTTGTGTTATGGACATATCCAAACTCATAAATATTTAGTAAAACAAACAAAATACATGCTCCCTTGGAGTGTAAAAGTTAACTGAATTTGATGGAGGACATTTTGAAAATTTATTGGAGATTGTTTAAAATGTATTGTAAACTCTTGCAAATTTGCATCACTATAAATAAATAGTAAAGACACAAAATAAGTAGATGAATTACAATAAACATTTACAAGAGTTTATCACAGGAAATTGAGCATATCTTTATAAGGGAACAGAAATTTGATTGCTGTAAATTAGAATTTCTGTTTCTTATGTAACACTGTTCCTGACTTACATAAAAGTTTGCAACAGCACATTAGCAGCATGTTCCATAGATCATTTTGCATGATAGATCATAATGATATGGAACGAGTCATTGTACATTCACATCACAAATTAATTTGTAGTTATGGTGACGTTCTGAATTTCTAACTTTGTTCTCTCTCTCTCTCTCTCTCTCTCTCTCTCTCTCTCTCTCTCTCTCTCTTTTAACCCCACAGATGTGAAGATGTGAATTAGTAATTCCTACCCACCACCTTTTACAAAGTATAACAATAAAAAATTTTCTGTGGAATAGAAGCAGTTGTCAAGGGTCAAGGAGAAACATTATCAGTTTGAAACTTCCTGGCAGATCAAAACTGTGTGCCGGACCGAGACTCGAACTCAGGACCTTTGCCTTTCGCGGGCAAGTGCTCTACCAACTGAGCTACCCAAGCACGACTCATGCCCCATCCTCACAGCTTTACTTCTGCCAGTACCTCACCTCCTACCTTCGAGGTACTGGCAGAAGTAAAGCTGTGAGGACGGGGCGTGAGTCGTGCTTGGGTAGCTCAGTTGGTAGAGCACTTGCCCGCGAAAGGCAAAGGTCCCGAGTTCGAATCTCAGTCCAGCACACAGTTTTGATCTGCCAGGAAGTTTCATATCAGCGCACACTCAGCTGTAGAGTGAAAATTTCATTCTAGAAACATTATCAGTTTGTTATCAAATTTTACACTGCTGTCTATCAGACATTTTATATCACTAAGTAAATGAGCAAAACTTTTTGTTGCAGCACTGTGCACTGTGCTAAGGACAACCTTCTTTCTGGTACTGTTATTATGTTCCTCCTTGTTCCTCTTAAACTGTAGTAGATTATTTACAACAAACTTCATAAGGGAATAAATATACTGTGAAGCAGAAGTCAGAACGCCCAACCCCTTAAATATACATCTACAAGATGAGCGTGGGTGAGCACCACAGCTTACTCTCACAGCATGTTTTAGCACAATGAAAATTAACTTTCTTAAAGAATGAGTAACCCCAGAACATTATTCTGTATGACATTATTGAACGAAAATATCCAAAATATGTCAACTTACTGATCTGTCTCTCCCCAAGATTTGCAATGATTTTAAGTGCAAATGTGACTGAACTAAGCTGTTTTAGGAGTTTCAAAAAGTGTTTTTTTACAATTTAAATTATCAATATGGACATCTAAGGATTTTTAAGTTTCCACCCTATTTATTATTTCCTCACCTTTTCTTTATCTATATCTATACTCTGCAAACCATTGTGAAGTGCACGGTGAGGGTGTGTTCCACTGCACCAGTTGTTAGGATTTCTTCCTGTTCCATTCACATACGGAGTGCAGCTAGAGAGATTGTTTAATGCCTCTAAGCATGCACTAATTATTCTAATCTCATTCTCACAATCCCTGTGTGAGCAATACATGGGGGTTATAGTGTATTCCTAATCATCACTTAAAGCCAGTTCATGACACTTTGTTAATTGACTTTCTCAGGATAGTTTATGTCTATCTTCAAGAGTCTTCCAGGTCAGTCCCTTCAGTATCTCTGCAACACTCTCCCATGGATTAAGCAAACTTGTGACCATTTATGCTGTCCTCCTCTGTATACATTCAATGTCCCCCATTAGTCCTATCTGGTACACTTGAGAAATATTCTAGAACCAGTCGCATGAGTGGTTTCTAAGCAATCTCTTTTGTAGACTGTTTGCACTTCCCCAGTATTTTACCAATTAACCAAAGTCCACCACCTGCTTTATCTACGAGTGAACCTATGTGATGATTCTTTTTCATATCCCTAAAAAGTGTAACACTCAGGTATTTGTACAAGTTGGCTGATTCCAATAGTGATTCATTGGTATTATAGTCATAGTATACTACTTATTTTCATTTTGTGAGGGTACAAAATTTTACATTTCGGAACATTTAGAGCAAGTTACCAATCTCTGCACCTCTCTGAAATCTTATCAAATCTGACTGAACATTTATGCAGCTTCTTTCAGATAGTACATCATTATAGATAACTACATTATCTACAAACAGCCTGTTAATATCACTGTTAATATTGTCTGCAAGGCCAGTAATATACAATATGAACAGCAAGGGTCCCTACATACTTTCCTGGGGCCTACTTGAAGTTACTTCTACATCTGACGATGACTCTCCATCTGAGATATCATGCTGTGTCATCCCTACTAAAAAGTCCTCAATCCAGTCAGAAATTTCATTTGATATCTCACGTAATCATAATTTTGACAATAAGTGTAGGTGAGGTACTGAGACAAATGCTTTTTGGAAATCAAGAAATACAGCATCTACCTGGTTGCCTTGATCCAAAGCTTTCAGAGTGTCATGTGAAAAAAGAGTGGCTTGGGTTTCAAATGATTGATGTTTTCGATATCCATGCTGGTTGGCATTGATGAGGTTATTTCATTCAAGATACCTCATTATATTTGAGCTCAGAATATGTTCCAAGATTCTACAGCAAACTGAAGCCAAGAATAATGGACAGTAGTTTTGCAGATCACTTCTACTACTCTTTTTGCAGACAGGTGTGACCTGTGAATCTTTCCAAGAACTGGGATGGTTTTCTGTTCGAGATATTTACGATAGCTTACAGTTAGAAGAGGGGCTAACTCAGGCACAAATTCAGTATAGAATCTGAGAGTGATTCCGTCTGGGTCCAGAGTGTTGTTCAGTTTTAATGATTTCAGCTATTTCTCAACACCATTAACACTAATATTTATTTCATTCATCTTTCCAGTGGCATGGGGATTAAATTGGGGCAATTCTTGTGGACTTTCTTTGTAAAGGAACATTTGAAAATTTCAGCTTTTTCTTCGCTACTCTCAATAACAGTTTCTGTATCATTCGTTATATACTGGACACTAACTTTGGGTTCTGTGAAAGACCACTTGACAGTGTTGTTATGGTAGTCATCGAAGGCATCATGAATTGCTCTCCTGATAGCCAAATGCATTTCGTTTTCATCTCTCCATCTGTAGCCTTCTGCTATGTTTTAAACCTATTATGCAGTAGTCTCTGTTTCTTTAGAAGTTTCTTTACAGTGGCTGTTTACCATGGAGGTTTTCTCCCATTATGAACTGTTCTACTTGGTACATATGTATCAAGTGCATAGTCAACTATTTTTTTTAAATTTGAGCCAGAGTTCCTCTAATTGCTCCTGTCCTGTGCTGAAAGTTTCAAGTTCCTCACTGAGATATGATACTACTGATTTTTTATCTAGTTTACTGACCATATATATCTTTCTGCTTGTTTTAGTTGTCCTTTGTACTTTCGTAACCATTGTTGTGGCAACCACATCATGATCACCGATACTAGCTACGATGTGGACATCCGCTAAGAGGTAACATCTATTTGTTGGCGTTAGATCCAATATATTTCCATCATGAGTGGGATTCCTATCTTTCTGTTCAATGTAGTTTTCAGTGAACGCATTTAGTAAAGTTTCACAGGATATCTTATCATGTCCACCACTAACAAAACTGTAATTTTCCCAATTAATTGTTGGATAATTCAAGTCTCCACTGATGATAACAGTATGATTCGGGAAATTACGTACAAGTGAACTGAGGTTTTCTCTAAAGTTTTCAGTTACATCAGGAGACGAGTCTGGTGGGTGATAGAAGCATCCTATTATCCTTTTATGTCCATCCCTGATAACTAAGTCTTGCCCAAACAATCTCAACTGCAGCTTCAACTTCTATCTCAGTGGATTTGAGTTTCATGTCTACTGCGACAAATACACCACCCCCATTACCTGCTTGCCTATCCTTTCGATGTTATTGTTGTTGTTGTTGTTGTCTTCAGTCCCGAGACTGGTGTGATGCAGCTCTCCATGCTACCCTATCCTGTGCAAGTTTATTCATCTGCCAGTACCTACTGCAACCTACATCCTTCTGAATCTGCTTAGTGTATTCATCTCTTGGTCTCCCTCTACGATTTTTACCCTCCACGCTGCCCTCCAATGCTAAATTTGTGATCCCTTGATGCCTCAGAACATGTCCTACCAACCGGTCCCTTCTTCTCGTCAAGTTGTGCCACAAACTCTGCTTCTCCCCAATCCTATTCAATACCTCCTCATTAGTTATGTGATCTACCCATCTAATCTTCAGCATTCTTCTGTAGCACCACATTTCAAAAGCTTCTATTCTCTTCTTGTCCAAACTATTTATCATCCATGTTTCACTTCCATACATGGCAACACTCCATACAAATACTTTCAGAAACGACTTCCTGACACGTAAATCTACACTCAATGTTAACAAATTTCTCTTCTTCAGAAACGCTTTCCTTGCCATTGACAGTCTACATTTTATATCTTCTCTACTTCGAACATCATCAGTTATTTTGCTCCCCAAATAGCAAAACTCCTTTACTACTTTAAGTGTCTCATTTCCTAATCTAATTCCCTCAGCATCACCCGACTTAATTTGACTACATTCCATTATCCTCGTTTTGCTTTTGTTGATGTTCATCTTATATCCTCCTTTCAAGTGTCCATTCCGTTCAACTGCTCTTCCAAGTCCTTGGCTATCTCTGACAGAATTACAGTTCATCGGCAAAAACCTCAAAGTTTTTATTTCTTCTCCATGGATTTTAATATCTACTCTGAAATTTTCTTTTGTTTCCTTTACTGCTTGCTCAATATACAGATTGAATAACATTGGGGAGAGGCCACAACCCTGTCTCACTCCCTTCCCAACCACTGCTTCCCTTTCATACCCATCGACTATAATAACTGCCATCTGGTACAAATTGTAAACAGCCTTTCGCTCCCTGTATTTTACCCCTGCCACCTTCAGAATTTGAAAGAGAGTATACCAGCCAACATTGTCAAAAGCTTTCTCTAAGTCTACAAATGCTAGAAACGTAGGTTTGCCTTTCCTTAATCTTTCTTCTAAGGTAAGTCGTAAGGTCAGTATTGCCTCACGTGTTCCAGTATTTCTACAGAATCCAAACTGATCTTCCCCGATGTCGGCTTCTACCAGTTTTTCCATTCGTCTGTAAAGAATTCGTGTTAGTATTTTGCAGCTGTGACTTATTAAACTGGTAGTTCGGTAATTTTCACATCTGTCAACACCTGCTTTCTTTGGGATTGGAATTATTATATTCTTCTTGAAGTCTGAGGGTACTTCGCCTGTCTCATACATCCTCCTCACGAGATGGTAGAGTTTTGTCAGGACTGGCTCTCCCAATGCCATCTGTAGTTCTAATGAAATGTTGTCTACTCCCGGGGCCTTGTTTCGGCTGAGGTCTTTCAGTGCTCTGGCAACTCTTCACGCAGTATCGTATCTCCCATTTCATCTTCATCTACATTCTCTTCCATTTCTATAATATTGTCCTCAAGTACATCGCCCTTGTATAGACCCTCTATATACTCCTTCCATCTTTCTGCTTTCCCTTCTTTGGTTGTAACTGGGTTTCCATCTGAGCTCTTGATATTCATACAAGTGGTTCTCTTTTCTCCAAAGTAGGTTTTTTTTTTTTTTTTTTTTTTTTTTTTTAAAAAAAAAGGGACCATCTATCTTACCCCTAGTGATATATGCCTCTACATCCTTACATTTGTCCTCTAGCCATCCCTGCTTAGTCATTTTGCACTTTTTGTCGATCTCATTTATGAGATGTTTCTATTCCTTTTTGCCTGCTTCATTTACTGAATTTTTATACTATCTCCTTTCACCATTAAATTCAATATTTCTTCTGTTACCCAAGGATTTCTACTAGCCCTCGTCTTTTTACCTACTTGATCCTCTGCTGCCTTCACTACTTCATCCCTCAGAGCTACCCATTCTTCTTCTACTGTACTTCTTTTCTCCACTGCTGTCAATTGTTCCCTTATGCTCTCCCTGAAACTCTGTACAACCTCTGGCTTAGTCAGTTTATCCAGGTCCCATCTCGTTAAATTCCCACCTTTTTGCAGTTTCTTCAATTTTAATCTGCAGTTCATAACCAATAGATTGTGGTCAGAGTCCACATCTGCCCCTGGAAATGTCTTACAATTTAAAACCTGGTTCCTAAATCTCTGTCTTACCATTATATAATCTATCTGATACCTTTTAGTATCTCCGGGATTCTTCCATGTGTACAACCTTCTTTTATGATTCTTGAACCAAGTGTTAGCTATGATTAAGTTATGCTCTGTGCAAAATTCTACCAGACGGCTTCGTTTTTCATTTCTTAGCCCCAATTCATATTCACCTACTATGTTTCCATCTCTCCCTTTTCCTACACTTGAATCCCAGTCACCCATGACTATTAAATTTTTGTCTCCCTTCATTATCTAAATAATTTCTTTTACCTCATCATACATTTCATCAATTTCTTCATCATCTGCAGAGCGAGTTGGCGTATAAACTTGTACTACTGTAGTAGGCGTGGGCTTCGTGTCTATCTTGGCCACAATAATGCGTTCACTATGCTGTTCATAGTAGCTTACCCGCACGGCTATTTTTTTATTCATTATTAAACCTACTCCTGCATTATCTCTATTTGATTTTGTATTTATAACCCTGTATTCTCGTGACCAAAAGTCTTGTTCCTCCTGCCACCGAACTTCACTAATTACCACTATATCTAACTTTAACCTATCCATTTCCGTTTTTAAATTTTCTAACCTACCTGCTCGATTAAGGGATCTGACATTCCACCCTCCGATCCGTAGAACGCGTTTTCTTTCTCCTGATAACAACGTCCTCTATGTAGTCCCCGCCCGGAGATCCGAATGGGGGACTATTTTACCTCCGGAATATTTTACCCATGAGGACGCCTTCATCATTTAACCATACAGTAAAGCTGCATGCCCTCGGGAAAAATTACGGCTGTAGCTTCCCCTTGCTTTCAGCCATTCGCAGTACCAGAACAGCAAGGCCGTTTTGGTTATTGTTACAAGGCCAGATCAGTCAATCATCCAGACTGTTGCCCCTGCAACTACTGAAAAGGCTGCTGCCCCTCTTCAGGAACCACACGTTTGTCTGGCCTCTCAACAGATACCCCTCCGTTGTGGTTGCACCTACGGTACGGCCATCTGTATCGCTGAGGCACGCAGGCCTCCCCACCAACGGCAAGGTCCATGGTTCATTTTATATACTTTCGATATACAATTAAATTTTCCCCAAAAATCTAACTACTATCAATTTCAGGTTTGAAGCAGCTTTCTGTACCTAGTATTATGTGAGCTTCACTGCTTTTCATGATCGCTTCTAACTCTCGCACTTTGTTGCAAATGCTTCAACAGTTTACTATTAGGCTTTTAATACTCACACCTGTGGGAGGCATTTCCTTTTATCTTACAATGATACTTCTTGGACCCAAAGTTTTCCTTCAGGATATCCCAGCAACTGGAAGATAAAGCAGCATGACTCAAGCTCAAAATGGCCCTTCTCAGAGTCCCGTTTTAGACCTCGACCATACATTAAGAGTTTTCCAACTCAGTATAGAAGGGGTAAGCCTATCAAAAAGTGAATATTTAGCAAAATTATTGTCCAACCACAAGGTGGATGTTGTCCTGCTGCAAGAGATTCACTGCAAAAATAAAGAACAGCTTCATGCAAGATTTCAGGGTATAGCTTGCTTAATGCACCATTTCACAGAAGTTATGGTACTGCAACATAAGCAAAAACAACATAGATAAAACTGAAACAATAAGCACAAACATGAACAATAATATGTTCGCCTCCGAAATGAAGATTGCAGACATTGAAATTACAAACATCTATAAGCCTGCATCACAGCCTTGGATCTTGAATGAGAACATCCAACACCCAGCTGTAATCCTTGGAGATTTTAACAGCAAGAGCACCAACTGAGGATGCAATTATACCGAGAAAGAGGGCCAAGACGTGTCAGAGGGGGCCAATGCTGAAGACCTTTTTCTGTTGTATGATGCCAAAGAAAAGGGCTCCTTCCACTCTGCTAGATGGAACAAGGACTATAACCCGGATCTATGTTTTGTCTCAAAGGACTCATCCGGAAGACCTCTGAAGTGCAGCAGGAAGATTCTAGACAACTTCCCACGAAGTCAGCACAGACCAGTACTTGTCAAAGTCAGCCTAGAAATGCCTGCCATCAGATCAGTCCCATTGCCACGCTGGAACTTTACCAAAGCCAACTGGTCAAAATTCACTAGCGAACTAGAACATAATATACAGTGGATCCCAGCTACAATAGAAAATTATAAGCACTTTATGGTAATAGTATGTGCCATCGCAAAGAAACATACCCCAAGAGGATCCAGGATGGCCTGGCTGGAATCTAAAATGTAACGAACTATACGAAGAATGTAAACTCCGCAGTGACCCTGAAATCGCATATGAATTACTTAATTCCCTAGACTCAGCTACAAGAGAAAAATGGATCAACATCACAGAAAATACAAATTTTCAGCACTCTAGCTGAAAAGCATGGTCTCTTTTATGGAAACTTTGTAGCAGTACTCCTAAATCCAGTGCTAAGTGCTCGAAGATACAACCAGATGCAATAGCAAACAGATTAGTTAGTCTGACAAAAAAACCTGCCGACAATGACAAGAAAGGGGCAAAAAGAATTTGTTCAGAATTAAAATTAAGTTGTCCCAGGCTGAAGCAGTTTC
The DNA here is from genome assembly GCF_023898315.1 of Schistocerca nitens. Lineage (NCBI taxonomy): Eukaryota > Metazoa > Arthropoda > Insecta > Orthoptera > Acrididae > Schistocerca > Schistocerca nitens. The sequence goes on along the minus strand of NC_064617.1, from coordinate 717,724,211 downwards.
TCAGTCTTCATGTGATATCACAGCTGTTGAGGTTTCATCCATGCTAAGGGAAGTAAAAGCAGGAAAAGCAGCTGGACTAGATGGTATTTATCCAGAATTCCTATTACACTGTGGTCCTCAAACAACTGAATGTCTTGCTAAATTTTACATCATCATCTTACGCAAAGGACAGCTTCCACCAATACTCAAAAGAGCTAAAATTGTTGCAATACTGAAACCTCGGAAAAGTGGAGATAATTCAGAAGATTATAGGGCTATTGCCCTCCTGAGTGTCTGCTATAAGCTGCTGGAAAGAATAATTTATAATAGAATCTCAGCTACACTGACCAGGTGCTGGCCCTAACAAGTCACATAGAAAGAGGGTTTCAGGATCGCAAGAAGACTGCAGCTGTGTTTGTGGACCTGACATCACCATACGACACAGTTTGGCAAAAAGCGATAATCATCAAATTCATCAAAATAACCCTTGCAAAAAACTTGCCACCATTCTGAACAACATGTTGGCCAGCAGAGCAATTGAAGTGCACATAAATGGCAAAGTAAGGAGACCTTACAAACTGAATTATGGACTACCACAAGGATTGGTCCTTGCCCCATTACTGTTTAACATATACACTGCAGATTTACCAGCTACTACTGCTAGAAAGTTTATATACGCTGACGACCTTGAATTGACAGCCCAGTACAATGACTTTGCAGCAGCAGAAACTGCGCTCACAGAAGATTTTCAGAGACTCGACAAGTTCTTCAAAACCTGGAGACTGAAACCAAACATAACGAAAACAGAGGCCAGCAGCTTCCATCTGAGCAACAGACAAGCCAACTATATTCCTGAAATTCAATATTGTGGCCACCTGCTGAAGTTCAATCCTCACCCTCAATATCTAGGAGTCATCTTGGATCGATCCTTGACCTACAGTGCACATCTAAGCAAAACATCTGCTAAAATCAAAAGCCGTAACAATATCCTACACAAACTCATGGGAACAGGCTGGGGTCCCTCTGCATCTACTCTCAGAAGTACATCACTTGGCCTAGTATACCCAGTAGCTGAATACTGCAGTCCAGTATGGCTTAACAGTGCCCATACAAAGAAGGTCGTGTGACTAGGGCCTCCTGTCAGGTAGACCATTCGCCAGTTGCAAGTCTTTCGATTTGAAGCCACTTCGGCGACTTGCGCATCAATGGGGATGAAATGATGATGATTAGGACAACACAACACCCAGGAATCGAACCCAGGCCCTTAGGATTGAGATTCTGTCGCGCTGACCACTCAGCTACTGGGGGCGGACACAAAGAAGGTAGATGTCCAGTTGAATGACACAATGAGAATTATATCAGGCACAATCCAATCTACTCCTCAGAAGTGGCTACCAGTACTTTCTAACATTCCACCTCCTCATCTCCGAAGAGCATTAGCACTGAATAAAGAATGGCATTAGTGCTGTGACAACCCTCTCCTACCAATACATGGAGACTTGGAGACTGTCTACTTGAGGATCTCAGGCTGAAATCTCAGAACTCTTCTTGGATTCTAGGAAAGAAGTTTGTCCAAGATCAGTTTACAGAAAGTGAAGCTTGGCGCAGCGACTGGCTGTCTTCAAACCCTGTCAAAGCTGGACTGATCTCGGTCCCAACCAAGCAACCCCCTGGTTTCAACCAACCCAGGAAAATCTGGACATCACGTAACCGGATAAGAGCCCAACACGGCAGATGTCAGTTTTGGAAGCACAAGTGGAAGAGTGCTGATAGCCCTTTCCGCGACTGTGCAGACATGCCTCAGACCATCAGCCACATCGTTATGGACTGCCCACTTCGAAGGTTCAGTGATTCAATGGGGGAGATCCATTAGGCCAGTGAGGAAGCTGTGGAGTGGTTAAGGACACTGGACATCCGTCTGTAATAATACTGATGTTACTCATAGATCGAGGTCTAAACCTGTGTATGTTTGTAAATATTAAAATAATTGTACATTGTATTTTGTAACAACACACTGTATCTTCAAGTCATACACACACACACACACACACACACACACACACACACACTCTTCTTGGTTTCCTACATCTATTGTTATCTGGATTGGATGGAGAGTTGCTTAATCTAAAAAACCCTTGTGTGCATCCCACACACAGTCAGCTACCCGAGTAGTAGCCTCTGATGTGTAATGCACACCTGACCTATTCAGGGAGACACTACTGTTCTCAATCATATGGCCCAAGTTCAGGAAGTTACAGCCTAGTTTGCCATAGAACTTTTGAAGGGTCACGATCAGTTCTGGGGACAATGCTGCAAGTTGTAAGCTTCATTGAAACTCCACATGCAAGGCTGGTCTTCTGAACCTTCTCTGCCAGTGGCTGGAATGACCCAAGAATGACCTCGGAGCCCGTACGACGGGCATCATTTGTTCCAATGTGTACCACAATCGCAGCTGGTTGCACCCTGTTCCCTCACTAGCTGCCAGAATAGTCTCTTCAACATGCCAAATGAGGCCACCAGGCATACACATTGAGTGCACCTGATGTCCTTTCTTGTCCTTTGCTGCCATTTCCCAAAGGGGTACCATCATTTGCCGTATGTTTGAACTACCGACAATTACAAGACTCCTACCCTTTTGTGTTAGCCTCCTGCTGAACCAGACAACAGCTTTCCCCAAAAGAGGCGAAGTGAGTCCCATTAGCTTAGTTTCAATGAAAGAGAGTACCTCAAATTTGTTGGTTATGGGGATCAGTACAACACCCTGAGTCCTCCTTGGTCCCCGTCCACTCTGTACATGACACCTAGATGTACCATTGACATGCCATGCACAGCCAGGTCGACGGGTAATGACAGATCCTGTACTTTCAGCACAAGAGACAGGATCCACAGGAGAGGATAGCACTTGAGGTACCACTGGCATAGGTATCACAGGTGTATGACTCAGGAGCAGCTGCCAATCATTTGACAGTAGTCAGGGCAATTTCCAGCTGCTTACGAATGTGAACAGCATTCACAGAGGAGCTGCGTTTTGGCTGGTGCAATGTGTTACAAGGCAGTGAACAAATAACTTTAAATTAAGCCTGCTGGTTGTCTTTTAATCTGTTGAGCTAAAAATTTGTTAATTCGCTATAATAACTGAAGCAGTTGCCAAAACAAGATTTCTATTAAGGTAACACAAAAACCTATGGTAAGAATTACTAGTTTTCTAAAATGTTTTGATGTTAATTATAGTTGTTAGTGAACTTGAAAACAGAGTTAATTTACAATAAATGGGATAATATGAAGAGCTATTGCTCTTTAAAAGAAGACTAGATTAACAAAATATGTTAGTTAGAAAATCTGCAACAGTAACTAAATCACAAACGCCAAGTTGCCAAATTACTTGTAGGTTATACAAAAGACAATGGAAGCTTATGAAAATACTCAAAAATGAACTTTTATTTGCACTGATACACAGTGAGATTCACAGGTGATGTATTCTGTGGTTGAAATGTAAACCAAAAACACTGATTTGCTATGAAATAAATTATCTATCCAAAGCACTCGTACCAGTAACTTGTGAACATATAGTTTTGTAAGCATCTGAAAATTCCCAAACTAAGCTATTTCTCACGTAATTGTACAATAAAATACGAGAACAACTGTTTTGAATGAAGATAGGTATACTGTTCTGAAAAATATTTTAGAGAACAGTTTAAACCTACAATTGATGACAACAGCACTAGTTTATTGTGGAACTCACCAATGTTCGAAATTTCACACTATATCACAATGCAAACGTGTATTGATACAATCAATGATAGATTATGCTGAAGTGATGCAAGCAAAAACATATGCGTATCTATAACTTTAAATCGGCACATTATCTTGTACTTGCTATCTCACACAAGGGAAAGTTCCTAAGTTGGCTGCTACAAATAAACAAACATGCTTATTACACAGATTTTTCACTTAGCTGATTCTGTGCACACTTCTACAGTGGGGTGTTGAAGAAGAATGCTGCAGAGTAAGTTTATCTCTATCAAAATTACTAAATTGTGCAGCACCAAAAAAGCACTTCATCTGCCTGTGGCAGCTAACAATGGTGATGTGTTAGACTTATCATTGGTGTAGTACCTCTAGATGTGCAGAACGGAATACATTGGACATTTTTAAAATTGGAGGTGAGGCCATTTGCAGAAAACCAGTCAATGATACTTTTAAGAAATTTGGTTTCCATTTCTTCTGTTTCAGTATGTATACTTGGATTGTTTACAATACTAGCGTCATCTGCAAAAAGAACTAATTTTGGTTTTTGTGTACTAGACAGAAGATCATTTATTATATGAGGAACAGTAGTGGACCTAAGATTGAACCTTGGAGAACCCCATACATGATTTCTCCCCAGTCATAACTGTGTCCCTAGACTATATTGCTTGACTTACTAAGTACAACTTTCTATATTCTTTTGGGTAGATGCGACATTATTCATGGGTTGGCTATACCATCAATCCCGAAAAATATATTTAGGAGAATTCCGTGATTCACAAAGTCAAATGCCTTAGAGAGGTCGCAGAAAATACCAACTGGTGCTATTTTATTATTTAATGATTTTAATCTCTAGTTAGTGAACATGTAAATGGATTCTCAGTAGAGCAACCCTTCTGAAATCCAAACTGTGATTTGCTAAAGAGGGGTTTAACAATGGCATATTTCAGTCTCTCCTGAAAAATGCCTCGAGTCAGTGATGCATTACATGATTCAGATAAGACTGGACCTATTACATGGAAACCAATTTTTAGTACTGTATTGAAAACACCATCAAAAAGAGATGAGCTTTTAGTTTTGAAAGAATGTATAATTTTCTTAATTGCAGAAGGAGAAGTAGGTGATACATTCATATGATTCTATTTCATGAAAGTTACATTTTCAACACATTGCTATGATTTTGCTCTTGATATGTTTATCCCTGTGCTGTCTACTATATTCAAGAAATGATTATTAACCCTGCGGCAGGCGCGCTTAAGAGTGTCGCGTCAGCGGGCGTGTGCGGCACTCCGTGCCGCCTACATTTAAATACATAAAAAGCAGTTTTTTTAATTTTTTGGTGGAATTAATTATTTATTGTTTATAACATCATTCTTAATAGCACATTTTAATATGATCTGTATACATATATCCAAGGTGCATGGGAAAATTAATATTGTTACAGAATATATGACATACGTTTCCAGGATATTTCCTAAGCACTACTTTAATAACAAATTCTAAATAAATTATAACCACAGATATGATTCGATTGTTTACCATTGTTAAAGCAAGTTTTACAAAAACGTGTAATATGTATAAAAACTTTGTAGTAATAATAAAGAATAAGGCAGTCAGTAATACATATCAAAAATCATGCACTTTCTTCCTCCGGAGAAGCTCTGTAATCATTACATGTGACAACATTGTGGCAATGTTGCTTGCAAATGAATCTTTTGCAGCTATTGCAAGTGACAGTGGTTTTATTTTTTTTTTTACCACCAAAAAAATGGCACCTCCTACACCTTCTTACAGTCTCATCGTGATTAGCGGGAATTGATTGATGAGGTGACAGAAAACCTTGAATATCTCGTGTTAGAGTAGAGAGCTGAGCCCTTTCTTTCAAATGGCAGTCAATCAGAGCCAAGGCCAGGTTTGTTAGGTAGGTTCTTCTTCTGAATCTTTTCTCTGGATTGTTTGCAAAAAACAAGACCTGAGAATTTATCCCAGCAATAACCAGATAGGAAAAAAACAATGCTAAGGGCCATCTTCTTGTGGTCCTTTGTGTAGAGCAGGATGTACACACATAATCCACAGTATCGACTCCACCTTTTGTTGCATTATTGTCCAAATTTACAACAGACATGCATGTAGAGGTGTCGATTTCAGCAGTTTCATGCATTGATGACAGGAAAAGCACAGCTTTGTTCCTTTTTGTTTGGCACGAAACAAGACAGAATCCATCTTGAAATACGAAAAGACAATTTCCAATTTCTCGCGATCTGTTGGGCAAAAATTCCGGAGGAATTTCCAGCTTGTTCTTTTACAATGTCCCAATGAATGTTAGCCCATTTTCTAAAAGTTGCTGCGCTACAGGGTAACTACTGTAGTAGTTGTCCGTAGTTACATTCCTGTGAGTTCCCTCGATTGGCTCAACAATCTCTTCACAATATCCATTGGCTGGTTAGTCGCAACATATGGTCCAGGATTCTGTCTGCCGCAGTATACTTCAAGATTAAAAGTATAAAATGTCTTGCTATTGCACTATGCATACAACTTCAATCCATATTTAGTGGGCTTAATGGGCAAGTACTGAACAAAACCACAACGTCCGCGAAATGGGACAAGCCTTTCGTCTATGGTTGTGAATTCCCCTGGACTGTAGTTATTTCTGCAGTTGTTCAGAAATGCTGAGTGGAGATTGCGGATGGCAGCAAGTTTATCAGTTGCTAGTCGTTCCTTTCTTGTAGAAGTATCGTCAAACCTGAGTGACTGGAGTCAGAACAGAAAGCGCTTGTAGCTAAATGCTGCCCTTAGAATAATCATTCCTCTTCCATTTGATGCTCACAGTTCTAATACATTTGTGCGTCCTCCTTTTTGTACAGCAGTGAGAAACAGTGCTCCTAAAAGAGCCGTTATTTCAGAAGCAGAAGTAGTTTTGCAATTTCTTGCCCTTGAGTAATTCACAGATGATCTCGTGTTATTTATGTACTTATTTGTGTTTGCAACGACACAATCAATTATCTCAGGATCAAACAATTTGAGAAATCTTTCAGTTTCAGTTTTAGCTTCTCTACCATTGCGTTTCGGGCCAGGTAGGACTTTGATTATATTATCGTTTTGGTTTCCCTGGTAGTGCTAACGGATTATTTATCCACAAAGTTTCTTGGCCCTTACCAATATAAAAATGGCAGTCATCATGTGGCATTCCTTTCACTTCATTCCTGTGAACGCATGACTGCTCAGATTCGCTGGAATGATCTGCAGTTTCAATTATTTCTGCTTCCTCATCGCTGTCAGAGAAATCTGCGTAATCTTCTTCGTCAGATGATTGCAGAAGAAGACGCTCAATTTCTTCTGGTGTTAGTCCTTTCCTTTGTGCGGACCTGGGAGACAATAAAATAATTCTAATACCAACGCAATGTTAATAACTAAATTATCATTCACCCACAGAGTTGTAAAACAAAGCTTATAATCATCGAAACATTCGACAGTGTTACGGCTACATGAACTTACATTACCGGGTGCGTGCGGTACGCAGTGCCGTCTCGGTGCATTCGTCCACTTCACAGGTGAGTCACAGGTGTTATGATGGATATAATGACAGCGCAGTAATGCAGTTTGGCACGTGACTAAACAATCGAAGCATATCTAGCACCACTGTAGTGTGCTCGGCGCGATGACGTAATTATTGAACGAAAACAAAATTGGCGGCACTGTATGCCACCACGTGCCCGCCGCAGGGTTAAATACATTTGCTACCTGTCGCTTATTTATAGCGTTTCCATTAAGTTGTTGGTTGTCCTGTGTCTCACTTCACTTCACCATCACATCTAGAAATGGCAGTTTATTGTCCTTTTCTACTTCCATGGTAAATTTTATGTTGGCATGGAGGCTGTTCAAGTGCCTTAGGAAGTCACCGAGCTGTTCTTCACCATGGCTCCACACAACGGAAGTATCATCGACGTACCTGTACCACACCTTAGGTTTCCAAGTCGCCAAGTCCAGTGCCTGTGCTTCGAATTGTTCCATGAAGAAGTTGGCCACCACTGGACTAAGAGGGAGAGTATTGCAATTTCGTGAACCATACCGAAATGAATAATTCACCTTAAAGTGCACATTCGTATATCCACATTCCCAGGGAAGTAGGTCTTGTCCTGATATTAAGCTTTTCAGTGTTTTTTTCGTAATGCAAGTTTTATTGGAGTACTGTAATATCTCATGTTTGGTACTTTATTATGGCATAATGCCGCACATGCTAGAAGATGAAAACGTGCAATTGAAATGCAGTGAACAGTTGAAACTAGCCAATAGTGTGGAATTAAACACTTCGTTTCAAATAAATTGGCTACCTCAGCGGAAAAGATAAATAAAAGTCGAATTTCTTTAGCAAAGCGACAAAAATAACTTCATTGTTCTGCAAGGCAATTAATGCTTGACTGTCAGAAAGGTGGAAATAAAATGAAATCTGCAACTAATAACATATTTTAACCCTCTGTAATTATGTGAATGTATGTGTATTCACTTGATAGCTCCCAGCCACAGAAATCACATTTTTCATTTGATGTGAGAGCAGTAAACGAAGACGTCCCCCCCCCCCCCCTCCCACTATAACTCAGACTGTTCTGTGCAACAGGCCCGGATCTACGATATTTTGAACCGGGGCAATACTAGATAGTGGCGTCCCCCCCTCCGCCTGCCTTGCTAGAGCATTTGAGATAGGACGTTAAAAAAAGACTTTTCAAAAGTATGTTCGTTTCGTATCACACATCCTTCTGAAGAGTCTGATGCATAAAACATATAACTTCGAGGAAATAAAAGAAGTTTTATTTGGTCTTAAGTGTGCCAAAGTGCAGTGCCACGCCTCTTCACACAGCATTCTTCTACCGTGTCACTGTATTTCGCACTGTTGAACTCAAATGTGTATATTTTGTAATGGATGCCATCAACCTATATTCAGGACAGCAGAAATTAAAATGCCCTGTGGTGCCACTCCTGCTCCCATTCGCCTGGTTTGACATCCTGCCTCTCTCTCTCTTTTATCGTTGTCTAATACTGAAAAAGCTGTTAATACAAATAGTACCCAAGACTGGTGTAGTTTCTCGATCTGATTACGTCTATTTTGTCAGTGTCTACTATATAAAAGAAAATGGGCCTTTCTAATATTGCAGCAATTGTAACACACACCAAATAAGTGAGACTGTTTTGGTAACAATTGTCATTTTTATAATACGACAAATATAATTCGCGAAGTACCAATATGAAATGCCTATTTAGCCTACTACAAACAAAAAGGTTTATGTTAGGAAATAGTTTCACGTTTCATTCATATGCTCCAGTTTCTCAAGCACAAGATCGAAAAGTAGTAGTACAAAATTTTTGTATATATTTGGAATCGTCATATTCTTCCATAATTTGTGTGATGTCCCCGTTTATTCTCCTTCCTCGTTCTAACAAACAATCTTCTCATCACTAATTCTGTAACTATTCCTACCACTGACAAAACTCATTCTCTGGTTAACTCTACTAACCCTGACAGAATCACCGATTTAGTTATCCAGCGATTATTCTCCGGTTGGGCGTTATGTGTTCATACAATGCGTTTTCCACGCTACTCCCAGAATAGCACTCAAGTGGCTGATAGCCGGGGACTGTACAACTTGCCCTTTCTAGGTAGTGATCTGGCCAAAAATTTTCTGCCAAAATTTCATTTCCTTGCGTACACCGAGAAGATAATATGTAATATTTCTCACCTGTTATTCCTGTTAGTCATTTATATCCACTCTGGTAGTCTGAATCTATAGAATTCGCTAATAATTATAACAACGCTGATCATTTGCATACCCAGTCAATCACATAAACAAACAGCAGTTGGCATTCTCCTGTTTGGCTTTATTCCGCTCAGCTCATATAGCCCCATCCCCTTTTGTCTGCAGGAAAGTTTATTTTTAGATGGATTCCCCTGGCAGGGACATCACATACACTATGCACGCATTCAAATATCAACTTATAATTCATTCAGATATCAACTTGGAATGTGTTCAAAAACCAATAGGGATGCGTTTCAAAATCATCTAAATAATCGATAAACCAATGTGCAATAGATGCTAGGCGTTTTGTGAAACAAGGGTTTTTTTCCTCAAGGATATGAATTTTCCCCCACCCCTCCTAGAAATCGCTGACCGGTTCAGATACCCCGGTTTGCTGCTTACACAGCCAACAGTGACATTTCTGCAGCCAGAAGCGGGAGAAGGTACTACTCATACGCGACTCAACTGTGCATGCGCATGAGCCCGCTCGTAACTGCTTAAATGAATCTAATGCAAACAGTTGTGATGTCACGCTCATCGGAGGTAATTTGTTGTTAAGGAGCACTGCATAGTGTTCCTAAAGCCTTTTACACACTCTGCTGTTGGCAGATGCTTGTATGAGCTCTGTGTATATTTATGTGGGACACTTCCTTTACAATTTAAGTTTTATTCTCCTGTTCATGTTTTGTTGCTGCAGTATTATTCTGCAGTAGCGGTATACAGAAATAGACGTTGTTAGAGTATTGGTTTTTACCAGTCAAAATTACAAAAAATTAACTGAAAACTAAGACAATGAAAAATTCCCGGAATTCCAAAAAATTCCTGGGTTTTTCCCAGTTCTCTCCCGGATGAAAAAATTCCAGAGTCTTTCCCGGATCTCCCGGGTCGTATACACCCTGATCACAGAGGGCGGGGTTATTGGTAGTTGGTAGCTCCAATGTTAGGTGCATTATGGGGCCCGTTAGGGACATGGCTGCCAAGAAGGGGACGAAAGCCAGTGCGCGCACTCCATGAGCATACCAGGTGGAGTCGTTCCAGACATGGAAAGGTTCCTTCCAGATTCCATGAGGATCACAGGGTACAGCCAATTGTGGGTAGTGGCTCACATCGATACCAATGATGTGTGTCACTTTGGATTGGAAGAGATTGTCTCTGGTTTTGAGCGACTAACAGAAGTCGTAAAGACTACCAGTCTTGCTTGCGAGAAAGCAGAGCGCACCATTTGCAGCATGGTCAACAGGACCATTTGCGGACCTTTGGTACAAAGCTGAGTGGAGGGTCTGAATCAGAGGCTCAGACAGATCTGCGACAGTATAGGCTGCAGATTCCTTGACTTGTGCAAAGCGTTGTTGGATTTCTCATTCTGTTGAATAGGTCAGGAGTCCAGTACATGTAGGAGGTAGCTACACAGGTAGCAGGGCTGTGTGGCATGGACTGAGTGGTTCTTTACATTAGAGGGGCTCAGGGATATACAAGAAGGGCTTCAGTCTCAAAGGGTGGAGGTCAAACAAAGGAAGAACATAGATATAGGAACCATTGGTATAACAGTTGCAAATTGTTGTAGCTGTGTTGGGAAAGTATCAGAGTTCCAAGAGCTAATAGAAAGCACTGATGCTCAAATCGTTATAGACACTGAAAGCTGGCTAAAGCTGGTGATAAGTTCAGCTGACATTTTTGCAAAGAACTTAATGCTGTTCCAAAAGGATAGGCTGAACACAGTGGGTGGTGGCATGTTTGTCGCTATTAGAAGTAATTTATCTTGTAGCAAAATTGAAACAGACAGTTCCTGTGAGCTATTATGAGCAGAGGTCATTCTTGGCAACTGGAATAAAATAATAATTAGATCCTTTCACCGACCTCTCAACTCAGATGATACAATTGCTGAAAGGTCCAAAGAAAACTTGAGTTTAATTTGAAACATGTACCTGACTCATGCAATTATAGTTGGTGGCGACTTTAATTTACCCTCGATATGTTGGTGCAAATACATATTTCAACCCAGAAGTATGCATAAAAAATCATCTGAAACTGTGCTAAATGCATTCTCTGAAAATTATTTTGAGCAGTTAGTTCATGAGCCTTCTTTAATAGTAAACGGTTGTAAAACACACTTGACCTCTTAGCACCAAATAATTCTGAGATAATAACAAGCAATCAAAACAGATACAGGGATTAGTGAACACAGGGTTGTTGTAGCGAGATTGAATAGAGTAACCCCAAAATCCTCCAAAAATAAACAAAAAAATATACCTATTAAAAAAAAAAAAAAACACACACACACACAGATAAAAATTCACTTGACGCCTTCCTGAGACACAATCTCCACTCCTTCAAAATTAACAATGTAAGAGTAGACCATATGTGGACTGAATTCAAAGAAATAGTATCAACAGCAACTGAGAGATTTATACCAGAACATAAAATCTCCAAGATTGGCAATCTTTTACAGAAGCTTGAAATTTAGCACGGACATCAATGTGAGATGCTTATAGTACTTTCCACACTGAAACTTTGCCTCAAAACCTGGCAGAAAATACAAAGAGATTCTGGTTGTATGTAAAGTATGCTAGTGGCAAGACATAGTCAATGCTTTCTCTGCATGATAGAAATGAAAATACTAACAATGACAGTGCACGCGAAAGCACAGTTACTAAACAAAATCTTTCTAAATTCCTTCACCAAAGAAAACAAAGTAAACATTCCACAATTCGAATCAAGAACAACTGCCAACATGAGTAACTTTGAAGTAGATGTCCTCAGAGTAGTGAAGCAGTTTAATCACTTATTAAAAGCAAGTCTTCTGGTCCAGACTGTATACTAATTAGGTTCCTTTCAGAGTATGCCGACACATTAGCTCCATACTTAACAATCATATACAGCCGTTTGCTTGATGAAAGATCCATATCCAAAGACTGGAAAGTTGCACAGTTCACATCAATATTCAAGAAAGGTAGTAGGAGTAATCCACTAAATTACAGGCCCACATCATTAACATTGAAATGCAGCAGGATTTTTGAACATACACTGTCTTCAAACATGACGAATTATCTCCAAGAGAATGGATTATTGACACGCAGTCAACATGGACATAGAAAACATCATTCTTGTGAAACACAACCAGCTCTTTACACACACAAAGTGTTGAGTGCTGTTGACAAGGGACTTTAAATTGATTCCATATTTCTAGATTTCCAAAAGGCTTCTGACACTGTACCACACAAGTGGCCTATAGTGAAACTGCATGCTTATGGAATCTCATCTTAGTTATGTATTGAATTCATAATTTCCTGCCAGAGGAGTCACAGTTCGTAGCAACTGATGGAAAGTCATTGAATAAAACAGAAGTGATTTCTGGCTCTCCCCAAGGTAGTGTTATAGGCTCTCTGCTGTTCCTTATCTATATAAATGATTTAGGAGACAATCTGAACAGCCATCTTAGGTTCTTTGCAGATGACGCTGTTGTTCATCATCTAGTAAACTCATCAGAAGATAAAAACAAATAGCAAAATGATTTAGATAAGATATCTGAATGATGCTACAATTGGCAATTGGCCCAAAATAATGAAAAATGTGAGGTCATCTACATGAGTGCTAAAAGGAATCCATTAAACTTATAAATCAGGCAAATCTAAAGGCCATAAATTCAAATAAATACCTATGAATTAGAATTACGAACAATTTAAATTGGAAAGAACACAGAAAAAATGTAACAGATTTACTGAAGAGACTGCCTACACTACACTTCTTTGTCCTCTTTTGGAGTACTGCTGTGTGGTCTGGGATCCTTACCAGATACGATTACCGAGCGAGGTGGCACAGTGGTTAGCACACTGGACTTGCATTCGGGAGGACGACGGTTCAATCCCGTCTCCAGCCATCCTGATTTAGGTTTTCGTGATTTCCCTAAATCGTTTCAGGCAAATGCCGGGATGGTTCCTTTGATTGGGCACGGCCGATTTCCTTCCCCATCCTTCTTTAACCCGAGCTTGCGCTCCATCTCTAATGACCTAGTTGTCGAAGGGACGTTAAATACTAACCACCACCACCACCACCAGATACGATTACTGGAGTATATAGAGAAAGTTCAAAGAAGTGCAGTACATTTTGTATTACTGCGAAATAGGGGAGAGAGTGTCACTGACATGACACAGGATTTGGGATGGACATCATTAAAACAAAGGCTTTTTCAATGTGGTGGAATCTTCTCGCGAAATTTCCATCACCAACTTTCTCCTACAAATGCGAAAATATTTTGTTGATGCCGACCTACCTAGGGAGAAATGATGATCAGTGTGAGCCATGGAAAGATGTACGTATTTGTTTTTTTTTCCATGCACTGTTCGAGATTGAAATAATAAAGAATTATTGTGAAGGTGGTTTGTTGAACTCTCTGCCAGGCACTTAAGTGTGATTTCAGAGTATCCATGTAGATGTACATTCCACGTCAACAAGTGTAAACTATTCTTAAAAACATTTGTCCTCGAGTTATTAATTATTCTAACTGATTTCCAGTGAGGAGTATCAATACCGTAAGGCACTATGTTATTTATCCTAACTAACTGTGCATCATAATCAGAGATACTATTTGTTACTAGGTAAACAGTTATTTATCTATGTTGAACTTCATAAAAGAAAACATTATGAATTAGGATTATACCGTATTTATTATTGAAACCAAATTGTAGGATCCAAATTAGGTTTCCATGTCATTTTTCCTATCAGAATCTACACTGAAGTCACTACAGACTATTAACTGCTTGTTGCTGCCTCACAGACAGCACAGTAAGGAATTCAGATTCCTCATAAATAGCTCAAAATTTCCCAGTAGCGATCTATATAGAGTTACAATTAAAAGCAAATTGTTTTTCAGGATTAATTCACAAACACACACTTCTATGTGCTGATCACTACAAAATCTACTTGTCTCAATGTTTTTGAACTTTCCTCAGTCTTAATGTATGTAACAACTCCTCCTTTCCCTATGTTATTTCTCCATGAGTAAGCTACAATAGTGTTATCTTTCACATGTAATTTATCTAAACCTGTGGTTATGAAGTGTTCCGACAGGGAGAATGTCTATCTTTTCACAGCTCTCTAAATTTTCCAAACAGACAAGGAGCTCTTCCATCTTACGACTCAGTCCTCTAATATTTTGATGAAATATGCTAACCTTACTTTTCTGTGCATTATTAAGCATTTTGTGGAGCTGTTCTGCTATTTTCAATTCTTCCAAAACAGGGTGCCTGAATCCTGATTCTAATTTAAAAAAGGTGCCCTCTGACAACAGCAACCACAGAGGTCTTGCTATGTGTGATGGCGACCCCCATATATTATCTTCAAGAAGCTCAGCCACAAACTATAAGAAACTGATACTCATTGCCAAAATCTTTGCACAAATTACCCATGTCCTCTGTCACCTGGTACTAGCACTTGGCTTCATCATACTTGTGACCTGATACCCTATCCCTAATTTGTGCTTTACCATCTGGCCTACATCTCTCCCATGAATACTACCTAGCAGCGAGACTATTTTGTCCCAATTCTCTTTTGATACCGACCTACATTGAATTTCTTTGCTAGAAGTCTGTTGAACCCTACTGTGAACTACAGTTGGAAGAGGCTCTTGCTCCCCTACTTCACGTAACAAGTCAAATTTGTTGGATACTGTTACCTCAAATGTAGATTAAGTTGAAGAGCTGTTCCCCTTTCGCCCATTGCTTGTTACATTTACCCTGTTCCCAAGATCTTTTCTCCTACCTCAACCTCTCTAGTTCAAATTTCACATTATTTAATTCAATCTGAAGGGCACAAATCTTTGCCTCCTGCTCAGCGATTCTCTTGTCTCTTTTGCAGAGACTACAGTGCCACAGGAGAGCCTCATTGAGTTCCCCATTCAGTTCCCCACTACAGTCACCCCATCACACATTGAAACACAGACTGCACACTTAAAAATACAAATAAATCACTTAACACACTTTGCATCATATGAATTTTCGTTACTTATGAGCAGCAAAAATTAGGCCTACAGGTTGGTGCTTCCATTGTATGATACAACGTAAAAAGTTATTTATTTCCACTTACAACAACAACTTAGCACTCACTCAAATGCAGTATCCGTTGAATTATCTTAATAACAACAGAATATAACTCTGTTGTATGCAATCAATAGACAAATGCGAAAAATTCTAAATCAAACAAATTGAGATTTTTAATTTAATTGGATAGATAGAAAATTTACTCACCAAGCAACGGCAGAACGCACACATAAAAGAAGTTTGTAATTAGGCAAGATTACTGATAAGTATCCCCTGATCCGTGGTTCTGGGTGACTTTTCTGAAATCAAACCGTCTTCCCTCCAGTCCTTTTCCTTTACCCCTCTTCCTTCCCCTTTAACCCTTCTTCCTGAAGAAGGAGCAACTGGTTAATTGTAACCTCCATTTAGGTGTGTGTTCTGCCATCACTTGGTGAGTAGATTTTTTATCTATACAATTACATCATACTGTCAAAAACAGATACTGTTTTCCTTGTTAAATTAAGATTTATGCTACTTTCTGGAAATATGAACTTAACAATGAATGGACACACTCAAATTTAATTGTTTGAGTGAAACACAGAACAATTAAGTGGAATTCTCTAAGTCAATTGTACCTAAACAACACAATCTCATGATCTTTTCGCGTTTTCCGGGCTAATGTGTGCAGCAAAGTGATACCTTTAATAGCAAGCTTAAAAAAATCACGTATACATATATTTAGAGAGTAAATTTACTAAATTAACTGTAACTTATCTCTATGAGAGTGCAAAAGCTCAGATGTCTCGCCTGGCACAGGGCTGCCAACATTTCAAATAGTATAGCTGATGGTAAGTGACTGATTAAGTAGAGTGGAATATCGTGCTTGTAAATTTACGCAAAGGACATTAGTAGTTCCTAGCAATTACACTCAGTTAATCATTCTTGAATATGATTTCAGAGTTTTACTGACAAAATATTTTACTTACTTCCTGTATATTCAACAACGAAGGAATCCCTAGCTTTTACTCCCATATGTTCTTTCTTTAACTTAAGAACAGAGCAAAGCAGAGCTGGTTCCAGGGACTTTGCCACTCTGTGTAGTAGAATTTTCAAGGACCTTCCCCCGTCCCTGCACTTTCAGATTTAGTTAGTCTTTTACACATTGTAATTCATGCTGGCTGTCTTATTTTCACATATCACACTTATTCATCTCTTTTTGACGTGAATATGTCTTTAAGACCAGAACAAGGCACGGGATGACAATAAAAGAAACCAAAGTGAAATGCTTTCAGTGTAATACATTTTGAGTTATGACGTCAAAATTAATTATGCAATCAAAAATTATGTCACTCGCGTAATATTTAACTAAAATCTGATCATCAAATGTTTTCCAACACTAACTTTCTTTCATTCACTGAGCAGAGTGGAATATACACAGGCCCAATAACTTTCTTTTGTTCCCTGAGCAGAGCAGTATGGACACAGCGAGACCTAAAGCAACCAGCACAGCTCGTTACCACATCGTCGGTGGTATCGTCATCCCTTCTGCTGTACAACTTGAAAGGTCACAAGGCAGTGGAGTTACTTACATATAAAGCCTTCATTTGTTGAAAAAAAAAGTAGAAATTGCCAGGCTTATTTAGTGTGACTGTTATACATAAATGGAAAAATGGAAAGGATCAAATATCAAGAAAACATGCTTTCCAACATGCCACGATCACAATTTACAGCTCAAAACAACTAGCTTTGAAAGAAAAGGTAACTACAGAAAACTAAGGGGAGTGTGGCATGAAGAAGAGCAACGTAAATGTTATTAATGTCACATCCACAGAAGGGGGACTGTTGGGGGAAGAGTGCCATACATCTTACCATGACTACTAAATGACTTAGTCACAATGTATGTGGTTCAAAAGACTATGGCGTGCAATGGGCAGTGCATATTTCACTTATTCATTGTTTATTACATACTGTATTTCTCAACAATACTGCTATTGATATATAACGAACTGTTAGGCCATAATAAGCTGACATTTATCTTTATTTGTTTACTAGTGAACCTGGCAATGCTTCACAATTGCTAAATACGTATAGGTATTGGATATAAGTCCTAATCTCCCCCCCCCCCTCCCCCTCCTCTTTGTTCATGCACTCCTCCCCTTCCCTCTTTCTCTGTCCCTCTCTTCTTTTCACCCTCTCTCTCTCTCTCTCTCTCTCTCTCTCTCTCTCTCTCTCTCTCTCCACCTCCTCCTCCCTTGTTTCTCTGTCCATCCCCGTCTTCCACATCTCTGTGGCCATTTGTCCTCCACCCCCCTCCCACTCCTCCTCTGTCCATCACCTCGTCCCCCTCCCCCCAACCATGAAGCTTTTTCACTGTTATCACCAACGTAACCCTGATTGGAGATTAAAGTCACTTAAAATTGATGATTAATTGGTTGGAATAGTTGGTATATAGAGGATGAGATTCCACTCTGTGTGAGGACTGCAACTTCAATGACTATATTTCGCACAGTTTTAATCTGAGAATGAGTAGGATTACAAAACTTCGAATGATTCAGATTTTGTAGTAGTATTGTAATCATAAATTGATAAGCCATACACACAATTTTCATGTTTTCTTTTAAAAATGACTCCAAGGAAGAAAACAGAGGAGCACATAGTTGTGTATACAATTTTTGTTTAAAATTATTTAGACGGAAAAAGAATATACATGGGAGAAACAATTTGTCTAATGGTTTAAGAGCCTGATATTGTAGTTAAAACTGACTGTGATAAAGATAATGAAAATGCACATTTTCTAAGCACAGCATTTTTTCCCCCCTCGCAGTCAGTCTTAACACAGAACCAGTACATTGTTGTTTGAAAAAATTCAGGGTGTTCATTTTCACAGAAGACACTGAAATATATCAAAAACTAAACATCAGATCATAAAAAGTTAAAATTCCAATTTGTTTGTCTCAGAGGGAGACATTCAATGATACCACACTTGACCCCCTACATCCTGACCCTGTGCGTAGGTGGCAGGGGAGGTGGTGGTGGGGACTGTGAAATCTTTAATGGGAACCTCCCTTTTTACATTGCAGATTATGATTCTATGGCAAAATGTACTAATGTTTTGTCCGAAGCATTTTCTTCATTTTGCCACAGATGGCGCTGCAATTGGAGGAATAGAAATGGGTACACAGTCAAAATTTACAACATGCTGCTCAATGGCCCTTGAATATCCAATGGCACATCAGACCCCACCTCCATGCTGTGAGGGTAGGACAGACCAGCATTTCATAACTTCTAATTGGAAAGCCCATTTGTAATGCTGTATTCCTCTGACATATCAAACAGGAGATTACTTGTTGCGCCACTGTGACTGTGGCTTGAGGCAAACACTATCCAACTTTTCCAATTAGAGTAAGTGTTCAAATGTAGCACCACCAACTTCACTACATTTAGCGATCCCCTTTTCACATGATGGAAACTTATCTGCGGGAATGTCAGCAGAGGTGTTTCTGATGCAGTCAACCATGTCTTCACGGCCTTTAGACAATTGCTGGTACATGTGTTAAACATCCCAAGGTGACAAAGGGGGCCAATTAATAAGGGCACCTTTGCCAATCCATTGACCTGTGTAAACATGTCTAATAATTCCCATCCTTCAATTACGAAATGTGCAGGGCAAACATCATGCTGAAACCACATACACTATCAAACAGACAAGGCGATGTCCTGCAGTTGTAACAGCACTTCCTGTTCCAAAAACATTCGATATTTGCATCCATTCAGCGTGCCATCAATAAAGTATGGACCAATGAGTTTGTTGCCCATGATGTCATACCATACATTAACTGACCAAGGACGTTGATGGTCAACTTGCTGTAACCAATGAGGATTGGCTACACTCTAGTAATGCATGTTGTGCTGGTTTGTGAACGTAGACTCATCAGAAAATAGTACCTCAGCAAGGAGCATAGGGATCGTTTGCATATGTTGATGCGCCCATTCACAAAATACTACCCAGTTATGGAAAGCAGCCCCATGAAGTTCTTGATGCAGTGACTTGTAGTATGGATGGTACTTATAAGGGTGCAGTACTGTGAAAATAGTACCTACAGACATATCAGAATTGCAGTGTAATTGCCAAGTGCTTATCTGTGGGTTGTAGTGCATGCTGCTAGTGCAGCTATTTCATTAGCTTCTTCTGTAAGATGTTGCTTCATTTCTTTTTGCTAGTCCTCATGCTGCCATCAGACATAGAGGCATTCACAACCTGGTAAAAGAACAAACGAGAGTAAGTTTTCTCTGGAAAGCGCTTGGCATACAAGGGAACAGCAGCCTCAACATTTCTCCTACATTCTCTGTTGCAACAATCATCGTCCACTTGCACGTCTATTCCCCAAACAATAGGTCAAATACAAACTGTGCAAGTATTGTAATGTTTAGAGCTGCTATCTGATCTATGGGTTGGGTTGTTTGGGGAAGGAGACCAGACAGCGAGGTCATCAGTCTCATCGGATTAGGGAAAGACAGGGAAGGAAGTCGGCCGTGCCCTTTCAAAGGATCCATCCCGGCATTTGCCTGGAGCGATTTAGGGAAATCACAGAAAACCTAAATCAGGATGGCTGGACACGGGATTGAACCGTCGTCCTCCCGAATGCGAGTCCAGTGTACATCTGATCTATGTCTGCATGATATATGGGGTCCAGTCACAGTGTACCGCCTGTTTTGATATGTCGCAGTTCACTACGTGGCTGCGGTGATGGACTGAGTAGTCCCCTGTTAGACGTGTTGGAGAAATACAATGTTGCGAATGGGGTTTCTAATTTGTTGTTGTTGTGGTCTTCAGTCCTGAGATTGGTTTGATGCAGCTCTCCATGCTACTCTACCCTGTGCAAGATTCTTCATCTCCCAGTACCTACTGCAACCTACATCCTTCTGAATCTGCTTAGTGTATTCATCTCTTGGTCTCCCCCTACGATTTTTACCCTCCACTATGCCCTCCAATACTAAATTGGTGATCCCTTGATGCCTCAGAACATGTCCTACCAACCGATCCCTTCTTCTAGTCAAGTTGTGCCACAAACTCCAATTCTCCCCAATCCTATTCAATATCTCCTCATTAGTTATGTGATCTACCCATCTAATCTTCAGCATTCTTCTGTAACACCACATTTCGAAAGCTTCTATTCTCTTCTTGTCCAAACTATTTACCGTCCATGTTTCACTTCCATACATGGCTACACTCCATACAAATACTTTCAGAAATGACTTCCTGACACTTAAATCTATACTCGATGTTAACAAATTTCTCTTCTTCAGAAACGCTTTCCTTGCCATTGCCAGTCTACATTTTATATCCTCTCGACTTCGACCATCATCGGTTATTTTGCTCCCCAAATAGCAAAACTCTTACTACTTTAAGTGTCTCATTTCCTAATCTAATACCCTCAACATCACCCAACTTAATTCGACTACATTCCATTATCCTCGTTTTGCTTTTGTTGATGTTCATCTTATATCCTCCCTTCAAGACACCATCCATTCCATTCAACTGCTCTTCCAAGTCCTTTGCTGTCTCTGACAGAATTACAATGTCATCAGCGAACCTCAAAGTTGTTATTTCTTCTCCATGGATTTTAATACCTACTCCGAATTTTTCTTTTGTTTCCTTTACTGCTTGCTCAATATACAGATTGAATAACATTGGGGAGAGGCTACAACCCTGTCTTACTCCCTTCCCAACCGCTGCTTCCCTTTCATGTCCCTCGATTCTTATAACTGCCATCTGGTTTCTGTACAAATTGTAAATAGCCTTTCGCTCCCTGTATTTTACCCCTGCCACCTTTAGAATTTGAAAGAGAGTATTCCAGTCAACATTGTCAAAAGCTTTCTCTATAAGTCTACAAATGCTAGAAACATAGATTTGCCTTTCCTTAATCTTTCTTCTAAGGTAAGTCGTAAGGTCAGCATTGCCTCACATGTTCCAGTATTTCTACGGAATCCAAACTGATCTTCCCCGAGGCCGGCTTCTACTAGTTTTTCCATTCCTCTGTAAAGAATTCGTGTTAGTATTTTGCAGCTGTGGCTTATTAAACTGATTGTCTGGTAATTTTCACATCTGTCAACACCTGCTCTCTTTGGGATTGGAATTATTATATTCTTCTTGAAGTCTGAGGGTATTTCGCCTGTTTCGTACATCTTGCTCACCAGATGGTAGCGTTTTGTCAGGACTGGCTCTCCCAAGGCCGTCAGTAGTTTCAATGGAATGTTGTCTACTCCGGGGGCCTTGTTTCGACTCAGGTCTTTCAGTGCTCTGTCAAACTCTTCACGCAGTATCGTATCTCCCATTTCATCTTCATCTACATCCTCTTCCATTTCCATAATTAAAAGTTATGAATTACTGGCCTGTCCTACCCTCACAGCATGGAGGTGGGGTCCCACAAACCACTGGATACTCAAGGGCCATTGAGTAGCATGTTGCAAATAACGATTGTGTACCGACTTCTATTCCTCCGATTACAGCACCTTCTGTGGCGAAATGAAGAAAACGCTTCAGACAAAATGTTTGTAGATTTGCTGTAGAACCATAAACTGCAATAAAAATGGCAGTTCCCACTGAAGATTTCAAAGTTTTCCCCACAACCCATGCACAGGGTGGGGTTGTGGGTTGGGTGTGGTACCATTGGATGCCCCCTCCAAGACAAACAAATTGGAACTGCAAATTTTTTTGATCCGATTTGTAGTTTTCGAGATATTTCAATGTGTTCAGTTGAAACGAAAACCCTGCATATTCATTTGTATGTTTATTAAAGGATTGTGTAAAAATTTACATAAGTGGGCAAAGAAAATTTCTAGATTTTTGGTAACAACACTGAACAACTTGTATTTACATAACATAGAGTATAGATTTTAAAGTTTTTTGCTCCTGTAGGTGTTTTCAAGCTGATGTAGGTTCATTTCGAGTGATGTGTATAAGCATGTGCATGGCAGAAGCTGAGTTGGCAACATTGCCACTAGACACCTTTGCTATTTTGAAAGATACAACCAAGGTGACCAACTCCAGCACTTCATATGTCATCTGTTTCACAATGCCGTAGACAGTTTCCAGTAAAACACTAGATTTTACTGTGTGTCATTGATATGTATTTCCAGCTTATTTTCAGACGTCTTCATTTGTACAAACCTTTTAAGTCTTGTTTAATTCATCCTTTTGGATCCGTATTAAAATTTAAGATTTGCTGCCCCTAAAAACCTGGTGCCCTGGGCAGTGGTACACCCCCCCTCCATACCTCTTAGAGCCAGATCTGGAAAAGAGGAAGTGGTTGGAGGGAGATAGCAAGTGGAGCAGGAAAGCCTCTCAAGATGGACTCTGGAAGGAGGGAGACAATAACCATACAGACATTACTTCTACAACTCTAATCGGTTTTCGTGCTTCTTACTAATAGCCACCTTAACCACCAGGCTAAAATGGTGATTGAGGACTGTAGTCTTTTCAGCCCACTGGTATTATTATTATTATTATTATTATTATTATTATTTAAGAATTGTAACCATATTTCATTAAATATCTTCTGTTAAACGTAAAGCATTATCAGAAAATTGTGCAGGCGTGACAGCACTTACACATCCACATTTAAAGTCCCCTTTGTGTGCATGAGTGATTTCTAGGCATCATTTGTTATAGCATCAAATTTTGTTTTCTTTTTCTTTTTTTCTTGTCTGATGTGTTTCCTGCTATGTAAAGTCTCATACATGTATCCGAACACAGTGAGTAAATAGATAAAATAAGATTATCCATCATGGCCATTTTAGAGCATGTGACTGTGTGTTAATTGAATATAAACACAGATAACTTTGACCAGTCAATTTTGAAGTATTTGTTGATCTCTATAAACTAGATTCCAACCTTTTCTGACTCACCATCAGATGCGGTATGCAGAAGTTACATACTTAAAAGTGACTAGTTGGATTTAACTGCGTTTATATTCAAAAACAGAAAATTTTATTCACACTTGATACACAGAGTCATAAATACATAATACATTTAAATGAAATGCTAATGTAATGACATATTAATGAGGAGTGAGTTTGTAATGACAGGTATTTTTATTACTCATATGTATATTCACTTCTATATAGGGCTTTTACATTGTTTAGCAGAAAAATTCCATGCTTAAAAGCAAAAATGTGTAATTTAGCTACCTTGCCAGTTGTCTAAGTTGGGGTTTGTGCCTGCCTCCTGAGGAAGAAGTTCTGTAGGAGACTCTTGCTCGAACTGCCTTGGTGGAGCTAGAACCTGCACAAAAATACACATCAATACAGGCAGAACATAAACAAACAAACAAACAAACAACAATGTATGAGCTATATATAGTGAGTGATCACTGACATAGGAATGATCTACAAAATCTGTATGGGACCAACCTTTTAAGATATTACAAAATCAATAAAAGAAAAACATTTTTTTCGTACATATCATTCTATCATTTTTCAAAATGTTAATCTTTAAAATTTACATTCTTTTGTATGTCTTTCAATCAATTCCAGAAGTTGTTTTTCAACAGTGTAAATTGTCACAATGAAGATAATTCAATGTCTAAAGCTGTATTTCCTAATTTCACTAATGACTTAACCAAAAAACTATTGAATACTGTTCAGCATTAACTGTTGTGTAAACTTTTAAAGTAGCAGCCATAAAATGACCAGTAAAATCAAAGAAACAAGCAACCATTTTTTAAATGTGCTTCATGAACAAATTACTTTTGCTTGTTTCAGTTGATCTTAGAGTACCTGAGCAACTAACTGCTGCTTAGTTTCCAGCTCATACAAATAAGTCCTAGTTTTTATCTTCTGTTCAGTTTTTCATTTTGTGTCAATTCACACAAGTCCGTACTTGAAATTTGATCAAACTGTGTGCACTCCACTGGGGACAGATCTTTTGACAGCTAAATACTCATGAAAAGTCAAACGTGGTGCAGTCTTTGATATATCTGTCTCACAGTAAATCACATGTCAGGCCTCTTCACTCATGTTGTGCAAAGCATCAATATTTTTTGGAACAGCAACCAATTCTGGTCAACTGTGTTGATATTCGTAGCTGATGCAATGATGAGGTGATGAAATTCTGCAAACTAACTGTAAACCATCTTTTCTATAGTGATTGATTACTCCATGATTGTCACTTACCTTTGTTGTAATGGGATACTTAGTGAATCACATTTTGATTTCACAAGGGCTGCTCTACTGAGGAAGCAGTTTATGCATTCACTGTGTGAGTAGTAAAATTTTTATGTAGTAAAATATAACCAATTGTGAACTTTTGTGTGCGAGTTATCAAAGGAATCTGATCGTGTCAGTCATAATATTCCATTGGAAAAATTCAGTCTTTATCGCATACTTGTTAGCATGTGCCTGGTTTAGTTACTATTTTAGAAACAGAATTCAAGAAGTTACCCTAGTGTCGATTTCTTTTTCAGGTAGAAACAGCAATTGCTATTACGCAGGGTTCTATCATGGGCCCATTACTGTTCTTGCTCTATGTTAATATTCTATCATTTTATTTGAAAGTGAGGTGATTTTTGTGTCTTGATGACACATAGAGTTATCATGATGGGAGCTATGCACCTGGTAGGGTCACCCATGCCAGACTGATCAGCAGGTGAAAGACCAGACAATGAGTAGTACTACCAGGGGGGCCCTGCCTTGGGAATATGAGAGTGACAACCACATGGCCCCTTACCTAAGTTTGACATTGCTTCCAATTACTTGTGTCAAATTTCTTTAGTTTTCTTTCATATTTGCCAATTCTTGTTTTTTTCAACCCCAATGGTATTAGCTTATGAGGCCTGAGGGCATCTTTCATGTTCATTCTCTAATCATATCTTGAAGGTGTAAGAGGATTATCCCAATAGTGGAGAGAGCATCGGAGCCTAGGGGACTAAACCCAAATGAAGTTCGTGTAAGCTCAGAAGTGCTAAGGTGGCAGGCCCTCCTCCAGGCACTCATAACACAGCCTGTGGAAAAGTACATTACTGGCAGAAACTAGAACAGCCTTGGGGCTTGGAATGTTAGATCAGTAACCAATAAAAAAAAAAAAAATGAATTAGTAAGACTGTTGAAAATTTTGGGTGTGGACCTGCCTTTATCTGTGAAACAAAACATAAGCTTCAGGGTAGCAAATATTTGGAGGATTATACATGCATCAAAAAAAGTTTTGCATCACCTCAGTTCTGAGAGTTCTGGAACCTGTACAGAAAATTGGAATAGAGATCAACATAAACATTATTTCCGTTCTTTTTAATGCTCATGAAGACCACACATTGCATGTTGTACCACCATAGAGCGAGACCTTCAGAGGTGGTGGCCCAGATTGCTGTACACTCCGATACCCCTAATACCCAGTAGCATGTCCTGTTGCATTGATGCATGCCTATATTCGTCGTTGCATACCATCCACAAGTTCATCAAGGCACTGTTGGTCCAGATTGTCCCAATCCTCAACGGTGATTCGGTGTAGAGGCCTCAGAGTGGTTGGTGTGTCATGTCGTCCATAAACAGCCCTTTTCAATCTATCCCAGGCATGTTTTTTAGGGTTCATGTCTGGAGAACATGCAGGCCACTCTAGTTGAGCGATGTCATTATCCTGAAGGAAGTCATTCACAAGATGTGTATGATAGGGGTGCGAATTGTCGTCTACGAAGATGAATGCCTCCCCAATATGCTGCCGATATGGTTGCACTAACGGTCAAAGGATGGCATTCAGGTATCGTACAGCCATTACGGTGCCTTCCATGACCACCAGCAGCATACATCGGCCCCTCATAATACACCACAAAACATGAGGGAACCTCCACCTTGCTGCACTCACTGGACAGAGTATCTAAGGCGTTCAGCCTGACCAGGTTGCCTCCAAACATGTCTCCGATGACTGGTTGAAGGCATATGCGACACTCATCGGTGAAGAGAACGTGATGCCAATCCTGAGCGATCCATTCGGCATGTTATTGGGCCCATTTGTGCCGCGCTGCATGGTGTCATGGATGCAAAGATGGGCCTCGCCATAGACGTTGGGAGTGAAGTTACACATCATGCAGCCTACTGCGCACAGTTTGAGTCATAACATGACGTCCTGTGGCTGCACGAAAAGCATTATTCAATATGGTGATGTTGCTGTCAGGATTCCTCCGAGCCATAATCTGTAGGTAGCAGTCGTTCACTGCAGTAGTAGCCCTTGGGCAGCCTGAGCGAGGCATGTCATTGACAGTTCCTGTTTCTCAGTATGTCCTCCATGTCCGAACAACATCACTTTGGTTCACACCGAGATGCATGGACACTTCCCTTGTTGAGAGCACTTCCTGGCACAAAGTAACAATGCGGATGCGATCGAACCATGGTAGTGACTGTCTAGGCGTGGGTGAACTACAGACAACACAAGCTGTGTACCTCCTTCCTGGTGGAATGACTGGAACTGATCGGCTGTCGGATCCTCTCTGTCTAATAGGTGCTGCTCATGCATGGTTGTTTACGTCTTTGGGTGGGTTTAGTGATATCTCTGAACAGTGGACTGTGTCTGGGATACAATATCCATAGTCAACATCTATCTTCAAGAGTTGTGGGAACAAGTGTGATGCAAAACTTATTCTAATGTGTATATAATATTTTACAGTGGGGTGGCCCAGCAGCAGACAGACAGCAATTGGCCCTTTGCTATATAAGTACCCACTCTTGCGCTATTACTCATTCACTGAGACATGTGTTGCCATGTGCATCGTTTGCTCCTCTGGCATCCTACTATTTACAAAACTATTTTAAATGTTGAGATTTCCTTTAATATGAACGTTGTTACTATTATAAACATCGGCCATCACAATTTTGTGGTGGCTGGATTGATTTTGCATTGGCTGAAGTTCAAGCTGGTCAAGCTCAGCTTACTGTTGCTATTGCTTGTCTTGATTCTGCATTACGTTCATTGACTATGAGATTGGAAAATTTCCCTCCATCTGATTTAATTACACATCCAACATTTTAGTAAAGCAAGATGAATTTTTCTACAAGGACTGATATTATAATAAAAAGATGTTAGAAAGAATTTTGCTGGTATGTCTAAAACATCTAAGAGGAATGCTTACACTAACCTGTGTCTATGCCCCAGAGGAGGGCAATGCAGTAGAATTGGAACAATTTTATAAAAAGTTACAAAAAGTGGTTAACATATTTGCAAATACTTATCCGACTGTCATAATTGGAGATTAATGCAAGAATAGGCAACAGATGTGTTCCTAATTGCTTAGGTTCTTTTGGAGAAAGCATAATTAACAATAATGGACAGATGCTAAGAGATTTTGTAAGTTCTAGTGAACTTAAGGCACAGATATCTTTTTTAAGAAACAGGATACACACAAACACTAGTTTTAAACTTTTAAAAACACAGCCCACACAGTTTTAGTCTGTGGAAAATACCCCATCTATAATGAGTGAACTTTATTTAAAAAAAAAAAAAAAAGGATGAAAGTGCCAAGTTCTTCAGTGTGCATATTCCGGAAACATTAAACTGGGAAAACCATATAGCAGATCTGCTAAAACATTTAGGTTCAGTTACTTTTGTCATAAAAATAATTATCAACTTTGGTTCATCCACCGATATTTATGCAAATAAATCTACAACCAAATTCAAATATGGGAATATGGTACACAATATTATAACACTAACATGACTGTAGAAAATGTATACACCACATGTTGGCAGTAAACGTACCTCTTCTTGCACAGCCTCAGATTTAAACATTTCTGGGACTTTCACAGGACTCTGCTCTGAAAAAAGGAAACAGAAGTTTTTCTGAAAATATATGCAATGAACCTCTGCTGTCTTTAGTGTCTACACAGACAAAAAGATGACAAAATTTGAAGCTGAGGTAAAATATACAAAATTAGGTTTTTTAAATGGTGGTACACACACACACACACACACACACACACACAACACACACACACACACACACACACACACACACACCTAGCAGCTCTTGGTGGTGATGAATTGTTATGTTCTTCAAATAAGACTGGTTGTGAAAACATTCCTATTCAATAACATTACATGTAACATTTGGATTGGTACAAAATTGTACTATTTCACGGCATACGAAGTTGTGTGTGTGTTTTTTCTCCCCCCCCCCCCCTACAGAAATATTTATTGTAATCACCTAAACAGGTAATTCTATAAAGTG
This sequence comes from Schistocerca nitens, assembly GCF_023898315.1. Lineage (NCBI taxonomy): Eukaryota > Metazoa > Arthropoda > Insecta > Orthoptera > Acrididae > Schistocerca > Schistocerca nitens. The sequence continues at coordinate 717,695,471 of NC_064617.1, read as the reverse complement.
AGAAAACAATTGAAAGCCCTGTGTGTTGAAGATGGCTAGATTTTTAAGATCTACACTAATAGTAAATCCGTAAAACTGTCATGTCTGTCTGTCTGTCTGTCTGAAGACACCTCTAGAAAACCACTAGATGAATTTTCATGGGGTTTTTGCAGGTAACTTGAGCATAGCCTGGGGCAATGTTTGGGCTTTAGTTTGTCAAAATCAGATCATGGAGCAAAGATATTGTACTTTAAAGTTTCACTAAATTTTTCTTGTCTGTCTGAACATGCTAACCTTCAAAATTACTAAGTGAATTTTCATGTTGTTTTTGCAGGTAACTTGAGCATAGGTTGCGGCACAGAACTGGCTTTGTTTCATCAAAATCTGATCACAGATTTAAAGATTTCTTCGGTTTTCTATGTGTTTCTCCGTTTGAACATGCTAATCTCTTTCTTGGTGTTTTCAGAGGAAATCCGAGTGTAGCTTGGGACACCATATGGTTTTGTTTCACCTAAATCTGATCACAGAGAAAAAAAGATATCCTAACTGAAAGTTTTATGCATTTTAATTTTATAAATGCGAAAGTAACTCTGTCTGCTAAACTGATTTTGAAGATATATGGTATGGAGATAGCTTGAAACCTGAAGAAGAACATAAGCTACTTCTAAAACAGCTTGTTACTGTTTGACTTTCAATTTTTATCATATTTGTAAAAACGTTTTTATTGGCTGATTTGTGCTGTGTGACACGATTCACAGTAATGAATACAATACTTATACAATCTTCACTATATTTAATCCATATGCCCACAATATTTTCTGCATAATGTACACATTGTATACTGTATACTCACTTCAGTAGCAAGGTGCATAGGTGCGCGCTCCTTCCCATGCCCCTCTGTACGCACTGCTCGGCAGCAATACTGTGCATGTTGATTCATTGTGCATTCAGACAGCAGGGGAGGGGGCGAGAGGGGCACACATCATGAGCTATGCGTACCCAAACAGGTAGACACATGCAGGCAGCAGATGTTATTGCATGTACAGTAGCTTACTTACTTACCATCACTCGTCACAACAAAGCTACTGATATGTGCAGTTGCACATAACAGTAAGTCACCTGTAGTCAGTGGAGTAACATGTTACGAGAAGAGAACTCTAGTTACTAGTTATGAGTGAATGCTACAATGGATTGTGCAGAAAGTGTCACTGCTTCTTACGCAACGCTGGTCGCAGGTTATGCTCCAAAAACGAATAGTAATACTGTGCACTGACGGTCTGCCTTAGAGGAAGGTATTGCATTAGGATAACATCACCACAGTCGTACATGAGAATCACCATATTAGACTGCTCCATTCACACTATCGACTCTGCTAACGGTATACTATGCCTTCCACATCACTGGCAACGGGTTCTACACAACACTGGTGACTACATTGAAGGACAACGGGTTCTACACAACGCTGGTGACTACACTGAAGGACAGTAACAGGTGAAAACATGTAACTCTTTTGTGTTGGTTGTGAATAAATAGTTGCCACTATTTAAGTTCTGACCTCCGTACTTTAACTCATCTTGAATTTCTGAGACATTACATCAATATATATCTAAATGTATCTATCACATCTAGGGACCAAAGTTCAGCTTAGTAATGAATAAACAAATTGTTTTCCAGCACTATTAAACATCCACACAGCAAGTAGGTCTGCTAGGGTGCTTTCGTGCCTTGTAGACATTCTGTATACATCCTATTTCATGGATTTTATTTACAAATTATAACAACCTCGAACAGTGGGATGCTCTCACCTACTACTAAGCTATTTATGCTTTTACACGATCATCTTTTTTTCTGACCTTGAGGAATAGGTGGAATACGTGCCTCTCTGTGAGCTACAGGTTACACGTCAAACTGAAGCTGAGTAGTGTAGGAGAAGTGGACAGTGCCTTTTTCAGTCATTGTTTTTATACTAACATGCAAATATAAAGTATTCTGGATGCAATTACTATTATATTGGTTTGAGTAGATTAGTGCCAATTTACAATCTGTCATTGGTATACTTTATAGAAGTAGTCGGGAGAGGCAGATTGTGCCTGTTGACATATAGCTTGACTCATTACATATCACTGAAGGATATACTTAATGGCAGGATTTAAGGAACACAATGTACGAATGAATGAATGTACAACCATCTTTGTTAGTAGGACATTTAGAGCATGCTATATCTATGCTTCACTGTACTGTGACAGATCCAAAGTGCACTATGGTATATCAGGACACCTGCATTTCGCATCCTAAGTTTATGTTCTCCTGGTTTTAACACACTTTGGCTTGAATGATAATATACTGATTCCCAAAGGGACATAGTCATAATTTCATTCCTGAATGAAGGATGAATTGCATCAACCCCAGTAGTTACTCTTAATATAGCTCTCTTATTATCTGCAAGGATGACATTAGAACAGATTATGAACAACTCTTTCATGTGACCTTTAGAATCCAGAAGACTTCTCAGTCATCTTCAGCATTTGTAAATGTAATTCACTTCAACTTTCTTCCACAGAAAATTTTAATAGAAATATATTTTGCAAGTGAAAAAGCCTACCACCCTATCTGTTAATGCAATATCATCCAATAATAGGATAAATGGGTATTTCAGGCTTGCCTTACCATTATAGTGTGTCCTTTGTTGTAGAATGTTAGTTTAGGTTAAGAGGTATCAATGTCCTCCAAAGGTGATATATCCAGGAGAATAGCGACCCTCAATGGAATGTTTTAAGTCTTCAAAATTTTCCAAGAACCATTAACAGCATACACTGAGGTGCAAATAGTCACGAGATAACACCTAATATAGTGTCGGACTTACTTTTGACTGGTATAGTTCAGCAACTTGGCATGGCATGGACTCAAAAGGTTGTCAGAAGTCCCCTACAGAAATATTGAGCCATGCTGCTTCTACAGCCATCCATAATAGTGAAAGCGTTGCCAGTGCACAATGTTATACACAAACTGACATCTCGATTATGTCCCATAAATGTTCAATGGGATTCATGTGGGGTGATATAGGTGGCCAAATCATTCGCTCAAATTGTCCAGAATGTTCTTCATACCAATTGCGAATAACTGTGGCCTGGTAACACGTTGTCGTCATCTGGAAACACGAAGTTCATGAATGACTACAAATGGTCTCCAAGTAGCCGAACATAACCTTTTCCAGTCAATGACCAACTCAGTCCATTCAATGTAAACACAGCCCACACCATTATAGAGCCACCAGCAGCTTGCTCTGTGCCTTGTTGACAACCTGCTTCAGTCCATGGCTTCATGGGGACTCTGCCAGGCTCATACCCTACCATCAGCTCTTACCAGCTGAAAACGGGACTCATCCGACTGTGGTTTTCCAGTCGTCTAGGATCCAACTGATATGGTCAGAAGTCCATGAGAGGCACTGAAGGCGATGTCATGCTGTTGGCAAAAGTACTTGCATTGGCCACCTGCAGCCATAGCTCAATAACACCTCATTTCACTGCACTGTCCATTAATGGACATGTTCGTCATCCATCCCACATTGATTTCTGCAGTTATTTCATGCAGTGTTGCTTGTCTATTAGCACTGACAACTCTGCAAATGCCACTGTTCTTGCTTGTTAAGTGAAGGTCGTCAGCCACTGTGTTGTCTATTGTGACAGGTAATGCCTGAAACTTGGTATTCTTGGCACATTCTTGAAACTGTGGGTCTCAGAATATTGAGGTGCCTAATGATTTCCGAAATGGAATGTACCATGAGTCTACCTCCTAGCTCCAATTACCATACCGCATTCTAAGTCTAAACTGCCATAGTGTGGTCATAATCATGTGGAAAACCTTTTCGCATGAATCATCTGAGTTTTCAGAACAAGAAGAGGAATGGCTCCAGTGGTTGTCTCTGTTTGAGGCACATCTACTAGCACACAATGTGCCAGGTACTGAGAAACTTCCATATCCATTAACCACGGTAGGAAGTGGAGTGTTCAGCTTAACTCAGAAGTTGTTTCCAACGCCACTCCTAGTGAACTTGCTTACGACCAATTGGTTGAGTCACTAACTAATTATTATGACCAACAAATGAATGTGGTAGCAGCTAGGTATCAATTCTTTAACCGCAAAAAATGGCCAGAACAAACTTATTGTGAGTGGGTAACAGGTTTGCAGGTATTACAAGGAAATGCAAGTCCAAATGTGCTTGCAGTGCTTCATATTCAGATGTTATGTTACATGATCTGATTGTGTACAATGTCCCTGATGTCAAACTCAGAGAACAGATTCTGAAACAGTACAATCCATCATTTCAGCAGGTATAGCAAATACTAGATCAGTACAATTCCGGTGCCCTGTCAGCCGTTAAATTTGAGCAGCCAGCTATTTGCCAGGTTGAGTCCCTTATTTGTGATCGGCCCACTCGGAGGCAGCTTTCACTGGCCATGTCGAGTAAACAATGCTGCACGCCACATAAGCTGTTCACTAAACAGGCTGTTACACAGACGAACAGAACTAAGTCTTGCCCTTGGTGTTATTCAAGGCACAAATGCCAAGACTGCCCCTCCCGACAAGCTCAGTGTTATGCTTGTAGTCAGAAAGGAAATGTACAATCTGTATGTTTGCCAGGGAACAAACATAAATCTGCAAGAGGCATTAGCAAAACTAGCAGGCATGCAGTTTCTTCAGTGATACACAAGTTGAACAAACTTTTTGTTCATTTACTTCTTTGTGGGAAAAGTGAAATTTCAGTCGGACATGGGTGCCTCTGTTACATTGCTGAATCATAACACATATGAACTGTTAGGTTCCCCACGCCTGTGTAAAACTGGCACGCAACTGACAACTTATAATGGACAAAACACTCCCTTTTTTGGAGAGTGTACTTTGCCTACCATGTATTGCTCACATATGCAAACAGTTTCTTATACAGTGCTACAATCACATGGGTGTGAGAACATATTTGGTCTTGATTCTTTTGATTTGTTTGGCTTTAATATTCAGAACAATGTGTTGTCAGTTTAGCTAGCTTGTTAAAAGAATTCCTGGAACTCTTTTCAGAAGGTTTAGGTAAGGCTATCAATTTTGTTGCACCTATTACTATGAAAGACATAGCTCAGCCAAAATTTTGCCGGGCCAGAGCTGTTCCCATTGCAGTTCTGGCCCAGCACAAAGTTCGGCTGAACATAAAGAATTGCAAGATAGCGGAGTTATTGCACCCATATCAGCTAGTCAATGGCCAAGTCCACTGGATTTGCTCCCCAAACCTTCAGGTCACATTCGCCTCTGTGTTGACTTCAAGTCTACAGTCAACCCACATACTGTGATTGATACCTATCTGTTGCCACGCCCAGAGGATCTCGTGAACAAATTAGGTGCTAGGCACTACTTTTCAAAAATTGATTTGCGCGACGCGTATCTTCAAATACTTCTAGATGATGAATCTCAAAAAGTGTGTGTAGTAAATACTCATTTGGGCTTGCTTAAATATTTGCATTTGCTTCTGGCAGTGCTTCCACACCCACCATTTTCCAATGGTATTTGGAACAGCTGACTGCACAAGTACCAAAGTATTCAAACTATTTGGATGACATTGTCGTAGCAGGTCGTACACATAAAGAACATATTACAAATTTGCGTGCTTTGTTTTATGTGTTATTTGCGGCAGAACTAAAGTGTAGACTGGTCCAGTGCGATTTTTTTTTAATCTATTGTTTTTGCATCAAAAGTCTTGTCTAAAGCTCAGTGTAACTATTCACAAATTGAGTCTTTCTCAATTTTGGCTATTGTGTATGGTGTCACCAAATTCCACCACTATTTGTATGGCAGAAAATTCTAATTAGTAACAGATCACAAGCCTTTGCAGTCCTTGTTTCATTCGATGAAACTGGTTCCTGTACGAACTGCCCAAAAACTGCAAAGATGGGCTTAGCTGTTGTCTCAATACAAGTATGAGATTGTGTATCGTCTAACGGCTAAACATGGTAATGCGGACGCACTTTCACATCTTCCATTTAGCACTGATACAGACTTTGATGCTTCTGCTGCAATTTGTTGTCACATTGATGCTCAATATTCTGAAATGCATCAATCTTTTCCGCTGAGCTATAGAAAAATTGCACAGGTCACGGAAGTTGATTCAGATTTCAACATTTTGTTAACATACATTCGCACATCTTGGCCTCATTCCTTGTGTACCATAAAGAACTCTGTAGCGCACCAGTACTTTGCTTGTTGGCATAGCCTAGCTGTTCAGAAAGGAGTGATACTTGTTCAAAATGACTACGGACAGTCACATGTGTTGATCCCTAAAGATTTGCAAAAAGAAGTGTTGCAGTTACTTCACCAAGGACACTGGGGGATTGTTCGTACGAAACAGTTAGCATGTCGACACTGTACTTGACAGGGTATGGACACACAAATAGAACACATGTGTGGGAAATCAGTCCGCTCCGCCACAAAAATTCTCTGCTTGGCCTAAGTCACAATTGCCATGGCAACATGTGCACATAGACTTCGCAGGACCTTTTTGGAACTCTTGCTGTTTGATTGTGGTTGGCTCATATAGCAAATTTCCTTTCAAAGTGCCAATGAACTCGACAATGCCACATAGCACAATTCAGGTGTTGTCTTCTATTTTTTTAATGTCAGACAATGGATCTCAGTTCACCATGAAATGAATTTGAAACATTCTGTGAATGCAACGGCATACACCATCTAACTAGTGCACCGTTCCATCCACAGTCAAACAGTGAAGTGGAATGTTTTATCAGAACCTTCAAGCAGGAGATGGCCAAACTTCACTCCACACTCAATAGGGATCAAGCATTTCAACTGTTTCGCGCCTCCTATCATTCGCACCCATGAGATGGACCACCTTTGGTGGAATTGCTTCACGGCCGCTGCCATCGGACACTGCTCCACCCTCCTCAGCATCCAGCACCACAGGAAGGCCACAAGTATCGCTTTGCACTGCTTAATATTGTCTTTTACAGGGTTTTTAGTGGCAGCAGATGGTGGGTGCAAGGTGAGATCGTCGTCAACTTGGCGCTTGCATTTATCTTGTTTCCAGTCCAGGTGCTTGCAGCGCTGACATCAAAATCAAATTCGCGCCTGTCATATGCACAATGATCTTTCAATGCCCCTTCCCCCAGATTCACAGATCCAGAGGACAGCACAGCCACGGCAGCCACCAGAGGGTGTCATCATGACACCGCGGGATGACCCCACGAAGACGGAGCCTCCGCCTCCTCTTGTCCTACTGATGGAGCTGGAGCTGCCGACATTGCAGCAGTCACTGCCTTCTTCATCTGGTTCATGGCAACAGGAGGTGAATGTGTATCCTTCTGGTCATTTCCCAGGGAATGTTTCCACCAGGGTGAAGGCCGGATGGCAGGGTATGACTGGAAGCTGGAGATCCCCTGCAGCCACAGCTTTCGGTCGAGCAGTGCGCCCACCCTCCTACCTCCCCTGCCTGATGGTCCGTCGCTTTGGGGGGGGGGGGGGTGGAGGAGGAGGAATGTTATGACCCAACAACAAGTGCTAACATAAAGATGAAGAAGAAGAACGCAAGAGCAGAAAGGGCTGTGAGATGACGTCAGCCAATAGCATGCTGACTAGGACATCACCACAGCAGGAGCAGCCTCTGAAGAAGACTAGAAGGGTCGCTCCTGCCAGCCTTGGCCAGAGTAGAAGATGGACATTAATAGAAACCATGCCTTAGAAGAGAGCACTATGATAGCAGTTATTAGTGATCCACAAACTGTGTGACAAATTTGCATGAACATTCTATATAGCAAAGGACACTGATTGTTTGCATATCACCCATCACTTGCGACACTTTCTTGTAAACCAAAGTTAAGCATTGTCAATGTACTTAATTGTAATAAAAACCATTAATGTGATTTGCTTGAATTGTTGTATAGCTATCTGAGAATGCAGCATCCTTTAGGAAACCTATAAGAGACGAGTTGGCAGGGCCCCACACATTCGTTTCAGCTCTCTGTTTCTCTCACTGTACCTGTGCCTGCCCCTGTTTCTTTTTTTTTCCCTTACTTCCTAGACATAAATTTGTACGAAGACTGGGTTTCTTTTAAACTGAAAAGCCAACGAAACTGGTACACCTGCCAAATAACATGTGGGGACCTTGCGAGCATGCAGAAGTGCTGCAACACGACATGGAATGGACTCGACTAGTGTCTGAAGTAGTGCTGGAGGGAGCTGACAGAATGAATCCTACAGGGCTGTCCATAAATTCACAAGAGTATGAGGGGAGATCTCTTCTGAACAGCACGTTGTAAGGCATCGCCGATATGCTCAATAATGTTCATGTCTAGGGAGTTTGGTGTCCAGCGGAAGGGTTTAGGGAGTTTGGTGGCCAGTGGAAGTGTTTAAACTCAGGAGAGTGTTCCTGGAGCCACTTTGTAGCAGTTCTGGATATATGAGGTGTCATATTGTCTTGCTGGAATTGCCCAAGTCCATTGGAATGCACAATGGACATGAATGGATGCAGGTGATCAGACAGAATACTTTTGTACTTGTCACCTATCAGAGTTGCATCAAGGCGTATCAGAGATCCCGTATCATTCCAACTGCATGCTCCCCACACCATTACAAAGACTCCATCAGTTTGAACAGTCTCCTGCTGACATGCAGGGTCCATGGATTCATGAGGTTGTCTCCATACCTGTGCATGTCCATCTGTCTGATACAAATTGAAATGAGACTCATCCGACAAGACAACATGTTTCCAGTCATCAACAGTTCAACATCGGTGCTGACAGGTCCAGGCAAGGCATGAAGCTTTGTGTCATGCAGTCATCAATGGTACACGAGTGGGCGTTCAGCTCCAAAAGCCCATATTGATTATGTTTCGTTGAATGGATCGCACGCTGACATTTGCTGATGGCGCAGCATTGAAAGTTACAACAATTTGCGGAAGGGTTGCACTTCTGTCACACTAAATGATTGTGTTCAGTCGTTGTTTGTCCCGTTCTTGCAGGATCTTTTTCTGGCTGTCGTGACATCGTAGATTTGATGTTTTACTGGATCCTTGACATTCACGGTACACTCATGAAATGGTCATGCAGGAAAATCCTTGCTTCTCTGCTTGGGGATGCTGTGCCCCATCAAAGTGCGCCAACTATAACACCACATTCTAATCCACTTAAATCTTGATAACCTGCCAGCAGTAACCGATCTAACAACTGTGCCAGACACTTGCTGTCCTACATAGGCGTTTCCAACCACAGTGCTGTATTCTGCCTGTTTACTTATCTCTGTATTTGAATACACATGCCTATACCAATTTATTTGGTGCTTCAGTGGATACCTGTGTACGAAAGCATACACACATGTATCATTTCAAATCTCTTATTCATGCAAGTCAAACTGTGAAAAACAGAAAATGTGCTAATAACCCAGCTGGTGTGTGCCCTAAGAGCATGATGACCATGTCCATCACCACCACCACGACTTGCATTACTTCTGATGAGCAATTATAGTACACCAGTTTATAAATTATTACAAGCACAGTCCTTTTAGGTCCTGTTCTTGAACTCATTAAGTAGTGAAACGAAAAGGTTAATTTTTTTAAAATCCTTCTTATGTGCTTAGGAACATGCATAATCCTTCCTGTTGTTATTTTCTGTGAGAACTTTTTGTTTTAAAATCAACCGGAAAATGAAATTCTTGTGTTCAATGATACACACTTATTTGTGATTCTGGTTTAGGGTTTGATAAGTTATATCTCTCATTTTAGTGGTATGTTTTATAAAAATATAGAACCAATAATTTTAATTTGTTTGTGCTTTTGTGCTAATGTATTAATTTATTTTTAGATTTTCTGGGTCGCACTTCATTCAATATACACTCATGAGCCATAACATCATAACTACTTGCTTAATAACTACGAGGGTGGTTTGAAAAGTTCTCGGAACGGATTAGAAAAAAAGTACTTACATGACTGAAACTTTATTTTTCAATATAGTCTCCTTGTAGATTAATGCACTTGGTCTAGTGATGTTCCAGTGCCTTGATCCCATCTCGAAAATGAGTTTCCCCCAGGCCTGCAAAATAGTTGTCAACTCTGGCCATCAATTCTTTGTTTGAAGTGAATCTTCGTCCACCAAGAAAAAGTTTCAGTTTTGGGAAGCGATGGAAATCTGATAGAGCCATATCAGGTGAATAAGATGAGTGTTGCAACAACTCATACCTTAGTTTGTGTAATTTTGCCATGGCAACATCACGTGTGTGTGGGCATGCGTTGTCTTGATGGAAGATGACTTTCTGCATTGCTAAACCTGGCCTTTTTTCGCATATTTTTTGTTGCAACTTGTCCAGGTGGTTAGCATAGAATTCTCCAGTAATTGTTTGCCCAGTGGGGAGATAGTCTATGAACGGAATCCCCTTTCTATCGCAGAACACTGATGCCATGACCTGTCCTGCTGAAGGAATTGTCTTTGCTTTCTTTGGTGGCAGAGAATCAGCATTTTTCTACTGCTTTGACTGTTGTTTTGTATCTGGGGTATAGTAGTACACTCAAGTTTCTCCTATAACATTGTTCTGATATGTCCATTCTCATGCGGTTTTGATCCAGAATCAAGAGTCGCAGCACACATCTTGCAGATAATTTTTTCATTTCTAATTCTTCAGTTAAAACATGATATACCCTTTCAGATGACATCTGACAAGCGTGAGCAATTTCACGCACTTTCAATTGGCGATCCTCCATGATCATTTTGTGCAAATTTGCAATGATGTCTGCAATAGTGATACATCTTCGCCGACCACTGCGCAGATCTTCATGTAAGCTCTCCTGACCAAATTTAAATTCATTTGTCCACTTGGCAACAGTTGAATATGAAGGAGCAGAGCCCCCCAGAGTATACTGGAAATCAGCATGAATGTGCTTTGCTTTCATACCTTTCTTTATGAAGCACTTAATCACTGATCGAATCTCAATTTTTTCCATCTTCACAAATCACTATGCGGGAACAACAACAGAGCCACTTCACTGCTGGCACGTGTTTACAGGCAATGAATACCACATGAAAAACTCATTGCGCTAGCACTGACCTCTCATGGTGAGTCGAAGAATTTTTCAAACCACCCTCGTATATAGCAATAACTCTGCATGGCATGAATTTGGACCAACATGTGTTCCACTGGAGTCAGGTCAAATGAATTTGGTGGCCAAGGCACCAACACAAGTTCACTACCTTACTTCTCAAACCACTGTAGCATGATTCAGGCTTTGTGACACGAAGAGTTATCCACCTGAAAGATTCCCTTACTGTCAAGGAAGGCATCAAGCATGAATGGATGCAGATGGTTAGCAGCAATATTCACGTAGTCCACAGCTCTCTCGGTCCCTTTGACTACTACCTCATGTCCCATGGGAGCAAAGGTGAATGTTCCCTAGCATAATATTGCCACCGCTGTATCGTATTCATGGGTCACTGCATGTTTCAAGCAGCTGTTCGCCTGGATAACGTCACATCCAGATACAACCAGTGACCTGGTGATAACAAGAAATGTGATTCTTCTAACCAGCTGACATATTTTCATTGATTCACGGCCCACTTTCCATTATCCCATCATGTTCACTGTAATTGTAATTGATGGTATCACTGAGTCAACATGGGAACAAGCAGGGGTCACCTGCAGTGTAACACTATGTCCAACAATGTGTGCTGAAAGGTGTCCTCTGAAACACTTTTGTTTGCACCAGCATTGTATACTGCAGAGCTCACCACCTATCCTGCTTTACAGAGTAGGCATGCATGACCTCCACATTCTGTAATGAGGTGGTTTTGTAGCTCTTCAGTCACTTTCCACAGATGTTCACAACAGTGGTACATGAACAGTCAACCAGCTTTGCCATTTCCATGATGCACATTCTCAGGTGCAGAGCCATAGCAATCTGTCCTTCACCAAAATTACTTATGTCTCTGGATTTCTCCATTTGCAACCTTTACCATTAACAGGATGATCCCCATTTGTCCTTGTTCCTCTTATACACTTTCCTTACTGTGTTAAGTGCTCGTAATGTTACGAGGTGGCATTTAGTTTCACAGTGGGTAGTGGTCACATGTTTTGGTTCAGCAGTGTATATTAGAATACTGTTTTGGTTAGATTCTACGTCAAGACAAACTAATTGCCTGTGTTGAATTGGAAAAGCCACAAGCTACACTTACTCACCTCGAGGATGGGGATCTGTGACAGTACAGCACAATCTAAAATTTTACATTATAACAAGCTTCAATTTACACAGCAAAGTTTGCCTGCTTATACTTACACAAAGCTAATACAAGAGTGGTTTGACGAGTCTGGTAAAAAAGCAAGAAAAAAAGTTTTTTTTAAAAAAAAAAACAATTAACCTTACTTCTTGACACAGTCTACTTTGGGGGGTACACACTTGGTCTAGCAATCGTCCAGCTTTTTCTTTCTATCATCATAGGTTCTGTCAAACACTGCAAAATACTCATTGACTGCAACTATTACTTCCTAATTTGATGAAAATTTCTTCCATTCAGCCAATGTTTCAAGTTAGGAAACAGAAAGCAGTCACTTTGGGTTGAGGAACTAACTGAAAGCTCAATTCATGCACTTTCGCCATCATTATCACTGATATATGTGCTGGTGTATTATCCTGGTGAGAGCACTGTTTTGCATGACACCATTGATCTTTTATCAGCAAATGCAAGTTTCAAATGATCCAACAATGAAGCATAATAAGATCTGGTTATGGTTCTGCTTTTTTCCATGTAATCTATGAGGATTATTCCTTGGAAATCCCAAAAAATACCGGCCATCACCGTATCAGCTGAAAAAATTGCCTCTGCCTTCTTCGCTGCACTTTCATCAGCCTTTGACTGCCATTTTGACTCTGGTGCACAATTATGGATCCAGGTCTCAACATTCAGAAATCAGAATGAAAAGTCGTGTGGAATGCGACTAAACATCGGCAGACATCATTTTGAAATGTTGTGCAAGATGTGCTTTCGCCTGGCAATGAGCAATCGTACATCCTACCTCACACACAACTTCTTCGTAGCCAATTTTCCATGCAGGTTATTATGCACTTGCTCAGTTGAGATGCCTACAGTCTCAGAAATCTCATAAAAGTTTATTCAGTGGTCTTGCGCTACCATTTCATAGATTTTGTCGATGTTTTCCTTCGTGGTGACTTCAATTGGATGGCTGGAGCAGGCTTTGTCTTTGGTCCTTGTCCAACCACATTCAAAATAAATTAATCCAAAAGTAAATATACTTCTACAATGGTTCAGAGTATGTGTGAACTTTATCCATTTCTGCTTTGACACGTGCGGCAGTCAAACCCTTTAAATAAAAATGATTATTAATAACAGTATGAAACTCAGTTTTCTCCATTTTCAATCACAGTCGACACACTGAGCAATACAGACAGGTGTCCACAATGAACTGTATTCTGTACATTCTTGAAATTCTTTACATGATCCTTGGAATAGTCAAGCTTACCAACCATGAAGGTACAACAAACATGTTCAATTCTTTCATAGAAATTTACCAGACTTCTCAAAACCACCATTGAATTGTATGGAGAGTTATAAAAGGGAAATCTGCTTTAGGGAATATTAATTTTACTTGTTATTGTTGTGAAATGATTCATGAGCAAGTCTACTCATCCACGGAGTGAAAAGAATTCAGCCTGGCCAGACGTGAAGCAGACCACACGCCGGTATTACGCAAATTCCTTGAAGTTTAAAAAATTACATTTATTGTATTAATGAATGATGTGGTAACAGTTTGTTTTTCTGTAGTACCTGGAACATGAAACTCAAACAATACAAGACAGTTCTGCTTATAAATTTCTGTATAAGACATTTCTTTATAACCATCTTTTCTTCAGTCAATAATAAGTTCCTGAGTGGAGCAGAGCTGCTATGAGACTTTAACTTTTGAGGACACTTTAAGATCTGGTGGAAGACAGACCTGCCTGCGGTAACATGTGACATTTGGTCGTGTCAGTGATGGACTCTGTGTGGTGAATGGCCACTACACTTTTGAGGTGACTTTATATTCTGAGAGATCAGAATGTGCTGCACAGTAGGACTCTAACTTTTTCCACTTGTACTACAGAACTGAGGGCAGAGTGCGAGTTTCTACTTGTCATATTGCGTGTGCATTTGTAAATCATCATGTTGAATTCTGAACAGTTTTAGGCAGGTGAATATTTCGTATATCATGAGTACGAAATGGACTTAGTTTTTGCATATCTTTGATGAATATTTAGTCTGGGGATTTTGCTACCATTCTCATAACACTCTCAAAGTAACTTTACTGCATTTGATAATGGTGTTTTCTGTCTGTATTTTAAACAATTATCATAGGACCACTTCCTGTTTATTTCAGATGTCCTTTCCTGAATAAACATTATTCAACATAGTTCTCTGCCATTATGTCAATTACAAACATTAGAACAAACCCTTATTACTAAATTATTCATTTAACTTTTATTTTAATAACTCGCAATTCTAGCCAATGCACAGACTATTTGACTGCAGGATCACTGCTACAGATTATTATTTGCAGCAAATTAGCTGTGGGGCATGAAAGTAGATGTACATGGCTTGACCCTATAACTACATCGTGCTATTCTTATTAATTTTTAAACTGAGTCATGCATAGCCCAAGTACATAAAGTACGAGTAACTGCAGGCAAAGACACAACTGCTTTGCTTGCATTAGATTAGATTAATACTAGTTCCATGGATCATGAATACGATATTTCGTAATGATGTGGAACGAGTCAAATTTTCCAATGCATGACATAATTAAGTTAATTAAACAACATACTTAAGTTAATATACGAACTTTTTCATTTTTTTTGTGTTTTTTTATTTTTTATTTTTTTAAATATTTTTTTTGTTTTTTTCCTTTTTTTAAAATTTATATCTAAAAATTCCTCTATGGAGTAGAAGGAGTTGTCATTCAGAAATTCTTTTAATTTCTTCTTAAATACTTGTTGGTTATCTGTCAGACTTTTGATACTATTTGGTAAGTGACCAAAGACTTTAGTGCCAGTATAATTCACCCCTTTCTGTGCCAAAGTTAGATTTAATCTTGAATAGTGAAGCTCATCCTTTCTCCTAGTATTGTAGTTATGCACACTGCTATTACTTTTGAATTGGGTTTGGTTGTTAATAACAAATTTCATAAGAGAGTATATATACTGAGAAGCTACTGTGAATATCCCTAGATCCTTAAATAAATGTCTGCAGGATGATCTTGGGTGGACTCCAGCTATTATTCTGATTACATGCTTTTGTGCAATAAGTACTTTATTCCTCAGTGATGAATTACCCCAAAATATGATGCCATATGAAAGCAATGAGTGAAAATAGGCGTAGTAAGCTAATTTACTAAGATGTTTATCACCAAAATTTGCAGTGACCCTTATTGCATAAGTAGCTGAACTCAAGCGTTTCAGCAGATCATCAATGTGTTTCTTCCAATTTAATCTCTCATCAATGGACACACCTAAAAATTTGCAATATTCTACCTTAGCTATATGCTTCTGATTAAGGTCTATATTTATTAATGGCGTCATACCATTCACTGTACGGAACTGTATGTAGTGTGTCTTATCAAAATTCAGTGAGAGTCCGTTTACAAGGAACCACTTAGTAATTTTCTGAAAGACAGTATTGACAATTTCATCAGTTAATTCTTGTTTGTCAGGTGTGATTACTATACTTGTATCATCAGCAAAGAGAACTAACTTTGCCTCTTCATGAATATAGAATGGCAAGTCATTAATATACAATCCTGGAAATGGAAAAAAGAACACATTGACACCGGTGTGTCAGACCCACCATACTTGCTCCGGACACTGCGAGAGGGCTGTACAAGCAATGATCACACGCACGGCACAGCGGACACACCAGGAACCGTGGTGTTGGCCGTCGAATGGCGCTAGCTGCGCAACATTTGTGCACCGCCGCCGTCAGTGTCAGCCAGTTTGCCGTGGCATACGGAGCTCCATCGCAGTCTTCAACACTGGTAGCATGCCACGACAGCGTGGACGTGAACCGTATGTGCAGTTGACGGACTTTGAGCGAGGGCGTATAGTGGGCATGCGGGAGGCCGGGTGGACGTACCGCCGAATTGCTCAACACGTGGGGCGTGAGGTCTCCACAGTACATCGATGTTGTCGCCAGTGGTCGGCAGAAGGTGCACGTGCCCGTCGACCTGGGACCGGACCGCAGCGACGCACGGATGCACGCCAAGACCGTAGGATCCTACGCAGTGCCGTAGGGGACCGCACCGCCACTTCCCAGCAAATTAGGGACACTGTTGCTCCTGGGGTATCGGCGAGGACCATTCGCAACCGTCTCCATGAAGCTGGGCTACGGTCCCGCACACCGTTAGGCCGTCTTCCGCTCACGCCCCAACATCGTGCAGCCCGCCTCCAGTGGTGTCGCGACAGGCGTGAATGGAGGGACGAATGGAGACGTGTCGTCTTCAGCGATGAGAGTCGCTTCTGCCTTGGTGCCAATGATGGTCGTATGCGTGTTTGGCGCCGTGCAGGTGAGCGCCACAATCAGGACTGCATACGACCGAGGCACACAGGGCCAACACCCGGCATCATGGTGTGGGGAGCGATCTCCTACACTGGCCGTACACCACTGGTGATCGTCGAGGGGACACCGAATAGTGCACGGTACATCCAAACCGTCATCGAACCCATCGTTCTACCATTCCTAGACCGGCAAGGGAACTTGCTGTTCCAACAGGACAATGCACGTCCGCATGTATCCCGTGCCACCCAACGTGCTCTAGAAGGTGTAAGTCAACTACCCTGGCCAGCAAGATCTCCGGATCTGTCCCCCATTGAGCATGTTTGGGACTGGATGAAGCGTCGTCTCACGCGGTCTGCACGTCCAGCACGAACGCTGGTCCAACTGAGGCGCCAGGTGGAAATGGCATGGCAAGCCGTTCCACAGGACTACATCCAGCATCTCTACGATCGTCTCCATGGGAGAATAGCAGCCTGCATTGCTGCGAAAGGTGGATATACACTGTCTAGTGCCGACATTGTGCATGCTCTGTTGCCTGTGTCTATGTGCCTGTGGTTCTGTCAGTGTGATCATGTGATGTATCTGACCCCAGGAATGTGTCAATAAAGTTTCCCCTTCCTGGGACAATGAATTCACGGTGTTCTTATTTCAATTTCCAGGAGTGTATAATAAGAACAACAAAGGACCCAAGACTGACCCTTGTGGAACCCCATTCTTGATAGTTCCCCAGTTTGAGGAATGTGCTGATCTTTGCATGTTACGAGAACTACTTATTTCAACTTTCTGCACTCTTCCAGTTAGGTACGAATTAAACCATTTGTGCACTGTCCCAATCATGCCACAATACTTGAGCTTGTCTAGCAGAATTTCATGATTTACACAATCAAAAGCCTTTGAGAGATCACAAAAAATCCCAATGGGTGGTGTTCGGTTATTCAGATCATTCAAAATTTGACTGGTGAAAGCATATATGGCATTTTCTGTTGAAAAACCTTTCTGGAAACCAAACTGACATTTTGTTAGTACTTCATTTTTACAGATATGTGAAGCTACTCTTGAATACATTACTTTCTCAAAAATTTTGGATAAAGCTGTTAAAAGGGAGATTGGACGGTAATTGTTGACATCAGACCTATCCCCCTTTTTATGCAAAGGTATAACAATAGCACATTTCAGGGAAAATGCCCTGTTCCAGAGAGCTATTACACAGGTGGTTGAGAATCTTACTTATCTGTTGAGAACAAGCTTTTAGTATCTGTTGATGTTATGTGATCTAAAGGGTTGTAGAAGTGGTTATGAAATTGCAGTGGTGTAGCCGATGTATTTATATGAGTGATTGCTTTGTGTATTTTGCTAGTTTCTGCTCGTTCTAGAAAGAATTTTTCTTAAATTGTCTACCTGTCCATAATGTAGGTTTTTTATATCGATAAATCCCCTTCCTCCTTCCTTTCTGCTTAATGTGAATCTTTCCGTTGCTGAATGTATGTGATGTATTCTATATTTGTGGCATTGTGATCGCGTAAGTGTATTTAGTGCTTCTAGGTCCGTGTTACTCCATTTCACTACTCCAAATGAGTAGGTCAATATTGGTATAGCATAAGTATTTATAGCTTTTGTCTTGTTTCTTGCTGTCAATTCTGTTTTCAGTATTTTTGTTAGTCTTTGTCTATATTTTTCTTTTAGTTCTTCTTTAATATTTGTATTATCTATTCCTATTTTTTGCCTGTATCCTAGATATTTATAGGCATCTGTTTTTTCCATTGCTTCTATGCAGTCGCTGTGGTTATCCAATATGTAATCTTCTTGTTTAGTGTGTTTTCCCTTGACTATGCTGTTTTTTCTTACATTTGTCTGTTCCAAAAGCCATATTTATATCATTGCTGAATACTTCTGTTATCTTTAGTAATTGGTTGAGTTGCTGATTTGTTGCTGCCAGTAGTTTTAGATCATCCATGTATAGCAAATGTGTGATTTTGTGTGGGTATGTTCCAGTAATATTGTATCCATAATTTGTATTATTTAGCATGTTGGATAGTGGGTTCAGAGCAAGGCAGAACCAGAAAGGACTTAATGAGTCTCCTTGGTATATTCCACGCTTAATCTGTATTGGCTGTGATGTGATATTATTTGAATTTGTTTGGATATTAAGTGTGGTTTTCCAATTTTTCATTACTATGTTTAGGAACTGTATCAATTTAGGATCTACTTTGTATATTTCCAATATTTGTAGTAACCATGAGTGGGGTACACTATCAAAAGCTTTTTGGTAATCAATGTATGCATAGTGTAGCGACCTTTGTTTAGTTTTAGCTTGATATGTCACCTCTGCATCTATTATCAGTTGCTCTTTACATCCTCGTGCTCCTTTGCAACAGCCTTTTTGTTCTTCATTTATAATTTTGTTCTGTGTTGTATGTGTCATTAATTTCTGTGTAATGGCTGAAGTTAATATTTTGTATATTGTTGGTAGGCATGTTATGGGGCAATATTTAGCTGGGTTTGCTGTGTCTGCTTGATCTTTAGGTTTCAGATAAGTTATTCCATGTGTAAGTGTATCAGGGAATGTGTATGGGTCTGCAATGTAACTGTTAAATAATTTATATTTAAAAAACAAAGATGTATGTAAAAACAAAGAGATGTGACTTACCGAACGAAAGCGCTGGCAGGTCGATAGACACACAAACAAACACAAACACACACACAAAATTCAAGCTTTCGCAACAAACTGTTGCCTCATCAGGAAAGAGCGGAAGGTTTCCCTCTCCTTCCCCTCTTTCCTGATGAGGCAACAGTTTGTTGCGAAAGCTTGAATTTTGTGTGTGTGTTTGTGTGTCTATCGACCTGCCAGCGCTTTCGTTCGGTAAGTCACATCTCTTTGTTTTTACATATATTTTTCCCACGTGGAATGTTTCCCTCTATTATATTAAAAACAAAGATGATGTGACTTACCAAACGAAAGCGCTGGCAGGTCGATAGACACACAAATGCCTTTAGAAATGTCTGCTTGTGTCTGTGTATGTGCGGATGGATATGTGTGTGTGTGCGCGAGTGTATACCTGTCCTTTTTTCCCCCCAAGGTAAGTCTTTCCGCTCCCGGGATTGGAATGACTCCTTACCCTCTCCCTTAAAAACCCACATCCTTTCGTCTTTCCCTCTCCTTCCCTCTTTCCTGATGAAGCAACAGTTTGTTGCGAAAGCTTGAATTTCGTGTGTATGTTTGCGTTTGTTTGTGTGTCTATCGTCCTGCCAGCACTTTCGTTCGGTAAGTCACATCATCTTTGTTTTTAGATATGTTAAATAATTTAGTTAGATGTGAATGTGTTGAGGTGAACTTCTTTAGCCAGAAATTTGCTATTTTATCTTTTCCAGGGGCTTTCTAATTGTGAGTAGAATTAATTGCTTGGGTGACTTCATGTTGCAAAATTATCACTTCAGGCATTTGTGGTATTATCTTGTATGTGTCTGTTTCTGCTTGTATCCACCGTGCATGTCTGTTATGTTGTACCGGGTTTGACCATATGTTGCTCCAGAAGTGTGCCATGTCTGTTATGTTTGGTGGATTGTCTATTTTAATGTGTGTTATCTATTGTCTGGTAAAATTTCTTTTGGTTTGTGTTGAATGTTTGGTTTTGTTTCCTTATATTTTCACTTTTTTTGTATCTTCTAAGTCGTTTGGCCAATGCTTGTAATTTCTGCTTCTTTTCATCTAATTGCTCTATCGCTTCTTGTTGTGAGATTTTACCTAACCTTTTTCGTTTTTTTTTTCTGACATTTCATTTCTTATAAATTGTGTTAGTGGTCCGATGTCTTTTCTCGGTTTTTCTATTCTGATCTGTAGCCTGTGTTTCCATGCTGGTTTTGTGGGTTTCTTCTGTGTGTTGGTTGGTTCTGATCTCTGCCTAGTGTGTGGCTGGATTGAAGAGTTTTTAGCAAACAGAACACAGCATGTTGTTATCAATGGAGAGACGTCTACAGACGTTAAAGTAACCTCTGGCGTGCCACAGGGGAGTGTTATGGGACCACTGCTTTTCACAATATATATAAATGACCCAGTAGATAGTGTCGGACGTTCCATGCGGCTTTTTGCGGATGATGCTGTAGTATACAGAGAAGTTGCAGCATTAGAAAATTGTAGCAAAATGCAGGAAGATCTGCAGCGGATAGGCACTTGGTGCAGGGAGTGGCAAGTGTCCCTTAACATAGACAAATGTAATGTATTGCGAATACATAGAAAGAAGGATCCTTTATTGTATGATTATATGATAGCGGAACAAACACTGGTAGCAGTTACTTCTGTAAAATATCTGGGAGTATGCGTGCGGAACGATTTGAAGTGGAATGATCATATAAAATTAATTGTTGGTAAGGCGGGTACCAGGTTGAGATTCATTGGGAGAGTGCTTAGAAAATGTAGTCCATCAACAAAGGAGGTGGCTTACAAAACACTCGTTCGACCTATACTTGAGTATTGCTCATCAGTGTGGGATCCGTACCAGATCGGGTTGACGGAGGAGATAGAGAAGATCCATAGAAGAGCGGCGCGTTTCATCACAGGGTTATTTGGTAACCGTGACAGCGTTACGGAGATGTTTAATAAACTCAAGTGGCAGACTCTGCAAGAGAGGCGCTCTGCATCGTGGTGTAGCTTGCTCGCCAGGTTTCGAGAGGGTGCGTTTCTGGATGAGGTATCAAATATATTGCTTCCCCCTACTTATACCTCCCGAGGAGATCACGAATGTAAAATTAGAGAGATTAGAGCGCGCATGGAGGCTTTCAGACAGTCGTTCTTCCCGCAAACCATACGCGACTGGAACAGGAAAGGGAGGTAATGACAGTGGCACGTAAACTGCCCTCCGCCACACACTGTAGGGTGGCTTGCGGAGTATAAATGTAGATGTAGATGTAGATATTTAGTGTAGTGAGTGCTCCTATATAAACCAGTAGTTGTAACTCTTCCATAGTTGTGTTTTCATTTATTTTGTTGTGTATGATTGTGTTGATAGTTTTTATTGTTGTTTCGACTTGTGGGTTATTTGGCGGTCTATGCAAGAATGGTCTAATGTCTGTATTTGTGTCTTTGTATTCTATATATGTCAGCTGAAATTTTTCTTCTATATCTAACATGTGTGTCACTTTGTGTTCTATTTGTGCTTGTTCTGGTGGCTGTCTTAAGATTTCGTTTTCCTCTGATTGTTTAATTGATGCGTGTTGTTCTTTGTTTGTTTGCTCTGGGATGTTTGAGTCCATTACTGTATTTTCTTCTTCTTCTGATTGCACATTATTTTGTTCCAGTATTTGTTGTACTTGTTGTTTGATGTTTTCTAATTCTGACTGGGGTATCCTGTTATTTTTGATTATTACACGGATCTGATCAGCTAGTCGTTGTTCTGTTAAAAATTTTAATTCTGGGTATCTGGTAATAAATGTTGTGTATACTTGTGATCTGTATCCAGTTGTGTTGGCTCCTAGGTTTGTTGCTTGATAATAACAGAACATGAGGTGTCGATTAACTTCATCTGACCATCTCATCCTCTGTCTTTGTTTTCCTTCTAGGGTGGTTGCAGGAAGCATATCCTGCAAAACAACTCTATTTGGATTTAAATCATTTTCCAGTTGGCTAGCAGTGTCGTTACCATTTTGGGCGGGCATAGGGTTCAAGCGTCGTCCCCGACCATGACGGCGCTTGTCCGAGGCTTCTTTAGTTCTGTCCTGAACCAACTAATCACACTAAAAGGGGGGTTAGCCCTATTAGTGGTTTGCTCTTTTCATTGCCTTTTACGACTGGCAGAACATACCGGAGGCCTATTCTTTTCCCGGGCCTCCACGGGGTTTATTATTGTTATTATTATTATTATTATTATTATTATTATTTTGCTCGAGGTTACAGCCCAGTCTCAGTGCTGGACTATAATTTTCTTTATTCTTTTATTTCTATCAGTTTTCTGACTGGTTTGATGTGGCTCACCACAAATTCCTCTCCTGTGCTAATCTCTTCATCTAAAAGTCACATTTGCAACCTAAATTCTCAATTATTTGCTGGATGTATTCCAAACTCACCTTCTTCTATTTTTTCCCCTTCTCTTTACAGTTTCCTCTAGTATCATGGAAGTTATTCCCCAACATCTTAACAGATATCCTGCCATCCTGTTCCTTCTTCTTGTCAGTGTTTTCCCTGTAATCCTTTCCTCACCGATTCTGTGGAGAACCACCTCATTCCTTACCTTATCACCCCACTGGACTGTAATATTTTCATTATTAACAATATGTTCAGAAGACTCATTCTTCATGTGTGCGCAGAAGAACCGATGGTAAATTGTATCAAGGCAACTGATACATGACTTGTCATCCATAAATGTCACTTGCTGATAGCATCAGAAAAGAACAGAACAGAACAACATAAGAAAATTTCCTATTTCAATGTCAGATGTACTGGGCAAGTGATGGAGAGAAAATATGTTAAGAATTTTGTAAGTCTAGGTATGCTACTTTGTCATTAATTGTAAAAGCAATCAAAAATTATTTTATTACTCAAAAATTACCTGGAGTTGGGACAGACTGTACTTCCTCTTGGATTCCATTCTCCATTTTTGGAGGCCACACTGGCAATGAAGCTTTCCTGCCAAGAGGACTGGAGTTCGCCGATAAGTCTGGAGGGGTTGCTGATGCGCGGCGTAAATTGTGTAGCTGTCCTGCGCATGTATTCTTCTCAAACACAGCTCGGGCATCAAATTTGCGTTGTGATATGAGATCCTGTGCTTCCTGTCAATAAGAACACCTTACATGAATTGTACACCAAGGAAAAAACTGTAGTACTACACCACCCCCCCAAGCATCAAAATTGCAACAACAGGAAGGATAAAAATAACAAAATTTTTCTTATTGCGCATATAAACTATTGTAGGAAGAATACACAATTAAATTGTACGTGGTTTGGCGTTGTACATTGAGTAAAATTTAGTACACTGAGTGGGCATCAACTTAGCTTGGATGACACAACTGTTATGTCATTCTATGGTGCTTCAACTCTATGACAGAGTTAATCAATCATACTGCCTTTCAAGCGGTGATACGATAGACTCTCAGCAACCCTTGACAAAAATTTTTCATTGGGTGACAGGTCTGAAGGATATTCTGCTGAGGGCAGAAATCAAACATACTCTGCATTGGGGTAGGTTAGGAGAGCACAGGTACCATGCAGTCTCGCATTATCTTAATGAAAGATAATGTGAAGTAGACCTTGGGCTCAGCAACCAACCTGAACATGTCTGAAATTTAATACCCCCCCCCCCCCAAAAAAAAAAAATCCCTGGTTAAAAGTGATCAAGTTTGGTATTCAATGATACCCAATATGATCACACCAATTGTTGGGCCCACATCATGATGAATAATACAATATGAGAACGTTTGTCCTCTTTGGAGCATCCACACATGGGTATATCTATTGGATGCTGTACACATAATCAGAAATTGTCTAAAAAGATGATGCACCACTATCTGCACACTTCTCTCTCTTGCAACATGAAAGGAGGGTACAACAACAATTGCCCTGCTGGCAGTCCAAGGTGCTTCAACCACTGCTGCAATGTCAGTGTGGATGCTGCTGCAAACAAGCCCATTAGCTGACTCGAGGTATGTGATTTGGGTGTACGATCTTGCATGGTTGAAAAAACACTACACTACCCGATCAAAAGTATCCAGACATTTATTACTGGACACTGATACAGGGTGTGTCCAACCTTCACTTTATGATGGCTTAAATTCTGCTGCGCACACTTTCAGTGAGGTGTCTATGTCTATTTGTTTGTGGAGCCAAAATCAGAGAAGACAGTGAGTTGGACGCAGGTTCTGGCGTGAAACTGATATTCTAACTCATCCCAAAGGTATTCCACTGGGTTCAGATTGGAGTCTGTGCAAGCCAATTCATTCCAGAAACGTTATTGTCCATCACACATGCTGCCTTATGACAGGAAGCATTGCCGTCCTGATACAAACAATCATCATCTCTGAATAGCTTCTCTACTGTGTGCAACACTCAATGCTGTAAAATGTGTTCGTATCCTTCTACATTTACTGCTTTCTTAAGCACAAAAAGGGGAACACATCCCAACCATGAGTAACAGTCCAATACTATAATACCACTTCCTCCATACTTCACTGTTGGCACTACACATGATGGCAGGTAACATTCTCCTGTCATTCACCAAACACCAACCCACGAATGGATTGCCACAGGATATAGTGCGAGTCGTAACTATGAATCACTCCTTTCCAGTTTTTAACTCCATATGCACAGTCATTATGCTAGCTGGACAGCTGGTGGTCACTCTGGAACTTAGGAATGATTCCTTACAATTCCTTCACGCATTGTTTACAACCACCCATTGCAATGCTTGATGGTCCCAGTCTGATCTTGGTTTAGCTGTGGTTGTTCCTTTGTGTTTCCACTTCATAGTCACATCAATAGTTGACTTGCACAGCTTTATAAGGACTGTAATTTCCCTGATGGATTTGTTACTTAGGTAATAGCCAATGACCAATCCATGTTCGAAGTCACTGAGCTTCCTTGACCAACCTATTCCACTGTTACTGCTTCTCTACTGACAACACAACACTCCTCGCCTCCTTTTATGCTGGCGGGTCCCCTTCTTGTGACATCTACTTGTCAATTCTATACTACACATGGTTGTCCAGTTACTTTTGATCAGATAGTGTATGTCTGTTTTCTTGGGCACTAGTTGTGCAGGACCACTTAGACCCTGCATGGTGTTGAGTAAGCCGATGCTGAACAAATCAATTCCTTATTTACATGAGTCATGGGATCTTAATCAATGTGAATCATTTCACAAAATGATAAACAACTGTCATGATAAGCCTCAATCTTGCTGCTGTAGAACTCTGACATCTGCTGGTAGCTGTTTATCCTTTTTTACACAAGGCATAACATGATCATCTCACAAACAACCAATCAAAAGCAATTTCTGAATGAGAGACCTGCTGGGTCATTTTTCCTTATATTCAGAATGTAGACAGCTTTACTCCTACTTACTTTTTGTAGCTGCATTGAAATGATAATCATCTAAATATCAAAGAATGTGGTTCATTCATTTCCTGCTAATTTCACATTTGTCACGTCATCTTAACGCTGTTAAAATTTTAATGACTGAAACATGTTTGCTCAACACAGCTAACATAAGTTCAATTTAGAAACAAGACAAAATCCATTGCCAGGGAAAAGTAAAAATGCAAAATATGAAAAGATAGTGTCAGGTGTACGGGCACCTAAAGGAAGTTAAGACTACTTCTAACCTTCAGATAACAGGAATAGGTGAAAGGGGGTGGGTTGCAGTAAGAGCATTAAAGGTTACATTCATTCAAGTTTAACTCCATCTTTGACATGTCAAAAAATAAAATATCATCATTAGAACTCCCAAATATGAACCTCAGCTCTTGCACCATTGTATCTGAATTCCTTACTGTGTCACAAGAGGGTTTATAGCCTCTTTTCAAGCCTGAACATTCATGAAAGTTTTCAGGCATAATCCTGCATGGTAGATAAACAACGGTATGAGGAAAGGGAACCACTCACTATAGAAGAAACATTGAGTAACCAACAAGAATATACGGACATCAAGATTGTGTCTGTTTGTGGAGACACAGGAGAGCAGTTCAGAGTTTGACAAGTGGCTGAAGGTGACTGTCGGGTTGTGGCCCCAGTGTCAGAGAAAGTTTATGTCACTGAATAAATATTTGTTTAATTAAGATTCTGAGAGATGCCTAAATAGAGGAAGTGTTTATGTAAATGTGGAAGAAGTTTTGAGAATTTATAAGTGAAGCATTGAAATGAGTGGCAGCCATTGATGCTACAAGACAATATGAATACTGTCAAAAGTCACCACTGACATTACTGGATACTGAAAGAAGTCATATTATTTACTGAGTGAGCTATAGAGACTTTTAAATTCTTCTGAATGTAATTCAAAAGATGAAACTTCTTGTTGTGACTAGACTGAATAGTGCTTCAGACAGTGTGAGCCAGACTAGGGACCCTATACTTGTATCAAGGATAAATAAACTGTATTTTGATTTTGTGACTTATTATCATTTCAGTACTATTGTTAAATACAGATTATTGTATGCACTGGAGACAGTGTGTAGGTCGGTTTAGGCCTAAGGTAAAATTCAGTAGCTGTCTACATATCTGCCACCTCTTTCAATCATCCCAATGCAAAAAATACAAATTAAAATAAATAGGGATTGTTACATGTGGCTTATGCTGCCAGGGCACTGTCCTTTGGTGAAAAAATTGTGGACAAAAACAGAAATTACAGGACATTAATCAAAGTTCCATTAAATAAAGGTACTGTCACGTTTTATGAAAATAACTTTAGTGGGCAAAACTGTGCCACACTGAATGGTAATAACAATTTACTAGTAATGAATATTGCATCAAATACTATATGAAAATACAATAATTTTCAGTACAGAAATAATCATGGACACTGAATAAAGATGGTGCACCACAAAAGTTGATAAAGAAAATAGATGCAAATGGTAACTGTGTATATGTGGGAAGCGTTTTCCACCGCATTTGGATGACACAGGAAAGAAGAGTTGCAGAACCATCGTGTAGTGATGCATCATATCTGCAGCATTATGTAACAGTGGCCAGATAACAGCCTCAGGCAGACAAAAGTAAGTGTCGCACATAACGGAAAAGGGAGTAACACTGCATGGCACACACTGCTGCTAAGCACTATTAATAATGTGAATAGTGCACTACAATTATTAAGAACAATACTGTTTGTGATAATCTACTGTGCTGCATTACGATCCTTTTTATGTACTGTAGTAACAAATCCAAGAAGGATGACCAAGACAACACAACTAACAATGGACAGTGTAGCCTTAGCTAAATTTGAGGATATTAAGAAAAAAGAGCTAGTAGGTTCAGGTTTTGGGGAGTTTAGTACAACTGAAACCAGTTTGGGTATGAACAATACTCTAGAGATTGAGAATCAAAATGTCTCCACATCGCTACCAAAAAGCATGCAACAGGAAACAGATGTGGACAACCCAGTGACAAGATATTTTTCTAGTATATTGCAATTCCTTTGTAGAATCTGAGTAGTCTGTGGCAAGAAAATCCGGATAGTTTGGCTAATTGTGCTAAAGATTTTGTTGGTAGAATCAAAGAAACTTCAGAGAAAAATCCAGCTAATCCTGTTGACATGATTGGAAAATGCAAAGGAGATTTTGCTGTTAGAACTGAAGACAAAATAGATAACTGTTTCGAAGAAGAAGAAAGGCAAATTATTATACGGCATTAGGAGGAAGTACTTAACAAATTTAAACTAGAGATGATGCAAGGAAGTAAAATTCTTGCCATTGATGAAGTTAAGTACAATCTTGTGGATTTGAAAGATAATAAAAATGACGAACACACTGAATTATCTGCAGAGGTAAATAAAACAAAAAGGAAAACAATAAAAAATGGTTACTGTATAAAGTATCAGAGAGGAGCAGGTTACTATAGTGTGTTTAAGATTAGTTGTGTCTTTTGACATTTGGTTCAATGGAGGGAACACGACGCCATTGCCCAGGTAACACCAATGGCGAGACAACTTTTCCTAATACACCGCCAGCAGTTCGATTGGTAAAGTGCCTCTATTGCCATGCCATGAATAAACGGTACCATGTGATGTCGCGGATTAGATGCATATCTGCATTCATTAGCTCTAGTTGTAAAGTGATATTCTTTTTTTGAAATGTTCTGCAGCCATCAAGGATTATGAACAAGTGTTTTGTGTTCGCATTGTATTAATAAGAACACTGCAGCAAGTCTGAACACGAGGTCTTAAAAATTGTTAAGAACACGTTCAACATCTATGAAGATAATGTTCTACTGTAAAATATTCCTCCAAATTCAACAACAATAATGGGCAATGCGCATACTACTCTTTTGTTATGGATAAAGCAGATATTTCGCTCTGGGTAGAAAGAAATGTTCCATTGGATAAAATTAAAAGAAGCATATATAAGGCAGAGTTAATGGAACATATAGTGCTGTACAAGCCACGCACTGCACACTATCAGGTCGATGAGCTAGCTAGCGCTTAAGGCATAGTTTAATCACACTTGCTCTGTATCATGCTCATTTAAATCAGACAGGGAATATGTGGGCCTAAAGTGAAAAGTAATGTGGCAAGAAACAACAAGAAATTTGTGCGCAGTTTGGTTTTAATGCTAACAAAAGAAGCCATTGTAAATGTCACACCACAGGACTAGTCTTGAGTTGTCAACCATACCAAGAAGGTAATTGAAGGGAGGGATTTACGAAGGACTGTGACGAGTTTTGAGTAAAATGTAACTTCTCTTGTTGGCAAGTCAAAATCTGCTTCTTTTTCCAGAACACAGCAGAGTGTCATTAATATTCTAATGCAGTTGAAAAAGAAATTGCCACAGAATACTGAAACAGTATAATACTAAACTAGCAGTTGAGAGCAAGACAGATCAATAAATATGAAAAACCCCATTCTCAGTATAAATATCAACGTGTAAATTATTCACTTGTATTGTTGCAAAACCAACAGCAACTCTTGTTTTGGTTGCTATCTACGGCCATTAAAAATTACATTATTTCATTGAAAAGAATCTGCAGTTACTTGAATATCGCGATTGATGTGGAAGTTCCACATATTAATCATATGGTAAAATACTCTTCTCTTTGCATGCTGTCATTTGCCAAAATCTTGTTTTGATATCCGAGACTGTTTATGATATACGAGGGATTTCTGAATATCTCTTTCTGGCTTTTTCACTGGCGCTTGAGTCGCTCAGCACACGCTGGCAACTACACTTCCCTCTACTCGCCCCATACTGAACTGTCAAAAGTCTTAACTTATTTTAAACATACTATCAAGTTACAAGTCTTAATTTTAAGGTGCAAGAAGTGGCCACAAAACATGGAAAGTTTAACAGCAAAAATGACTCAGATTACGGAGCTGGTAACAAAAGGCAGCTGTTGCCTGACCTTGAATGAAAGAAGTATGCTAATGCCAAATATTGCAACTGAAAAGTGGCACCAGGAGCACATCTGAAGCCAACTGAATATTTCTGCCTGCCATACGTGCACAGCAGTGACATACTTCCTACAGAATATACAGCTGAACAGATTCAAACCTAAAGGAGATGTCCATCCTGCTGTATTTATTACAGGTTTTAGGAGTATATTGACACCAGTATGGATTGATGATGAAAAGATTTCTTCCTGTGCTAATAATTTGGACTGACATGCATACGACTGGGGAATGCAGCAAGATGAAGTAAGGACAATTGATGCTAAATCTAAAGCAGCCTTTTTGGCAAAGTACTGGTCAAGATATGCAACAGAATATTCAGAAGAGGCCAACGGAAAACAGAATTTTTGGAGAAGGAATCGGATATGAACTGGTACTTCAATGGAAACAATTATCAATATAGCTGACCAGACAAGACAAATTTTCACATCAATAGAGTACGAAGAAAGAAGAGCAAATGATAGAACTTTTAGAGATTCACAGTGGCAAGTACCGTAATTACAGCAATAGGCCAGAACCAAATTGGCACAGAGAGAACAGATTGATGTATAGGCAGAACCAGAAACCCAACAATAATTTCAAGACAAAAGATATGACAATCATAGAGACGGCAAAGTTCAGTGTAGACCTTGGAGAGAAAATGAAAATGATAACTGATCAAATCTTGAGCATGAACAATTTGATGAATAAAGACACCAAACCAACAGAGACAATAAATTAATAACACAACAGGTAGTTCAAAATAGGACCCGGTTTAGAACTTCACAAAAAGGATAATCATTTTCAAATAACTATAACACCGGAACTTAAAAACACAGGGAGGTGGGACTACAACAGAAGCAATTTACAGCGATGAAAGTTACAGCTCTGAGTGGTGAAGAAGAAGAATTACTCTAAGAAGAAGAAAGAACAGTTGAGAAGGATGCCATTACTTCTATTAGTAAAATGAAAGTGCGTGGAGAAGGGACTTGCATTGTTTTGCATTCAGAAAGTCAAGTAACAGAGGTTTCAAAAAATTTCTACAGAAACTTTTACAGAAAGTTGCAGATATTCATGAATACCAGTTACCAGATTCAAGATTGTAGGTGCTGTGGGGGAGCAAAATAAGTCTATCAAGAAGGAAATATTATCAGAAGTGAAACTTGAGGAGTTGAAATACAATGTTGATGAATTTCATAAGTCAGTGTTTGTAGGTGCTGAACAGATGTCAAAGCATGGAGTAGGTTTGAATGTTGCTAGTGAAGACATGAAAATAAATAAAGAAGAGGCTACAAAAATCATCAAGTTTAATTACTGGAAAGACAACTATGATGATACTTGTTCTATCTTGCCAGAGTGTGTGAAGTAAGGTTAGAAGATTTGTAGATTACTGAAGAAGCAGCTCGAGATGTATTTGTGAAGATATCAGAGTACAAACCCATACAGAAGAAGTTGTATTACATAAGAATGAAGAAATTGTCAATAAAATCCTAGGAATCTAAGGAGTGGAGCTGACGGGAAGACAAATTATCACAATATAGGATAAAGATCAGACCGTAAAAACCTTTCTATTGTGTGTGTGTGTGTGTGTGTGTGTGTGTGTGTGTGTGTTAGAGAGAGAGAGAGAGAGAGAGAGAGAGAGAGAGAGAATGCGCGCACGCGCCTGCACGCACCTATTGATAAGTTACTGCTTCCGCTTTGTGGTGACTAGTCCCATTTAATCCAAAAGTAATGAAGAAATTTGTAGAAAAGGTACTACAAGAGATATTTTTGGCAGGAATAATAGACTGGACAATCAAATCAGCAACATCAGTTTTGTTGTGGTTTAAGTTATAAATGCTCACCATTGTGA
The DNA here is from genome assembly GCF_023898315.1 of Schistocerca nitens. NCBI lineage: Eukaryota > Metazoa > Arthropoda > Insecta > Orthoptera > Acrididae > Schistocerca > Schistocerca nitens. The sequence continues at coordinate 717,664,011 of NC_064617.1, read as the reverse complement.
TAGCGAATCCTGAATGCTGTGCTTAGTTTTGAGCAGCAATGCTTAGGCTACTTGTCAAAGAAACAGTGTTACATTTATATAGGGAATGAAAGAAATATAGGGTGTGACACTTTTGCCTGACTGCATTGTATTTGTGTGCACTATGCAAGATGTTTGGTGAGAATCGATGCTGAGACCACACATAACTCTTGGATGTGTGGTGACAAATAGTGACATAACTAGAGCAATCAACTCAGCTGTAGTAGCCACAGCACAAACACAGCATGCTGTGAGTGGATGGCGGCTGGTGAAGAATGAGATCAATCTAGGACACATGTCCAGAGGGCGGTGTGAGGTTGCCAGCAGTGGGGAATGAGGTCACGGCACAGAGACAGCTGGCGAGACAACAGCTCAGCACTCGACTGGAGAGGTGCTTGAGTTTGTTGGGAAAATGTTTGCAATTGTTTGTGTTGGATGTTTTCTTATTATTAAGATTTTATTTAACAGGTTCACACAAAAAATATTTTATTGTGTGGATAACTAAAAATAATTATCGCATTGAATAATTTTCTCTTTTATCAGTGATTTCCTGTTTAGAATTAGAGCTTTTGTCAATGAATGAGTTAGTGAATAGTCGACAAAGTAAATGGTTAGCGTAAAACAACAAATTTAAAGCATTCTGCTACATGTCTATAAAGAAGTTATGTTTAAAGGAGAACTGATTGGTAATTTGCAGATGTCATAAATAGACTAGTTGTTTCTTGTGTATTATGTCAATGTTTACACAAGTGTAAGTGCATTTACAATGTGTGTAATCTAATTAGGATTTTGTAACATTCCTTTACATTTCACGCTTTAATTTCTTAGTGATTCGCATGTGCTGAGTAGTGAACTATGCTCTTATACGTATACTATCAGATCAGTAGTATATAGACTTCCCTATGTAATGCAGAGCTACTAACAGATGTCTCTAGAGACCAACGTGTTAGTACAGAAGGAGGCAGGGAGTACTGTGCTGGAAGTAGAAAAGTGCTAACAGCAGAATGGGTCAGTCAGGAGAGCTCAGTAACTTTGAACATGACTAGTCACTGGATGTCACGTGAGTAACAAATTCTTCAGGGACATTTAAACACTTATAAAGTTGCTCAAGTCAACTGCTGATGATGTGACTGTGAAGTGGAAATGCAAAGGAACAAAGAACAGGCACACCTCACGTGCTGACAGATAGATACTACTGAGCATTGCAGGAAGTGGTAAAAAAGGAGGAGGAGGATCCCATGAAATAAGAAGGAATCACCAGAGCCTCAGAGTGCTACCAGCAGTCCAGCTAGTACAATGACTGAGCATAGGGTGTTAAAAAGAACTGAGTACAATGGTTGAGCAGCTCCTGATAAGCCACACATTTCAGTAGTATATGGTAAGTGACAGTTGAGGTGGTGTAAACAATGATGTCAGTGGACAATGGAAGTCTGGAAATGAGTGATTTGCAGTGATGATTCACCCTTATCCTGAGCAATTCACAGGAATGGTTTAAGTCAACACATAGTCCGTACCAAAGGGTTTCTCCTGTACTCCATTCGTAAATAATTTATGGACAGAAATATCATAATTGTTCCTCTGTATATGCCTATTTTCTAAACTTGTAATCATTTAAAGAAATGTAACTTGATGAAAATTAATGTGATTCTTAATTTATATTGGGACATGGGATCAGAATTTCAAGTATAGTAGTCTATGTAACGCATAGGACCTCTCCTGTTGCATCCTTCATTTGAATGTTTTGACAATTTCTGTGACACTTGTGCTGATTAAAGAAACTTTTTATGATGCAGTCATTTCTTCTTTGAATCATCCATTAATCCAACTTGGTAATGGTCTTGAACCAGAGGACAATACTCAAGGATGGTTGAATTGCTTAGTGGATGAATTACACTTTCTTAGGATTCTTCCGAAAAATCTCAATCTTGCTTTGCCCTCCTCAAGTGCTTGTTACACTGTGAATTAATTCAGACTCACACACTCAGATACTTGACAGTTCTGACTGAGTCCAGTGATCATGTAGTCAAAAGACATGGATCTTTTAATCTAGTTATCTGAATTAGATTTGATTATACTCAAGATCAACTGTCACTCTTTGTACCAGGTACTGAACATTTCCAAGTCATCCTAACAGTGTCACATTCTCAAATACAATCACTGCTGTTGTATTGCTTGACTACATAATGCAGGCAATGTAGCTCTGCAGCTCAACAGTGATGAAGGACAGTATTCAGTGGAGTGTGCAAGAGAAGAAAGGAGGTGGGGAGCAGGAGTTTTGTGAGGATAGCTAACAATTGGGAGGGGGATGTGGCAGTTGCAGGGACAGGAATGTGGGAGGGAGAGGTAGCAGGTGCACATGATAAGCATGTGGCACTGGTACTGGTGAGCTCATGCAGCACATAATGGTGTGAAAGAGTGGGCTGGACAAAGGAAACAGAACAGGTGAAGGGCAGACTGCAGAAAGAGAGTGTGCATGCAGCGTGAGTGAAATTTGCATGTAGTGACAAATAGCCAGAAGTGGCCACCTGGTGGGACACTTTCATTATTGGCCCCACCAATTTACTGGCTTGTTCATCTTTCCTTTCTCAATAATCAGCCAATAGCTCACTGCCCAAGTCAATGGACATGGGTGTTGTGAAATGAATGGATGCTTCTGGTTCTACTATCTTATCACATCTTAGATTCTTTAGACAAGAAACTGAAGCATGTGAGCAAAATTTTATTTAATGGCAAACCACTGGGCAAGATATTTCTAAAATACAGTAGCACCTTTGGTTACTATCAGATGTAAATAACAGAGTTAATAACATGAAACATCTGTGAGATCATTCTGTATTTGTAGTATGGTGTCACTAAGCAGTAATCCTCAATCCCAGATGTGTCTCCCCAAAAACAGTTCACACCATTCACTTTGTGTGACAAACAAATTCAGATACAGCTCAATACAGGTGCCTCTGTTAAATTATCAAATGTATCTCCAGCTTGGAACATCTCCCCTGAAATCCACGGCTCATCGTTTGGTGGCATATAACAAGCAAAACAGTCCACTGAAAAGACAAATCACAACCACAGCATCATACAAACAGGTTGTATACCACATTACCTTCCTTGTCATTCACAGCATGGATAAAGAGAATCTTTTCAGCCTTGATGCCTTTCCTGCTTTCAGATTTTGTCATCATGACTCTGCCCACCTGGTCCCAGAATAAATACTGTTTCAATAGTTGGGTGACATCAGTAAGGTGTACTTTGAGATCTTATCTGGATGCCTTGGCAAATCAAGAAACTTTGTGGCACACATTACACAGCATTACATTACATTGCAGGGTACCACCAAAAATGAACTACACAGGTTGACAGTTTTGGATGTCTTTGCACCCATGTCTGCGAGTGAGTGGATGGGCAGATGGGTGACACTGTTAGTTATCTTATATTTTTCAAAAAAAAACACGCCATTGGGAACACTGCCTGTGAGAAGATTTTAAGGTTACAGTTAATTCCTAGTCAGAGATTGACATGCATCCCATCCCGACACCTGATGAACTTTCCTCCGCACTCATGTGAGATGAGCATTTTTCAAAAATTGATCTCTCTGAATCTTTCTTACAAGTCCTCTTAATAAACATATTGCATGAGTTGTAAAGGTTCAAATATTTAGTTTTCAGGGTGGTCAGTGCCCCTGCCATTTAAGTAACTACTGCAAGATGTCCTAGGATGCATAAATTACCTTCAATGAAATTGTTTTGACTAGATCCACAATAGCAAAAACTTAGCAAACTTGTGGTGGCTCTTTCACACCATCCAGTCCACGGGCCTCAAATGCAACCTTAAGAAATCAATTTTTTATCATACGTTGGTGGAATATCAAGGGCATGTTATCTCCTGCAATGGTACTGAACCCACACAGAAGTTAGGCGAAGCCATCATCGTACAAGGAATATCAAGGAGCTCCAGTCTTTCTTGGGGATGATCACATATTATGGCAAACTAATCTTGGACGTGGCATCAACTGAGAAACCTACTAAACAATCTGGGGAAGAATGGCATCCCTTCTGCCTGGTCAGACGTATGTGAGCAGGGTTTCAAGTCTTTGAAGGTGGTCTTCATCTCAGCCAACCATTTCTTGACATGTTTCAACCAGTAAACAGTTGGTGTTGGCAACACAAGCCTCTGACCAATGCCTGTGGGTCATCTTGGTTCATAGAGACATGGACAGCTCTTCGACCCTATTATTCAGTCCTCTTAACATTTTGATGAAATAAGCTAACCTTCCGTTTCTGTACATTCTTAAGTATTTTGTGGGTCTCTTCTGTCAGATCACTTTCACGTCAAAAACACTCAATGTTGTGCAAATTGAAAAGGAGGTCCTTACTATTAACTTAGTGCTGCAAAAAATTCATATTTTCCTATATGGGATGAAGTTTCACCAAACTACAGATTGTAATCCATTACTCTCCCTCTTCAGTCTGGCAGGAAACCTACATGAGAGGACTTCCACTGCCTCAAGCATAGAGCACTTTTTCTCAGCAGGTTCTGTTATGAAATTCACTTCTGCAGTACTGCATAACACACCAGTACTGATCTTTTCTGTCTTTTGATGAGACCTGATCTGGATTTGATCAAGACAAGACTTCGTGTTTCCATTTGAATGAAGCAGCTCAACATGTGGTGGACACTTTCCCTATCACAGCAATCCATGTATCTGCAGTGATGGCAAAAGACACTTACAACAAGTGCGATTGTACATCCAATGTGGTTGGCCCGACTGCATTACCAGTCAGGACTCCATTATTTTCACCTTCACCACTGTCTCATCCTAGCGGACGGTGTTCCCCTTCCTTGTCACATCCTCTGCTCCCTCCACCTCCTGCTCCTGGGCCATTCCTGCCTTCGGGTGCGCCACCCAGTGTGCCACCTATGACTCCGTTCTCACCCTCCTCTGTTTGTTGGCAACCTGGAATGGACCGGAAGTCAGTACACGACCGGGCTGTGGTACCAGCACCACCCCAACCACTACTCTTCCCTTTTGTGCTGGGACCCGATGTGTACATGACATCAACTATGCTCCCTGCAGCAGAGACATAGAGATGCTGACTGCGCTGTCAGGTGGACCCTTTCTGGCTCTACACTCCTCTTTGAGATGACCAGGAGATGGTGAAGCCAGCGAGACCACCTGACACCTCCGATGACGTTGGTCTGGTTCGGGACACTGCTGAGATGCCTGGCCAGACATGGGTTGCTGCGTCGAAATGCAGCTCGGTGTTCCCCCATGGATGAAGGGGTATGGTAATCCAATGGACTACCACTTAGGCATCAGACACTGGCTCTGATGTCTCCAATGTCGGCCAGTAGGTCAAGACATGGTGGCTGAGTGACAGCACATGACAAATATGTAGGCGCATTCAATGCCAACAGCCACACACATGCATATAGGAAATTACCACCAAACACTCACCCTCATTCTGTTCTGGCTCCATGTGCAACTTCCTACATTGCTGAACTGTTTGTAACTGTATCACTACATGGCATCCTGATATTTGCATTTGTTGTTAAACCTGATACTTGTCATTAGAAAATATACTTGTTCTAGAGATTACAGTGTGTTTCTATGTTGTGTGCTACAACATGGTCCTACTGTCTTTATTCACCTGTATTAGGAAGTTAATTACTGAGATCATATTGTAGGAACTGAATAACTTTGCCACATCATTTTTTCCTAGGAGAGTCCTTTAGAAAATCTACACTGAAATCACCACAGACTACTAACTGCCTGGTGAGAGACAGCATAATAAGGAATCCAGATTCCTTATAAACAGTTCAAAATTTCCCAGTGGGGATCTATAAGCAGTTACAATTAATAGTGAAATATTTTGCAGTATTAATTCACAAGCAAACACTTCCATGTGCTAATCACTACAAAATGTTTCTGAACTTAAGTTCTGTCTTAATATATGTAACAATTTCTCCTTTTCCCATATTAGTTCTGCATGAGTAGATGCTAGAGTATAATCAGTTACACATAACTTATCCAACTTGTTATGTGTTGCTCACAGAGATCAGAGATCTCTAAATTTTCCAGACAGACAAGAAACTCTTCTACCCTATTACTCAGTCCTCTTAACATTTTGATGAAATAAGCTAACCTTCCATTTCTGTACATTCTTAAGTATTTTGTGGGGATCTTCTTTTACTTTGACTTTTTTTCAAAAAAGGATACCCGAATCTTTATTCTAACTTAAGAAAGGTACCCCTTCGACACCAGTAACCACACGAATCTTGCTCTGTGTGATGGTGCTCTCCCCCCTTCCTTTGTGTTTACATCAAAAGAGGAATACAGTAAAAATGTTCTCTGCAGTAATTTGTCATGCACCATTCATTCAGATCTGACCTGTTCAGAAGGCAGCTTCACTCGTGTTCACAAATAAAATGAGAAGGCCACAAGAATTTAAGATTTTCTGTTTGATGAGTGAGTCACCCACTCCGCAGCCAGCAGAGTGCAAACCGGCCATATCACAAAGGCATAATTATGGAATTTATGTACAATGTTTTCCAATCTTTCTCTGAAGTGTCCCCCATTTCAATATTTTAGGCCAACTTCTAATGCTTGTCAGTTCCCAGAATACTATGATTCTTATTCAGCATTTATATCTTTAGATATTATTGAGTTATAGCTACTTATAGCAGTTGATGTCACTTTTTGCTGCAGGATTTATGTATACATTACAACTATTAATATGTGAGGTTTATTCTGGAACTTTAATCTGAACATTTCTGCAGTTACCTAATACTGGATTTATACTTTCTTTTTTTGAGCTGTGAGGAAGTGTAATTCCTTCTACAACAAATACAGATGACATGGTCTTCAATCTTGGGTATTAGTCATGCTTAATGACCAGAGAGACTTTTTTTACCTGAAAGACCGATCTAGTTTCTTCTTGAGTGTAGTACAGGCATGACCAGTTCCAGGAGATACCATAATTTTTCATAAAACGATGTGCTTCAGGAAACCTGCACCTAAGACCATTACAGAATAGATGGTCTGTTGTAGAAGCTTTCCAGATGGTTCCAAGCAAGAGTACTGCACTTAGTTTTGGGAGTTGTGCTTTTACCTTCATGAGAGAGGATAACTGTTGTCTCTACTTCAGCCAGTGGCCAAAAGGATCTGAGGACAGCCTCAAGACGCTGGTGATGGTCATTAGTGGGACCAACATGAATCACGACTTGCAGCTTGCTTCACCCAGTGTATCGATAGTTGTGCCTCCAGAAGATAAGTACTGGTCAGGTCACCTGTCTCTCTGTGTGTTCCACAAATTTCTCTATAAGATCAATTTTTGGGAAAATAAGGATCATGAAAATATAGGTGGAGGTGAATTGAAAAAAAGAAAGGAGGAGGAGAAAGGGGAGGAGGAGGAGTAACACAACCTAAAAACTCTTGTTTCACCTGACCCGAGTCATAGCACCTCATGATGATCACTTGCCAGGGTAATAGTGAAGACCTCAATGGCAATGATGACAGGGATGAAGATCATTGGTACAGGAAAACTGGCAAAAGAGGCAGTACAGCTTTTAGGGATGATGTAAAAGAAATGGAGCATCTGTTCTCTGGGTCAAGTGCGGCTACCAACAGCGTCTGTTCCCCATGTTAAGGGTGACTGGACATTAACTCAATAACATGCCTGGAAGCACGGTGTTTTACAATGAAGCACCAAAGAAACTGGTATAGGCATGTGTATTGAGATATGCAAACTAGCAGAATATGGCACTGTGGTCAGCAACGCCTATATAAGACAACAAGTGTATGATGCAGTTGTTAGATCAGTTACTGCTGTTACAATGGCAGGTTATAAAGATTTAAGTGAGTTTGAACATGGTCTTATAGTTGGCGCACGAGTGATGGGACACAGCATCTCCGAAGTAGTGATGAAGTGGGGATTTTCCCATATGACCATTTCATAAGTGTACCATGAATATCAGGAATCCAGTAAAACATCAAATCTCAGACATCACTGGGGCCGGGAAAAAATCCTGCAAGAACGGGACCAACAACGACTGAAGAGAATCGCTCAATGTGACAGAAGTGCAACTCTTCCATAAATCACTGCAGATTTCAATGTTGGGCCATCAACAAGTGTCAGCATTCAATGAAATACCATCGATATGGGCTTTTGAGGCCGAAAGTCCACTCATGTACCCTTGATGAGGGCATGACACGCAGCTTTACACCTCGATTGGGCCCATCAACACCAACATTGGATTGTTGATGTTTGGAAACATGTTGCCTGGTCAGATGGGTCTCATTTCAAATTGTATCAAGCAGATGGATGTGTACGGATATGGAGACAATCTCATGAATCCATGGATTCTGCATGTCAGCAGGAGATTGTTCAGCTGATGGATGCTGTGTAATGGTGCAGGGCGTGTGGAGTTGGAGTGATATGGGCCCCCTGATATGTTTACATACGACTCTGGCAAGTGCCATGTACGTGAGCATCCTGTTTGATCACCTGCATCCATTCATGTCCATTGTGCAGTCCGGTGGACTTGGACAATTCCAGCAGGACAATGCAACATTCCACACGTCCAGAATTACTACAGAGTGGTTCCAGGACCACACTTCTGAATTTAAACACTTCCACTGGCCACAAAATCCCCAGACATGAATATTATTGAGCATATCTGGGATGCATTGCAACATGCTGTTCAGAAGGGATCTCTAACCCTATGTACTCTTATGGATTTATGGACAGCTATGCACGAGTCATAGTGTCAATTCTCTCCAGCACTACTTCAGACATTAGTCGAGTCCATTCCATGTCGTGTTTGCGGCACTTCTGTGTGCTTGTGGGGGCCCTACACAATATTAGGCAGGTGTACCAGTTTCTTTGGCTCTTCAGTCTAAAAGCCAATCGCCTCCCATAAACTCAGACAATGACATCAAATTTTTCATGAAATTGCCACAGGTGAATAGAGTAAATTGCTCAGAACCTCACACAGATGATTCATAAGTCTAGGATTCTGGGGAAGCAAATTCGAGAAGAAAGAGTAAAGAAATAAGAGAAGCCACATACAACATAAGAACTATGAGACAAGCTGACAACTTTGAGAGACTAGAGTAAGAATTTCATGACATTAAATGGGATATCATTGGTATCTGTAAGACAAATCTACAAGTAGAAAAGGCTGAGACCCTTCCATCAGGTAATGTCATCTTAAGCACTAAATCTTCCATAAATGTAGTTGCTATTCTAGTCAACAGCAATATCATAGAATTCATACACAATGTGGTTTGCATTTCTCCTAGAATTATATATGTATTGTGCTTAGACTGACAGTAAGTTTTCCATGTAGGTCACTCTGGTCTATGCTCCAATCGGAAATTTTGATGAAGAATGAGGCTCAACAATTATACAAAATTATCACTAACTTAAAAGATTCTGTGGAGACACAACAGAGTATCATCATAAGAGATTTCAAGGCACAACTAGGACAAAAGAAAGATAGAGGCTCAGGAACTTTGGGTTAGACTGCAGAAATGAAAGTGGTGAATGAATGCTAGAATATCTTAGAGATGAAATTCTCTATTGCCTGAATACCTTCTTTAAGAAGCCCATCTGACATAAATGGACATGGAAGATCTCTGACGGTCAATTAAAAAGTGAAATAGATTTCACTCACACCAACAAGAAAAAGAACTGCAAAGATGTGTGTCTACTCAATAGGTACGACACCTGAAGCGATCACAGACTAGTTCGAGCGACCTTCACGTTGATCCTCAAACCTGAATGGTCAAAAATAATAAGGAAGCACACTTACAAGAGCAAATGACTTAGGGAAACAGAAAGCATGACTTCAGCGAGCTTTATCTGAAACATTTGGTCCAAAAGAAGATCTAAAGTCCTTAGAAGTAAATGAACTCACTAAGAAAATTACAAAAAGCATCCAGATTACAGCCATCTAGATCCCACTACAGAAATCTAACAAGAGTAGCTGACTTTGAGTTAGCACCACCCAGATCATCAAAGAAAGGAAGAAAATGGACAGGGATCAGCAGAATATACAACTCTGAATAAGACTATCCAGATTGAAATAAGAAAATATCTGAGGAAATTTAACAATAACCTTATTATTGTAAATAGCCAGAACACAAAAATTTTAAAGACCAGCATGTCTACAGAAAGATCAGAATGATGTAAAAAAGAACAAGAAAGGAGAGTGACAGACAGACATAATTTTATTGAAATTGTTAGAGATTTCTCCTCAGAGCTATACACTGTGACCACTGACAGACTATCCAGGGAAGAACAATTAGCCAGGAACAATATAGAGGAAGAAGCACTGGAAGTAATCATTGCTTAAGTTGAGAATGCACTTAAACAACTAAAAAACAAAAAATCCTATGGGGAAGATACGGTGGCTAATGAAATGCTGAAACTAGGTGGAGCCAACTTGCTGGAAGCTGTGAGGATACTGATCAATAAACATACCAATAGTGTATGAATACCATAAAAATAGAGAAGACCTGAAGTGGTACTGCTCTTCAAAAAGGATGATAAGACAAACTTGGAGAACTACCATTCGGTTAGTTTGTTATCATGTCTTTACAAACTCCTGGCTAAAACTGTAACAAATCACCTCACATGAGAACTGGATTTATATCAATCTGTCGAGGAAGTGGGCTTTCGGAAAGGTTTTTCAATAATGGATCACATCCAGAGAAAACAACCAAGTATAACATTAGGATTCCTCTGGCCTTTAAAGATTACTGAAGAGCTTTTGACTCCCTGCAGACTTGAGCAATCATGAAAGCTCTTGAAAATGCCATGGTAAATTCAAGATATATCATCAATAAGATCCTAATTGGCAAAGGAGATAATCAAGGTGAAACCATCTCCCTGAAAATGTTCATCCTTGCATTTGAAAATGTATTCAACTCACTAGACTGGAATAACAGAGGAATAAAAATCAATTCTTATATCTGAACATGAAGATTACGAACAACTAAAGAGTGTGAAGAACTAAATCTGGCCTCTGTAAAGATTATCTTGGACACAAAAATCAGTAAAACAAAAATACTACGACCAGACAACCAGACACTTACATTCAGAAACTAGTCTACAGAAGATGAAGTCTGAATGAATACATCTACCTTGGTCACAAAATTAAACTAGGGAAAAACAACTGACATGGAGAAATTCAGATAGGACTGAGCTGGGCAGCATTCCAAAAGGTAAGATTTTTTATCTTGATCAACAAGGATGTCCCAAATAACGTGAATACTATGTGAATGTTACCAGTTACAACTTGCAGCCTGGAAACAATGAGTCTGATTAAGGCCAAGTAAGACGTTCACAACAAGCCATAGAGTGACATATGCTAAGAAAGTCACTCTTCGGGATAGGATTGTATCAGAGAACATTAGAAGAAAAACAAAGGTGAAAGATGTCTTACAGAGAACTGCAAGCCTGAAGTGGCAAAGGGTTGGACATGTAGCTCAACAAGACCACAGCAGGCGTACCCCTTGAACTGTTTTCTGGAGACCACAGAAACACTGAAGACCACAAAAGAGATGGCTTGATAATGTGAAGCTGTTAGTTGGAACACGATGGTACCAAGTGGCTCAAAATCAACAACAATGGAAACATAAGGAAGAGGCCTAAAAGCAGTGAACTGTGATAGGTTGAAGAAGAAGTTAATTGTAATCTGGATGATGATTAATAGAATTCAGTTAAGGTGGCAGCACATGAGAAAACAGGCAGATGGCCTTCAAAGGATCTCTTCATAACACTGTCACTTGTAACTGGCTTCCATACTCATGTTCCTTAACTTATTAGACCCATGAAAGAACATGATTAGTGATAATTTTATGTGCACTACAGGGTGCCTTGGCAACAATGTGGCTTGTTACCCAGTAATATGTATATGAGTTGTAATGTAATGTGGCTGCATGCTGTTGGTGGCATATAACTTGTGTGGTGTCTTTCTGCCAGACGTATAACGAATGCCATTATGGGGTGTGATGCCTTTACATCACAATATAAGTAGTGTGACAGCCCCAGTATCCTCTAGGAGATGTGTCCTCTGTAGGTCAGCAATGGTGTGTGACATCAGTATTACTGTTCTAGTTTTTTCAGCCTAGATCATCCCGTGCATGTTCAATCAGATTTATGATGGGGAAATGTCAGACTGGCCACTAGATGTGTGATGTTCTCATGTTCAGATACTTGTTCAGCAAGCCAGGTGTTCTCAATCATTATCATGTGAAACACAGTTCCGTACGCACTGAGAAACAGATGCATTTATCATTGGTGGATGTCATCACCACAGATAGCAACCATTTCATTACTATTAGAAAATATATGCTGTCATGTAAATTCACCTACCATGATGACAGACCAGACAAAAACCAAGGTGTTGTCACTGATATCTTTGAACAACATTGGCAGGGTCATAACGTATCTCAGGAGCAGGCCAGATGAACAGATTGTGAGAATCACTCTCTGGGCTAAACTATAACTCATACGTGAATAGAACACTAATTCACTGTTCCCAGACTCACACCAGGTGGGCAACACAGAACATTTTCTAAGTTACGCAGAGTCATTGCGTGAGGGTAATGTATTTGGAAAGTCGTTAATCACAAGGAGTGACTTCTCTAAGTTGATTCTAAACAGCCTAAACAGAGAAATGTGACCCAGAGGCTGTCACAAGTCTTTGGTCAGAGCAGGTGCTGTGCTAATTGGACATCTTTGAGTTATTCAGGCAAGATGATGGTCCCAGTATTGACTTTTAACATAAGGTTGATTTTCCCCACACTGTTGTATTTCTCTTTCCCACTTGGAATCTTCTCCACAGATGTGAAATGATACTACAAACAACATTGACCTCCCAAGTCATCTTGTACAGACTGTGACAGATATTAAATCGCTCAATGGTGTGGATATGCTCTTTGTCATTCAAATGTGTTCTCTGTGCCATACTGCTTCCTTTGACTCCAATACTGGGTGTCAAACGCAGTCAGAAATGCTGTACACAAAAACTATATTCACATGGACTGCTTCAAACACAATATATGATCTCATACTGGTGTGCCCTGCACAGGATAGAGTAACTTGGAGAGCTGCATCAAACCAGTCTTTGGACTGAAGACCACAACAACTGGTGTGCCAAGTATGTCAGGTGTTTCACCGAGTTTTTCCGACACATTTTAGACCTGTAACTAATGAATAAAAGTACATAGTTTAACATTAGTTGTGATAAACAGAAATTACAGATTAATGTACAGTGAGTCCAAAAAGTATTCATCTAGTTGCAATTTTTTTAAAAACTAAGTATACGTCACATAAAAGGAAGGGAACATAAAATGTGAACATCCAGTCATACGCAACAAACCTTGGTAAGCTATTTTTATTGATGGACAAGGAAATATATACATCCATAGCAATAATAAATTTGCCGAAATGGAGAATTTATTCAAGGGCTACTTCAAAAAGTATTCGTCCACTCATTTATTTTTTTTATTTTTTTTTTAATTTACAATCTGAAAAAATGATTTCAATTACAAAAATTAATATTTAGTGGGGTTTTCATTTGCAGCTATTACTGCTTATAGTCGTCTGGGCATCAACCTGACCAAGTTTGCCTTGAGAGAGGCTGGAATTTTGTCCCATTCGTCTTGAAGTGCTTCTGTTAGGTCTCTCTTGTTATAAATGTGTCTTCTCCTGATGCTATCTTCGAGTACTTTCCAAAGGTGTTCAATACGATTAATGTCTGGGCTCTGAGGAGGGGTGTTAAGTTGTTTTGGGGTATTGTACAGGAGCCACAGCGTTTTATTTAGAGCCGTATGCTTTGGGTCGTTATCTTGTTGAAAAATGTAATTTCCTTGCAGACCTAATTTTTCGGCACTAGAATTCACATTGTGCTCTAAAATGTTGATATACATATGGTGATGCATTGTACCTTCTATGAAATGTAATTTTCCAACACCTGCATCACTCATACAGCCCCAAACCATCAGGTAGCCATCATTGTGTTTAACCATTGGCACAAGATTGCAGGGCAACATCTCCGCATTCTTCTTATGCCACACCAATCACCTGCCATCTGACCCACATACGTTCTATTTACTCTCATCAGGAAATATTACTTTATTCCAGAAGTCTTCCTTTATGAATCTATGTTCCATTACAAAATGAAGATGTTTCTTTCAATTCTGCTCACTGACCCAAAATTTCTTGCGAGATACCTGGCTGTGATACCCATATGTTTTGAAGGTTTTTCTGATTGTGTTGGCACATACCTTCTTTCCCCTAGACGCTAACTCCCCAGCCAACTTAGGAGCACTGATTTTAGGTTTCTTCTTCATTTTGCTCATGATAAATCTCATGTCTGCATCAGTCAAAATGTGAGGGCGTCTGGTATGCGGTTGGTTTCTTAATGATCTAGGTCTACCGAGTACTTTAGCAATCTTGTAAGAAGATTTGCACTCATTATGTAAGCGCAGAATAAGTTTCCTTTCGATCTCACTACCCTTACGGACCATGGCGCTAATTGCACTGTATCGGCACCATTCAGAACCACAACAGAGTGGGGCTGCGCACTATTGACTCTAGTGTGTACTTCTTACATGACTGGCTCTTTAGATTTTGTATACATTTCTCTTCGTGTTACACAAACTTTGTTTTATAAAGATATGCAGCTAGACAAATACTTTTTGGACTCACTGTATATACAAGGGACTAACCTTGTTGCGTTCCTGTCGCAGTCTTTCACTAGCATCAACACGGGGTTCAGCTACTTCCTCTGCATCCACTTTTGCAGCTGTTATCTCACGATCATGCTGTTCTGCACTGCGCTCTGCCTCACGCTGCTGGCTGATGGTACGAGTGCGTTCCTCAATACGTGCTTCACGTTTTGCAGCTTCTGCCAACTGCAGGATTAGTATAAATTTACAGTTATGTAGTAGTAGATTATTCACAAATAGAGTTATGTTCTAGTCTACGTGCAACCAAAATTTCTACAAAAATTTCACATTAAAATTAAATAGTAAAACAAAAGTTATTACATGAATACTATTGGGCCTCCTCCCGGACAAAATGAAAAACTGGATAACATCAAAAGCTATCAAAGTGGAAGATACAGCAGTGGAAAGTATTCAGAACTGAATGAGTTTAGTAGTTGATAGTTGATATTCTTATGAAAAATAAAGAGAGATTGAACATTACAGTTCAGCTTTCAAATTTATTTGTTCATTCTCTTTCTCTCTCTCTCTCTCTCTCTCTCTCTCTCTCTCTCTCTCTCTCTCTGTGTGTGTGTGTGTGTGTGTGTGTGTGAACATACTCTTCATTTCACTACACATGCTGTCAAGAGCATTGTCACAATAAGCTCATTTCACAATGTGAGTCTGTATGTTATAAAGTAAAACAGGAAATAGAGACAGGGTAGGGAGGCTACAGGGTTTGATAGGTATATCACTGAAATTACTTGTATGAAGCAAGGATAATGTAAGAGACCTCTTCAGGGAACACCACCTTGTCATAACACGGAGTGTGCACGTAGAGAGGTTTGCACATTTGCACAAAGCTTAAGGCTATGCCGGTGGTAGCGTAGACCCTGGCAGGGTCTCCCAAGCCGGACAGGCCTCAGTGGACGAACCTGACAAAGTGTGTCCCACAACACCCCATCTCTTCCAATATTCTTTTCCCCAGCTCAAAGTCTAACATGATCCATATTGGGAGGTTCGTGGCATATGGAAATGAAAATGGATATGAGCATTTGGCGTCATTGGCCGGGAGGCTCCTTACGGGGCAGGTCCAGCTGCCTTGGTGCAGGTCTTATTACATTCGACGCCATATTGGGCGACCTGCGCACCAGATGGGAATGAAATGATGATGAAGACAACACAACACCCAGTCCCAGAGTGGAGAAAATCCCCGGCTCAGCTGGGTATCGAACCCAGGCCCCTTAAGACGGCAGTCTGTCACGCTGACCATTCTGCTATCGGGGCGGATGGCACATGGAAAGATGTGTCATGAATGGAATCTCAGGGATAGTGGGTGACCTCCTGAGTAATTAGCCTTACACCAGCTTGGTGTTAACCCAACATATCCCCAATGCTCATGGGATCAATATGGAAAACACAGAAAAAAATTAAAAACTGAGGGACTTATTAATACCTCAAATACCCAAACATTAGGTATGTGAGGTATTATCAAGTCCTTCAGTTTTTTAATTATGGACACACGTACAACCGAACATGGGTGTAGGCTTTTCCACAATTGAATTGGAGGACAAATCAGTGCAAGATGTAAAAAATGCCACTGAGAAGCTGGGCCAGATCAAGATCAAAGCATTGCCAGGGGAGAAGACTGTCTCAGAGTGAAGGGGTAAAAAGACCCCTGCCACTTGCAAGAACTGGAGAGAAAGAGAAAAGACTTCATTACTCCCATTTCCCAGGATAAATGAATACAAAACAAGCTGTGGCAGAAACAGGGAAAGAGACCTACAATACTGCAGCCTCAATTTTTAGAATAGCAGTAGTCCAATATGGATATATAATTGTTCACACCACCTCACAGCACACGGAGCTACTTCACATGACTCTCTCTGAAAAGTCTGGGGAAGATGCACATGAAGTCCTCAAATTCAGGAAGGTCTACCTTGACCAAATGTGGCTTTGTCTGCATGGGGGTGAGAACAGTAGACTGGCTAAAGGAGATGGTGCCCATGATACCTCAGTGGGAGGAAGTGAAGCTGCTGGTCAAGACAGCAGAGGAACACTCTATGACTGTGAAGATCTATGTACATAGATTACTTAAGGATGGTACTAGAAAGACCATGTCCAAGAAAGTATGGATGCAGAACCAGAAAATGGATAATTAATCAGAAGGTTACATCTGACAGCCAAACCCTTATGGTGGAATTCTGTGAGAAATCCCCAAAGTCAATGTGTGAGCAGTGCCAGAACTGAATTTAGATTTCTAGCAGGTTACTGTCAGGGTGCTTAAGGGCTTCAGAAGTGACAATTGCAGCAAGTTGGTGGCTGGAAGTGTTGCAGATAAACTTAAGGGGCCACTGCTGCTTTGAGTCGCCTTCTGGAAAGACAGTAGGTGAACGTGGCCCTGACCCAGGAATCCTGCTTACATACACAGATTGTATAACGCCTTGGAGGAACTGGGAGTGAGCTTGATTTATGATAGATAAAGGAAAAAAAACTTGTATTTTTGTTAGAAACAAAATTTAATTCATGCCTGTGGTGAATTTCTGTTCCAGGGACTTAGTGATGATCAGGATGAAACAGTGCAAGGGAGGAAGCACGGGGTAGTTTGTACTGGCCTCAGTTTACCTTCCTTGTGAGGACAGTACTTCTCCTTCCCAGGAAGTGGTGAGATTGGAAGACAGCTGGTTGCAGCTGAATGAACGACTGTTGGTTGGATGTGATGTCAAGACCACAAACTGGTGTGTGGAAGCTGCAATACCAGCAGCAACGTGATTACCTACTTGAATCTAGAGGTTTTTAGCAGGGGTAAGAAACCTACTTTCAGGAACAGATCACGGGTCCATCTTAGCTAGCTACCTCAAACAATGGCATATAGGGATGGAGCCACCCTTATCTGAGCAGATGCATATTAAGTTTGGAGTTGAAATGGGTGTCAGAAAGTCTAGGAAAACAGATTGGGGCTCTTACAGAAGAGACCTAAACTGATGATTATCTGAAGTTAAAATTCTGCATAACACTGCAAGAGCTGATAAGTATGAGAATTATCGCACAACAGCTTAACAGCAGATGCATCTAAGTTGTCAATAAGAATAAAATACAGAAAAATTGAAAATAAAATTGAGGATGCATTAGATGATGATCAGTTTGGCTTTAGAAAGGTAAAGGCACCAGAGATGCAATTCTAATGTTGCAGTTGATAATGGAAGCAAGACTACAGAAAAATCAACACACATTCATAGAATTCGTTGAACAGAAAAGAGCATTCGACAATGTAAGATGTTGCAAGATGTTCAAAATTCTGAGGAAAATATGGGTAAGCTATAGAGAAAAATGGATAATATACAACGTGTACAAGAGCCAAGAGGGAATAATAAGAGTGGACGACCAAGAAGGAAGTGCTCAGATTAAAAAGGGTGTAAGACAAGAATGTAGTCTTATGCCCCTACTATTCAATCTGAACATCGAAGAAGCAAGACGGAAATAAAAACAGGTTCAGGAGTGGAATTAAAATTCAAGGTATCAATGATGCAAATCGCTGATGACATTACTATCCTGAGTGCAAGTGAAGAAGATTTACATGATCTGCTGAATGGAATGAACAATCTAATGAGTACAGAATACAGACTAAGATAAAATCAAAAAAAGATGAAAATAACGAGAAGTAGCAGAACTGAGAGCAGCGAGAAACTTAACATCGGGATTGATAGTCATGAAGTACATGAAGTTAAGAAATTCTACTACCTAGGCATCAAAATAACCAATGATGGATGGAACAAGGAGGACATCAAAAGCAGATTACCACTTTCAAAAATGGCATTCCTGGCTAAGAGAAGTCTACTAGTATCAAATATAGGTTAATTTGAGGAAGAAATTTCTGAGAATGTATGTCTGGAGCACAGGATTGTACAGTGGTGGAACATGGACTGTGGGAAAAACAGAACAGAAGAGAATTGAAGCATTTGAGATGTGATCCTACAGACGAATGTTGAAACTCAGGTGGCGTAATAAGGTAAGGAATGAGGAGGTTCTGCGCAGAATCAGACAGGAAAGGAATATGTGGAAAACACTGACAAGGAGAAGGTACAGGATGAGGGGACATCTGTTAAGACATCAGGGAATAACTTCAATGGTACTTGAGGGAGCTATAGAGGGCAAAAACTGTAGAGAAAGTTTGGAACACATCCAGCAAATAGTTGACGATGTACGTTGCAATTCTGAGATGAGGAGGTTGGCACAGGAGAGGAAGTCATGGTGGCGGGTCACATCAAACCAACCACAAGACTGATGACAAAAAAACACCAAGCTAATCGACAATGTCAGTATAGAAACAGGGATTAGCAATCATGATGTCATTATAGCAACTGTAAAGACGAAAGTTAACAAATCAGTCAAGAAGGCTAGGAAAGTGTTTCAGCAAGACAGAGCAGATAAGCAGTTATTAGTGTTTCACGTGGACAGCAAATTGGCATTACTCAGTTCCAATAAGATGAATGCAGAGGAATTATGGGCAAAGTTTAAGCAGATTGTAAATTGTGGTCTCGAGAGTTAGGTGCCAAGTAAAGGGATAAAGGATGGAAAAGACCCACCACAGTTTAATAACAAAATTTGTAGGATGCTGAGGAAGCAGAAGCTGTTGCACTCCAGGTTCAAAAGGGGATTTACAAATGACAACAAGCAAAGGTTAGTAGAGATTAGTGTGTCTGTGAAAAGATATATGCGCGAAGCATACAACATCTACCACCGTCACATCTTAATGGAGGATCCGGCAGAGAACTTGAGAAAATTCTGGTCATAAGCAAAATCACTAAGTGGGTCTAAGGCTTCCATTCAGTCCCTTGTTGACCAGTCTGGTGTGGCAGTAGAAGATAGCAAAATGGAGCTGAAGTTTTAAATTTCACGTTCAAGAAATCATTCACGCAGGAGAAACATATGTACATAGCGTCATTTGACCATGGGACAGACTCCCATATGGAAAACACAGAAATAAGCATATGTGGCATAGAAAAGCAACTTAAAGATTTGAAAACAAATAAATCACAAGGTCTGGGTGGAATCACAGTTCGATTTTACAAAGAGTACTCTACGGCATTGGTCCCTTACCTACCTTGCATTTATCATGAATCTCTTCGGTTTATTGGGAGAATTTTAGGAAAAAGTGGTTCACCTGTAAAATGGTTCAAATGGCTCTAAGCACTATGGGACTTAACTTCCAAGGTCATCAGTCCCCTAGAACCTAGAACTTAGAACTACTTAAACCTAACTAACCTAAGGACATCATCACACACATCCATGCCCGAGGCAGGATTTCAACCTGCGACCGTAGCGGTCGCGCGATTCCAGACTGTCGGTTCACCTGTAAAGCTGTAAAGGAGACCACATATAGGATGTTGGTGCAAGTACTGCTTGAGAGTTTGGGACCCGTACCAGGTCAGATTGAAGGAAGACATCGAAGAAATTCAGAGGAGGGCTCCTAGATTGGTTACAGGTAGGTTTGAACAAGACGTGTTACGGAGATGCTTCAGGAACCCAAATGGAAATCCCTGGAGGGAAGGCAGCATTCTTTTTGGGAAACAATATTGAGGAAATTTACAGAACTGGCATTTGAAGCTGACTGCCAAATGATTCTGCTCCCACCAACATATATCGCATGTAAGGACCATGAAGATAAGATACGAGAAATTAGGGCCCAAACAAAGGCGTACGGACAGTCATTTTTTCCTCACTCTATTTGCGAGTGGAGCAGGAGAAATGACCAGTAGTAGTACATGGTACCCTCCATCAAGCACCTTACGGTGGCTTCTGCAGTATCTACTGCATAAAGATGTAGATTAACATAGCTGTTTGGTTCTATTAGATAAATGAATTATACTGTTCCTGATCATTTTTGTACTGTGCTTTGAAATGTTGGGTAAGGTGACCTAAATATAAGCTATTTAAAAGCAAAGAGTACCAAGTACACATACACAAAAATGTAAGTTAGGAAATAAAAGCTGTTTTAAAAGACACTGTATATGATTTTTAATGTTACATATGTTGACTAAAAGACAATAAAAACATTGTATCATTTTTTGGATTGATAATCTTAGAAGAAAGATTAAGAAAAGGCAAACCTACGTTTCTAGCATTTGTAGACTTAGAGAAAGCTTTTGACAATGTTAACTGGAATACTCTCTTTCAAATTCTGAAGGTGGCAGGGGTAAAATACAGGGAGCAAAAGGCTATTTACAATTTGTACAGAAACCAGATGGTAGTTATAAGAGTCGAGGGGCATGAAAGGGAAGCAGTGGTTGGGAAAGGAGTGAGACAGGGTTGTAGCCTCTCCCCGATGTTATTCAATCTGTATATTGAGCAAGCAGTAAAGGGAACAAAAGAAAAATTCGGAGTAGGTATTAAAATTCATGGAGAAGAAGTAAAAACTTTGAGGTTTGCCGATGACATTGTAATTCTGTCAGAGACAGCAAAGGACGTGGAAGAGCAGTTGAACGGAATGGACAGTGTCTTGAAAGGAGGATATAAGATGAACTTCAACAAAAGCAAAACGAGGATAATGGAATGTAGTCAAATTAAATCGAGTGATGCTGAGGGAATTAGATTAGGAAATGAGACACTTAAGGTAGTAAAGGAGTTTTGCTATTTAGGGAGTAAAATAACTGATGATGGTCGAAGTCGAGAGGATATAAAATGTAGACTGGCAATGGCAAGGAAAGCGTTTCTGAAGAAGAGAAATTTGTTAACATCGAGTATAGATTTAAGTGTCAGGAAGTCGTTTCTGAAAGTATTTGTATGGAGTGTAGCCATGTATGGAAGTGAAACATGGACGATAACTAGTTTGGACAAGAAGAGAATAGAAGCTTTCGAAATGTGGTGATACAGAAGAATACTGAAGATAAGGTGGGTAGATCATGTAACTAATGAGGAGGTATTGAATAGGATTGGGGAGAAGAGAAGTTTGTGGCACAACTTGACTAGAAGGAGGGATCGGTTGGTAGGACATGTTGTGAGGCATCAAGGGATCACAAATTTGGCATTGGAGGGCAGTGTGGAGGGTAAAAATCGTAGAGGGAGACCAAGAGATGAATACACTAAGCAGATTCAGAAGGATGTAGGCTGCAGTAGGTACTGGGAGATGAAGAAGATTGCACAGGATAGAGTAGCATGGAGAGCTGCATCAAACCAGTCTCAGGACTG
The DNA here is from genome assembly GCF_023898315.1 of Schistocerca nitens. Taxonomy (NCBI): domain Eukaryota; kingdom Metazoa; phylum Arthropoda; class Insecta; order Orthoptera; family Acrididae; genus Schistocerca; species Schistocerca nitens. The sequence goes on along the minus strand of NC_064617.1, from coordinate 717,642,089 downwards.
AAGACCACAACAACAACAACAACAACAACAATCTTAAATATGATACAGCTGCATCAAAATATGACACACATTGGATATCCTTATGTACACTGAAGAGCAAAGGTTGAGGTCTTAAAAATGAGGTAGAGAACCCAAGAACCCCAAAACTGATATATATGTACAGCAGAACTAGGGTTTTCCTGTTGAGGTGGTTTCTAAGATACTTATAGCACAAAACCTATGTCTCAGAGTGAACTACAAAAATTTCTTTGATTTTTTAATTTCTAATAATATAAATGTAACCAACAACGGATGGGAACCATTTACCATTATACTTAAAATTTAAAAAAAAAAAAAATTAATAGATACATGAAATAGAATCACTATCTTACCCCCCACCCCACCCCCAATGAACAAAAATAGGGACATTGTATTTCCCACACCACCAGAAAAATGAAGGATTTGCAATTTCCATATCACACCACTCTTATTGACATGCAAAACATCTTATTAATTTAATTTAAAAACTATTTTGTCCACATCTACAGAATCTAGAGATATAATTCTAGGTCATTTTACAGTACTTTTTGTATGGTGCAGACATATCTGCAGCTGTATGAATTCCCCTTTCCTCCTAATTTAGCCAAAATCTAATCTCCTCTACCTACATTTGCTGGATTAATCATTACAATAAGCATCTAGTGTGGGCTCTTCGAAGGGGTTGACATCATCCAGGCTATCGTCATTCTTCAAAGAGATGCTGCAAATAAATGTAAGAAAACTATAGGCCTATATCAAAACATTTCATTCTACCTTATACATGTCAGAATGTAACCAGTAAATACCTATAAGAGAGATCAGGGAAAAAGAATACTTGCAAATTTTCTTTCCCCAGTTAATATTTGAGTAAGATCGTGTGCATCCACCACCAGAATCTGACACACAAGCAGTAACATGAAAACCTAGCACAGTCTATACCACCTGGCACATTAACGTCAACAATAGCAAGAAATGCAGCACAACAACTCTTGCATTATTGCCAACAACAGCAAGAAACATAATTCAGTGTATATAACTGCATTATCAAGAAGATTTTGCATATCACTTTTAGGAATCAACAACAACATATTCTGGAACTGAGCATATCTTATTTAAGAATTATATTAATTGCTTAATAACTATATCCATATAATAAATTTAACAATAATTAATAACCCAGCGCGCAGAGCACAATATTCTGTATTTGTAACAACTGTGTGCACATTTATTTTTAAGTCCAAAAATGCTGTTTGTCGAAATTAATTTTTTCCTGAAAAGAGAAATTCGTAATGGCAAAACAAGTTATGACTAACCATTCCTAAACAATGGCAGCATAGGCCTAAATCACAGTAGGAATATTTGTAACAATACTGTGAAAAGGATAGTTGCTACTCACCATACAGTTGAGGTTCTGAGTCGCAGATAGGTACAACACTGCGTAAGACCAATTACACAGGCCAATGACGGAAAAACTTTTTTGCTGAAAATACCTTATTCTTATGTTTTTAGGGTGGGAAATCCAAATATGATACTTAAAAACTGTATTACCCACCATTTCTTCACATTTTACAGTTAAATTTATTAAACTTAGTGATTTTTTAAAAGAATTTAACAGCTTTTTTATAGTCAAAATAATTTTAAGAGGAGGCGTAATGAATGTAGATGACATTGGTAGCACTGCTGAAAAACATTTGCTGGCAAAAAAAGGTCGATTCTATTTTTGTGTTTACGGATGGTGTTTTGCTTACCTCACTATCCCATTTCCTGCACATGTGCTCAGTACAATGTCTAATCGTGGTTGTAAAAACTCTGCTGACAGTTTTGTTATATTTGTGGTGAATTTGTGATTAAAAAGAACACCAAAAAAACATTACAGATTTTTGAAAAGGTTTATCTATCATACTTTGGATCTAAACTTGGTGATCAAGATAAATCTTGGGCGCCGCATAATGTATGTTGTGTGCATGTTGAAGTTCTGAGAAAATGGTCAAAAAAGGAGAAAAAAGCCTTTAGATTTGCTGTTTGTATGATATGGAGAGAGCCAAGAAATCATTCCGATGATTGCTACTTTTTGCAGTGTTCACATTACTGGTCATAATTCGAAAAACAAGAAGGTAATAAGTTACCCTAACTTTCCGTCCGCCATCTGACCAGTAGGGAATGGTGAAGATTTGCCAATTCATGAACCACCAGATGGCTTAAATTCTATTCCAACAGAAGTATTTTCTGATGTACAATGTGATTTAGATGAACCAGATGATGATGAATTCCATTGTAATACAGAAAGTCTAGAGCCCAAATTGTTTACTCAGACCAAGCTTAACGATTTGGTTAGGGATTTGGGCTTAATGAAAGAAAAAGCTGAGTCGCTTAGCTCTCGATTACAAGGAAAGAACTTATTGACAGTTGGAAGCAGCATATACATGTACAGAAAGAGAGAGCAGTAATTTTCCAAGTTCTTTCAACAAGAAGGTGATTTAGTGTACTGCTCACACATTCCTGGTCTGATGAATGAGTTTGGTACTGAATACAAAAAGGAGAACTGGAGGCTGTTTGCTGATTCATCCAAAACTATTTTAAAGGTTACAATGGTAACATGTATGCGTCTATAACTGTTGGACACTCTGTACATGGAAGAAAGCTATGAAAATCTAGAAATAGTGCTAAATAAAATAGGCTATCCTGCTCATTATTGGATTATATGTGGCGATCTAAAAGTAACATGCATGCTCCTTGGTCAGCAAGGTGGCTTTACCAAATTTCCATGTTTCTTGTGTGAATGGAACAGTAGGGCTAGGAATCAACACTGCTGCAGAAAGAACTGGCCTGTGAGGGAGTCTTTAAGACCTGGCGAGAAGAACATTCAAAGCAAAAACCTCGTAGATCCAAAAAACGTACTCCTACCACCTCCACATATAAAGTTAGGCCTAATGAAACAGTTTCTAAAGGTGTTGCCTAAAGATGGACTACGTTTTAGGTATCTCTGCCAAAAGTTTCCACACCTTTCAGAAGCTAAACTAAAAGAAGGTGTCTTTGTCAGACCTGCAGATCTGACATTAGAAAATTGATGTTTGATGTTAACTTTGAATCCACAATGACCTTAAAGGAGAAAGAAGCATGAGTATCATTCAGGCAAGTCGTTATGAAGTTCTAAGGACATGAAAAAGACCCAGAATACATTCCTATTATAGCTACAATGTTAAAGAAGTTTAAAACTTTAGGATGATTAATGTACCTGAACGTTCACTTTTTGAACAGTCACCTGGATTACTTCCCGGACAATATGGGAAATGTTAGTGAGGAGCAAGAAGAGCATTTTCACCAGGACATTAAAGTGATGGGAAACACTACCAAGGCCGCTGGAACACCAACACGATGGGGGACTACTGTTTATCACCTCACCGAGAAGTTCAGCAAGTGTCTCATCGTAGAAAAAGCTACACAAGAAGCTTCAAAGAAAAATGAGAAAGAAAATAAAACCAATTCCAGCTGACAAGTGAAACCTCTATTAACACATATCATTGTTTTAAGAAGCTTAATGTAAATACAAACCATGCTTATGTTGTAACAAAGCATTTCATTAATTTCCCTGTTTACCGTATAGCATAGGATTTTTAAACTATATAATAAAAAGCATACTGTTCGAAAACTATGGGTGATACAAAAAAAAAATAAGGCTAGATTTGGATTCAGCTCATAAAAATCTATAAAGATCAGCTATCAAAGTAAAAAAAGTTTTTCAAAAAATATTTTCATTGGCCTGCGTAATTTTTAATAACTGTTGGTGCATTTACTAACTGTTGGAATGTAATAGGAATATATGTGGTAGGTATGGTTTTCCTATAATCAGACTGGGTGCCTTTTAAGATTTTAACCGTGTCTGTTTTAGGACACAATACCCTAATTGTACAGTTTCCTTATGAATCATTAATGTAATTGTAAATTACCCCTTCTGACCTGTTCCATTCCTTTGCGCTATATACTGAACACATAGAATATGTTTGTAGGTGTGTTACACACTTGATAGCATCGGGGGATGTTGGGATGAAGAAATTTCACGAGAGGGAGGTAACTACAAATTTACTATGGGACTGGGCTAAGAGATATGCAAGCAAGCATATTACTTGAACATGTTAATATCACTAGGAAAAAAATACTGTGTGAATGAAGAACTGTGAGATGAATAAAGATAAGCAATGACTGCACGAAGGAGACACTGAGCACTGCTTAAGCACATACGCATTATGTTTAACACTGCAGCGTTCAGGTTTCAAACTTAAGTCATTCATCAATGATCAGAATTTCTTTATGCTGAGAGGTCACGTTTACCAATTTCATTTTTTATCTTCAATGTTACATTATACAAGTGACCAGAGATCATATAACCCACTGTTATCAAATCACGAATCAGTTTTTATGTGGAAACAGTAGATTATGATTAGTGTAGGTTCATGTGTTTTATCAAACAATGGAAAATCCAGGATGAGCTGTAACAGTATTACAAAAAGGACAGTTGCTACTCACCATATAGTGGAGATGCTGAGTCATAGATAGGCACAACAAAAAGACTGTCAGAAAGTGAGCTCTTGGCCAACAAGGACTTTGTTGAAAATAGACAACACACACACACACACACACACACACACACACACAACCACAGTCTCTGGCAGCTGAAGCCAGTCTTCAGTCTCGTTTCAGCTGCCAGACTGTGGTCATATGTGCGTGAGCTGCATTTGCATGAGTGTGTGTTGTCTATTTTTGACAAAGGCCTTCTTGGCCAAAAGCTCACTTTCCGACATTCTTTTCGTTGTACCAATTGCGACTCAGCATCTCTGCTTCATGTGTTTTATTCCACACTTGTTGAGCATGTATATGTAATCAAATGAAGTGGTTGGTGGTTAAGTTCATTTATAGTTTAATAACACGAGCAGGAAATTACTGAGAAAGAAAACACACATGCACAGCAGGTTGGGATGGGCTCATGATGAAGGCAACAAGCATCAGTTGTTTTTTCTCCAACAGTCATTAAAAATTATTGGTCATCAGTGTAGAAGTTTATTGACTGCACCGGTACTATAATGGTTAAGAGTTACAGGTTGAAATTTGGAATTTATTTAGTTATGAAAACCACACTACAATTCCTCTACTGAAACATCACATTGAGAAATATCTTTCACTATCTATATTTATGAGACTCTGGGGATAGAGATGATCAGGTGAATTTTACATTTCTTCCTGTCTTGAGGATTTGCTATAAATAAATAGTTTTGAGCAAAACCCAATTATGATAAGAATGAATATATCACATGAAACAGACAGAAGATATTGAAAAAGTTAAAAGATAAGCAGCATAATTTGTGATAGGACTGTTTGGTAATCAGTACACTGAAATCATCCAGTACCCAAAAAAAGAAACATGGGCAGCTTATGTAGGGCAACTCTTGAATTTTAAGAATGTGCCTTCACGGAAGTCTAAAACACACACACACACACACACACACACACACACACACACACACACAAATCACGCCGAAGCATGGTCATTGCATTTGAGAAACTAAACCCCAAACAGAAGTCTATGGTAACTACTTTTTGCAAATGAATCCATGAATGCTATCAACAGGTGTGTACCAAGCAACACTGTCTGAGTTTCTGTTATATACAATGTAGTGTACTGCTGAATGCGAGTACACATGCTATATAAATATATTGTCCTTATATGATACATCTTGAAATGAAAATAATTAATGATAACTGTGATTATATGTTTTCTCTTGTGCTAATATTTAGGAGACCAGGAAATTCCATTTAGAAAGCAAAATAGCTGTGCCATTCACAGATTTTTCTCCTACCTCCCTCTTATGCCTCTCTTCTTCCAGCTTCCGCCGCTCTTCCTCACGACGTTTCCGTTCCTCAGCTTGACGTTGCTGTTCTTCCCTCTGTTCACGTTCCCAAAACTGGTCGCGCTCATGAACATCAATTTCTTGGCGTGGGATAACACGTTTGTATGTGGTTCCCTGAAAGCCAAACACATACATTTGTTTTAAGGCATAATTTATAAGGTTCATTCATTGCCTTATATCATAAATTTTAGTATTTCTATTCAGTGATTAACATTTATCAGGAGGTAATTAAGGACACTTACAATAGCAAGATTAACCTCTCTTATAAAACTCAATTACTACTGCACACTGAAAGCGCTTCAGTACATCTATATAATGATAATACACTAAGAAGCAATTCCATGAAACTCTCTCTTTTGCAGGAACTAAAGTACAAACAATTACACACAAATCTACTCACAACAGGTCCAGCATCATTTGTGTTGTCGGCTCTTTCCTTAAAGCTATATGCTGAGCCTGTGGACTTGGCTACTTTTTCAATTATGAGTTGGGGATCCACTTCTTCCTCATTTCGTGCATTCATGGTAACGTGAGCACCCTTGAAAAAGGCAGCCACATCACGAACATGGTTGGCACATGTCCCCTTGCGTCCCAATGGTGCACCTTCACCCTGCTAAGGAAATTGAATAAAAATACTAAGTATATGGCAAAATTAAGACAAGTCTGTTTTGCGTATTTACTGTTTTCTTTCATTCACTGTACATATTTACTGTTTTCTTTCTTTCACTGTACTGGGTACTACTATTACATCTACTTCTATCTGATTACTCTGCAATTCACACTTAAATGTTTTGCTGAGGATTCACAAAATCACTTTCAGATTGTTCCACTCTTGAAAAGCACATGGGAAAAATACATATCTACATATTTCCATGTGAGTTTTGAGTTCTCTTATTTTATTATGATGGTTATTTCTCCGTGTGTAGGTTGTAGTCAACAAAATATTTTGCATTCAGAGGAGAAAGTTGGTGATCAATATGTTGTAAAAAAATCCTGTTGCAGTGAAAAATGTTTTTATTTTAATGACTGCCACCCCAACTCATGTATCATATCCATGGTACTTCCTGTCCCCTATTTCATGATAATGAAATGGCACAAAACTCTGCCACAGCCCAAAGCTGTAACCTGGCCGCCATCACTGCCAGCAGCTGTGGATGGAGATATGGTGCTGCAGCAACACTTTGTTTTGGGACACTTTTGCAATAACCTCCATCCGAGTAACACCATCTGCACCACATCTCTGTTCGAGATGTTTCAGTGCTACACAGAAACATGGATTCTTCTGAATAGGTCAGTGCCAGACAGTGGTATTTAAATTGCTGGAGCCAGCCCATCATCAGCTGGGTCACTTAATGACGCACAGCCTGGGTCAGTCGACATCATACTAATGATGCAGCTGCCACTGATGCCTCCAGAACACAAACTATCAACCACTGACTGACTGCCTGGGCTCCTCACAATCTCTGAAACCTCCCCCCCCCCCCCCTCTCCCAAGTGATCCCATTCACAATGTCGAGGAGGTTCTACTGGTAGTTGTCAGAAACACTGGATGTAGCCTGCCAGAAGTTGTGTTATACATAATCAACATTAAATGAAACCTCTTGCCCAGGTCTGGAGGCAATCCATGGCACCTTCTGACCACTGACTGAAGGAGTGAAGGAAGGTACTCATCTCAGGTGGTGTAAGCACAAGTCACGATCAGTGCCAACACCCCAGATTTTGAGAAGAAATTGGACTACTCAAAGCAAACAAAGCACCAGACTTTAATATAATTCCTTTTAGATTCCATAGTCTACACACTGCAGAAATATCTCCTTCACTAGTTTGTGTCTTAAGAATTACCCATGCAGTAAACAGACATATTTAACTGGAAATGAACATGTCACCAACTTCCTTTATTTTTCCTCAAAAAAAAAAAAAAAAAAAAAAAAAAAGAGGGGGGTGGTGGGGGGGGGGGGGGGGAGGAGACGACACACACACAAAATTATGCACCATTATTGCTAACATATGCCTGCTGCATGATTCTAGATATTATAAACTTGAACGTTATGGTCAGCCTGATGAAAAAGAAGATTTTCTCAAATAATCAGTTTGGATTGAGGTATAATGTGATGCCTTGATAATAATACCTCTAGGTGAACAGGTAGTTTCTGTGTTACCAGATTTCTAAATGACGTCTAATCGCAAATTGACAATGTTGACTTATAGCCAAGATTAAATTAGATTACATTACACTGAGGTGACAGAAACCATGGGATACTTCCTAAAATACTGTGTTGGACCTCCTTTTGTCTGGCATAGTGTAGCAGCTCGATGTGGCATGGGCTCAACAAGCTGCTGTAAGTTCCCTGCAGAAATATGAGTCATGCTGCCTCTATAGCTGTCTATAACTGCGAAAGTGTTGCTGGTGCAGGATTTTGTGCATGAACCGACCTCGATATATGTCTTTGTCTATAACTGCGAGCAATTTGGATGGCCAAATCATTTGCTCGAAGTGTCCAGAACGGCCCAGTAACATGGTGCATTGTCACCCATAAAAATTCCATAGTTGTTTGGGTACCTAAGATTTATGAATGGCTGCAAATGGTCTCCAAGTAACCAAACATAGTCATTTGCAGTCAGTGATTGATTCAGTTGGAACAGGGGACGCAGTAAATTCCATGTAAACATAGCCCACGCCATTATGGAGCCATCACTGCCTTGCACAGTGCCTTGTTGACAACTAGGGTCTACAGCTCATGGGTTCTGCACCACACTCGAACCCTACCATCAGCTCTTACCAACTGAAATTGGGACTCATCTGCCCAGGCCACAGTTTTCCAGTTGTCTAGAGTCCAAATGATATGATCATGAGTCCAGGAGAGGCACTGCCTGCGAATTCGTGCTGTTAGCGAAGGCACTCTCATCAGTAGTCTGCTGCCACAGACCATCACCACCAAATTTTGATGATCTATCCTAACAGGCACATCTCTCGTATATCCCACATAGATTTCTGCAGTTATTTCACGCAGTGTTTCTTGTGTGCTAACACTGACTGTTCTATGCAAATGCCACTGTCGTCAGTCATTAAGTGAAGGCCGTTGGCCATTGCATTGTCCATGGTGAGATGTAATGCCTGAAATTTGGTAGTCTCAACACACTCCTGACACAGTGGATCTCTGAATATTAAATTCCCCAACAATTTCCAAAATGGAATCTCCTGTGTGTCTAGCTCCAGCTACCATTCCACATTCAAAGTCTCCTAATTCCTGGTGTGTGGCCATAATCATGGCAGACACATTTTTACATGAATCATCTGAGTACAAATGACAGCTCCGCCAATGCACTGTGCTTTTATACCTTGCGTATGTGATACTACTGCCATCCGTATATGTACATCTCAGTATCCCGTAACTTTTTTCACCTGGGTGCAGATGTACATCTTGTACTATAGAGCCACAGTTAGGAGATCCTCAAGGATGCTGTGGAACATGCCAGAAAACAAGAATACATAATAAATATTTAAAAAGAGAAAAAAGATATGTTAATGTACCTTCCAAAAACCCCTAGTGAAATTGCCCGCTCATGGGTGTGGAATAAGTCAAAAAATCCCAAATACATCTTCATGTAAAAGGTAATAACAAAAATGTTACCAAACATGTAAATGTTCAATACATTGACGAGGTGCATAAGATAATTCTTAGGCTATTGTATGCAAGCGTTAGCAAACAGAAAAATCAGTTTACAACACTTATTTAAATTGATCACATTAATGCACTGAAAATATACGTCAGTTAGGGATTTTTATGTAACACTCACCACATAATTCCAATGCGTGCAACACAGAAACAGTTAACAGAAAAACAACATCCACACTAGCTTTCAAGCATTTGCTCTTTTTCTAGCAGAAGTACACACATTCACATACAAACACGGAGACACCAAAACACACACTTCTGTGCCACGGTATGACTGATTATTGATACTAGATTACTGAAAGCAGCTGCCTGAGCTGATGGAGATGGGAAGGGGTAGGGAAGGACACGCTAGCAGGAAGGGGGTAGGTCTTTGGACAGATAACTCCACATCCACACAACAAGGCGAAAAAAGTACTGAGAGTAGAATAAAAAGAGGTGTAGGAAGAGGGAGAGGGTATATGGGAGGGGAAAGGAATAGTAAAAAAGGAGATAAAGGTGAAAGTGAAGAAGGACGGAGGCGAGAGGGCAGGGAGATGGAGAGGGGAATGAGAGAGGGATGGGAGCTGGGAGGAGGAGGAGGGAGGGAGGGAGGGATGGAGGAAGAAAGTGCCCATATGATGGGGAGGGTGGGGGGGGGGGAGGATGAGTGGTGGGAGAGGGCAGTGCATGATTTTGATGGAGAAGTTGTGGAGTGGACAGAGGAGAGAAAGGAAAAGGTAAGGTGAGGCAGTGGGAACATATTAATAGAGGTTTTGGCAAGGAGGAGGTGACAATTCAGGATATTCTGGATGGATGCCCATCTGTGTGATTCACGGAAATGTGTGTTGGAAGGGAGTAGCCAAAAGGCCCACCAGTTCCTTTACACAGAGTGAAATACTCTCAAAAATCCTCAACACACTCCAATGTGAGATGTTATATGATGGTCACTGTGCAGTGTGGAGAGGTACTACAAAAAATTAAAAAGACCCTGTTCCAAAATGAGTCACGAAATACACATTTTCTGACCAAATGTATCTGGACACCTGTTGGTGGGCATTAATATGGGGTGCATACACCATTCCTCTTCATTACAGCTTGAATCCTGCTGCAGGCACTTTCAATGAGGTGCCTGAATGTCTGTGGAGGAATGGCAGCCCATTCTCCCTCAACGACCAAAACCAGAGAAGGTAGAGAGGTCAGATAATGAGGTCTAGAGCGAATTCAATGTTCTAACTCATCTCAGAGGTATCCCATTGGGTTCAGGTCAGAACTCTGAACAGGCTAGTCCATTTCAGGAATGTTATTGTACACAATTACTGGCTCACAGGTGCTGCATTATGACAAGGTGATACAAAGTCATCAAACCGTTGCTCTACTGTATGCAGTACACAAGGCTGTAAAATGTCTAGTCATATCCTTCCGCATTTGGTATTTTGTTAAGCACACTAATGTCATTACATCCTAATCATGAAACACATGCCCACTCCATAATGCCATTTCCTCTGTACTCCAGTGATGACACTACACGTGATGGCAGGTAACATTCTCCAAGCATCTGCCACACCCAAATCCTTCCATTGGATGGCCACAGGGTATAATGTGATTCATCACTCCAAACACTCATTTTCAGTCTTCCACTGACCAATGGTATCGCTCTTTACAGCACCTCGAGTGTCATTTGGCTTAACTACAGAAATATGTAGCTTATGAGGAGCTGCTCAACCACTGTATCCCCCCATCCCCCCCATCCCCACCCATCATCTTTAACTACCTACACAGAGTCCTAGTGCTAGCTGGACTGCTGGTAGCACTTGGCAACTCATAAGTAAGTCCTTCGAGTGATTTCATGTGATTTTTTACAATCACTCTCCACAGTGCTCGACCATCCCCGTCCATCAGTACATGAGGTCTGTCTGGTCTTGGTTTAGCTGTGCTTGTTCCTTCGCATTTTCACTTCACACTCACATCACCAACAGTCTACCTGTGCTATTTTAGAAGGGTTGAAATGTCCTCATGGATTTGTTAGTCAGGTAACATCCAATGACTAGTCCAGGTTGGAAGTTACTTAACTCTCCAATTGGACCCATTCTGCTGTTACTGCTTCTCTACTGACAACACAATATTTCCAGCCTCCTTTTTTAGATTAGATTAGATTAGATTTACTTTCATTCCAATTGATCCGTAGTGAGGAGGTCCTCCAGGATGTAGAACATGTCAGAAAAACAACAATACATGACAAATATTTACAACTCAAACAAAAAGCTAATGTACCATTCCACAGGTCCCAAGTGGAATGATCATCATTTTTTAATGAACACTATATGAAAGAATCATTTTACAAATACTAACGCACTGAATTTAAAATAAAAAAGTTTTTTAAATTTATTTATAAGGTAATAAACGTGTAATACAACTACTATAATACTTATTTACAATGAACACATTACTGCACTGAAATGGTGCAGAAGTTAGATTGTACTTACACACACACACACACACACACACACACACACACACAAATCAGTTGGTTCTATTGAGAAATTCATCAATGGAGTAGAAGTAGTTGGCCACCAATAAATCCTTTAAGCTTCTCTTAAACTGAATTTCATTGGTTGTTAAGCTTTTTATGGCTGCTGGCTAGTTATTGAAAATGTGTGTTCCTGAATAATGCACACCTTTTTGTACAAGACTAAGTGACTTTAAATCCTTGTGAAGATTATTCTTATTTCTAGTATTGATTCCATGAATTGAGCTGTTGGTTTGAAAAAGTGATATATTTTTAATGACAAATTTCATTAAAGAATAGATATATTGGGAAGCAGTAGTTAATATCCCTAGTTTCCTAAACAGGCTTCTGCAGGATGTTCTTGAGTTCACACCACATATAACTCTCACTGCACATTTTTGTGCCCAGAAAACTTTAGCTTGGCTTGATGAATTACCCCAAAAAATAATCCCATATGACATTATGGAATGAAAGTAAGCATAGTATGCCAGCATCTTCATTTTTATATCCCCTATGTCTGACACAATTCACATTGCAAATAGAGATTTGTTAAGACGCTTCAGCAGTTCTGTGGTGTGCTTTTCCCAGTTGAATTTATTATCAAGCTGTAATCCCAAGAATTTAACACTGTCCACTTCTTCTATCTGCTTGTCATCGTATGTTAGGCATATACTCGTGGGACACCCCTTACAAGTTCTGAACTGCATGTAGTGTGTTTTTTCAAAGTTTAGTGACAAGGAATTGGCTAGGAACCAGTGATTAATGCCCACAAATATTTTATTAGCTGATCTTTCTAAGACTACACTTGATTTGCTATTTACTGCAATGTTTGTATCATCGGCAAACAAAACAAACTTGGCATCTGGTAATGTTACTGATGAAACGTCATTGATATACACAAGAAGGAAGGGCCATAAAATGGAACCTTGTGGGACCCTACATGTAATTAGTTCCCAGTTGGATGCTGTTTGATATATGTCTCTTTCCTAATAAAACCCTTTGTTTCCTGCCAGAGATATAAGATTTGAACCATTTTGCAGCATTTCCCGTTACACTATAATATTCTAATTTACTTAAAAGGATATTGTGATTTACACAGTCAAATGCCTTTGACAGATCACAAAATATACCAGTTGCCTGCAATTTCTTATCTAATGAATTAAGCACATTTTCATCTAATTTTACTGGCAAGTCTTTCTCCCATGATATCTAGGAATCACTTTCGCAATTACGTAGTGTGTCTTGTGAGTTTTGATCAGATAGTGTGTTAGTTCCTGTAATTCACATCATTTCACATGCCCACGAGGCAAAATTAGAGAAATCTGTGTATATGCATGACAGTATTGACAATCTTTCTTACTGTGCACTGCCTGTAAATAGAACTGGAAAAGGGGGAGAAAGGAATGATTCTGCTGCACCATGTACCCTCTGTCACACATCTTATAGTGCCTTGCGTCACACACATGTACATGCACGTACCAAACTCTTTATCACACCTTTAGTAGAAGTACTGGTTTTATGAAGTAATGTTTGTGTCACTTTGATGTATATATTTGCATCTGTAGATCTTCATAAAGGAAAGTTAAAAGTAACATGAATGACTGCCTTCATACAGAAAGCTACTGCCTCAATTTAATCTTCAAGATTTTAATCAAAGTATACACTAAATTTACTTCCTTGAACATGTCCAGCATTTCCATGGCTGAAGAGTGGCTCATCTTTTTTCCTTCAATCATTTGTCCTTCATTTCTACTATGGAAGGACACTTTTTGTCACAATAGTCTTTCACTTTCTCACACAATCTCTGTAATACACATTTTCTTCAAGTTCTGTTCTCTCAGTAATTTAACAAGCATATTTTGTAAAAGTGTAATTTTACCATGTATTGAAGACTCATGTATCACCATAAGTCTCAGATGCTTAATTTTTTCATATTATTTGGGGATACTGGAACAGGGAATTTACTCAGCAACTTTGTCAGTACTTAGTTTGAATGTGATTTGTTTTAAATCAAACATGGCAACAGCACAAGAGCATGCAGGACTCAAAAATAAATAAATATTAACTTGCTTGTAGCTATTCTTCCCCTCTATTAAAAGACTAATTAATTAATTAATTAATTAATTAATTAATTGCCAAGAATAAATTATATAATCCACAAAAATATGAACAGCATGGACTCGTGGGCCTGTTCCTTTTAAGACTTTTGTGCTTTTGCTCACTGCTCATGTGGCAATCCCCATCCCCCTCTAAGCTGTTGCCATCAGTCACAGATGCAAATGTACCAAGCCATCAATAGTTTTTGCATGTTTTCTCTGTATTCCTGCTTCCCACAGTCATTTCCCCTCCATACAGATCAGCAAGAAGAGGTCTCTGTTTTTTATGCACCTAACAGTGACTCAGCACTTTGATTTAAAGATGTGTGGTGGTTTGTTGTTTAAGTCATTATATTTCACAAAATACTTTCTGTAACAATAATTAAATCTATTGAAATCACAGAAGCTGCTTCATCTGATTTACCACATGTATGAGATTCTGAATGGCAATAGAGATTATTTCATAATTTTTGGAAGCAACTATGGATTTTATTCAAAGAGTTTTAGTATTATTACATTCACAAGAGTATAAATACAAAGGACATGAGGCAGAAATTGCATTAAAATTAATTCCAGTTTTATAGAAAATATTTCTGTATGATAGACTCAGTATACAGTACTTACCCAGTTTATAAGGACACATTTTGGCAAGCTAGTCTTGGGATCTTGAACACGACAGAAAGCATACATAATCTTGCCACTGTTTAGATCCTCTGTCATTTCTTCTATGCCACCAGCTGCATTCAAACATCAGTTTGTTAAGTTGACACACACATAGGACACACAAAGACAGAGCTTAAATCTTAACTATACATTGGACTTCTCCTGACTATGACAATATATTCCCCAATGGAGTTGCACACACTGTTGATCACTATACTGTTAAGCATGTCATAATAACAATATAGAATATTTTTATAATGTTACAGACTGTGAAGACCCAATTCTCTCAATATAACAACTATGGTGGGAGCACACAGTTTAGTAAACATGTGTTTTGATTACTAAGCTGAAATGGAAAACAATGTTCACACTGTAAAGACAGTACATCATAACGAGTCAAATAAAGCACACACACGAAATAAGTACTCATTATTTTACTTTGAAATAATGGCAATTTCTTCACAGGCATTTAATACTGTTAACAAGAAAGTTTACGCTTTTAATGCTAGTTAGTTTTTCACAACTTTGCATTATATATAATTTTTTTTAATTCACAGTTTTCCTGCATAAGTTGTGGTACATTTCATTTGTTACACTGAAAAAAAGGACTGTTAGATATAAATTACAGTTTGAATATCAAGTTGATGGTAATGGAATCTCACTGTTAAAGTAACATAAATTGTTGTTATGTAAAGTTTATTAGGAATCAGTAATCTTTTTGCTGAGCATTGAAGATTTCACATTATACATTTATTTCAGTAGGCCACCTTGATTGAAACATTTTTATCTCTCTCTCTCTCTCTCTCTCTCCCCCATCCCCCTCCCTACTTCAAGGTACAGATTAAGAAATGCTTATGCCAAAATCAAAAGAGCTTTGAGGATATTTATGACAATGCCATTGACAGCAGCATTGACACTTTCAACACATTTTAAAATTTGCAACAGTACTTTCATGAAGTTTCCAAATGATTATGAATAATGAATTGAAGAGTTCTGTACATGCTGACTTTCTAGTAAAATGGGATGAAGATTTAAGCCACCTGGAAAAATAATCTACCAATGGCCTTGCCACTGTGGTAACACTGGTTCCCTTCAAACCAAAGATAAGCAACGTCAGGTTTGGCTGGCACTTAGATGAATGACCGTCCACTTTGCAAGTGCTGTTGGCAAGTGTGGAGCACTCAGCCCTTGTGAGGTACACTGAGGAGCTACTTGATTGAGAAGTAGTGGCTCCAGTCAAGAAAACTGACACTGGCCTGTAGGCTGAGGATGACATGGTGGTTGGTCTGTAATGTCAGTGTCTTCCGAGACATGTTAGGGCAGAGTTTAGTTTTGGAGTAGGTAAACTGATCTACAGAACACTATGCCCTTTTACATCTAAGGACAGCACTTTATGTTTTGTGTGTTAGGGCAGATGACTTTGCTTACTTTCACTGCCATTAGTCATGCCCTACGTTTTTAGGATTGTGATGAGTAATAGTAACAAAACTTTATAGTTTACTTATAAAAAGAACCATTTGCAAATAATGTCAGCTCAGAACAGTCACTTGAAACTGGTGTTTGAGAGAAACGCTCTTTGGTCAGCTACTTTCAGCAAAAATGCTGCATCTATCATGTACACAGAAATGAAATCAGACCAACACCTGCCTTTCTCCCTGGTAAGGCTGAAAATCTCAGAAGTGTGTTTGAAGGTGAGAATCAATAATCCTTACTAATAAAGTACTGGAACAGCTTCAGATACACTGATGCAGTTCATCAATGATACCAGTATGTGTAATTGGTTGACAATATGGCAGATATCTGTCGAATTATGCTTTGGTGTTAAACATTTCAGTTTTCAGTTTTAATAACTGGAATCATTTCTGAAGGTAATTCTGGGTTTAATATTGACTCAGTACCACACTCCTACTAGGCAGCAGTTTTTGCACTATAAAAAGAATGGACGCTCAGTAGCTTCGAACACATGATATCTGTCATCATAAAACTACATTTTACTGACTGAGCCACAGTGATGTAGCTTCCAAAACCCCTCATTTTACCATTTACATCATATTGCAAGGTCTTTTTTTGCAAAAGTTGGTAGGTTCACACTTCCAAAATGGGGATAAATTTACTAACTGAAGACCTGCTCCTTTAATTCGTGTGCCAGAATGACTACTACAGTTTAGCGTCTCAAATGATCATGAAAGTCAATACACAGCCTCTGTTGTGTTCAATACAGCATATACACGTCATAATCATGTCACGTGTGACTTTACCAGTGTACAGACAGACTCTACCCATTTATTCAGTATGAGAAATACAAATGGTATGCATAGGGTGGTCTGGAGGAAGTCATAATTCTTCTCAGCATCCAGCTTGTGTACACAAACCACTGCTGCTAATTATGTGAGTGAGACAACAGAGACAGAAAACACCACTATTGTGGGTAAAACTGCCTGGACAGAAAAATGTAGTGAATGTTCCGCATGTTGACACCAAAAACTTGTCTCCACTTCCGTTCCTCATTGAACTGGGTCTCATCATAAACTTTGTGACGGCCATGGACAAAAATCCACATGGACTCATGTACTTGCAAAAAAGTTACCAGGGATGAGAGAAGAAAAAATACAGGAAAGAATATTTGTAGTATTGTAAATTAGGGAAATAATGGTTGATAAACATTGTTGGAACTTCAAGTTTAATACATATATTTCGGAATGACACAACAACACATATAAGTCACAGAGTAAGTTGACAAGCAAGACATGTGTACATGTTAGCATTCGAATGAGCACCGAGTCCCAGTCTCGCGGCTGCTGCTCGGCTGGTCGCTTAGGTGGCGCAGCTGCTGCACAGTTGGCAGACAGCACCGCACCTAGAGGACGCGCGTAATTGCGCGGCAGCACTTTGAATGATCGACGAGTCACAACACTTTTCCCCCTTTGAAATTGTTGCACTGGTCATGATGGAGGTGTCCTGGAGATGGCTAACATCCATAGGCGTTGGTTGACTCGCCATAAAGTCTCGAGGAGGAGGCTTCCCGTATGGACGGAAGTGTCCCCGATGATAACGGGTCGAGATGACAGGAGTCGTAGGGGTCGAATCTGCTGGGGCACCATGCACCAATCTGCCCATTGCGGCAAGTCCAGTTGATATGACAGGAGACATGGGAGATGTGTCGGCGTCCGTTGGAGGAGGAGGCGAGTAGATTTGCTCTGACAGAGGATGGTCCTCCAGTTCCTGCATGGGTACGTCTCCTGGTGGCGTCCGTTCTGCTGCTGCCATCGCGATGACGGTGAGAGGGCTGTGTTGTGAGTATTGAGAGATGCCAAGATCCTGAGCGTCAGGTAGAGCCAAAGGTGGTGTGGCGACATTCGGAACAGACGTTGCTGGCACCCGAGGCCGAAGCTGGTCCGAATGACGCACTGCAACACCCGTGTCCATCTCTATTTCATACAGGCGTCTGCCACGGTGTCGTAAAATGCGGCCCGGGCTCCATTTTGGCTGCCTGCCATATCCCCGTACAGAGACGAGGTCGTCGGCGGTGAACCGGCCAACTGAAGGCACCCGCGGCCGTGAGGTGGGAGGCCGCAGAAGATTAAGTAGGGTGCGGGGCTGTCGGCCATGTAAGAGCTCAGCCAGGCTGTGGTCGCCCATGGGGGTGAAACAGTAAGACGCCAGAAACTGGAGAAGCGCATCATCAGCAGCAGAAGAAGTCAGAAGTTTCCGCATCTGAGCCTTAAATGTGCGGACCAGTCTTTCAGCCTCACCGTTGGATTGTGGATGGAACGGCGGGGCCGTGACATGCGCAACGCCGTGACGAGCGCAAAAATCCGCAAATTCGGAAGAGGCAAATTGCGGACCATTATCAGTAACAAGAGTGGAGGGGAGAACTTCCAAAGAAAAAATGCGGGTGAGAGCACTGGTGGTTGTCGCGGTGGCAGGTGACTTGCAACGGACAATGAAAGGAAAGTTAGAGTAGGCGTCAATTACGAGGAGCCAATAAGTACCTAAAAAGGGTCCCGCAAAGTCAGCATGAATGCGCTCCCAGGGCTTCTCAGGCGAAGGCCACGGTGACAAAGATGACTTCGGGGCAGCGGCCTGGGACGCACAAGGGTCGCAGGCAGCGACCATGTGTGCTATTTCAGAGTCGATGCCAGGCCAGTACACATGACGGCGCGCCAGAGATTTTGTTCGAGACACACCCCAGTGCCCTTGGTGAAGGAGGCGCAAGACCGAAGCACGCAAAGACGCAGGTACCACAACACGCGGCAAAGCATTGTCAGTGGAGAGGAGGATAACACCATCCCTAGCCGTGAGGCGGTAGAGCAAAGTGTAGTAGTTCCGCAACGGATCAGAAGTCTTAGCGGACGGGCGATCTGGCCAACCCTTCTGAATACAGCGTAAAACCCGGGAGAGGGTAGGGTCAGAACCCGTAGCAGCCGCCAGCCTGTCCCCAGTGATGGGGAACCCATCCACAACCCGCTGCTCGGCAACATCCAGGTGGAAACACGAAAGTTCGTCCCTATCGAATGCCTGATCAGGACCCATGGGAAGGCGAGACAGAGCATCAGCATTCGCATGTTGAGCTGTTGGCCAGAAATGAATCTCATAATTTAAACGAGACAAGTAAAGAGCCCAATGCTGGAGGCGGTGTGCAGCCTTGTCGGGAAGTGACGTCGATGGAGGAAACAAGGAAACAAGTGGTTTGTGATCTGTAACAAGATGAAATTTTGAGCCATAGAGAAAGACACCAAACTTATGAAGAGCATAAATGATGGCCAAAGCTTCTTTCTCAATTTGAGAATACTTTTGTTGGGCATCCGTGAGCGTTTTGGAGGCATAAGCAATGGGTTGTTCCGAACCGTCAGAAAATGGTAAGCAAGGACTGCACCGACCTCGTATTGAGAGGCGTCTGTGGCAAGAACAAGATGTTGGCCAGGTCGATACGTAGCCAGGCACGGGGCCTGTTTCGGCATAGTCTTCAACTTCTGGAAAGCCGCTTCACATGACGCGGACCAGTGAAAAGGCACATTTTTATGCAACAGGCGATGCAACGGCTGAGCCACTGAAGCCGCAGACGGTAAAAACTTGTGATAGTATGCTATTTTCCCCAAGAAGGCCTGCAGTTCCTTAACAGATGTAGGGCGAGGAAGGGCATCGATCGCAACGACAGTTTGTTGAAGCGGACGAATACCATCCCGAGAGAGTTGAAACCCCAAGTACGTGACAGATGCCTGAAAAAATTGTGATTTCTGAAGATTACACTTAAGACCGGCAGTCTGTAAGACATGAAAAAGTGTGCGGAGATTTTGAAGATGTTCTTCAGTGGTGGAGCCAGTGACAACAATGTCGTCCATGTAGTTGATACACCCAGGGACAGGGAGCAATAATTGTTCCAAGAATCGCTGAAAGAGAGCAGGGGCGCTAGCAACCCCGAATGGCAAGCGTTGGTATTGATAGAGACCGAAAGGCGTGTTAAGGACCAGAAACTGCCGGGAAGCAGCGTCGAGAGGAAGTTGATGATAAGCTTCTGACAGGTCAATTTTAGAAAAATACTAGCCTCCAGCAAGTTTAGTGAACAGTTCTTCAGGACGTGGCATAGGGTAAGTGTCGATGAGGCATTGAGCATTTACAGTGGCTTAGAAATCGCCACAGAGATGAATATCACCATTTGGCTTAGCAACTACAACGACAGGAGAGGACCACTCACTGGAAGTGACAGGAAGCAAGACCCCTGAAGCAGTGAGACGATCCAACTCCCGTTGTACCTGATCACGAAGGGCCACAGGAAGGGGCCGAGCCCGAAAAAACTTAGGCCGAGCAGTGGGTTTGAGCGTGATATGAGCTTCAAAGTCGTTTGCACGGCCTAACCCAGGAGAAAAAAGGGACGAAAATGTCGTCAACAAGGAATCCAGTTGAGCATAAGGAATAGCATCAGAGACAATATTGACAGAGTCATCTATGGAGAACCCAAAAACGCGAAAGGCATCAAAACCAAAAAGATTTTCTGCGTTGCTCTGGTTGACCACAAATATGGGAACAGTGCGAACGATGGATTTGTAAGATACCTCAACATTAAACTGTCCCAAGAGAAAAATCTTCTGTTTATTGTACGTCCATAATTGCCGAGTGACAGGGGACAGGAGTGGAGAACCCAGCTGAAGATACGTCTGAGAATTAATTATAGTGGCAGCAGAACCGGTATTCACTTGCATGCGAACATCTTGCCCAAGGATTTGGACAGTGAGGAATAACTTCCCTGAAAGGGAAGAAGTGCAATTGACAAACACAGAATCAGAATCAGCGTCATGTTCCTGAACATCATGCATGCGGTCGGATTTGGAAACGGAAGACACATGACCTTTCTTTTTGCAGTTGTGACACACAGCCCAACATTGGGGACAATCCTCGCGCGAATGTTTCGTAAAACACCGCAGACATGAAGGAAGTTGCCGGGGGTTTTGCTGCAGTTTCTTAGCGGGTTGTTTACGGCTAGGCCGAGGCTGCGCGTAGGAGCGCACTGCGGCCACGTCGGCCGGCGGGGACGCGCCGCACGCGTCGTCAACAGCGCACAGAGGTTGTATTTCCCCGACATCACCCCACGCCTCTATTTGCGCCCCAGCGGCGCGAGAAATTTCAAAAGACTGCGCAGTGGAGAGAACATCTAGAGTCTGATTCGCCAACTGAAGGGCGCGTTGCCGAACTTCTTTGTCGGGCGCCGACCGGATAATAGCATCCCGTACCATGGAATCGGCATAGGATTCTTTGTGAACGTCAGTAACAAATTGACACTTTCGACTGAGGCCGTGAAGTTCAGCAGCCCAAGCGCGATAGGATTGATTCGGTTGTTTTTGACAACGATAAAAGGCAACACAAGAGGCTACCACATGCGTTTGCTTTTGAAAATAGACGGACAGAAGTGAGCACATTTCAGCAAAGGACAAAGACGCAGGATCCTTCAAAGGAGCCAATTGCGACAACAACCGATACATTTGAGGTGAAATTCAGGAAAGGAACAGAGACTTACATGGTTGTTCGTCCATGACATGAAATGCCAAGAAGTGCTGTCGAAGACGTTTTTCATAATCAGACCAGTCTTCCGCCGTCTCGTCGTAAGGAGGAAAAGGAGGTACAGCCAACGACAAGAAACGCCCCGCATTTGACGCCGCGACGAAATCGCGAATCGCCGCTGTGAGAAGCGGTTGCTGTTCATGGAGATTTTGCAATAGTTGCTCGACAGTAGTCATGGAACCCTGTGAGTCAACGGTGAAAAGGAAAAGCCATTACCTCGTCGCCAATTGTTAGAACTTCAAGTTTAACACACACATTTCGGAACGACACAACAACACATATAAGTCACAGAGTAAGTTGACAAGCAAGACATGTGTACACGTTAGCATTCGAATGAGCACTGAGTCCCAGTCTAGCGGCCGCTGCTCGGCTGGCCGCTTAGGTGGCGCAGCTGCTGCATAGCTGGCAGACAGCGCCGCACGTAGAGGACGCGCGTAATTGCGCGGTGGCACTTTGAATGATCGGCGAGTCACAACAAACATTTCCTTGGTTTATCAAGTGATGTTGAGAGAATAGCATGGCAGTGTTTCACAGGTGCCTGCAAAAATTTTTAAGCAACCACAATAAGTAACAGTACTAGAAAGATCATACCACCTAAAGGTGTGTAATAGTCGCCGGCCGGAGTGGCCGTGCGGTTCTAGGCGCTACAGTCTGGAACCGCGAGACCACTACGGTCGCAGGTTCGAGTCCTGCCTCGGATATGGATGTGTGTGATGTCCTTAGGTTAGTTAGGTTTAAGTAGTTCTAAGTTCTAGGGGACTGATGACCTCAGAAGTTGAGTCCCATAGTGCTCAGGGCCATTTGTGTAACAGTCGTAATTAAAGAAGATAGCAGTCTTCATTTTATTAGTGAAATACTAGTGAAATGCAATCTCTCTATGAAGGAGATTACTTGCAAATCACTTGCATGACACATCCTAGAATACTGCTGAAGTGTGTGGGTCCCATACCAAATAGGACTAACAGGGGTTTTGAATGTACACAGAGAAGGGCAGAATTAATGGTTACAGGTTTAATTGATCTGTAGCAGACTGTCAGAGATGCTGAAGACAGTACTGGCAGGCAGTATGGGGAAAAGAATAGATTGCTAGTCATCATCACGAGGAGTTCCAGACAGGTACAATTAAAAGACTGTTACACATTTAGCTTTCAATCAAAGCCTTCTTCAGAAAAGAAAAAAAGAACACACACACACACACACACACACACACACCAAAGCAAGCACACTTCACACACATATGATCGCCATCTCTGGTAGTCATGCCTGTACATGTGAAGTGTGGCACTTGAGGGAATGTACGTGTGTGTGTGTGTGTGTGTGTGTGTGTGTGTGTGTGTGTGTGTTTTCTTTGCTAAAGAAGGCTGTGGCCAAAAGCTAAATGTGTAATAGTCTTTTTGTTGGGCTTGTCTTCAACTCAACATATCATCTTTACAGTGATTAGCAGTCTACCCTTTTTCTAATAATGTTGGACAGGCAGCACTGAAGATGACACAAATTATCCAACCAAAGATTACTTACACAGGATCCAGAACTGTCTTTGAATGAAGTCTAGGAATATATTTAAAAAAACCTCTACATACTACTACTACACGTATAGTGAAGACAAGATCAGATTAATTACAGCACTCACTGAGACATTTAAATGGGCATTCTTCCTGTGATCCATACGAGTGGAGTGGGAAAATGCTGTAATAACGGGGATAATGGAAGGAAACCTCTGCCATGCACTTCACAGTAGTTTGCTTAGTTTGCTGAGTACAGGCATAAACATCAATTACACTATAGTTCTTGAATGATCACTTGGACTTCTTCCTGGATAACCTAACTACATTTGTTAGTGACAAACATGGAGAATGGTCCCACCAGGACATACCTTAAATGGAAAAGTGTTATCAAAGCAAATGGAGATGTCTGACTATAGCTGATCCTTATGAAGCAATATCCCAGGCCAATGTATCATATGAAATCAGCAAGGATGTTTTTTAGCTGCAATTCTTTACTCTTATGGTACTCATCTCTCTAATTCCTTTGTCTACTAACAGATTTTTTTTGACATTTGCATTTGAAAGCCTTGTTGTTAAGTGCTTGTCATTTTGCCAGATACATATAATACATTGTGTGCTATATTAATTTACAAAAACTTTTATTACACGAAAACTGAGGTCAATACAGAATCTTTGAAATTAGATTTGGATCCAGGGGTGAGTTTCTGATGCTTCTATCTTGGCGACTATTTCACCATACACGGAAAGTGCACTGTTAGTATAAAACTAAAGTTATGTAATTATTTTTTTTTAAACCATAAGCAAGTGTCTGTGATCCTGGTACACAATAAAATTCCTATGTAACAGTATGGAAGCAAACTGCTAGAGGAGCCAGAACAAAAACATCACAGCCCATCTCCACATTTCCAAGAAAGGACAGACAGATGATGGCAATACATCAAAGGCCTCGATGATGGAGAAGAACTCTCCGAAAGTAGGAGGGAGAGATCAAAAAGAGATTAAATGTGATCAAATAATGAAGTCAGAGTTTGACAGCTCTAAATGATCTGGGCTCAAAGAAGACCTCAAGAGTTGATGATGTGTGTCTGAAGTTATTGAAATTTGTGGGAGTTAGGAAGTAGGAGGTCACTTTAGTTGATGACAAAAATTTATGAAATGGGTGACTTACCTATCATATTTCTGTTACGGCCTAAAGTCAGCGCCGGCACGCCAGTCGGGAATGACAGAGAAGAGAAGGCTGTGAGAGGAGGTCAGCCAATCACATGCTGACCAAGCTCCCTCCAGGATGACAACATGACAGTAGAGGCCTCTAGATGAAGGCGATATAAGTACTGCACTCGACTGGTGGTGACACTTCAATAGCAGCTCCAACGATAGCCTCTATGTTAGCCAACGCATTGTAGCCTCTACCATTAGCAATCTCCAGGTAGCACAGTTAGAGATCAGCAGTCATTGCAGTTCAGTTGACAGACTTGTGTTAGTAGTGGACACTAGGACCAGAGATGTTACTTGTGTTTGTCTATTCTGAAGAAGACTGATTATTCTGTATGTCACCCTTTGGTTGCGACACATCTGTGTAATTGCACTTCTGGACGATCATGTATAAAGGACTACAAGAATTCTCAGATCAAAATTAAGTATTTGTATTTGTCTTGTTGTAATAAAACTCATTAATATGACCTGTTTGACAGTTTGTCTAGTGAACTGAGTATGGAGGATTACTAGACACGACAATTTCCATTGTCAAAGAAATTAAATTCAGATAAATATGAAAACTATCAGATAATTAATCTGATGATCATGTTTGTAAACTGCTGAACATAATCATAAATAAAAGAATAGAATGGAAAACTGAATACATACTGAAGAAGATCAGTTTTTTTTTCAGGAAGAGAAAAATGCCAGAGACACAATTTGAAGTTGCATTAAATGATGGAAGGTAAAATTAAGAAAATCGGCATACCTTTTTCCTAACACTTATGGACCTAGACAATGAAAGGTGGAATAAGTTATCTGTAATCCTTAGAAGAATGGGTCTTAAGTACAGAGACAGGCGAAAAATCTGCATCAACATATACAAAGTGGGAATAATAAAATTGCCGGGTCAAGAAAGATAAGTTTGTGTTACGACAAGGGTAAGGCACGGCTGTAGCTTATCATCACTGTGGTTCAGCTTGTAAACCAAAGAAATAATAAAAAAGGAGAATGAAAAATTTGAAAGCTTAATAAAAGTTCAAGGGAAACACTGCTGAAGTTTGCAGACGAGACAGCTCTTTTAGCTGGATGCAGGGGAGACTTAAAAAATCTATTGAAAGAAACATGCAACACACCACTGAATTTGGCTTAAGGATAAACAGACTGTAGATGAAGACGAAGAACAGGGAATAACAACTTGCCCAACATCAGAATTAACAATGACACAGTAGTGGAATAAGTCAAAGGATTCTTCTACTTCAAATGCAAGATTACATGACGGCCAAAGTGAAAGAAATCAGAAGTAGATAAACACAAACAAAAAAAGTTTTTTTCAATAAAAATTACTGCCGGTATCAGTTGATATGGAAGTGGTGAAGAAGTTCCACAAAGTGTACCTCTGGGATTCAGCTTTATATGGAAGTTACACATGCTCAACCTGAAATCTGGAGAAGAAGAGACTAGAAGTATTTGAAATGTGGTGCTGTTGGAGATGTTACAAATTAAGTGCACAAACAAATTACAAAATGAAGTTGTACTGCAAATACCACATTGATAGGGGAAAAAAATTGCAACACCAAGGAGAAGTTGTGTGTCCTAAACAAAAGACGGTGCACGAGTTTCTACATCCAAAAGATGGTGGGTACTCAAATTTTATGCCAGCGCCATTATGAGGATGCAAATCAGGTTTGCTTTAAAAATATGCTGTAACTGTCATCGGCATTAGTCAATTATGAGATTCGATGTGGTGAGTTGATTTTAGTTAAGAATGTCTTCAAGGTAACAAAGATGCCATTACCAGCATCTCACCGAGTTGGAAGTTGGACGTTAAATCTGCCGTACTGCAGAAAGACTTGGCAAGAATGTAAAAATTGTACACGACTGCTGGCAGCGGTGGTCACAAGAATGCACAGTCGCAAGATGACTGGTCTCCAGACAGTCACATGGCATTACTGACAAGGAAGACCATAGTGTTCGGCGTACGGCTCTGGTCCAATGTACTGCATCTGCAGCAGCAATCTGAGCAGTAGTTGGCACCACAGTGACACAACAAACTGTTGCACATAGGTTACTTTAAGCACAGCTGTGAGACAGAGGCCTTGTAGTGTGCATTTCACTGACTCAAAACTAGTTGTAATTTCAATGCTGTCAAGCAAAGCTCATTGGAGTGCAGGACGGAGGTCTGTTGTAGTTTATGATAAATGCTGGTTCCCCCTCAGTGCCAGTGATGGTCGTGTATTTGTTGGGAGGAGGCCAGTTGAGGGTCTGCAATTAACCTGTCTGCATACTAGAACACTGCACCTGCATCTGGAGTTATGGTCTGGGTTGCGATACCATGTGACAGCAGGAGCACTCTAGTGGTTATTCCATGCACCCAGATGGCAAATTGTACATCAATCTGGTGATTCGGTCTTTTGTGCTGCCATTCATGGACAGTATTCCAGTGGGTTTTCCAAAACGATAATGCTCATGCTCATCACTTATTGCTATTGTAACCCAAAATACTCTACAGACTGTCAAAATGTAGCCTTGGCCTTCTTGATTAGCAGATTTGTCTCCAGCCAAACACATGTGGACCATCATCGGACAACACCTCTGGTGTCATCCACAACCAGCATTAACTGTCCCTTTATTGACTGATCAAGTGCAACAGGCAAGGACCTCCATCTCACAGACTAACCTCTGGCATCTGTACAACACAATGCATTCACATTTGCATTCAACATTCTGGTGTTTACAATGGTTATTAATGTATAAGCATTTCATTGAACTCAAACCTCTGGTTTCAATGTTCCATTCAAGAAAACAGCTACCAGTGACGACAACTGTCCAGAAACCAAAAAGATGGGCAATCACATTGAAGGGACATAACTACGAACTCTGATACAGACCCACATAAAAACATGGCAATGCTGATGACTTATCAAGGCTATCTGCTCTTCCAGATGAGAAATCTGACGACATAGCTGAAAAATCCTCTTGCCAATTTGGTAAGGAACTTAATGAACAAATCACTTCATTTCCAGTTAAGCACAGTAATCTGAAATGAGAAGAGCATAAGATGCAGTACTGAAAACTATTCTGAATTATATGAAAAATAGATTCCCATACTATTTGCCAAAAGACAAACAAGTTTGCAGCCATATTTTGATAGAATGACTATCCTCAGCACAAGTCATTGTCTCATACTTTTTCACACTCATTTCAGAAGGGTCATTATACAAAATGTGCCAAACAAAAATTCTGAAGATGCTTCATGATGGACAGTGGAGCATCAAAGTAAACAAATGGGCTAGGAAATGGTTTCACACTGTGAACCTTGCCAAATGGCGAAAACAAATCCCAAAAAGTATAGAGCAGCATGAGTGTCAGTTTTGTGTGAGCTAGTTGTTATGTTCACTTACATTGTGATATCATTTTAATTTGTTGTCCAGTATGTGGAACATGATTTTCAGGTTTCACAATTGTAGTAATTACTTGGAATAAAATGACAGCAGCAGCTGCACTTTTATTTTCAATCACCATGGCTGTTTTCAACCACTAAGGCCATTTTCAAACACCTATGAGTCTGTCATTGTTGGAGTACACAGACAACCATTTTCCAGTGGTTATGAGTGTATCATCATAGCCACCGGAAAATGGCCTTAATGGCCAAACCCAGTTGTGGTTATCACAAATAAAAGTGCAACTGGTGACATCATTTGATTTCAAATTTTTGTGCTTACTTACTGCTTTGTATTCTGATTTAATAAACATATACATTACTGTACTGGCTGTTTCAAGAATAACAAATAACTTGGCCAGTAACCAAAAGCATATCACTATACTCTCTTTTTGTTTGCATATTACTCACATTTCACTGTCTTATAAGTTTAAACTCCACACAAATATTTTCAGAAAAAATTTTCCCACACATTTAACAAACAAAAAACAATGAATGTATGGCAGCCACCATCAGCCAAATGTTGCTTAATGTGAGATTTTTTTACTTTCCTCTGACTGAAATCAGAGTTATTCACTGAATATTCTGAATGATCACATTGTTTTGTGAGTAAAATATCCTGTCTTTTTATTTATCAACTAATCTAAAAAGAAAGATGATGAGACTTACCAAACAAAAGCGCTGGCAGGTCGATAGACACACAAACAAACACAAATATACACACAAAATTCAAGCTTTCGCAACAAACTGTTGCCTCATCAGGAAAGAGGGGAAGGAGAGGGAAAGACGAAAGGATGTGGGTTTTAAGGGAGAGGATAAGGAGTCATTCCAATCCCGGGAGCGGAAAGACTTACCTTAGGGGGAAAAAAGGACAGGTATACACTCGCACACACGTGTGTGTGTGTGTGCGAGTGTATACCTGTCCTTTTTTCCCCCTAAGGTAAGTCTTTCCGCTCCCGGGATTGGAATGACTCCTTATCCTCTCCCTTAAAACCCACATCCTTTCGTCTTTCCCTCTCCTTCCCCTCTTTCCTGATGAGGCAACAGTTTGTTGCGAAAGCTTGAATTTTGTGTGTATATTTGTGTTTGTTTGTGTGTCTATCGACCTGCCAGCGCTTTTGTTTGGTAAGTCTCATCATCTTTCTTTTTAGATATATTTTTCCACGTGGAATGTTTCCCTCTGTTATATTTATCAACTAAAAATTACAAGGAGGCAGAACAGTGGGCCAGTTCTTACAACCAGGAAGTGAAATTCCGAATATTGCTGACACACACATCAAAAATCAGAAAAAAAAATTGTCAACAAAAATCTCCCAATAATAAATAGTGACTCACAATCAGAAACAACTGCAATAAATGAAACATGAATCATTGTTCATTACTGGTATCATCCTTAAGACTGTTTAAAATTATGTTTATAAATATGTGGTATACCGAGAAAATTTTTGTTAACACTATATCTACATCTATGCAACTACTCTGCCATTCACACTTACAGGTTTGGCAGAGGGTTCATAGCACAACTTTCAGACACCTAAATCTTTCAGTGTGAGCTCTGATTTCTATTAACTTATTGAGAGGGTCACTTCTCCTTATGTAGACTGTTGTCAACAAAATATTTTGTGATTTTGGAAGAGAGAGTTGGTGACTGATATTTCATGAAAATATCTTTCTGCAATGAAAAATGCCTTTAATTATTACCATCCTCAATTTGCATATCATATCTGAGACCCTCTTGCCCCTATTTTGGGGTAATATCGAACGAGCTGCCCTTCTTTGAACTTTTTTGATGTCTTTTTTCAAAAGTATGTGGTAAAGATCCCATACTGTGCAACAATACTGTAGAAGAGGATAAACACATTAGTGTTTGCAGTAGATCTGTTGCATCTTGTAAGTGTTCTACCAATAAAATGCAGCCTTTGGTTTGCTTTACCCACAACATTTTCAATGTGATGGTCACAATTTACATTGTTAATAATTGTAATCCCTATGTAATTGGTTGAATGACAGCCTTTAAATATGTGTAATTTATAGTGTAACTGAAGTATAATCGAACTTGTTTTAGTATGCATAAGGATGACCGCACAGTATTTATTGTTCAGGGTCAATTTTCACTTTTTGAACAAAGCAGATATCTTGTTTACATCGTTTAGTGACCTGGTTTGATCTCCTAATCACTAACCTCATCAGTAAACGATAGTATCATCTTCAGCAGCTAACTCGACATCCCACACACAATGGAAACATTTCAAAGGTTGTAGCTACAAACAGACCCAACCTTATCAACAGCATGAATATAGACAAGGATTAGCCATCATGATGCCACCACAGTTATGATGGTTACTAAAGTTAATAAACCCCTCAAGAAGGCTAGGAGGGTTTTAATGCTGGAAGGAACAGATAAGTAGCTGTCAGCATCCTACTTATAAAGACAATAAATGGGCATCATTTAGTTCCGGTACAATAGGCATAGTGGAATTATGGGTAAAGTTTAAACTGACTGTTAATCATGCTCTAAAGGAGTATGGGCCAAGTAAGTGGATTATGGACTGAAAAGAACCACCGTGGTTTAGTAATAGAATCTGCAAATGCTGAGGAAACAAAGATTGTTGCATTCTCAGTTCAGAAAAGAATGCAGAAATGTCAACTGGCAAAAGTTAGCAGAAATTTGTGTGTCCATAAAAAAATTACTGTGCAAAGCATTCTACAAATTTCACTGTCATGCCTCAGCAAAAGATCTTGCTAAGAACCCAGAAAAAAATATGGTCCTTCATAAATTTACTATGTGAACTGAAGGCTTCTACTCAGTTACTCATTGACCAGAGTGGTGTGGCAATAGAAGACAGCAAAAGGAAAGCTGACAATTTAATTTTTGGATTTAAAAAATCATTCATGCAAGAAGTTCGAACATGCACTGAATTGTTTGACCTTTGCACAGACTACTCCATGAGGACACAGATGTAGGTATAGGTGTCTCAGGCACTGAGAGGCAAATGGAAGAGTCAAAAACAAATAAGTCACCTGAGAGTACTCTTCAGCATTAGCTCCTTACTTAGCTTGCATTAGTTAGGGATTTCTTGCCTGCATTAAGTTCCGAGGAACTGGAAAAAAGTGCAGGTGGCTTGTGTATGTAGGGTGGGTACAAGGACGGGCCAGTAAAATTAAGAGTCAATATCCATAAAATCGGTTTGCAACAGAATTCTTCGATATCTTCTAAGCTCAAATATAATAAAATTCCTTGAGACACAAAAACTTCTTTTAACAAATCATCTTGGATTTTGAAAGCATCATTTGTGCGAAGGTCAGTGGTTTGGAAAGATCGCAAACTAATACAGTTTCTTCCAAAGTTCCACAATATTGAAAATGTAAGCACAGCTTCTCGAAAATGTAAAGATGGTACCCGTGTAGAAATTTCATGCCCAGATATTGTAAAGGATTATGATGCCTATATGGGGCTAGTGGACAAATCCGACATGTTAAAATCAGTCTATGAGATTGATAGAAAGAGCAAAAAGTGGTGGCACAGAATAACAAACGCTGCAATAACGAGCAAATATCCTTGAAGCGGTTCAGACTCGCACACATCGCACAAGACCAATGTGTAAAACATCCAATGTTGGTTTTTGTATAATGAAAAAAAAAAAAAAAAAAAAAAAACTGTTTCACTGAATTTCACAAAAAAATGTAGCCATTAAATTCATCTGAATGTCCCAGTGGATTCACTTTGAAACCACCAAAAATATTTTATTATGGAATTCAAATGTTATTGTTTTTAACATATTATTAATTTCTGTGACAATAAAGGTAGATTTTGAAAGAAATTATTATATTTTTCTTCCTATGTTTATTCTTGGGCCGCAAAGAGTTAAGCTCTTATGGGGCGTGATGGTTACAGAAACATCCCCCAATTCGTCGCAAGCCAGTAACTCCTGTGACTGCGCAGAGGATGCTGTTTTGATCAAGACTGACCCAGATCTCATATTGAATAAACCCTCAACCTCCCCGAACTTGTCCTCTAAATGCTCAACAAAAAACTGAGGCTTCATCATCATAAAAGATTCCCTATCAGCTACCGAACATACAAGTTACCGGGGTGAATAAGATCTGCTGCCATCCTTAGCATGGCGTTCCTCCCATGGTGTGGCCAGGGAGGGGAGCGATTTGGGGTTGTACTTCTGTGTGCTGAATTGACCTCATGATCGCTTAGAGAGTGCTGGTGTTTCACCACCAGCAAGAGATGATGGACTACGTTTCATCGCATGTCATCTGCCCTCATGCCACCCACCCCAACCAGGGGGCCTCCCCACAGGTGCCATCCAGCCGTAGCAAAGGCCACCTGGCAGGATGGCTATTGCTGGGAGTCCCGATGCCCCAGGGGGATGGGCATCTACCACTTGGCATACCTGGGGAGTTAACAGTGCAGGCATCAGCAGAGCGATCCCTGTGTGGTCAGGGGGCTACAACCACCAGGGTACATGGTGGACCCACCACAATGGACTGGCTGCCGTGCTGGATATCAGGTGCAAAGAAGCCCATGGTCATCATCGACGCAGGAATCGACACTGCATAGTGCATGGTGGAAAACGCACCCAGGAAGGTGTCCTCGCCCAAGAGATGGAGAATAGGCAGGACTGCAATGCGACAACAAGGAAGTGGGCTAAAGATCTCAATGCATAATGGACACGATGCAAATTGTAAGGCACCCTTCCCCCTACAGGGGACCATCACATAAAGGCCGAAACACATGAAACTCTTTTTAGTCACCTCATACGACAGGAAGGAATACCACGGGCCTATTCTAACCCCCGGACCCGAAGGAGGCGGGTGGCGGGGAGGGGGGGCAAGGGGGGGGGGATTTTAGGAAATGGTAGCTCACCTACAAAACAGACCATGTATAAAACACTAAAGCAAACCATTCTTGATTACTACTTGAGTGTTTGGAATCCCCACTAGGTCAGATGAAATGAGGATACTGAAGCAGTTCAAAGGTGTGCTACTAGATTTTTTTGCCGGTATGTTCAATCAACATGCAAGTATAATGGAGATGCTTCAAAAACTAAAATGGGAATCCCTGGAGGGAAGACACACTCTTGTTGGAAACACTTTTGAGATAATTTAGAGAACCGCGATTTGCGGTTGACTGCAGTGTGATTCTATGGCTGCCAACATATATTTTGCATAAATACCACAAAGACAAGATAAGAGAAATTAGGGCTCTTACAGACTTTCCTTTTTATCTTGCTCCATTTGCGAGTGGAACATTAAAGGTAATGACTAGTAATGGTACAAGGCATCCTCCACTATGCACCATATGGTGTCCTGTGTAGTATGTATGTAGATGTAGATGAAACAATCTAAGGAAGTCACACAGACTTCTTCTCATTGTGCCCTGAATGAGGAATGTCCGACCCACTACCCTTCCCACACCACCCACAGCAATATTCCGTCGTCCACCGAACATACACAATATCATCATCCATCCCTACACAACCTCTGCTCCCAACCTCTTGCTGCATGGATCATATTCCTGTAATAGACCTAGATGCAATACCTGTCCCATACACCCTCCCACCACCACCTACTCAAGTCTTGTCACAAGCATCACCTATCTCAGCAAAGGGAAGGCTACTTGTGAAACTAGTCATGTGATCTACAAGCTAAACTGCAACCACTGTGCTGCACTCTCTGCATGCTACATGTGCATGACAACCAACAAGCTGTCTGTCCGCATGAATGGCCACTGACAAACTATGGCCAAGAAATAGCTGGATCACCCTGTTGCTGAGAGTGCAACCCAACACAACGTTCTTCATTTCAATAACTGCTTCACAGCCTGTGCCATTTAGATCCTTCCCACCAACACCAGCTTTTATGAAATGCGTAGGTAGAAACTGTCCCTGTAATATAGCCTACATTTCTGTAACCACCCTGGCCTCAACCATCATCAGCCATTGGTCCTTACCCATCTAGCCCTCTCCCTCTTCCCATTACAGTACTACACAGCCCTCTATTCCACCAACACAACCTCATTCTTTTTATTTCTCTACTTTTCCGCTACCCCCCCCCCCCTCGCCCCCTCCATCTAACCTCCCGACTGCACCAAGCAGCCCTACTCTCTCTCCACCTTGTCCCTGTACACTCCCACAAGGAACATTTTACCAACCCCCACCACTATCTGCCATCCTTCCCCCCCTCCACCCCCGTCTCCTCCTCACCCCCACCACCCAATTGCCTTTCCCATCATGCGCTGCTGCTCAGTCTGGCTTCAGCAGCCAGAGACTGTAGTCATGTGTGTTTGAGTCGAGTTGTTTGTGTGTGTGTGTGTGTGTGTGTGTGTGTGTGTGTGTGTGTGTGTGTGTGTGTGTGCATGTGTGCGTGTTCTGCCCATTTTTGACGGCCCATTTTTGACGATGGCCTTGTTGGCCAAAAGCTCACTTTCTGACAGTCTTTTTGTTGTGCCTATCTGCGACTCAGCATCTCCACTATATGGTGAGTAGCAATTATCCTTTATCTAATATTGTTACAGACCTTCTCCTAAGTCATTTACATACATTAAGAATAACAGAGGGCCTATAATGCTTCCTTTAGGAATCCCAATTTCAGAAGATGACGTCCCATTAATTACTACAAACTGTGATCTTTCTAACAGGAAGTCCAGTTGCGCAGCTCAGATGATACTGCAGAGGACTGAAATTTGATTAGAAGCCACTTGTGAGGAATTGTGTCAACAGCCAGCTGGAAATCTAGAAATATGGAATCAATTAGAGATATCCTGTTGATAGCATTCATACCCGCAGACATACGAAGACTTTCAGCAGTCAGGAAAGAGCGGACAAAAAAACAAGAACTGCAGCCCACCCCCTCTTCAGACACCAGCCAGCACAACCAAGGATTAAATCAAGGAAGACCTTCCTGAGAACAACTGAGGCACTGACTGGTACCAGTCGAGAGAATGCCCTGTGGCCACATGGAAAACTGGGCCACGTGGAAGACATTCAACCGACTTCGAAGTGGTGTCACAACGTACAATATTGTCATGTAGAGGAAGGTGTAAGTAGATGAATGACGAACACTAACTTCACTTAACGAAGGTTTATTCAGCACCTGCACACACAAGAGCACAGAGCGAACTGCCTCCAGCCAGAACACATACAGTATATATACAGCTACAGAACATTACAGTACAATGAGTCTTGCCATATGTGGATACTTCTAGAATGTACTCGAACCGAATATAGAAATTAAAATGTTTCAGTTCAGGTGAGTTTTGAACTCACAACCTTCCATGCAACAATCTAGTATCATAACCTCTACACTACGACGACTGCGCTACTCGGCTTCTTCTGCAACAATATTTTTTGAATCCATACTGTTTTTATATGGATTCAGAATATGTTGTTGCAGAAGAATCAATACTGTTTTTGTGTCATGAGTGACTGGAACTCGATAGTAGGAAAAGGAAGAGAAGGAAACGTAGTAGGTGAATATGGAATGGGATTAAGGAATGAAAGAGGAAGCCGCCTGGTAGAATTTTGCACAGAGCATAACTTAATCATGGCTAACATTTGGTTCAAGAATCATAAAAGAAGGTTGTATACATGGAGAAAGCCTTGAAATTCTGAAAGGTTTCAGATAGATTATATAACGGTAAAACAGAGATTTAGAAACCAGGTTTTATATTGTAAGACATGTCCAGGGGCAGATGTGGACTCTGACCACAATCTACTGGTTATGAACTGCAGATTAAAACTAAAGAAACTGCAAAAAGGTGGGAATTTGAGGAGATGGGACCTGTATAACCTGAAAGAACCAGAGGTTGTAGAGAGTTTCAGGGAGAGAATTAGGGAACGATTGACAAGAATGGGGGAAGGAAATACAGTAGAAGAAGAATGGGTAGCTTTGAGAGATGAAATAGTGAAGGCAGCAGAGGATCAAGTAGCTAAAAGACAAGGGCTACTAGAAATCGTTGAGTAACAGAAGAGTTATTGAATTTAATTGATGAAAGGAGAAAATACAAAAAAGCAGTAAATGAAGCAGGCAAAAAGGAATACAAACGTCTCAAAAATGAGATCGACAGGAAGTGCAAAATGGCTAAGCAGGGATGACTAGAGGACAAATGTAAGGATGTAGAGGCGTATATCACTAGGGGTAAGATAGATACTATCTACAGGAAAATTAAAGAGACCTTTGGAGAAAAGAGAACCACTTGCGTGAATATCAAGAGCTCAGATGGAAACCCAGTTCTAAGCAAAGAAGGGAAAGCAGAAAGGTGGAAGGAGTACATAGAGGTTCTATACAAGGACGCTGTTCTTTAGGACAATATTACGGAAATGGAAGAGGATGTAGATGAAGATGAAATGGGAGATATGATACCGCATGAAGAGTTTGACAGAGCACTGAAAGACCTAAGTCGAAACAAGGCCTCGGGAGAAGACAACATTCCATTAGAACTACTGATAGCCTTGGGAGAGCCAGCCCTGACAAAACTCTACCATGCGGTGAGCAAGATGTATGCGACATGCAAAATACCCTCAGACTTAAATTAGAATATAATAATCCCAATCCCAAAGAAAGCAAGTGTTGACAGATGTGAAAATTACCCAACTATCAGTTTAATAAGCCACGGCTGCAAAATACTAACACGAATTCTTTATAGACGAATGGAAAAACTGATAGAAGCCGACCTCGGGGAAGATCAGTTTGGATTCCGTAGAAATATTGGAACACGTGAGGCAATACTGACCCTACAACTTATCTTAGAAAATAGATTAAGGAAAGGCAAACCTACATTTCTAGCATTTGTAGACTTAGAGAAAGCTTTTGATAATGTTGACTGGAATACTCTCTTTCAAATTCTGAAGGTGGCAGGTGTAAAATACAGTGAGTGAAAGGCTATTTACAATTTGTACAGAAACCAGATGGCAATAATAAGATTCGAGGGGCACGAAAGGGAAGCAGTGGTTGGTAAAGGAGTGAGACAAGGTTGTAGCCTATCCCTGATGTTATTCTATCTGTATATTGAGCGAGCAGTAAAGGAAACAAAAGACAAATTCGGAGTAGGAGAAGAAACAAAAACTTTGAGGTTCGCCGATGACATTGTAATTCTGTCAGAGACAGCAAAGGACCTGGAAGAGCAGCTGAACGGAATGGACAGTGTCTTGAAAGGAGAATATAAGATAAACACCAACAAAAGCAAAACGAGGATAATGGAATGTAGTCAAATTAAATCGGGTGGTGCTGAGGGTATTAGATTAGGAAATGAGATGCTTAAAGTAGTAATTGAGTTTTGCTATTTGGGGAGCAAAATAACATGATGGTCGAAGTAGAGAGCATATAAAATGTAGACTGGCAATGGCAAGGAAAGAGAGAAGAGAAATTTGAAGAAGAGAAATTTGTTAACATCAAGTATGGATTTAAGTGTCAGGAAGTCTTTTCTGAAAGTATTTGTATGGAGTGTAGCCATGTATGGAAGTGAAACATGGACGATAAATAGTTTAGACAAGAAGAGAATAGAAGCTTTTGAAATGTGGTGCTACAGAAGAATGCTGAAGATTTGATGGGTAGATCACCTAACTAATGAGGAGATATTGAATAGAATTGGGGAGAAGAGTTCATGGCACAACTTGGGGGAGAAGAAGGGATCGGTTGGTAGGACATGTTCTGAGGCACCAAGGGATCACCAATTTAGTATTGGAGGGCAGTGTAGAGGGTAAAAATCGTAGAGGGAGACCGAGACATGATTACACTAAACAGATTCAGAAGATGTAGGTTGCAGTAGGTACTGGGAGATGAAGAATCTTGCACAGGATAGAGTAGCATGGAGAGCTGCATCAAACCAGTCTCTGGACTGAAGACCACGACCACAACAACAACAACAACAACAACAACAACAATTGTTTTTGTGCCAATAAATTATTTTCTTCAAATGTATTTCATAATGTTCAAACACAGTATATATTCCAAAATATTACTGCAAATTGATGTCAATGATATGGGTCTATAATTCAGTGGATTACTTAAATTTCCTTTATTGTGTATCAGTGTGACATGTGCAACTTCCCAGCCTTTAGGCATGGATCTGTGGTTAATCGAGTGGTTGTACAAGACTGCTAAAAACAGAGCTCCTTCATCAGCAGGCTCCAAAAGGTGCATAAGTGGTATACAGTCTGGACCAGATGACTTGACCTTATCAAGACCTTGGCCTTGACCTTGCTCCATTACACTGAACACTGAAGGTAACTATTTCCACATAACTAATGTTGGCATCTGTCCTTGATTTGAAATGTCAGATATTTACTGCATCTTCTTTGGTGATGGAATTTTAAGTTTCATTACAGAAACTAAAGATTTTTACAGACAATGTACATATGTTACAGTGATGTGTGAATGATTAAAAATTAATCACTTATTATGAAATGGTCATGAGTCCACTTTTTACACGATTGAGGGTACAGTATATTCACATTCCCCATCTACTGACACATGTATTTGTGATGAAACTGCATGTGTTTCTTTCTCTGAAGCCAAGAAAGTTCGCAAAATTCTTAGTTTGTAAAAGAATGTCATGAAACTGGGCCCTGTGATGTTTTCATACACCATCTTCTAAATCTACATCTACAGCTATACTCTACAAACCACCGTGAAGTTCATGGCACAGGGTACGCCCAATGGTACCAGTTATTGGGGTTTCTTCACGTTCCATTCGTGTTTGGAGCGGGGGGAAGAATGACTTTTTGAATGCATCTGTGCATGCAGTAATTATTCTACTCTTGTCCTCACAATCCCTATGTGAGCAATACATAGGGGGTTGAAGTATATTCCTAGAGTCGTCATTTCAAACCTGTTTTTGAAACTTTGTTTACAGACTTTCCCAGGATAGTTTATGTCTATCTTCAAGAGCCTGCCAGTTCAGTTCAGTTCCTTCAGTATCTCTGTGACATTCCTCCACGAATCAAATAAACCTGTGACCATTTGTGATGCACTGCTCTGCATATGTTCAATATCCCTTGTTAGTCCTATTTGGTACAGGTACCAAACACTGGAGCAATATCCTAGAACCAGTCGCACGAGTGGTTTGTAAGCAGTCTCCTTGGTAGGCTGATTGCATTTCCCCAGTATTCTACCAATAAACTTAAGTCTGTCATCTGCTTTACCCAAAACTGAGCCTATGTGATCATTCCATTCATATCCCTACAAAGTGCTGTAGACACATATTTGTAGGAGTTGGTCAATTGCAATAGTGATTCACTGATATTATAGTCATAGGACACTACATTTTTCATTTGTGAAGTGCACAACTTCACATTTCTGAACATTTAAAGAAAGTTGCCAATCTTTGCGCCATTTTCAAAACTTGTCAAGATCTGACTGAATATTTATGCAGCTTCTTTCAGACAGCATTTCATCACAGATAGCTGCTTCATCACAGATAACTACTTCATCAAAGATAACTACTACATCACAGATAACTACTTCATCACAGATAACTACTTCATCACACATAACTACTTCATCACAGATAACTACTTCATCAGCAAAAAGTTTGAGGTGGTTGTTAATATTGTCTGCAAGGTCATTAATATACAACATGGACAGCAAGTGCCCCAACACACTTCCCTGAAGTACACCTGAACTTACTCCTACATCTGACAATGACTCTTCATCCAAGATAACAAGCTGCGTCCTCCCTACCACAAAGTCCTCAATCCAATCACAAATGTCACTTAAACTTTTGATCAAACTTTTGACAATAAGCATAGGTGAGGTACAGAGTAAAATGCTTTCCAGAAATCAAGAAATAATGCAACTCGCTGAATGCCTTGATACAAAGCTTACCATGTGAGAAAAGTGTGAGTTGAGTTTCACATGATCGATGTTTTCGGAATGCAAGCTGGAAGGCAGTGAGGAGGTATAATTCTGTTCAAGATACTTCATTATGTTTGAGCTCAGAACATATTCTAAGAATCTGCAACAAATCAATGTCAGGGGTATTGGATGATAGTTTTGTGGAATCCTTCTTCTAGATGAGTCTGACCTCAGCTTTTCTCCCAGAACTAGGCATGGTTTTTTGTTTGTGGGATCTATGAGAGTTTAGGTTAGAAGAGGGGCTAACTCAGCTGCAAATTCAATAGAGAATCTGATAGGGTTTTCACTGGGCCCTGGAGCTTTGTTCAATTTTTACGATATCAGCTGTTTCTCAATGCCACTGACACTAATACTTTCATTCATGGTACGAAGACTGAATTTGTGCAGTGCTCCTGGGTTTTCCTTTGTAAAGTAGCATTTGAAAATGGAGTTAAGCATTTCAGATTTTGCTTTGCTACCCTCAATTTCAGTTTCTGTCTCATTCACTTGGGATTGGGCACTAACTTTGGTGCCACTGAAAGACTCTACAAGCAACCAGAATTTCTTTGACTTTTGTGAAATATCATTTGACAATTGACTGAAGGCATCATGCATTGCTCTCTTAATGGCCAAATGAGTATCATTCAGTATCAATCTATTTATAGCCCTACACTTTGTTTTACACCTATTATGCAGTAATCTCTGTTTCTTTAGAAGTTTCTTTACAGTGACAGTAACCAGGGAGGTTCCCTCCCATTAGAGCTGTTGTAATGGGTACATATCTGTGGTGACTATGGCAGTCGCACAGCTGGCAGCCACGATCAGCTGATGGAACGCAAATGTCAACGAGGTTTGCGTCCCAGTCGTGAGGAGTGCTGACATGTACTTACTCCCTGCCGCGGCGCGCGAGTGTTCCATGACTTTTAAACGATGTGCTATGTTATAATTGTTCCGTTGTTGATTTCACAGAACATTTCTGGGAAGTTCTACCCAAGCTTTTTGTAATGTTCCATTGGTTATTATTGTGTAATCACTGCCTATGTTATGTGATCTTTCCTAAGTGATCTTCAATAAAACCATGATAAACATAGAAGACGTACTTCTTCCACAATAAGAACACGATAGTTAGTCGCAAGCCTAGCGTACAGTGGGAACAAGACATATGGTGACCCCGACGTGATTGTAGCTAAGAAGACGATTCATCAGGACCAAGAAAGTAACATTCTTTAGCGGAAACATGACAGAGACACCAGAAACTCCCACGATTTCAAGACTGGCAGTATGACTACCACCATTCTGGCCTCACAACCCCGCATTATGGTTCGCACAAGTCAAGGCGCGTTTTCTTTGTGCAGGTGTGATGTCGGATTTCACCAAGTTTGCATTAGAAGTGAGCCAATTACACCGTCAATACGCTGCAACACAGAGGCCTACACAAAACTCAAGACCAAGTTAATTCGATGAGTATCTGCCTTGCAAGAGGAGAGGGTACAGCAGGTTGTAACACAGGAGGGCATTGGAGATAAAAATCCATCCCAATACCTCCATCACCTGAGGAGCAAAGTCTATGGAGGCATGGTCCGGGATATGCTACTTCATACATTATGGAGCAGTACATTGCTGGCTCAAGTGAAAGCCATCGTTGCGTCACAAACCGACATGCTGCTTGACGCTGTAGCCGATCTCGCCGACCGTATTCAAGATGCAATTGTGCCCTCTTCCTATACTGATCCGTCGACAGCATGTTGCAGTGCTTCAATGGGAACTAACCCGACTAAAATAGTCTTGCGAATAAAGTGGAAACACTTAACAAACAACTGAATGAGAACTTATTAAGCAAGGTCGACACCCTAAGTAGACAAATGAATGAATTGGTCACTGATTGGAACATTAAAAAAGGACATTCCGACAGATCCCGAAGCTGCTCTACATAGCGGGCACACGCCTCTGGTGACGTGCCGCCTACTAACGTATTTTAGTATCACCAGCGTTATGGAGAGCCGACACACAAATATAATCTGCCTTGCGCATATACCAGCAACAAATATCACACGGAAGTAAACGCACGGGGCAGATCTTCTGTACGTCTATTCGTAACGGACTGCAAAACAGGCCGAAAGTTTTTGATCCACACCGGATCCGGCCTCAGCATTCTACCACACAATAAGCTACATAAATACCATCCGGCAGCCACATTTCAACTGTTGGCCACTAATAATTCTGCGATCACAATTTATGGAGTACAGCATTTGGAACTAGACCTCAGACTGAGACGTTCTTTGGTGTGGAACTTCATAGCCGCAGACGTGATGGAGCCTATCATCGGCGCAGACCTCTTGGCGCATTACCACCTGATACCTGACATCGACCGTGCTCGGATGCTGGACACAGTCACAGGGCTGTCCACCACTGGATTCCAGCGCCGTGCTGCAACTTATGATGCCAAGGCGACCCAGACTGCAGATGACAGGTACTCTAAGATGCTAGCGCAGTTCCCTGCTCTCCTGAGACCTTCAGGGGCCCCACAAAAGGTACAGCACGATACAGTACACTACATTAATACGACAGCTGGCCCCCAATTTCATGCAGACCCAGACAATTAGCTCCCAACCAGTACACGATTGCTAAGGCAGAGTTTGATGCTCTGCTGGCCAAGGGCATTATCTGCCCGTCTATGTGGGCGTGGTATTCACCCTCGCATTTGGTGCCTAAAAAGAATAGCACATGGCAGCCGTGCGGTGACTACCGAGCCTTAAACGTGAGAACAATTCCCAACCGCTATCCAGTGCCTCTCCTAAGAGACTACAATCATGCATTGTGTGGCAAACAGGTGTTTAGAGTGTGGGATTGTGCCAAAGCATACACACAAATTCCAGTTGCTGAGGAAGGTATCCCGAAGACAGCCATTACAATGCCTTTTGGCTTGCTCGAAAGCTTATTCATGACGTTTAGCCTGAGAAACATTGCACAAATGGCAATGATTCATTGATTCTGTATTATAAGGGTTACCATGTGTTTTGCCTACCTAGAAGACATACTCGTCTTCTCAGCGACGCAAGAGGAACATGAACAGAATCTCATTGAAGTTTTTGAGCGCCTAGACAAGTACGGCATTGTTTTGAACGTCACTAAGAGTGTATTCGGACAACCGTAGATAGCGTTTTTGGGTCACCTAATATCTTCTGCAGGATCGTGCCATTTGCCAGAGAAAGTTAAAGCCATTCTGAATATTTCTCACCCAGAGACAGCCAAAGAATTACATAGATTCCTCAGAATCCTCCATTTCTATCACTGCCATCTGCCACATGCGGCAGAACTTCAAGAACCACTTACAGCTGCACTGGCCGGTCCGAAAACAAAAGGCAAAGTGCCTGTGGAGTGGTCACGATGATAGACACTTTTGAAACCGCCAAGAAAAGCATAGCTGAGGCAATGCTTCTTGCTCACCCTGCTCTAGATGCGCCTCTTGTGCTCATGGTCGACGCTAGCCAGGTTGCCATCGGCGCAGCATTGCAGCAATATGTGGACAAAGCCTGGCAACCCCTCGCTTTTTTCTCTTGGAAATTGGAGCGCTTACAAACAGGAATTGTTGGCCATCTACGCTTCCTTGAAATATTTCCAAACACAGCTGGAGGCGAGAGTATTTACAATTTATACGGACCATAAAGCTTTGACATTCGCC
The DNA here is from genome assembly GCF_023898315.1 of Schistocerca nitens. NCBI lineage: Eukaryota > Metazoa > Arthropoda > Insecta > Orthoptera > Acrididae > Schistocerca > Schistocerca nitens. Next base: position 717,598,524 of record NC_064617.1, on the reverse strand, counting down.
TTCCACCAGGATAACAACAAATGCTCACCGAGGCAGTTTAATCAGTTGGATTTTATTGCTCAATTTTCCACCAATGTTAAACACATCTCTAGGTTGTAAAAAAATATTTAATAACCTCCACGATTTATGTCATCCAGGGGTAAAGACAACGACGAAGCTCGTATCTGGTCCTTACATGTGGCCGGGGATACAAAAAGATTGCCGGCAGTGGGCTCGCGTGTGCATCAATTGTCAACGCAGCAAAATTTCATGTCATGTTCGCACACCAGCAGACAAATTCCCAGACACAACCGAGAGGTTCGCCCACATCCACTTGGACGTCGTGGGACCTTTACTGCCCTCAGAGGGTCAACACTATTAGCTAACCATCACTGATAGAGTCACTCGCTGGACAGACGCTATTACAATTGACATTTTTGCTGAAACGCTGGCTGCCGCATTTATGTCCAACTGGATCACTTGTTTCGGCTGTCCATTACATATAACAACTGACAGAGGATGCCAGTTCAAGTCTGAATTGTTTACTCAGCTGAGCAAGTTCTGGGGCGCATCACATCACGTAACAACGAGTTCTCATCCAGCCAGCAATGGCATGGTTGAACGGTGGCACCAGTCCTTCAAAGCCGCCCTAGTGTGTCATGAATCGAAGTGGACCACGGCTCTTCCTTTAGTGCTACTCAGCCTCTGCAGCATCACTAAGCCAGACCTCAATGCATCCCCTGCTGAGTTGATCTATGGGGAATCCCTGCAGTTACGAGGTGAGCTTATTGATCCAAGTGCCTCACCAGGGGACTTATCACAGTCGTCCCAGTTTATAATCCAATTGCGGGATCAGGTTTAACACGAGCGACCGTATCCGGCTTCACAACATGGGACACCGCATACGTTTGTACATAAAGAGTTAAAGCATTGTACCCATGTCATGTTACGCAAAGACAGCATTAAACCAGCACTCAAGCGACCTTACACTGGACCACACCGCGTAATAACAACACGGGACAAAACGATGGACATTATGGTGAATGGAAAAAGGAACACAGTGTCGGTCGACCTAGTTAAACCTACTTTTGTCTTTGAGGAATCTTTAGATGAGTACAGTTCCCTCCACCTCCCACAGCTCCTTCAACGCAGACACAACATACAACACAATCCAGACGCCATGTGCACTTTCCGGCCAGATTCAAGGACAGCGTCTGAGGCAGCTACCAACAACAACGGCGCTCCACTATCCCATGGGGGGCTGTGTGGTGACTAAGGTGGTCGCATGGCTGGCAGCCGCGATCAGCTGATGGAATGCAAGTGTCAACGAGGTTCGCGTGCCAGCCGCAAGGAGTGCTGACATGTACTTACTCCTTGCTGCAGCACAAGCGTTCCATGACTTCTAACCGATGTGCTACGTTATAATTGTTCCGTTATTGATTTCACAGAACGTTTCACTGCAGTACTACCCAAGTTTTCTGTAATGTTCCATTGGTTGTTATTGTGTAATCACTGCCTATGTTATGTGTTCTTTCCTGAGTGATCTTCAATAAAAACATGACAAACACAGAAGATGTACTTCTTCCACAATAAGAATGCGATAGTTAGTTGCGAGCCTAACGCATGTTGGGAATGTGACATATCTATCCAGTGCAGGTCAACCATTCTTTTTAACTTGAGCCAGAGTTCCTCTACATGCTCCTGACCTGTGCTGAAAGTTTCAGGTTTCTCATTGAGATATGAAACTACTGATTTTTTATCTAGTTTACTGAACATATATCTTTCTCTGCTTGTTTTAGTTGTCTTTTGTGCTTTGGTAATCATTGTTGTTACAACCACATCATAGTCACTGATACCAGTTTCGATGTGGACATCCTTAAAGAGGTCAGGTCTATTTGTTGCCATCAGATCCAATATAATTCCATCAAGAGTGGGGTTCCTAGCTACTAGTTCTAGTAGTTTTCAGAGAAAGTCAGGTTTCACAGGATGTGTTATCATATCCACCACTAATAAAACTGTAATTTTCCCAATTAATTGTTGAATAACTAAAGTCTCCACTGATGATTACAATATGGTTGGGGAACCAACGTTCAAGTTAACTGAGGTTTTCTCTAAAGTTTTCAGTTGAATCAGGAGATGAGTATGGTGGGCGATAGAAGGATCCCATTATCATTTTATGCCCATCCCTGATACTATGTCTTGGCCAAACAACCTCACATGTAGCTTTAAATTCTATCTCAGAGGATTTGAGTTTCTTGTCTACTGTGACGAATACACCACCTCCATTTCCCACTTGCTTATCCTTTCCATATACACTTAAATTTTCTCAAAAAATATCACTGCTATCAATTTCAGGTTTCAATCAGCTATTTGTTCCCAGTATTATGTGAGATTCACTGCTTTTCATAAGCACTTCAAACACTGATACTTTGTTCCAAATGCTTCAGCAATTTACCACTAGGACTGTTTGTGGGGAGCATTTCATTTGATCTTACAATGATACTTCTGTGTATCCTACAGCTATCATTATCTGGATTAGATGGAGAGTCGCCTAATCTAACAAACCCTTGTGTGCACCCCACACAGTCAGCTACATGAGTAGCAGTCTCTCTTGTGTAGAGCACACCTGATCTATTTAGGCGGACACTACATTTTTCAACCCTATGGTGCAAGTCCAAGAAGTCGCAGCCTAGCTTGTCACAGAACCACGGCCATGATTAGCTCTGGGAACAATGCTGCAAATTATGAGCTTCGCTGAAACTCTGTGCACAAGGCTGTTCCTCTCAACCTTCTTGCCATTCACTGGAATGATCAAGTATGACCATGGCGCCCAGACAACAGACATCATTTTTCCAATGTGTAGCACAATTTGCAGTTGGTTGCACCCTGTCCCCCAATGGCTGATGGAACAGCCTCTTCAACATGCTGAATGAGGCCTCCAGGCATACACATCGAGTGCACCTGGTGCCCTTTCCTGACTCTTGTTGCCATTTCCCTAAGGGGATGGTTTATACAAAATATTTGAAACACCAGAAGTATACTAAGGTTTATTTCCCTCAATTAATTAACAATCAAATCTTAAGAGCACCAAATTTATGACCATTGTCAGCACCAAATTGTACGAATAATTTAGTGTGATCGTGTAACTTTCAAACTCAAATGAAGAAGACAACGGCCATTACAGGAGGAAAGGCGTGATGATAAATACAATTCCAACATAATAAGAAGACTAGGTTAGAAGGAGAAGTTTATGTTAAGCACAAAGCACAAACCATTCGTGCAAATGCAACAGGGGAAAAGTGCAAGTAAATACAAATTTAAAAACCAAATGTTCGATGTGTTTTGTAAAACAGGTACAATAACATATTATGCTCATGTTTCCTCTGTTTATTCTAATTGAACCCACAAACTTCCCTATTATGATGCCATTGATGAGACTGGCAGAGCTCAGATCCAGGTAATGTTTAAGGAAAACAGGAGCAAGAATGAACACGATGGATATCTACAGGGACTTATTGAAGTTATAGATATTACATGCAGACACCCAAGGAAGGATTTTCTGAAACACAGGGAGAGCTTCAGGTATGATGTTCAGGTTTAAGGAAAGAGAATTTTGGTATGTAAAATGCATTTATTAGTATTCATGGGCTGAAGAGTGACAGGACAATTCGAAGATAAGGAGACCTGCTGGTTTTACGAGAAGCTCTAAGACATAAAAGAGGTAAGCGTGTGGGAAACAAAATCAGAACTCACTGATAAAATAATGGAACACACTGAATCATCTGAGGTTTAAGTCACGCACCATGCAATTAGAGTATATGGACATGAGTATCTACTTGGTATAACAAGAAATGTGATTCACCCATCCTCTCATTGATCCACGATTCAGTCTTAATGATCCTGTGAACATTGCAGTAATAATTGATAATATTGTTGGCTCAAAATAGGCACATGTAGCGCTTCTGTGGAGCAACATGTTCAACACCATGCACTGAATGGTGTGCTCCAAAACATTTGTGCCTGCACTGTCATTGTGGTTGTTAGATCAGCCACAGATCACCACCTATGCTGCTTTACAGACTGGCCTCTGACTTCCTAGTTCTGTGAAAATGTGTGGATGTCACACACTTTATCACCTACTCGTAGTTTCACAATACTTCAACCAATTTCTATAGGTGCCTGCAACAGTAGCACATGACAATCTTTGCATTTCCATACCACAAATTTCCAGAAGCTAACCATACAATCTGCCCTTTGTGAAAAAAGTTGTAGGAAAATTCTTATGTAGAATGTAAAGACTTTAGTATTATAGGAGACCATTCACCAAAAAGCATAAGCTTTCAGTTGTCGATAAGCACACACAAAAGAAGAAAAACATGCTAGGTTTTGGAGTTATACTTTCACAAGCCGACCCCCCCCCCCCCCCCACACACACACACACACAAAACATGGTCAACAGTGCAAATGCTGTGTTGTGGTTGGTGGACTGGTTATAGCAGGGATAGTGTTGGGTAGTATGGGTAGAGGGAGAGATAGCTGGGAGGAAGGGAGAGGGACCAGGGTTGGGGTGGCTCGTGACTCGGAGGAAGGCCGATTTGCCAGTTAGAGATGCATGAGGGACGGGTGGCAGGTATAGTTGTAGAGGCCAGTGGGATGGCGATGTGGGGACGGCATGAACTGGAAGCAGTGACAGGACAGAGGAAGAGAAAACAGTTGGGTGGAAGGAGTGGGGACAATGGGTTACCAGGGATTGAGGTCTGGGCAGTTATGGGAGAAAAGGATGTGTTGTAAAGACAATTTCCATGTGTGTAGTTCGGAGAAGTTGGTTGTGGAAGGAAGGATTCAGATGGTTTGGGTTGTGAAGCAGCCGTTTGAATTAAGCATGTTGTGCACAGCCACATGTTCTTTTCAACAGCTTCTGGTGGCTATTCATCCTGATGGACAGCTAGTTGGTCATCATATGAACATAAAGGGCTGTGCAGTGCTTGCAGCAGAGTTGGTATGACATGGTTGCTTTCACAGGTACTGGGTGGGTGGATTGGGAAGGTCTTGTACCTTGGTCTACCACAATGATACGATCCCTATGGCAAGGGGTTGGGAGTGCGAATGGCACAGGGATAGACTAGATGCTGTGTAGGTTGGGTGGGAGAAGGAACACCACTTCAGGAGAGGTGATATGATCTCAGATGGGATGGCCCTCATTTCGGGACAGGATGAGAGGTACTCAAAGCCCTGGTGAAGAATATGGTTCAGTTGTTCCAGTCCATGGTGATGAGGGGGACACTCCTTTGTAACTGATTCTTGGAGGTGGTGGGAGGACTGAGGATATTTGAAATTATAGCATGAGAAATCTGTTTGTGGACTAGATTTGGGGGGCACTGCCTGTCTGTGAAGGCCTTTGTGATGGCTTCAGCATACAGGGCAAGGAATTTCTCATCATAGCGGATACATTGTCCACAGATGGCAAGCCTGTAAGGAAGGGATTTTTTGATGTGGAAGGGATGGCAGCTGTCAAAATGCATATGCTGTTGGCCATTAGTGGGTTTCACATGTGGTCAGTGGTGTGGATGGAGCCATCAGCAAGATGGAGGTCAACATCCTGGAAGTGGCATGTTTTGTAAACTAGGGCCATGTGAAGCAGATGGGGAGAAGGTGTTGAGGTTGTGAGGCATGTGGATAAGGTGTCTAGGCTCTGAGACCACATCATGAAGATATCATCAACGAACCTAAACTAGACCAGGAGTTGGTAGTTTTGGGAGGCTAGGAAGGTTTCCTCTAATTGGCTGTGCCACATATTTGTTTCTAAATCTTCTGTTCATAGGAAAAGTAATTGTGGGTCAGAATATAGTTGGTAATGTGTGTAAGGAATGAGGTGGTAGGTCTGGAGTCTGAAGGTGATTGGGAGAGATACTGTTTGATAGCAGCAAGACCATGGGCATGAGGGATGTTGGTGTACAGAGAGGTGGCATCAACAGTGACAAGTAGGGATCCAGGAGGTAAATGCGTGGGGATGGTGGAAAGTCAGTGAAGGAAATGGTTGGTATCTTTCATGTGGGAGGCTAGATTTCAGGCAATTAGTTGGAGGCGTTGGTCAACAAGAGTGGAAATTCTTTCAGTGGGAGCACAATAGACAGCAACAGTTGAGTGTCCAGGATTGTTGGGTTTGCGGATTTCGGGAGCTTGTAGAAGTGGGCTGTGCGGGGTGTTGTTGGGGGAGGGGGGGATGGACTCAGGTGTGAGGTTCTGAGAAGATCCTATGGGTTTCAGTAAGGATTGTAGTCTATGTTGGACTTCTGGGATGGAGTTACTCTGGCAGAGCTTGTAGGTGGAGCAGTCAGATAGCTGGTGGATGCCTTCTGTCAGGTAGTCAGTGTGACTGATCACAACAGTAGTGGAGTCTCTGTCTGAATCAGTTTTCAGGTTGAGTGTGGCTGTCCTTTCTCCACCAAAATGTTACTGTTCTTAGAAAGGAACATGGAGGAGGAGTGTGAGGCCAAGTTGGATGTAAGAAATGCCTGGAAGCTACTAACGAGTGGTTGGATGGGAGGTGGGGAGGGTCACGGTTGGTTGGTGGTACAAACTGGGACAGGCAGGGTTCAGTGTTAGGATTACGTTGGCTTTGGTTGGAGGGATTTGGTGGCAAAGAAGTGTTTCCGTTGCAGGGATCAAGACATGGAAAGTAGGTCTCTGACACGACCAACAAGGTTCTATGCTTTCAATGTGTGCCCTCTCCCTGCCTCCTACTTCATCTTCCTTTACCCACCATACCCAACATTACCCCCACCACAACCAGGCCACCTGCCACAAAATCAGTCTAGCCAGCACTGTGCTGGGGCAAAGGCACACACAAACACGTGTGTGTGTGTGTGTGTGTGTGTGTGTGTGTGTGTGTGTGTGTGTGTGTGTGTGTGAGCGCGCGCGCGCGCGTGCACACTAAATCCAAAACCTAGCATGTTTTCCTTCTTTTGTGTCCACTTATCTACAACTGAAAGCTCCTGCTTTTTGGTAAGTGGCCTCCTTTAACCCTAAAGTATTTATGTTCTACAAGAACTTTCCTTCAACATTTTTGATGAAGGGCAGACTGTATGGCCTGGTTTCTGACCTCACCCCAACAACACACACCACAGCCCAATTCTATAAGCTGCCCAAAATCCACAAACTCAAGAATCATGAATCCCAGCTGTAGCTGGCTATTGTGCTCCCACTGCAGGACTTTCCACTCTTATTGACCAACACCTCCAACCAAATGGCTGAAACCTTCCCACATCAAAGGTACCAACTTGCCAACTTTCTTCACTGACTTTCCACCACCCCCACACCCTTACCTCCCAGATCCTTATTTGTCACTACATATCAACATCCTCATTTCATTGGCATGGCCATCATCAAACACTACATCTGCCAATGTCCTCCACACTCCAAACCTGCCACCTCATTACTTATACACCTTACCAACTATATTCTGACCCACAATTACTTTTTCTTTGAAGGGAAAGTTTACAAATGGTACAGCCATGGGCACTTACATGGCATCCACCAGTTTACAGGCCATCTAGAGAACACCTTCCTAGCCTCCCAAAACTCCCAACCACTAGTCTGGTTCAGGTTAATTGATAATATCTTCATGATCTGGACACCAGGGCTAAGACCTATTGTCTTCCTCACTCCTTGAAAACCTCAACCCTTTTCTCCCATCTGCTTCATCTGGTCCTCCTCTACCCAACACACCATCTTTCTGGACATTGACCTCCACCTCACTGAAAGACTTTCCACTCTTATTGACTAACACCTCCAACCAAATGGCCGAAACCTTCCCACATCAAAGGTACCAACTTGCCAACTTTCTTCACTGACTTTTCACCACACCCTTACCTCCCAGATGGCTCCATCCACAACTCTGTCCACGTGAAACCCACTAACCTCCAACAGTATCTGCATTTTGACAGCTGCCATTCCTTTTACACCAAAAAAATACCACCCATACAGCCTATTCACCAGTGGACAACAAATCTGGAGTGATGAGAAGTCCCTTGCCCACTGTGTTGAAGGTCTCACGAAGTCTTTTATACACAGGCACTATCCCCCAAACCTAGCCCACTAACAGATTTCCCGTGCCATATCTTCATGCAATCCTTGCACCAACCCCCAAGAATCAGCTATAAAGGAGTGTCTCTCTCATCACCCAATATCACCCTGAACTGAGACACATCCCACACAAGATCCTTCCCTACGCAACTTCGACTTCCAAAACCTTGCCACAGGGACCATATCCTATGCCCAATCCACCCACGCAGCAGCAAGTACTCAAGACCTGTCACACATTTATCGTAGCACAACAGAGGCCGGGCCACATGTGAAAGTAGACTTGTCATTTATCAACCCTCCTGCAAATGCTGCACAGCCTTTTATGTTGGTATGGCTTTCAACCAGCTGAGCACTATGATGAACTACCACCGGCAAACAGATGTCAAGAACAAAGTTGACTACCTGCTGGCACAACATGCAGCTGAGCACAACATGCTCAATTTCAATCGCTGCTTCACAACCTGATCCATCTGGATCCTTCCCTCTACTTCTTTGAGCTGTGCAAATGAGAGTTACCCTTAAAATACATCCTCCCCTCCCTTAATCATCCTGGCATCAATCTCAGATAACCCATTGTCTCCACATCCTCCACCCAACAGTTTCCCCTTCCTCCACCGCATCAATGCTTCCCAATTCATGGCCCCACATCGCCTTCAGCGTGTGCCCCTTTCCACCATTTGTTACAACTATACCTGCCATCCCTTCCTCCGGCATTCCTAGCTGGCAAACCAACCTCCCACCGAGCCACTAGCTGTCCACCCCCAGCCATGTAGAGGCATAGAGGTGTGTGTGTGTGTGTGTGTGTGTGTGTGTGTGTGTGTGTGTGTGTGTGTGTGTGTGTGTGGTGGGGGGCGGGGGGGTTAAAAGGATAACTCTAAAAGCCAGTTAGTTTTTCTTCTTTTGTGTGTGTCTCTTCCTGTCTCCTGCCTCCACTCACTCTACCCACCCCATCCAACATTACTCCCCCCCACCATGACCAGCCCACCTAATGCAAATACCATTGACACTGTCAGTCTAGCCGACACCATGTAGAGGCATAGAGGTGTGTGTGTGTGTGTGTGTGTGTGTGTGTGTGTGTGTGTGTGTGTGTGTGTGGTGGTGTGGGGGGGGGGGGTTTAAAGGATAACTCTGAAAGCCAGTTAGTTTTTCTTCTTTTGTGTGTGTCTATCAACAACTAAAGGCTTCTGTTTTTCAATAAGTGGTCTTCTTTAATCCTAATTGCTCTCTATCAAACTCCTTTATGAGACAGATTTTCTCTTTTGCTTCTCATACTTATGCTGAAACGATTCCCCATTTGTTCTGCTCCATTCATATGGTTTCCATATCGCATCATGTGCCCACAACACCACAAATACAGCATTCAAACTCACAGAGGTCAAGAGTCATAATGTCTGGCCTCATCGGTGTAAGTAAACAAAGAATTTGTATTAACAGGCAAATACTTAAATCAGTAAAAACAGTGAAGTAGCTTGAATTGATATGGGATTGGAACACTCATACGAATCTCGAAGATGACAAATATCAAATTCCTATTTCAAGGAGAAAGTGGGAAGAGGTGGACATCATTTATAAAAGAAGTAACCTACAAAGTACAAATGTGACTCAGTTTTCAGTGGTATCCCCAGCTACGGAACACCTATTAAGTCAAAAGATTTAAATGGTCAAGGGCATTTAAAAAGCTCATTTCTTCATGACATAATTTATTAATCAGTTGCAAGCTACATCAGAATAAACAAGAACAACATTCTTAATAGTTCAGGGACTTGATTTCAATAGAAATCTTTAGAAATAACAATCGACCATATAAATATCACGTGAAGACTAAGACAGAATATATTTTCTACAAAGTGAGCAAAAAATAAAATTCAAACATCAATAAGTACTCACAAAAAGGCATGAGCCTATAAATGCACATTACAAATGGTTCATCACAGTAATAAACACCGTGCATTGAAAATAGTGAGATGAGACAACAACAAATTTGTAAAACATGAGGAACAGTGACAAATAACAGTTTGTAATTTATTATTTTCTTGTTCAAAGTACCATCACAGCATACAAGATCTGTTCAAAAAATTCCAGAACATTCGTAATTTCACACCAATGATGTGTTGGAGTTAAATGTGGTTGGCATCACTACACAGGCCTGTGTTTAATGTGTAACTGCTGGAAGTTTCACTGTTTTATGCATGTTAGTGATTGTTCAGTACTGTACTGAGTAGAACGTTGTGTCGCACAGTTTGCCAATTTCGAGATGGCAGAGTAAGAGGCACAACATGTCTGCATCAAATTTTACATGAAACTCAAGAAAAACTTTAGAGAGACACACTAAATGATGCAGTAAGCCTACAGTGATGAGTGCTTAAGCTGTACTCAGTGTTACAAATGGTTCATCAGCTTTAAAAATGGATGGACAGAAGTTAAAGATGACCTTTATTCAGGACATCCTTATACATGTGCCGACAAGACTCAAGTCAAGAATGCCGACAAAATTTTGTGTGCCAATCAAAGACTGACTGTCCAAGAGACTACAGAAGAATGTAACATTTCAGCTGGATCATTTCATGCATCATGTTGGCACCAAGTTCATACCATGGCTCATGAATCAAGACCAGAAAGACCTTTGCCTCATAATCTGTGAAGAGCTTTTTGATCGTGCAAATGAGAACCAGATTTTCCTTAAGAGAATTATACCTACTGATGACACGTTGGTCTACAGTTATGATGTTGAGACCAAGGTTCCATCTTCACAATGACTCAGGAAATGTTCTCCAAGACAAAAAAAGCTCGTCAGGTCTAGTCAAATGTCAAAGTCATGCTGATAGTTTTCTTTAACATTGAAGGATTAGTTTGTCATGAATTCGAGACACAGGGACAAACTGTTAATAAATGGTACCATCGGGACATGTTGCAATGCCTGCGAGAAAACGTGACAAGGAAAAGGCCCAAAATCAAAATGTATTGAGACAATTCATGGCTCTTGCATCATGATCACAAACCCACACATTCATCCCTGTTGGTGCCTGACTAGCACAAAAACAAACTCACTGTGCTGCCTCATCCTCCATGCTCTCCAGTCCTGGCCCTGTGGACTTCTTTTTATTTCCAAAGTTGAAAACCCCATTGAAAGGACGAAGATTTGCAACAACAGATGAGATAAAAGAAAATTCACAGATGGCACTTCATGCGATCCAACAAGAGGCATACAAAGACTGATTTTGGGAGTGGAAACAGCACTGAGAGCAGTATATCAATTGTGGAGGAGAGTATTTCAAAGGGACCATGCACAGTAAGTAAAAAGTAAGCATAGAAAAATTTTGTGGACAAAGTTCCATTTTTTGAACAGATGTTGTACAATAGCAGTGTTTGAGAATATCATGCATAACAGCTTTTGAAAATAACATATATGTAATATATCACTTATAACTTTATTAAACCCATAGAAAACATGCATCGTTACTGGATGCCAACTACATTTGAGAACATTAAACAATGTGTTAACTGGGGGCAAAAAAAAGTGACCAGATGTATCGCCCTAAGCTTTATCCATACTACATGTTGGGTACCATTCACAACTACCTGCTGCTGTTATTTGAGGACTGACACTCAATAATACTGCAAATATCAAATTCTAATCCATTATTAAAGCATAGAAAAATAAAGCAACAGAAGTGGGTAATTACTTAATATGAAAACATAAATTCATTAAAAATGAATGATGCATAAAATATACACCTGATTTTTGTGTAACATCACAGCACTTACCTCCTTTGCTTACCACCTTCAAATCATTAGTTTGTCCCTCATAGCCGAACAATGCCCTAAAAAATAAATAAGAGACACTTGATCAAACTGAGCACAACCAAGTCATTTAATCTGAAATTGAAGTTTTATACTATGGTCATTAGCTATCCATTATCTCTCTCAACTTCACTACAACAGGTAGAAGTAGCAAGACAACAGCTTACAGGGTACGTTTTAAATGGTATCTAAAGGCAGCACAGGTGAACTTAATCAAAGTTCATGATGATAATAAAACACAACAATGAATAAGGAAATTCTCAAAACTGCTTCAAGGATATCATAATGGTTTTAAAGGAAGTCATGATGAATCTTTAGTATTTAGTTTTACAAAAATATCAGAAAGTGTATGCAGTTTTAATAACTCCAATATTCCCAAAAGTATTAGTTGAATATAATGTAACTAGCAAGTTGTGGATGTGAGCTAATAACCTCCTCATCTTTGTGAGTAAACATTTGCAAACATTGTAAAATCTCCACTAATCATACTGGAGATAAAATAAACTCCTCTTACAAATCATTTCAATGTAATATTTTCTAGATAATTTTAATTCTTTCATAAAACAAGTTATCTTTTAGGAATAATTCTCTCTCATTAGCCAATTTCATCATATAAAATATATAAGTTCATAAGCTTAATTTAATTTTCTCACGCAACTGACTCTAAATAATTCTGTTTTTCAAACAATTTGTCAACAAACAGATTTAGAGATACCTCAGGTATTACCTTTTTTTTTTTTTTTTTAACAAAGGGGATTACAGAAGTGCCTGATTCCACTCATGACGTCATCAATATGGCAGAAATGGCTATTCTAAGCGTCTCCAACATGGCACCTATGATGTCACATACACACGGCAACAAATACAAAAATACATATAAATAAGACTATAACATCTCCCTCCAAAAATACAGTCAAACTAAAGGTGCACCTGCAGGAAATTAGGGGTTTTAGGGAGAAAAAACACCACAATCCCAAAACACACAAAATGATGATGGATAAAAAAATTACAAAATCGACAGGAATCGGACATTTCCCTTGACCTATGTAGGACGTCCGCAGCTGACAATACCACAACACCAACACCCACATACAAAACTACAAAAATTGAAATAGGTCATTTTCCTTGACCTACATAGGTCAACCGTAACTATTGATACGAAAAAACCACCACCCACAACTACGAAAAACAAAACAAAAACCACAATGCCTCAAAAATTCAAAAGTCAAACATCCCTACATAAATTAAAACACATTCAGTACACAATAAATACACAAAACATTACAACTCAAGAAAAACAGACCCAAAACAACAATTACTTACCACCAACAAATTTCGGCGGTGCAAAGTAGGTCGGCCATCCCAAACACACACACACACACACACACACACACACACACACACACAGAGAGAGAGAGAGAGAGAGAGAGGGGGGGGGGGGAGGGAGGGAGCCACCAAACAACAAGACAACATCTACAAAGACAACCAACTCGTAAACTCCGCGCCGTAATGATGTCACACACTACAATACCCTTACTTCATGGGTCAAAGCAGATGGATGGAATCTGACGCTTCTGTTGACCCGAAAGAAAGCTTTTTTGTCAAATACCTTGTGTGTCACAATAGACCAGTGCCCAGACTGCTGTAGAATTGTCTGGAATAAAAATCAGTGTGAGGAATGTCAGCACTATGTTCATGCAGAATGAATAATACAACCCATGACAGGAAAGATCCTATTCACACTTGGAGATGCAGTGATTGTCACTACTGATATAAAATACTTGAAAAAGAGCAGCTTATATTCAGACTTTGAGTATAGTTAGCAGTTTTGCTGGGACGAGACCAGAACTCTGGATTACATAAGGGCTCACAAATTAGTGAAGAAGTTAAGACAGTAGAGTGCATAAGGTTCATGCAAACTGTAGAAAGAACATTTTTAAGAGTACAGAGAAAGTCTACTACAGTGTAGTAGTCATGGGAGTGGAATTTCAGAACTGGTGCAGAACTCTTTGGGGAAGTGATTACCAAGTAACAAGTATTTTTAAGCTGCGAGCAGCGCTCAGCAATGTCCCCTGTGATTAAGGCTCTTTGAGGAAGGATCTTGGAAAAGTGCATAATAATAATAATAATAATAATAATAATAATAATAATAATAATGAGTGCATGTCACAGTTTGGACTGTAACCATAATTGTACAACTGAGGATGGTATTAGGAGTACTGCTAAGAATGTCCTTCACATTAATTTTAAGATCCTGTCTCTCTTTGAGTTTTCTAAACCATGGATTAAGCACACTGCGGAGCTTGGAAAAATGCTCAGGGAAGACGGACATTTGTACATGTACATGACTGATGCCCCTCACTCTGTCACTTCACACTCAGCATAATTTGCACCTGAATGCTTCTCATGAGAAGCTACATGAATGGCTGTTTGCCAGAAACTTCTAATCTAACCAAAGCAGTAAACACCCTAAACCCATGATTTTCGTGGTATTTCCTGGGCCTTTTTAGGGTAAATTTATCCAAAAGACAAAGCTGAACAATAAATATAGATACAACTGAACAGTTACTAGCAAAACAAAATACTGTAGCTTGGACAAGCCCACAATATTAAAGAAAATGAATTTAAAATGAATTTAGTGTCTTCCATCAAAACATCAGGATACTCATAAACAAAAAGGATGAATTTTCATGTCCATAGAGGAAAATGAAAGGACAGATGGAATTTGTGCAGACTTGTTACTTGTTATGCATGTGAAAAGATCAGCTGGAAAGCACCGAACTGAACAGATTTTTCTTGATAGGCCATTATTGTACTACCTGCAGAACCAATAGAAGAAAGGGGAGGAGATGTATGAGCAAAAATTGAGTTAAGTCTAGGTGCTTCAAGTTAATTTATTATTGTATTGAACCGCTTTTAAACGCTGTGCCACAATCGTGGATCAGAAAGGACATGAACTTGTCACAGTGACAGTTTACAGGCTATCAGTGCAAAACATGTTAAGCTCCAGAAAGCAGATAAAGAGTTTTAATAAGATTACAGAGATTTAACTGGCGAATCATTGTTTGTGGAAACTCTAATGTTGATTTTCTGTCTGATGGTTGGATCGATGGCACCTTCAGTAGTTATTTTCAACTTCAGAGTATTCCCTCTGTGGATTAAATGAAAAAGTGCAACAGCTAATGACCATTTGTTTTCAGACCCAATAACTCACAATGATTTATCACAATGGTTTACATGAACATGATTGTCAAATGTTAACCACAGAATATATTGACTGGTTAGACACACATAAGGTAAGAAGAGTAATGTCTCACCGAATCATTAACAATGACTTTTACACAGTGTTTATACAGAATTTACAGGAACAATACAGAAGAGAAATTTGTAAAGCATGCCGTGTAGATGAAAAATTTCTCTCTTTCTTTAAAATGTTCTTACATCACACTGAGTCTTGTTTTCTTGTGCAAGAAATAAAGATAAAATCAAACAGAAGCAAGGATAAAGAATGGATAGCTTTTGGAATTAATGTATCTTGCACCAGGAAGAGAGAGTTCTACTTAATTCAAAGGACAATTTGTAGTCATGAGTTAAAACTCCATTCCACTAGTAATGTAAAATTGAAACTCATGTACTATTTTCAAAAATAAAACACTCCAAGAATATGGCAAAAATCTAGAGCATTATTAGACAGGAAACAAACAAAAATAGCTACCCAAATTAAACTGAGCCCCCAGGAAACATCTCGGGAGAAACTGTGACTCTTTCAAATCACTGGCACCAAATTCAATGATTACTTTCTCAAAATGGCTGCAAGCATTGCACTCCCTAATAAACCAGCATACACTGTTGCATTATACACACATCAAAACAAGTTCTGCAACACCTCAGTTCTAAGAGTTCCAGAACCTGTACAGAAAATTGGAATAGAGATCAACGAAAGCATCATTTCCACCCTTTTTATTGCTCATGAAAACCACACACTGCATGTTGTACCACCATACAGCGAGATCTCCAGAGGTGTTGGTCCAGATTGCTGTACACATCATTACCTCTAATACCCAGTAGCATGTCCTCTTGCACAGATGCATGCCTGTATCCATGGTGGCATCCTATCCACAAGTTCATCAAGGCACTGTTGGTCCAGATTGTCCCACTCTTCAACCGCGATTCAGCATAGATCCCTCAGAGTGGTCAGTGGATCACATCATACATAAAGAGCCCTTTTCAATCTATCTCAGGCATGTTCGACAGGGTTCATGTCTGGAGAATTTGCTGGCCACTCTAGTGGAGCAATATCGTTACCCTGAAGGAAGTCATTCACAAGATATGCACGATGGGGGCGGGAATTGTCGTCCATGAAGACAAATTCCTTGCCAATATGCTGTTGATATGGTTGCACTATCGGTCGGAGGATGGCATTCACGTATCATACAGCCGTACAGCACCTTCCACAACCACCAGCAGTGTACATCGGCTACACATAATGCCGCCCCAAAACAGCAGGGAACCTCCACCTTGCTGCACTTGCTGGACAGTGTGTCTAAGGCATTCAGCCTGACCAGGTTGCCTCAAAACCATCTCCGACAATTGTCTGTTTGAAGGCATATGTGACACTCATCGGTAAAGAGAACATGATGCCAATCCTGAGCGGTCCATTCGGCATGTTGTTGGTCCCATCTGTACCACACTGCATGGTGTCGTGGTTGCAAAGATGTACCTCGCCATGGTCGTCGGAAGTGAAGTTGCGCATCATGTAGCCTATTGCGCACAGTTTGAGTCATAACAGGACATCCTGTGGCTACACGAAAAGCATTATTCAACATGGTGGTGTTGCTGTCAGGGTTCCTCTGAGCCATAATCCATAGATAGTAGTCATCCACTGCAGTAGCAGCCCTTGGGTGCCCCGAGCGAGGCACGTCATCGACAGTTCCTGTCTCTCTGTATCTCCTCCATGCCCAAACAACATCACTTTGGTTCACTCCGAGACACCTGTACACTTCCCTTGTCGAGAGCCCTTCCTGGCACAAAGTAACAATGCGGACACTATTGAACCATGGTATTGACCATCTAGGCATGGTTGAACTACAGACAACACGAGCCATGTACCTCCTTCCTGGTGGAATGACTGGAACTGATCGGCTGTCGGACCCCCTCTGTTTAATAGGTACTGCTCATGCTTGGTTGTTTACATCTTTGGGCGGGTTTAGTGACATCTCTGAACAGTCAAAGGGACTGTGTCTGCGATACAATATCCACAGACAACGTCTATCTTCAGGAGTTCTGGAACCAGGGTGTTGCAAAACATTTTTTGTTGTGAGTATTTACTTGTGCAAATACTACATAAATTACAGACAGAAATAGTTTCAGAACATATAACATCTCTGGCGATTACTAAATTCGCCAGGGCACTAAAAAGTACACATTCCGCTCACTTCGATGGTGGGTCTATCAGAAAATTGTAGTCTTTTATTGACTTGGCAGGATTACCCATAAGCTATCTTTGTAATAACATAATGACTCAGGTCATATTTTCTGACAGACTTTATTATGCAGTGGTAACAACCATTATCAGACTGGATAAGCAATCCACTTCTAATCACAGCAAACCACTTCTAACCACAGGTCACTTTCACAGTGGTGACTCTCGCAAAAATTTTACCAACATACTATGTGGTGGCCTACAAACTTCTGACTTACAAGAGCAGTAATTGTAAATAAATTGAATATATTAATTTTACCTACATAAATGAAACTCTTTAAATATGTTTAATTTTTTTAACTAATCATTTAACACTGTGAGGAATAAAATAAGATGATTAAAAAAAAGGTTGGTAACAGTATAAATCGAACCCTAACCGACGAATTGCCAGTTAGTGTACTAGACCATGGCACCGTTATGACAACTGTTCATTTAAAATACCTCACACTCTATGCTTGCCCAATACACTAACACAATTTCAAAAATAATAATAGTAATAATAATAATAATAATAATAATAATAACCCTTTAGATCACATAACATCAACAGATACGAAGAACGTAAATTGGAAAAAGAAAACACTACATGGCAAGCACCCGTATCATCTAACACAGCCACACATCGATCAAGACGCATCCAACACATGGCTAAGAAAAGGCAATATATACAGTGAGACGAAGGATTCATGATTGGAATACAGGATCAAACAATAAACACCAGATATTACAGCAAGCATATTATTAAAGATCCCAATACCACAACAGATAAATGCAGACTTTGCAAACAACAAATAGAAACAGTAGATCACATCACAAGCGGATGTACAATACTAGCAAATACAGAATACCCCAGAAGACATGACAATGTAGCAAAAATAATACATCAACAGCTTGCCTTACAACATAAACTTATAAAACAACACGTTCCCACATACAAGTATGCACCACAAAATGTACTGGAGAATGATGAATACAAATTATACTGGAACAGAACCATTATAACAGATAAAACAACACCACATAACAAACCTGACATCATACTCACCAATAAAAAGAAGAAATTAACACAACTAATCGAAATATCCATACCCAATACAACAAATATACAAAATAACCATACCCAATACAATAAATATACAAAATAAAACAGGAGAAAAAATTGAAAAATACATCCAACTGGCTGAGGAAGCCAAGGACATGTGGCATCAGGATAAAGTTGACATTATATCAATTATACTATCAACTACAGGAGTCATACCACACAATATCCACCAGTACATCAATGCAATACAGTTACAGCCAAACTTATATATACAACTACAGAAATCTGTAATTATTGATACATGTTCAATTACCCGAAAGTTCCTAAATGCAATATAACACATACCGTACAGTTAAAAGGAAATGACGCTTGATCAAGGTCCGTGTCACTTTCCACTTTTAACCAGACTTAACGTCTGAGAAAGTAAAGAAATAATAATAATAATAATAATAATAACCTGGTGCTGTGAGCAACACAGCACAGTGCCAGAAGGGATGACATTACATCACAGCATGTGCATTCACATGTTTTTGTCAATTCCATTTGCATAACAGCATGCGTTCGAAGAGAAACTGCATAATTTTATAGCTATTTCTGGCTCGCATTCAAAGAAAAATGGTGTCATTTTAATGTGATTTCTGGCTTGCATTTAAATAGAAAAGCTATAATTTTAGTCTGCTACTGTCATTTCACACTTTTTAGTGTTTGCAAAAGTTGCTTGAGAAAGTGGTTTGTGATAGAATACCAATTCACTTAACTCAGAAGAACTTGTTAACTGCTTCCCAATTTTAGCTTTCATAAAAGGATTCTCACGGAGATAGCAATACAATACCTCCCAAATGAAGTCCTTCTCAAAGACTATGACAACATCATACTTGCAAACTGGAGTATTATGGTATTAACGGTACCCTCTGGCATGCCTGAAGCCTCACCTTTTAAAAAAGCTGTTGAGTATCTTGCTGACAAACTGTGACACAGGACTAAGTATAATCTCAGAATGGGGAACATAAAATTTGGGGTCCCACAATGATCTTGTGGGTTCCAACAAGTGTGGTGTTCCAACGAGTTTACAGGACAATTCAAAAACTGTAATGCTCGCTGATAACAGAAGCATACTAACCAGGGATCGACAATTAACTTAGGAGCCACTGCTAAACAGGCATACAAGTGGTTCAAAGCTAACTCTCACAAATATTCACATTATACAATTTACACATGAAATAACAACCTGTTAGCAACATAAGTACATACACTGAGGCGACAAAAGTAATGCGATAGTAATAAGCACATATACAGATGGTAGTAGTATCATGTACACACTGCATAAAGGGCAGTGCACTGGCAGAGCTGTCACTCGTGCTGAGTTGAGCCATGGGAAAAGGTTTCCGATGTGATTATGACCACACAATGGGAATTAACATACTTTCAATGTAAAATGGTAGTTGGTGCTAGACATGGCATGGGACATTCCATTTCAGAAATTGTTCAGGAATTCAGTATTCCAAGATCCACAGTATCAATAGCGAGCTGGAAATGCCAAATTTCAGGCATTACTTCTCACTGTGGATGACACAGTGCCCAACGGCCTTCACTTAATGATAAGAGAACAGTGATGTTTGTGTATAGTTGTCAGTGCCGATAGACACGCAACACTGTGTAAGATAATCACTTAAGTCAATGTGGGACATACGACAAATATATCTGTTAAGTCAGTACATCAAAATTTGGTATTATTAGGCTATGGCAGCAGATGAGCAACATAAACTCCTTTGTTAACAGCATGACATTGCCTGCAACACCTCTCCTGGGCTCAACTATATTCGTTGGACACTAGACGACTGGAAATCTGTGGTCTGGTCAGATGAGTTCTGATTTCAGTTGGCAAGAGCTGGTAGTAGGGTTCGAGTGTGGTGCAGTCCCCACAAAACCATGGACCCAAGTTGTCAACAAGTAACTGTGCAAGGTGATAGTGACTCCGTAATGGTGTGGGCTGTGTGTACATGTAATGGACTGGGTCCTCTGGTCGAACTGAACCAATCGTTATCTGGAAATGGATATGTTTCCATACTTGGAGACCATTTGTAGACATTCATGGACTTCATGTTCCCAAACAACAGCGAAATTTTTATGGAGGACAATGTGCCATGTCACTGAGCCACAATTGTTCGTGATTTGTTTGACAAACATTCTGGACAATTCAAGTGAACAATTGTTCACAATTTGTTTGACAAACATGCTGCACAATTTGAGTGACCAATTGTGGTCACCCAGATTGCCCGACATGAATCCCATTGAACATTAATGGGACATAACCAAGAGTCTGTGTACAAACTCCTGCACTGGCAACACTGCCACAATTAGCACTGGCACCACTTTCATAATTCTGGATGATAGAATGGGTCAGTATTTCTGCAGGGGACTTCCAACGTCTTGTTGAGTCCATGCCGTGTAAAGTGCAGCACTATGCTGGGTTAAAAGGGGGTCCGACCCAAAATTAAGAGGTATCCCATGACTATTGTCACTCAGTGTATATGATCATATATTAAATGTAACACTGTGTGTAAAATTCCTTGTGGTCCAGTAGCATAACAAATTAAAATTAAATCAGCATGCATATAAACTAATCAAGAAGTTTGGCATGTTTTGCTCTTAAATGTATATATCCTTTGTTAACCTAAAGAGAAGCATGTTAGCATATTTTCATTCCTTATTGTTCTATGGAGTTACTTTCTAGTGTAATCCACCTACAGCAAACACAATGTTTAAGCAAAAGTAGTGAGCAGTATGAATACTTTGTAAAGTAGATAATAGTCCACCTTGCAGTAGCCCTTTTAAGGATACTTGTCTTTTTATGCACACTTTCTCATACATTTTCACCTTAAAAGATTTTGTTGTTGAGAATAAAAACATGTTTCAATTGAAATATAATCTACACAATCACAATAGAAGACCAAAAAAAGAAAAAGAAAAAAAACAGTTTTCATGCAGATTTTGCTGGCTTAGGATGGAGTTATGGACTCAGTGTGAAGACATTCAACAAGTCTCATATAACTCATATAACACAATAGATATGTTGGCTATACTCTATCAATGCTGATGTGATCTCTCTGACTGAAGTGAGGCTTTATTGTACCAGTGTAGTGGTAGAATGAGCAGAGTGACACAGTACAGTGGTGGTGAGTAAGCAAAAAGTATGACGGTCTGGGCAGACAACTTGTTTATTTTGCTCTAGACGGACGGCGACATGCACGTCTTACTGGATGTCGTCAGTGTATATATTGGGAAGTTTGTAAATGAATAAGAGATATAAAAATTGTCTATTGTAACTTGTGTTGGAGATTAGTGTTTTCAGTGATCATTATCTCTCAGGTTATGGCTTCTTGCTGTCAAGTACTGTAATTGTTTTTTAAGCAAAGATATATTTGGTGACCCATGTGAGTCTTTGATGTACATGTAGATTACTGTCACATTCTTTCATTTGTTGACTCTAATCATATCCAATAATAGTGTTGTTGCTAATCTCAGTAAAACTGATATATGATGCATTAACTACTATATCTGCATGTACTTTTAGGCTCATCATCATTATTGTGGCATTGGCCCCTCCTTGTGACACCCCCCCCCCCCCCCCCAATTTTTCTGTGGTAACCTTAGCCATTGAATTTTTCTGTGGTAACCTTAGCCATTGCTGGTATTACATTAAAATATATAAAACATATTTACTTGATTCTGCTAATTTATGTTAATCTTGCGTTGGGTGCATACATTAGTGAAATATTGTAGTGTCTTTTCTAATACTGTTTTGTTTCATACGGACTACAAATATTTTGTATATTGTATGAAGGACTTGGATACTGATCAAACAAGTATTTGCATATAACAAATGATACCTGAAAATTGAACAAGCATTCAAAAGGTAAGGAAAATCCTATCAATTCAAAAGAAAATTAAAAATGTACCTTACTGCACACACTACCTACAAACAATCTGAAAATCAGTATTCAAGGATTAAAAAAGTTATGTTAGCCAGATGGCAAGTAACAGTGTTTACTGTAAAGATACATGATAAGAGGTAAATAAGATTCAGTATTTACAGATGAAGGTACACTTTTTCTTTGGAGGAGAAAAAAAGGGCAAGGTAATAACATGAATAACAAGCTACCAACGAACCTGTAGTATCATGCACTATCAATACCATGCCATGCACTTCACTTTAGAAGCTGGCAGTAACCCATATGCCTGCACTCTCAATCTGTGAACAGCTCTGTGTTACACCCTCCCCTCCTTGTGTGGCCAAGTCCACCACAGAGCCAACTTAAAGGACACTGCACAGCTAGCTGAGTTCTGCCTAGGTACTCTAAGCATTATCAGTTTGCCTCTGTTATTGTATGATGAAACTGCCTTTCTCAAGGAAACACACTGGACTGTATTCTGGTTAGTCAATTACGTTGGGCAAGAGATTCGCATTTATCACAAATCTCTTGCCCAACGTAAAGTCCCGAGCGACTGGAAAAAAGCGCAGGTGACGCCTGTATATAAGAAGGGTAGGACGGATCCTCAAAATTACAGACCAATATCCTTAACATTGGTTTGTTGCAGGATTCTCAAACATATTCTCAGTTCGAATATAATGAATTTCCTTGAGACAGAGAAGTTGCTGTCCATGTATCAGCACGGCTTTAGAAAGCATTGCTCCTGTGAAACACAACTCACCCTTCTTTCACATGATATCTTGCGAACCGTGGATGAAGGGTATCAGACGGATGCCATATTCCTTGACTTCCGGAAAGCGTTTCACTCGGTGCCCCACTGCAGACTCCTAACTAAGGTACAAGCATATGGGATTGGTTCCCAAGTATGCGAGTGGCTTGAAGACTTCTTAAGTAATACAATCCAGTACGTTGTCCTCGGTGGTGAGTGTTCATCGGAGGTGAGTGTATCATCTGGAGTGCCCTAGGGAAGTGTAGTAGGTACGCTGTTGTTTTCTATCTACATAAATGATCTTTTGTATAGGGTGGATAGCAATGTGCGGCTGTTTGCTGATGATGCTGTGGTGTACGGGAAGGCGTCATCGTTGAGTGACTGTAGGAGGATACAAGATGACTTGGACAGGATTTGTGATTGGTGTAAAGAATGGCAACTAACTCTAAATATAGATAAATGTAAATTAATGCAGATGAATAGGAAAAATATCCTGTAATGTTTGAATACTCAATTAGTAGTGTAGCACTTGACACAGTCACGTCGATTAAATATTTGGGCGTAACATTGCAGAGCAATATGAAGTGGGACAAGCATATAATGGCAGTTGTGGGGAAGGCGGATAGTTGTCTTCGGTTCATTGGTAGAATTTTGGGAAGATGTGGTTCATCTGTAAAGGAGACCACTTATAAAACACTAATACGACCTATTCTTCGGTACTGCTCGAGCGTTTGGGATCCCTATCAGGTCGGATTGAGGAAGGACATAGAAGCAATTCAGAGGCAGACTGCTAGATTTGTTACTGATAGGTTTGATCATCACACAAGTGTTACGGAAATGCTTCAGGAACTCGGGTGGGAGTCTCTAGAGGAAAGGAGGCGTTCTTTTCATGAATCGCTACTGAGGAAATTTAGAGAACCAGCATTTGAGGCTGACTGCAGTACAATTTTACTGCTGCCAACTTACATTTCGTGGAAAGACCACAAAGATAAGATAAGAGAGATTAGAGCTCATACAGAGGCATATAGGCAGTCATTTTTCCCTCATTCTGTTTGGGAGTGGAACAGGGAGAGACTGCCACGCACCGTATGGTGGATTGCAGAGTATGCATGTAGATGTAGATGTAGTTTCATGTTTCATGGATCATGCGCATGATAAATCATAATGATGTGGAACGAATCATCTAACATTCACATCAAAAATTAATTTGTAAATATGGTTATGTGCTTAACATTAAGTCTTTCTTTTTTTTAAAATAAAAGGAGTTACTTAAACTCTGTGTGTGCATCTCATTATTTTTGCTCTCTGTCTTAAACCCACCAACTCCTTGGCATCCAGCAACAGGACACCAAACACTTGGTGATGATGCTGTTCCCATGGGTGTTTCACTACATCTTCTCACCCACCATATTAACAACTGGCAAAAATACTGATTTTGTCTTTCTTGCAGAACCGTGGCTCGTCAACATGCTTGCCCTTGATATTGCTTCTTTGTTACTGTGTTTCAGAGCACTGAACCTGCAGACTGTGTATTTTTGCACTTTTTAAAGGCTAACATTTCTAGTGATTTTAATTCGTGCTTTCTTGCACTTTAGTGGCTGCACTCTATTTCCACTTTGATTTTTGTGCATTTCACAAGAACTGATTGTTCAGTTTCAGGCACAGCAGATGCCAGTAATTAATGTAATTAATGGACTGGATGACAAAACTACTCACTGTGCAAGTAAACACATCACTGCCGCCCACAGCATGACCACAGCAAGCTGCGCCTGTATTTCTACCACCATTACATGCATTTGATTCTACACAAGAGGAATGGTTCGAGCACCATGAACAGCTTGACTCACACTCGATGTTGCATCACAATGAAGGTAGGGCCAGGTAACCCTATTTTCTTGCAGAAGTTGGGGTGTCAGTTTACCATGTGGCCAGAAAACTCTTTCCTACCGCTCACCTTGAAAGTATGCCTTATGGTTGGTTGATTGATTTAGGGCAGGGGACCAAACAGTGGATCAGCGAAGGATGGGGAAGGGAGTCGGCAGTGCCATTTTCAAAGAAACCATCCTGGCATTTGCCTGAAGCAATTTAGGGAAATCACAGAAAACTTAAATCAGGATGATCTGACGCTGGTTTGAAATGTCATCATCCTGAATGCGAGTCCAGTGTGCTAACCACTGCGCCACCTTGCTTGATTATGCCTTATGACAAACTAGCTGTGGCATTATAGAAACACTATAATGGACTAATCAAACTCACAAGCAAGGTGTAGCTGACTTAGAAGGAATTACACACCATTGCAAATTAACTTGTGAGTGTGGACGTTATTACGGTGATGCCACATTTAGGAAAGCCGTTACTCAGAATGCATCAGATCCTCAAATACAAAAACAGATTCTTAAGTATCCCAATCCTAGCTTGCAACAGGTTTTAGAATTAGTGGAGTGTCAGAACTCATATGACAGTGCAGCAGTAGATTTTGATTTCAAACCTACAGTATTTGTGCAATACAGAGTAATGGTAAACATGCTGTGCACTGTGGCATGAAAAAGTCTATTCCAGGGCAGTGATGTAAACAGAACCAATGTGAGAGGCAGCAGACTAATGGTGTTAAATCCTGCCCTTGGTATTTTAAAGCAAGTGGCAAGTGTGTCCATGTCATGATGCTAAAGGTTATCACTCTGGCAAGCACAGTCGTGTTCAATCTATGTCTGTCTTCATACAGTAAGTTTTCTCCATGGTCTCAATCAATAAATGTAAACATAATTTTTTCAAAGTCGTTTTTAAAGCCATCTTTTTCAAAGCCATTTTTCAAAGACACATGATTGTAGTGTCACACAGTGCAAGGCAAATGCAACACCAAAGAAACCACACACTCCTTCCATTCAGCATCAGACCGATAAATTGTGTCACTCTCCAAACTGCCAACCACGAAATACACATGCAGTTAGACTCTGGTCCAACAGTGACTTTCTTGAACAGAAGCAAACTCAAACTGTTACGCAAACACAAGCTACATAAGTCACAGGCAACTTTTACTGGTTACAGTTAACATGACATTCCTGTGTTAGGTGTTTGCAGTCTACGTGCCACTTTTTGTAGCCTTACCAAGACAGATTCATTCACAGTTTTGTCCTCACATGAAAGTGGAGATACTTTTGGTATGGACTCTTTTGATCTGTTTGGTTTGCACATTCAGGACATGACCACGGGAAGGGTAGCTGAACTTAGTGAAGAATGTAGTGACATTTTTCAAGATGGCCTCAGCAAAGCTAATTATTTTGAAACTTACATTATGCAAATTGTGTGATTTCTCCTTTGGTAGCCAGTCAGCTCGCATCCCCTTTGGTGATTATAAAAAAACCTTCAGGCAAATTATTCTTATGTGCAGATTTCAAGGCTGTGGTAAACTTTTCGTTTGCTATGGCCTGAGGAACTCATGGACAAGCTTGGTGCATCTTGCTTCTTTTCTTAGATTGATCTTCATGATGCTTATTTGCAGCTTCCCTTGGATGAAAAGTCTCTACAAGTTTCTGTGATCAACACCATACGGGATTATTTAAGTTTTTGTGGTTGCCCTTTGGCACTGATCCACACTTGGCCTTTTGCAGTGCTACTTATCACAGTAGAATGTTACAGTTCCTCCTTGGTGGAACTATCTGGATTACTTAGTCCTTTTGTGTTGTACCCCAACGAACGTCATGCTCATCTCTGGAAATTGTTTCAAGTGGTCTCATATGCTGGGTTAAAGTGTAACAAAGCCAGCTGTTTCTTCTTCCACACTGAGATTGAATATTAAGATCAACAGTCAGAGTATCCTCCCTTTGCAGCCACACTTAACCACCATACAAGACCTCCCAGCTACTATGAATGTCAGTGAATGCCAATCTGTGTTAGGTACACTAATTTTTACATCTTATTCATTCAAAATGCTGTGAAGATTGCAGCCCCACTGCACTATCTCCACTGAAAGACTGTTCCGTTTGAGTGGGTTATGGAGTGTCGAGTTACATTTCAGAGACTGAAGGATGCCTTATTAGGCAATCACTTTTTGGCAAATTTTGATCCTCCTAAGTCGGTTGTGCTGGCAATGGACACATCTGCTTATGGGATTGGCACTGTTCTCTCACACGGAGTTGGATCATTAGGCATATCAATTGTCTTTGCATTCAAACTCTTTCCAAGCTCTTTCCATTGCACACTGAGTGAACATCAATAAAACTGACAAACTGCAGGGACAGAGTCCTAAGTGGAAATGGAGGAGAAAAATATCCTATAAACATGTGTCTGGAGCTGCATTATTGCCATGGCAGATTTGCTGATGAATGATAGTTCCTCTGACCATGTTCCATGTGTCCCTTGAGAGTTGAAGGCTGTGTAATTGATGCACTGGACTGCAAGCAGCTGAATGATTTGATATTCATGTCGGGAACAAGCCGAGATGATGTTTGTGCATGGTCAAGCAGATGGAAATGGTCGAGAGGCAGTATATAGCTACATCAAAAAAAGTACATCCACAGACACCAACCACATCATAAAACATTTCAAGGCTTTTTTGAGCATCTGTGTGATCATCGGTTCTTTCAGGCAGTGGACTGTACTTACACCAGATTTGGAGGACCAGGTTCTACAAGATATTGAGACAAACCATAGTACAAGTTCCATGCTAGTGGTAGTGGCCCACCAGCATGGCACCAGCCGAAGTACAACTAGGTTGGTTGGTTGGTTGGTTAGTTTAAAAGGAGGGTGGTGTGGGGGGGGGAAGGGACCAAACTGCAAGGTCATCAGTCCCTTGTTCCTGGTAAAATAATTACCCAAGGGAAAGAAGAAAAGAAAGGATACGTACAGCACAATAACAGGAGAAAGGAAGAACCAGAAGAACAACAGAGGAACAACCAACACTACTAGGGACAAAGGAGGAAAAGAAAAGGACAGAGAGAAGCAAGAAACAGGTAGTAGGGGTAAAAACAAGAGAGCAGATGACCATGGTTGGTCGACCACGAGAATAAAAGGGAAAAGCCAGCCACTCTGCGACACATTAAAACATCCACCCTAAAAGCATTAGAGTGGAGAACACAAAGAGACAAAGGACAAAATAAAACTTATACAGCTAAATTTAATGGCAACGAGTCCAGTAACTGAAGAGTCCGTCACAGGGCAGCCAAAAAAGGACAGCTCACCAAGATATGGGCCACTGTCAGCCGGGCGCCGCACAGACACTGAGTTGGGTCATCACGGCGCAGGAGGAAGCCATCTGTCACCTAAGCATGGCCAATGCGGAGCCGCCAGAGAACCAGAGTCCCTGCAAGAGGCCTGCATGGAGGACTGCCACAGATTCACAGTCTCCTTAATGACATACAGTTTGTTGTGCATGCTGAGGTTATGCCACTTAGTCTCCCAAAGCCACAAAACCTTGCGGCGTAGTACTGCATTAAGGTCAGTTGCTGAAAAGCCAATCTCCATAAGTGGTTTCCGTGTAGCCTGTTTGGCCAGCCTATCAGCAAGTTCGTTGTCTGGGATTCCGAGTGACCTGGGGTCCAGACAAACACCACTGAACGACTGGACCGTTCCAGGGCATAGATGGACTCCTGGATGGTCGCTACCAAAGAATGAGGGTAGTACTGGACGATAGCTTGTAGGCTGCTCAAGGAGTCAGTACACAGAAGAAACAACTCCCCAGGGCATGAACGGATGTGCTCAAGAGCACGAGATATAGCCACCAGCTCGGCAGTGAAAACACTGCAGCCATTGGGCAAGGAATGCAGTTCAATATGTCCTCCATGGACATACGCGAAGCTGACGTGAGCATGAGCCATCGAGCCGTCAGTGTAAACCACTTCGTCGCCTCAATACATGTCAAGAATCGAGAGGAAGTGGCAGCGGAGAGCCGTGGGGTTAACTGAGTCCTTAGGGCCATGTGAAAGGTACAGGCGAAGCCACGGCCTAGGCATACACCACGGGATGTGTACATGAAGGGACCTCAAGTACAGGTGGTAAAGGCAAGGACTCCAGTTTGGAAAGACGGGATTGGGCACAAACTGCAATTGGAGGCCCTGGCTTGGCCGCCGATGCAGGAGATGAACTACCATGGGTGGCAAAAGGAGACAGCGATTCGGATGCGCAGGAGAACTACAAATGTGTGCAACGTAACTGGTCAGCAGTTGTGCACACCTAACCTGCACTGGAGGGACTCCGGCCTCCGCAAGGATTCTGGTTACCAGACACGTCCTAAAAGCTCCTGTCGCTAGGCGAATGCCACAGTGGTGTACTGAGTCAAGTAAACGCAATGCTGAGTGCGCCGCCAAATCATAAACCAGATTCCCATAGTCAAGGCAGGATTGAACAAGGGCTCTGTAGAGCTGCAGCAGTGTAGAGCGATCTGCACCCCAGCTGGTGTTGCTCAGGCAGCGGAGGGCATTGAGGTGCTGCCAGCACTTCCAATTAAGCTGACGAAGCCAAGGCAATCGGGCGTTGAAAACCAGTCCTAAGAATCAATAAGTCTCCACTACAGTGAGTGGATCATCATTAAGGTAAAGTTCTGGTTCTGGATGAATGGTAAAACGCCGACAGAAGTGCATAACACACAACTTTGCAGCCGAAAACTGGAAACCATGGGCTAGAGCCCATGACTGTGGCTTGTGGATGGCTCCCTGTAGGCGTCGCTCAGCAACACCAGTACTGGTGGAGCAGTACTGGTGTCACACTGCTGTCCAGAACAACCATCGACCACCGATAGATTGCTCACACAACAGCTGCGGACCCCAGTCTCGAGATTCTGTTACAGTACCTCCACACTAGTTGGCCACATTTAATTAAGTAGGTTAGTGACCCGATCATAAACCACTCTTTTGCGCTTCAACACAGCTTACCAGTCCAGCACGGTGTCATCCTATTATATACAGACAATGACCAGTACCATGTAGTTGCACCATGTTAGTTTCAGAAGGAAATTCTTCACCTCCTCCATCAAGGCCACTTGGGGGGTTGTTTGGACTAAGCAGCTTGCCTGATGTCACTGCACATGGGGCAGCATGAATATCCAGATGGAATGTATTAGATTGGCTTCACAATGTCTGGCATGTGCAGAACTTCAGGCTACTCCACTACACAAATTTTTTGATTGGCCCAAGTCAATGTCTGCATATCGACCTTGCGGGTCCCTACTGGAATTCCTGTCTGCTTATTGTGGTAGAAGCCTTTAGCAAGTTTCCATCCATGGTGCCCATGCAATCCACAACAGCAGCACTATCAAGACTCTGAAATCAATTTTTTGCATTGTAGGTTTCCCAGAATGGTTGGTTCAGACTGTGTACTCCAGTTCACAACAGCAGAATTTCAGCTGTTTTGTGACACCAGTGGCATCAAGCATGTGATGGCCGCAACATTCCACTCTCAATCTAATGGTGAATTGGAACACTTTGTCAGAACTTTCGAGCAACAGACGAACAAGTTACGTGCTTCCCACAGATGGGAACACGTTTTAGTGCTACTTTTCTCATCATACTATTCCCAGCCACGCAACAGCAAATCACCAGTGGAGCTTTTGCAGATATGCCTACATAGGACACTGCTTCAACTGCTGCATCCTCCGCAGCGATCAGCCTATTCTCTGGACCACTCTAAGTTTAATATGAATGTTTGGTCTTTTCCACAACTTTTGAAAGACACTGGTACTGGGAACGGGTATTATCAGCAAAGTTTTGGGCCACTCTTTGTATGTTTTACAGAGTACTTCTGGGCTGCAGAAATGCCATCAGAATCCACTTTGTTTGTGTGGACTCTATGATCCTGCCATGGGTTTTTCATTTGCAGATTCCGTGCCAAAGAGGACCCCCAGCCTCAGTTGGTTTCCCCTCCTCCAGTCCCTGAACCACCAGAACCGGACGGGGTACATATGGACATTGACACACCACCATCACAGCCACCACAGCACCACTAGAGTTAGGGTGTGGATAGGAGCCTGTAATCAGCTGAAGTTTTGGCTCCAGTCTCCTCAGTGCCAACTACACCAGGCCTCCTCCCTCCCCAACCCACCCCCCTTATCGTTTCTGGCAGCAGCAATACATGATGATGGTGAAGAGGTGTCTCCACCCGCTTTTTTTTGCAGAGGGGGGGGGGGGGGTGAATATGGTATTGTGCACTACTGCTGATACCATGTCAAGCCAGTCCATGTCTGTGGAAGTAGGCAGAAACCCAGACAACTGCAATGTCAATCCATGGCCATCTCCAAGGCACCTTCTTCAGCCTGCATTGCAGCAGAACCGACTTAAAAGGGCGTGGCAGTTAGCCTCTAATGTTATTGTGTATGATGAACCAGCCTATCTCAAGGACATGCATTGGATTTATTCTGGACTTGCTGTTATTCAAATTAAGTAAAAGGAGTACTTAAACACTATATGTGAATCTCATTATTTCTGCTCTCTGTCTTAGAACCCACCAACTCTTTGGTACAGCCATCAGTGTGATTACCAAAAAAGACAAAAATTACAAATGGCTGAACCCAACACAAAGCAGGTTTCACATGCCATCATAATGACATGCATTAACTATGGTGTAAAAGTTGACAACTGATGTAGGCCTCAGGCTATACTACATGTCTGTTACCACAGTTTTTATTCTATGTTCATACTCACAGTCAAGTTGTGACTTGACTTTGGCTGTGCTATAGACCAGTCTGTCATTACAACCAAGGTAGCAGGTTCTATTGTGTGCCTGGTAGAACTAATCAGCACAGAACTTTTTGATATCTCCATTCTTCAAAACACTACAATCCTACAAAAACTGGATACTGAAAAGTGGTCATTGTTAATGAATATTACTGCTTTGGAGGCAGACACATTTACTTTTTCAGGCTGCCCAACAGGAATCTCTAAAACATCAATTCTTAAAGCCCTGAACAGACTGAGTCTCAAATAGGAATACACATTCACCTGTGAATAACCTACTCTGATAGTAATGTTATGCAACTGACAAGCCTGAACCATCCTACAGGCTCCTTTCAGTAATGGGTAGTTAATGGGCAGATTTCCTTGTTCTCTACAGATCAGTGTAAGTGGCACTCCAGATGTCAAATTTCTGAGCTGATTAAAGGTCCCTGCCCATAATGCTCTGAATGCTCTCGGTTGGAGAGGAGATACGGTGATCTTGCTGGCTAAGGTAGCATCTGGCTAGCATGAAGACAAGTAGTAGAAAGTCTCACTGTGTGCAGGTGGGCATTATCTTTCTAGCCCAAGCTGGCTTGCCATGAAGGGCAATAAATAGGGTACTGAAAGCTATGTGGGAGATCATAAAAAGGGAAATGGGCAAAAATAAGAAAACCAATAACAATACTGTCTTGTTACATAACAGTAAAAAAGATTACGGAGCAGGGTGAAACAGCACATATATTCAAACAGCTTCTTCACTGCTATAGCTGAAAATTTAATAAAAACAAATTTTGTGGGAAATCAGCAGTCAGTGGGAAACAAGACCAATAGCTGTAAATTATGAATGTTTGTCGATCATATAAGCAGAGAGAAAACAGTCAAGGCTGTCACCAATCTACAAACAACATACTCGGAAAGAGTTGACAGTATACCCAGAAGAATCTTACAGTTATCCCTCCAAAATATAATTGACCCTGTCACTCATATATGTAAATTTATGATAATGAACACAGGCCGAGACAATGAATTAAAACCAAGGCCATGAATTGAACCAGAGTCTCCTGCTCTCTAGGAACATATAAATCATCTAATTAATATATGTAATTGCTCATTAGAGACAGGTACATTTCCTGATCAGCTGGAAACATCCAAAGTTATGCCTATATTCAGAGCTGATCACTGCTGCTTCCGAGTTCAGTTAAAAGTGTTATAATCCAGAGCTGGTGACAAAAAGTGATAAACCACCGCTCCATTACAATAATATCTTATTTTTCAAAGATATTGAAAAAAATAATGTACAATAAGTTAATAAAGTTTATAAACAAAAATGGAGTATTAGTTGATTCTGACCGTGGTTTCCGAAGTAATCAACGGAGTACGCAATCTACGAATGCATAACCACAGTTTTAAATGCCACTGATAAACAGCAAACAGCAGGTATATTTTTAGACTTGAGTAAAGCTTTCGAAATGGTAAACCACAGAATTCTTCTATACACTCTTGAGTACTATGTTATTAGAGCATTACAATGTAAAGGTAAAAAGTGTGCATAAAACATCTAGATGAAAAAGCACAATTAGTCTCAGAATACCTATCAGAAGAATGCACAACCACTTAGGGGTAGAAGGGTCAGTAATGGGACATAATCTTTTCCTCGTATATATCAATGGTCTGGATGTGCGTGTTGGATCATACAAAATAGTTGTTTGCTGATGCCACAACAAATATTAGAAAAAGCAGCGAAAAATGAAGATATCCAACGTGAATTACATTCTGTTACAAATCAACTAAGTAAATGGTCAACAATGAATTAGCTTATAATAAACAACATGAAAACAGTAGCATTAAATTTCCACAACCGAAAATGCAGCACATTGAATTATCCATTTACCACCATCAACCACCTACCCGTTGTGAATGAAGAGATAACTAAATTTCCTCGCATTTGGATTCCTAATGACCTAAAGTGGAATGAACTTATTGAACACATTAATGGAGTACAGGCTGCTATCTTTTAAGGGCTCTGAAAGGATACATAAATGCACCAGCCCTAATGTCAGCCTATTACACATATTTTAATGCACATTTAAAATGTAACCTCATATTCTGAGGAAATTCACCAGCGGCTCTGGGGACTTTCAGAATTCATAAAGAGCCATTAGGATATTACAAAGAGCAGAACCAGACTGTCCTCTAAACTGATATTCAAAACACTAAAAGTGTTACCACTGCCATGCATGTTTATTTTTGACACACTAATGCATATTTAAAAAATGAAACTGGAAGTGATAATAGCATTAGAAAAAACTGACATTTACATAATCACAACAATGGATTAAAAGGTAATTTGCCCTTACTCCAAGCTAACAGATACTTGTATCGGAAAAGCATATGCTGAATGGGAATTACACTATTCAGAAAGTTGCCAAATGATATACAATGTATACTAAATATTACTGCTTCTGAAAGGTCTATTAGAGAATATCTACAGTAACACTGCTTCTGTTCAGTAAATACATATTTGAACTACAAAACAGGTATAGTTCTGTAACTTTTATAATCTGTAACATGCAGAAATGCAAAAAATCTTGAAAAACTGTTCTTTGTAATGACTAGAGTCAAGTCCATAACATCTTGTGCATTATGCTATATAGAATCAAAGGACCAAATAAAAACACAAATAAATGACAAATGATAAAACTAAGCACACAGTTACTTTACCAATTAGAGGACCAGAAGAAGGCCACTACAACAGTGGCTGATAGTCTGTTTTGTTCAGTGACAGCTATCATATAATAGAATGTGGTAACATACCCAGAAAAGTTTTATGTTAATTTACTCTGGTCACAGGAGCCTTCACACTTACAGTGAAATAAGGGTTTGCACTTTAGAGAACTATGAAAGAGCAACATAATTCTAAGAGGAGTCAATGTACAGGAGGTGGAGTCACAATGTATGTAAGCATTGATATAAAGGAAAATACTCCATGGGCAGTTCAATATTATTCACTTTTTTTTCCAAAGCAGGAGCTACGTAGAGAGAATTACAAGGAGAGGGAGTTTAGTATCAGTTCTGCGATAACCTAGCTCTGATATAAACAGTTTCTTTAGAAAAGCTACATGTTGTATGGTTATGGTGAGTGATCTAAACACTGATGCATCAAGAGATAAAGAAGTTTCTATGATCCAATCAATTCCCAGTTACATGTACCTTTCCCAAAATGGTGTTGTCCAACCTTACAGACATTGATATATCATGCAATTACTAATACACCTCTCAGATTGTCGACAAGAAGTTGAAATATCACACATCAAGTTTGGCTCTGAGAAAACATTTGTGGAATGTAGGCAGTTGAAATTAAAAAATTAAAGACTACAAATATTTCTAAAACAGAACACTTCTTTGAACTACACTTTTCATCTAATAACAGAGGAACAGTGGGAATACCTTCGCTCAACATTAGGTTGAAAAATAAGTATCACACGTCCTATTTATGGAGAAATCTAAATTTAAAGAGTACTAAGAGATGGATCAGAACAGATATTAAAAAAGCATGAAAAGAACTAAAAATGGCTGTGAGAATTGCCAGGTACAGGAAATTCCAGTCAGCATTGACAAGAATAGGCTTTTGGCAGGCTAAGAGGAGAACAAATCCAGTTTTTATGTAGCATAAAATTCAGGTTTCAGTCACATTTTTAAGATTTCTAGTATCCCGTAAACTGCATGTAGATGTGGGTCTGGTAGGAAAGGGAGCTGTCATACAATACTAGAAGAGGATGGGAGGAAATGTGATAAAAATGACTTGAGTAATATTTTAATCAACACCATGTTGAGTAAGTGAGAAATATGCATAAACATACCAGCGGCTGCCAAAGGGAAGAAGTAGTGAGTAATATCTTCAGAGTCACAGAATATATTTTTCTGCTGGCAACAAATGAGTCACGAAATATCAAAAATAATACACTATCTACAGTCAAAACACACAAGGTCTTGATGAAATGTCTAGGAAAACGCTGAGTGTCAGTCAGCAAGCCTCTGTCTAATTTGGTTCTCTTAATGACGAAGGAAAAGTTTTTAAAAAATCTTTAATGTCTGAAAAAGAGTAAGGGTGGTGATAACAATAGCGCTGCAAACTATACTCTAATTACTATTACATTTGTCTTACCTGAAGGCAGAAACTGTCTTCTGAGATCTGATATTACATTTTATAAAGAAGAATGACATAATCAATGAGAGGTACAGCGTTGTTTTAGAACATATAGGTCTACCAGTATAACAACAGCTAACTGGGTAGCTAATGTCATTAATGCATTATATGAGGAAAGAGAAAAGTTTTGGAGTTTTTCTTAGCCTTTTAAAAGCATTCCATTGTGTATGCCACAACATACCAATGCACAAACTGAACTGTTATGCTATCAGGGGAAAGCAGCTAATATCACAAAATAATCTGTAGAAAATAGAACAGTGTGGAGAAGTAAAGCATAAAAAGGTAAGGCCTAATACTTTAAAAAAAAAGAAAAAAAAACACAGTGTATCTCAGGTATTCATTCTGGGCCCTTCTTCTCATTCTGTAATTAAACGATTTGTCATCAGCACTAGATGACAATGCTGTGATATTTGTAGGTGACACTTCACTCATAATAAAAATTGACTTCGCATAACTGGAATCATGGGCCTCTGTAAATTTGAGGGAGACAAAGAAATATTTAACTGCTAACTACTTGATTTTAAATGCGACTACGACAATATAAAGAGCAATTAAATCGCACAAACTAAATCCATCTGCGTTAAACTACAAGATCCAGTTCTGAAAGTAGTGAGGAACAGCAAATTCTTGGATGTTATAATCGGTAAGCAGCTGAAGCGGGAGAACTATATCGACAAATTACGTATAACAAAAAACTAGTACTAAAAAGAAAAAATATTTGTAATGAGAATGGTGTTTGGACAGTAAATAAAGATAAACACTTAACAACACACTATAAACCCAGGAATGACTTCAGAGAAACTAATATCATGACTGTTATCTCAATATACAGGGTTATTACAAATGATTGAAGCGATTTCACAGCTCTACAATAACTTTATTATTTGAGATATTTTCACAATGCTTTGCACACACATACAAAAACTCAAAAAGTTTTTTTAGGCATTCACAAATGTTCGATATGTGCCCCTTTAGTGATTCAGCAGACATCGAGCCGATAATCAAGTTCTTCCCACACTCGGCGCAGCATGTCCCCATCAATGAGTTGGAAAGCATCGTTGATGCGAGCTTGCAGCTCTGGCACGTTTCTTGGTAGAGGAGGTTTAAACACTGAATCTTTCACATAACCCCACAGAAAGAAATCGCATGGGGTTAAGTCGGTAGAGCGTGGAGGCCATGACATGAATTGCTGATTATGATCTCCACCACGACCAATCCATCGGTTTTCCAATGTCCTGTTTAAGAAATGCCGAACATCATGATGGAAGTGGGGTGGAGCACCATCCTGTTGAAAGATGAAGTCGGCGCTGTCGGTCTCCAGTTGTGGCATGAGCCAATTTTCCAGCATGTCCAGATACACGTGTCCTATAACGTTTTTTTCGCAGAAGAAAAAGGGGCCATAAACTTTAAACCGTGAGATTGCACAAAACACGTTAACTTTTGGTGAATTGCGAATTTGCTGCACGAAAGCGTGAGGATTCTCTACCGCCCAGATTTGCACATTGTGTCTGTTCACTTCACCATTAAGAAAAAATGTTGCTTCATCACTGAAAACAAGTTTCGCACTGAACGCATCCTCTTCCATGAGCTGTTGCAACCGCGCCGAAAATTCAAAGCGTTTGACTTTGTCATCGGGTGTCAGGGCTTGTAGCAATTGTAAACGGTAAGGCTTCTGCTTTAGCCTTTTCCGTAAGATTTTCCAAACCATCAGCTGTGGTACGTTTAGCTCCCTGCTTGCTTTATTCGTCGACTTCCGCGGGCTACGCGTGAAACTTGCCCGCACGCGTTCAACTGTTTCTTCGCTCACTGCAGGCCGACCCGTTGATTTCCCCTTACAGAGGCATCCAGAAGCTTTAAACTGCGCATACCATCGCCGAATGGAGTTAGCAGTTGGTGGATCTTGGTTGAACTTTGTCCTGAAGTGTTGTTGCACTGTTATGACTGACTGATGTGAGTGCATTTCAAGCACGACATACGCTTTCTCGGCTCCTGTCGCCATTTTGTCTCACTGCGCTCTCGAGCGCTCTGGCGGCAGAAACCTGAAGTGCGGCTTCAGCCGAACAAAACTTGATGAGTTTTTCTACGTATCTGTAGTGTGTCGTGACCATATGTCAATGAATGGAGCTACAGTGAATTTATGAAATCGCTTCAATCATTTGTAATAGCCCTGTACATATGACCACCCATTACGCAGTTAAAAACAAATTTTACTGCACAGTTAAACTGAATACATGATTACAATATGAGACACATGGATAAGCATTATTGATTGATTGATGGATTCATCTACATATGTTGTTGTTGTTCTCATCAGTCCTTAGACTGGTTTGATGCAGCTCTCCATGCTACTCTATCCTGTGCAAGATTCTTCATCTCCCAGTACCTACTGCAACCTACATCCTTCTGAATCTGCTTAGTGTATTCATCTCTTGGTCTCCCTCTACGATTTTTACCCTCCACGCTGTCCTCCAATGCTAAATTGGTGATCCCTTGATGCCTCAGAACATGTCCTACCAACCAGTCCCTTCTTCTTGTCCAGTTGTGCCACGAACTCCTCTTCTCCCCGATTCTATTCAATACCTCCTCATTAGTTATGTGATCTACCCATCTAATCTTCAGCATTCTTCTGTAGCACCATATTTCAAAATCTTCTATTCTCTTCTTGTCCAAACTATTTATCGTCCATGTTTCACTTCCATACATGGCTACACTCCATACAAATACTTTCAGAAACGACTTCCTGACATTTAAATCTATACTCGATGTTAACAAATTTCTCTACTTCAGAAACGCTTTCCTTGCCATTGCCAGTCTACATTTTATATCCTCTCTACTTCGACCATCATCAGTAATTTTGCTCCCCAAATAACAAAACTCCTTTAATACTTTAAGTGTCTCATTTCTTAACCTAATTCCCTCAGCATCACCCGACTTACTCTGCTGTCTCTGACAGAATTACAATGTCATCGGCGAACCTCAACGTTTTTATTTCTTCTCCATGACCTTTAATACCTACCCCGAATTTTTCTTTTGTTTCCTTTACTGCATGCTCAATATACAGATTGAATAACATCGATGAGAGACTAAAACCCTGTCTCACTCCCTTCCCAACCTATGCTTCCCTTTCATGTCCATCGACTCATATAACTACCATCTGGTTTCTGTACAAATTGTGAATAGCCTTTCGCTCCCTGTATTTTACCCCTGCCACCTTTAGAATTTGAAAGAGAGTATTCCAGTCAACATTGTCAAAAGCTTTCTCTAAGCCTACAAATGCTAGAAATGTAGGTTTGCCTGTCCTTAATCTATTTTCTAAGATAAGTCGTAGGGTCAGTATTGCCTCACATGTTCCAACATTTCTGCGGCAGCCAAACTGATCTTCCCCGAGGTCCGCTTCTACCAGTTTTTCCATTCGTCTGTAAAGAATTCGCGTTAGTATTTTGCAGCTGTGACTTATTAAACTGATAATTTTCACATCTGTCAACACCTGCTTTCTTTGGGATTGGAATTATTATATTCTTCTTGAAAACTGAGGGAATTTCGCCTGTCCCATACATCTTGCTCACCAGATGGTAGAGTTTTGTCAGGACTGGATCTCCCAAGGCCGTCAGTAGTTCCAATGGAATGTTGTCTACCCCCGGGGCCTTGTTTCGACTCAGGTCTTTCAGTGCTCTGTCAAACTCTTCACGCGGTATCGTATCTCCCATTTCATCTACATCCTCTTTCATTTCCATAATATTGTCCTCAAGTACATCGCCCTTGTATAGACCTTCTATATACTCCTTCCACATTTCTGCTTTCCCTTCTTTGCTTAGAACTGGGTTTCCATCTGAGCTCTTGATATTCATACAAGTGGCTCTCTTTTCTCCAAAGGGCTCTCTAATTTTTCTGTAGCCAGTATCTATCTTACCCCTAGTGAGATAAGCCTCTACATCCTTACATTTGTCCTCTAGCCATCCCTGCTTAGCCATTTTGCACTTCCTGTCGATCCCATTTTTGAAACGTTTGTATTCCCTTTTGCCTGCTTCATTTACTGCGTTTTTATATTTTCTCCTTTCATCAATTAAATTCAATATTTCTTCTGTTACCCAAGGATTTCTACTAGCCCTCGTCTTTTTACCTACTAGGTCCTCTGCTGCCTCCACTACTTCATCTCTCAAAGCTACCAATTCTTCTTCTACTGTATTTCTTTCCCCCATTCCTGTCAATTGTTCCCTTATGCTCTCCCTGAAACTCTGTACAACCTCTGGTTTAGTCAGTTTATCCAGGTCCAATCTCCTTAAATTCCCACCTTTTTGTAGTTTCTTCAGTTTTAATCTACAGTTCATAACCAATAGATTGTGGTCAGAGTCCACATCTGCCCCTGGAAATGTCTTACAATTTAAAACCTGGTTCCTAAATCTCTGTCTTACCATTATATAATCTGTCTGATACCTTCTAGTATCTCCAGGATTCTTCCACGTATACAACCTTCTTTTATGATTCTTGAACCAAGTGTTAGCTACGATTAAGTTATGCTCTGTGCAAAATTCTACCAGACGGCTTCCTCTTTCATTTCTCTCCCCCAATCCATATTCACCCACTATGTTTCCTTCTCTCCCTTTTCCTACTCTCGAATTCCAGTCACCCATGACTACTAAATTTTCGTCTCCCTTCACTACCTGAATGATTTCTTTCATCTCATCATACATTTCATCAATTTCTTCATCATCTGCAGAACTAGTTGGCATATAAACTTGTACTACTGTAGTAGGCATGGGCTTCGTGTCTATCTTGGCCACAATAATGCGTTCACTATGCTGTTGGTAGTAGCTTACCCGCACTCCTATTTTCCTATTCATTATTAAACCTACTCCTGCATTACCCCTATTTGATTTTGTATTCATAACCCTGTATTCACTTGGCCAAAAGTCTTGTTCCTCCTGCCACCAAACATCACTAATTCCCACTATATCTAACTTCAACCTATCCATTTCCGTTTTTAAATTTTGTAACCTA
This sequence comes from Schistocerca nitens, assembly GCF_023898315.1. Lineage (NCBI taxonomy): Eukaryota > Metazoa > Arthropoda > Insecta > Orthoptera > Acrididae > Schistocerca > Schistocerca nitens. Next base: position 717,557,587 of record NC_064617.1, on the reverse strand, counting down.
CCTGCTCTTTTAAGGGATCTGACATTGCATGCTCCAATCCGTAGAATGCCAGTTTTCTTTCTCCTGATAACGACGTCCTCTTGAGTAGTCCCCGCCCGGAGATCCGAATGAGGGACTATTTTACCTCCAGAATATTTTACCCAAGAGGACGCCATCATCATTTAACCATACAGTAAAGCTGCATGTCCTCAGGAAAAATTACGGCTGTAGTTTCCCCTTGCTTTCAGCCGTTCGCAGTACCAGCACAGCAAGGCCGTTTTGGTTAGTGTTGCAAGGCCAGATCAGTCAATCATCCAGACTGTTGCCCCTGCAACTACTGAAAAGGCTGCTGCCCCTCTTCAGGAACCACACGTTTGTCTGGCCTCTCAACAGATACCCCTCCGTTGTGGTTGCTCCTACAGTACGGCCATCTGTATCGCTGAGGCACGCAAGCCTCCCCACCAACGGCAAGGTCCATGGTTCATGGGGGTAGGTCTACATACGTAGCAGCTTTAATTAACAGAAAGGAGCCCTATACTTGTCAGGCACATTTTGTTCAGTAAACAACTACACAGAATAAAATGAATGGGAAAACATCCATATTCAGAAATAAATTAAGAGATTACTTAGTTTCTTCTTCGTGTAACCTAAAAGAGTATTCGGAAGCTAGATAGTACACAAGATCTTTAACCACCTGTGAATTCGTAAATCAGCAATCATACACATACAACTTACGTACCGAGCGAGGTGGCGCAGTGGGTAGACACTGGACTTGCATTCGGGAGGACAATGGATCAATCCCGCGTCCGGCCATCCTGATTTAGGTTTTCCGTGATTTCCCTAAATCACTCGAGGCAAATGCCGGGATGGTTCCTTTGAAAGGACACGGCCAACTTCCTTCCCCATCCTTCCCTAATCCGATGAGACCGATGACCTCGCTGTCTGGTCTCCTTCCCCACACAACCCAACCCAGCTTATATATTTTGTCTTTATATAAGAATGATCCTGCTGCTGCTGACAGTGCCTATATGTACGTTGCAGGTGCATTGAAGACACAATGCTGCCGAAGTGAAGCTGTCAAAAAGTACAGTCATGAAGTTGATTGGGTGAACTGGTGGAGAACCCAAGTATGATAAATTAATACTCTTAAAGCTTTTACATGCTGCCATCACATTTCCCTGGTCACTTTAGTACAAGAAACTGTGTGTACATCTCTGGACCACTTGACAACTTTAAGATATGTTTCAGTAAAGTAGCATGTATAAATATAATGTAATCTGTGTTCGTTTTGACTAAATCCATACAACGTAGATTTTCTACGGGTAAATGAAATATAGTCACTTTTCAGTTTCTGGTGACGCTACTTCTTTGGTCTTTTCAAACATATAACCACTGTAACCGCTTGCAGCGGTCTCCTTCTCATATTCAAAGCAATCCTGCCTGTGAATGAAAGATCACACATTAACTCCTGAGAAAACATTACACATGACACTAAGTTACTTTGGTAGACTCCAATAATCCGGACAGAACAAAAGAATGTAGTTTACTATAAAAAGCAAGGATGGTTACAGTTGAACGTTGCAATGACGACATTATTGGAGATGCAGTCCCCGTTAAGAAATTGTTACTGTACTGGCGTTTTTACACTGGGAAGGATTGTGAATAGGGCTGTACTAGAATAAATTTAGTCATTACAAACGCGAGAGGCTCTGCTCCATGTGTTACACTTACGTAAGAAAAACAGCATTATAAATGATACTTACCAATTTGTGTCTGATTTTTCGTCCAAAACATCCTTCCACGCCTCCAACAACGAATTTCTATGTTTTGTTAAATTTAATGTCATTTTTCACGAAATCATTCGATAATATCAAATCAAATACACAATAAAAACGTAACAGGGAAGGTTTTCTTTTTCAAAAACACCTCCGATATTACAGCTTGATCATTTCCCAACTCCGCAGTACTTGTCGTTGTTTACTGTCAATATTTTGACAGCAACCACACACCGCTCGGTCAACGCCTTGCCTTCTATCAGTTTGCCACAAAGATACCAAGCCATTTCGCTGTGTAAGACCGAAGATATCCTACTCATTCCCATCGTAATGACAACAATCCGACGACAATAGTCGTTGGCCAATAAAGCGGGGTCCACACACGCATCTAACGTAGCGCCACAGTATACGGCTTACTGCGGTGGGATCTTGAGCTACCGTTCACACAGGAAGTCACAAATTCTACATAGTTGCACAGCTTTTAATATGGCGTCAACTGAAATCATATGGGCGGGTATGAATGTTATAGTGCGGGTTATGGCCCTAGAGCTGTGACAAGAGTAAATACAAGGATTCGAAAATATATTTCGCACAGGGATAAATCAAGGAAAACAAACATTTATAAAAGAAACAACACACAGAGACGAAAAATGCTGTCTGCATTGGTAAAAGAATTATCATCTGAAGACACGCCACTCTTCCAAGAATTTAGAATCTTATTGTATTCGTTGATATAGGCATTTCGAATAACTAATTTTTGGTTTAACAGCTGCCACATCACACTCTGGAGCTATTTTCTGCATATAATACACAATTTATACAATGCTTGGCCTCACAAATTACGAAAGTTATACGACTCGCTTTTAGTTTAGTTTTAGTTTAGCTATTCATGTTTCGTAGATTATTTTCACTATTATTTTAATGATATGATGTGTACCAAGTTAGACCATAAGATATATATACACACACATGAATAGTGCTAATATTAATATTACAGAAATTTTTAGTTCTACACATGCAACTACATTTAGAGATACAATTTTTTTTACCAGGTCTGAAACAGAAACTCGTCCATAGAATAGAAGGAGTTGTCCAAAAGAAATGATTTTAAGCTAGATTTAAAACTTGATCTGCTACCTGCCAGACACTTTATGTTGTTAGGTAAATGGTCAAAAAATTTTGTTGCTGAGTAATGTACTCCTTTATGGGCAACTGACAGATCATTTTTCCCTCTGGTGTTGTTCATATGAACATCACTGTCCTTCGCGAATTGAGATGGATTATTTATAACGAATTTCATTAGCGAATATATGTACTCTGATGGTGCATTAAAATATCTAACTCCTTGAATAGGTGCCTAGATGACGTCGTTGGGTGAACACCACTAATTATTCTGACTGCTCTCTTCTGTGCAATCAATACTTTATGTCTAAGTGGTGAATAACCCCAGAAAACTATTCCATAAGACATTATTGAGTGGAAATGTGCAAAGTATGTTAGGAGCCTGACCTGTTTATTACAAAGACTAGCGATTATACGAAGAGCAAAAGAAGCTGAAATTAATTGTTTCAGAAGATCAGTAATATGCGTCTTCCAGTTCAAGTTGTCATCAATGTGAACACCCAAAAATTTGGAGAAATCTACCCTGTTAACTGAGCCCTGTTCATAGCCTACATCGATTGTTGGTATGACTTTATTCGGTGTACAGAACTGGATATAGTGAGTTTTTTTTCAAAATTAAGGGAGAGTCCATTTTCTGAGAACCACTTAATCCTTCTTTGAAGACATCCTTAACAATATCATCAGCTGCTTTTTCTGGAATGGGATTTATTATAACACTCGTGCCATCTGCAAAAAGTACTAGTTCCACTTGCTGAACGTTAAGTGAGAGGTCATTCACATTAATAAGGAACAACAGAGGACCCAAAATTGAACCCTGTGGGACTCCCTTTGTGATAACCCCCCCATTCATTAGAATTTACCACCCTCCCAACATTATTTGTGTTATTCAGCACAACTTTTTGCTTTCTGTTCGTTAAGTAGGGTTCAAACCAGCTGTGTGTATAGCCTTCAATTTCAAAAAAACCTGAGTTTTTCTAAGAGTGTGATATGATACACACAGTCAAATGCCTGGGAAAGATCACAAAAAATACCAACTAGCGATAATTTGTTATTTAGGGCTTGTACTATTTGAGGGTAAATGTGTAGGTAGCATTTTCAGTCGAGTAACATCATCTCCTGCTTGACAATATTCCATATAGTTTTAATCTTATTATCAGCATTATTAATGTCTGTCAGAACACATAAGCTCCTCGACTTCTTAATAACTTTCCTCAAAATATTACAGTATCTTTTGAAGTAAGCAAGTAACATCGGATCCTGACTTATTCTGGCCTGTCCATATATTTCCCACTTCCTCTTACACGATATCTTAATTCCCTTAGCAATCCATAACTTACTTGACTTTGTAATGGCTTTTTTGGATAACGTTTCAGGAAAGCAACTCCCAAATATAGAGACAAATTTACGGTGGAGTAAATTGAGCCGGTTGGAGTGGCTGAGCGGTTCTAGGCACTACAGTCTGGAACCGCGTGACCTTTACGGTCGCAGGTTCGAATCCTGTCTCGGGCATGGATGTGTGTGATGTCCTTAGGTTAGTTAGGTTTAAGTGGTTCTAACAAGGAAACCTCCCCATCGCACCCTCCTCAGATTTAGTTATAATTTGGCACAGTGTATAGGCCTTGAAAAACTGAACACAGATCAATCGAGAAAACAGGAAGAAGTTGTGTGGAACTATGAAAAAATAAGCAAAATATACTAACTGAGTAGTCCATGGGCAACATAGGCAACATCAAGGATGATATGAGCACAGGTGCGCTGTGGTCCCGTGGTTAGCGTGAACAGCTGCGGAACGAGAGGTCCTTGGTTCAAGCAGCTGAAGCTAACCATAGGACCACAGCGCTCTTGTGCTCACATCGTCCTTGATGTTGCCTATGTTTCCTATGGACTGCTTAGTTTGTATATTTTGCTTATTTTTTCATAGTTCCACACAATTTCTTCCTGTTTTCTCGATTGATCTGTGTTCAGTTTTTCAAGGCCTATCGACTGTGCCAACTTATAACTGAATCTGAGGGGGGTGCGATGGGGAGGTTCCCTTGTAAGTTATAGGGGACTGATGACCTCAGAAGTTAAGTCCCATAGAGCTCAGAGCCATTTTTGAATAAATTGAATTTGGCATCAGCATCATTTTTTGTGTATACTTCATCCCATTCCACCTCTTCTATGGTGCTCTTAAAACTCTGCACCCTGTTCACATCAATAAGCCTCCCTGCCTTGTATGAATCTGCCTTAAGCGTGGAAGGTGCTATATGTGTTATTTCCATTAACTGTGCATCATGATCAGATAGACCATTACCGACTGGGTACACATTAATTGTTTCTAACTGAGCACTGTCTATGAAAATGTTATCGATAAGTGACCTACTATCCTGCTGCACACGAGTTGGAAAATTTACACCAGATACCAGATTGAAACAACCGAACAAAGATTCTAGCTCATTTTTCCTATCTGTGTCTTACATTGAAATCGCCACAAACCACTAACTGCTTCTTTTTGTCTGACAGGAAGCTCAATAATGCCTCTAGATTTTTCACGAATAGCTGAAAGTTACCTTGAGGGGCTCTGTAGATTGTTACAATTACTATAGAAGTATATTGCAGCAGCAACTCACAAGGACATACTTCAAGTACATATTTTTGGCTTTGTGGCCAGTTTTTATATAAGTCGCAACTCCTTCTTTTTCCATGTTGACTAGACATGAATAAGATGATAACCTGTAATCCCTTAAATTTAACTTCTCCATTCCTGCAGTTACCTGGTGTTCAGAGAGACTCAAAACATCTATACCTTCAGAATTTACCTCATTTTCTAGGCATACAAGAAGCTCATCTATCTTATTTTTCAATCCTCTAATGTTCTGATGAAAGACTCAAATTTTAATTCTTTGGATACTGCTACAGACATTATGGTGCTGTTCTGTTTTAATCTCTTCCAATACTATCTGTCTGTAACCTGACTCTAAGCTAAAAAATGTGTCCATCTGACTCCAGTAATCACAGGTATTTTGTCTTGTGTGCCTGTGACCCCCCTTACATTTTCTGCAAGAAGATCAACTAATCTATGCTTCCCCCTCCTATTCAGATGCAGGTCATGACTAGTGCAACCCCACCTCCCAATTGCATCAACAGGCGCAGCACAGATATGAGATTTAGTTTCTGTACCCCCCCCCCCCTCCCAGCTCTCTGTTAACATGGTTGACAGCCGTATTAACCAAGGGCTGGTCATGGCACTGAAAAACATCCACAAACCCCACACGAGTGTGAGCTGTTGCTGCTCCTATTATATCCAGCTCATACATAATACTATAGTCCGAATTGCTAGCCAGGCTGTTTCCTGCTCCTCCTACTATAAGAAGATGATCATCACCATCAAAATCTTTGCACAAGGCGCCTATGTTTGCTGTAACCTGGCTAAGCTTAGCATTAGGTTTCACGATGCTTGTGACCTTTTACTCGACTCCAAGCCTCTCCTGTAGCAACTGGCCTACACCTCTCCCATGACTGCTACCTAATAGCAGGACTCTTTTCTTTCTGCTTGACTTTATTCCCGACCTAGCATTACGATTGTTACTATGAGTCCGCTGCATCCTACTTTGCTCAAAAATTGTTTGAGGCTCTTCTACTTCAGGTAATAAATCAAACTGGTTGCTCACTGGAATCTGAAAAGTGATTTCTGGGGTTTTCTCTGTCTGACTACGACTTGTTACCTGTTCCCAGCTCCAGTTGTCTCTTTCCCACTGCAACCTGTCTAATTCGAAGTACACCACTTCTAGTTCAGCTTGAAGAGCACAAATCTTTTTTCCTTGTTCCACGATTTTCTTGTCCTGGCTATATAATCTACAACTCCATTACCAAGCCTCACCTGGCACTATAACAGCTTCTCCACTACAATCGCCCCAGTGAAACACCAATCCACAATCCTGACATTTCACTCCTGTGCTCACTAATCTACGACAACATCCACATTTTTTACACATGACAGCAGATTAAACAATACAAATTACCCTAAAAACAAACAACATAAATACAAACAATACAAATTACATTACAAACAATTCCGCCACACCAATTTATAATTAGTAGAAAGTAACTTAGCTTCTGGTGAGATGAGCAGAGAACTTTTTGGTTACATATATTAATTTGATTTATTTAATACTTCATGGGATATGTCATCGTTTTTCAAATATTGTGAGCACATTCACACACACACACACACACACACACACACACACACACACACAAACACACTGCTGCAGAAAATCAAACATAGGTTGCTGTTCTTGTAGTTCCAGAAGCTGCGAAAATGTACCTGCCGACTATTGTTTTCAATTTTTTCAGAAATAGAATAAAAACTCATTGAACCGAAATCAAATGGAATACAGCACCAATTATTGAACGATAACTGTGACAGATTGCTTGCGTTTCGCAATACTGCCACCAGGAGCAGTGGTGGTAGGATAGTGGCTCAACAAAGCACAACTAAGTTGAATTTTTTGTGGTGTGACAAAAGTTATGGGACATAACTTGCATCAGTAAAAACTGGACGTTCACACATGCAACTGCAATGTAACTGCAGTTTACCACTGGCTGTGGCGACAATTTTGTTGCGTGTGTGAACTGGCCCAACTCAACAGGTTTGGGAGGGGGCAAAATGGTGTATCTGCGCTGGGTGGCAATTTCAGGGGGCGCCAAATTCATGTTCTTGGAGAAAAAACTTTGTTCCACAAAGTGTCTAATTAGTATCCAGAGCACACTGGTCTACGGATTATTCATATGATTTTGAAACGTATCCTTGTTGGTTTTTGAACATTTTTAGCACATTCTAAGTTTATTTATGAATGAAAGAGATGTTGATATTTGAATATGTGTGTAGTGTCAGTGTTGTCTCTGGCAGGGCATTCCCTGTCACAGCTAAAAAAAGGAGAAGGGGCTTACAAGCTGAGCCAAATAAATCCGAAAAGATGAATGCCAAATGCTGTTTGTTTATGTGGTTGACTGGGTGTGCAAACGATTAGCGTTGTTATAATTATTAGTGAAATCCATAGATTCAAACTACCAGAGTCGAAATAAACGACTAACGGGAATAACAGTTAAGAAATATTACATATTCCCTTCTCGATGTATCCAAGAAAATGAAATTTTGACAAAAAAATTTTACCAGGTCGCTACACTACTAAGGGCCACTTCTACAGTCGCTGGTTAGCAGCCGCTTAAGTTCTATTCAGCGTATAACGTGGAAAATGTGTTGTATGAACACGTAATAATGCCTAACTGGAGAAGAAAGTGGGGCAGGCTAAACTGATGATTTTGCCATGGTTAGTGAAGCTAACCAGCGAATAAGTTTTGACAATGGCAGGATTAGTTATAGAATTAGTAAAGACAAGATTGTTTGTTAATATGAGGAAGTACAAAAAACAAGAACATGACACAAATAAAAGGGAAGAATATGATGATTCCAAATTTGTATAAAAATTTCGTACTACTACTTTTCGATCTCATACTTGAGAAACTGGAGCATATGAATGAAATGTGAAACTATTTCCTAACACAAAACTTTTTCTTGTAGTGTAACTAATAGGCATTTGATATTAGTACGTTGTTAATTATGTTCTGTCATGTCATTTATGTAAATGGGGAAAATAAAAATAACCATTTGTGCCAAAACATTCTCGCTTATTTGACGTGTGTTACAATTGCTGCAATATTATAGAAAGACCTACTTTGTTTCATCTAGCGGACAGTGACAAAGTAGACGCAATCAAATCGAGAAACCAGTCTTGCATATTATTCGTATTAACAGCTTCTTCAGTATGAGACAATGACATTTCGATTTTTCAAGTAGCAAAATGTTTGACAAATTTTGATGAGGTAACAGAGTCTTACGCAGAAAGGAAAGTTTGCTATGTAAAGCTGTAGCAAGATTAGAGAGAAAAAGATACTGGGACCAAAAAACTGAAGAAATGTGTACTTCTTGCTTGTCTCTTGTCTTTACTGGTTTCATACTACCTGTATTTATTTTTATGTCCCACAAGGAGAAAGTTATTAGCTAATAGGCAATAGAGAGTACAAATTATCTGAAAAGTTCTTATGCTACTGTAACAAATAATCCCACCCAGTATTCATTTTAAAGGGATTAGGATCTCAAACCGGCTGACAGGGAACAGGGGCCCTATTCTATATCGTTCATACCGTCAGTGCAATAGGTTAGTCTCGGTAGTGGCGCCATCTTCGGTTCTGAATCCGAATTTCCTATTCAGTAAGCTTCTGATACCTGCTACCTAACGGTCCTGCCGCCGATTATTCGACAGCTGTACCAAGAGGTTTTGGATTTCGGTATGGCCCTGTTGTTGGGTTAGATGTGGTTTATTTACACCTACATTTTGTTATTTTAAACATATTAAGCTGTTTTAGCCTGGGATTTAGTGATTGTGTTACTAAAGGATCACCACAGGACGCGTCCGGCTGGAAAGTGAGTTCATAATTGACTATTTTCCCTTGTTAGAAATATGGTTATGTTCGGATGTTACTGTGAATGATTACATCAGAAAAAGTTTTCTGTCAATATTCTCTCAAAACACCTGTTATTTTTATGCAGTTAAAAGTTTAAAAACCATTAAATATCAAGACATCGGCTCTGCTTTCGTATATTACATGAGTGTTAGCTGAAATTATTAGTGACTTCGCGCACTCTTTTCCGCAAATGGTTTACTTATTAATCATCGAAACGAGTTTAAAACTTTTAAGTAACAATGCAAAGGAATGTTGTGAATTCTGATAGAGGAAACTTTCCAGAATTTCATGCACTTACGGCTTACACCCGCATCATTCGGCAACGAAGTCAGCCTGCGTCTCTCTCTAGTGGAGTCACATAAAATAATGCGCCAACAGCGTGCGTGTTGTAGTAGCGAAGTTGGTAAGGCGGCGAACTGCAACATCAGTAATGATGTTCTTTCGTCTGACGTGACAACAGCGTGGTACATGGTAGTCAATAACATCATCAGCACTAATGAACGTCTCTTTGCCATCGGTTTAAGTGACACTAACCTCTGCAGCAAATGCATTCTCATTGATAGTGTGTCTCACCACTTCACATGTGGAGATCGGACTATCAACTGGAGGTGGACCAGGGAAAAAATTGTTCAAATAACAAGAGCTTCAGCAAACAATGTACCGACTAACATATTCTTCAGACCAGAAGAAAGTTACTACCCTCAGGCAAAACATAATGCAGTGATTTGGTTAATGGATAAATATACAAGTTACATTTTTAACAATATTGGGAGTGATGAACATATTGAATACAAGATGTATATGGAAAATGAGCTCGAGAAAACACTTAAGTATCAGAATCACAATAAGAAATATGGTAACATGCTCTGAATTTCTTCAACAGAATGGGCATAAGTTAGGAACATGTAAATTCCTCATGGATTGGGTCACGTTCCCGACCCTAACCTCACCTGCAAGTCACACATGAAAAATAAATCAGTAGTACAGCAGATACAAGAATATGTCAGCAACATGTATATTTTATCCAAGGCCTTCTACATAACACAGGTTCTGCCCATCCTATCATTAGTAGCAAAGACCTTAGCAAAGTTTTTGTGGAAAGGGGAATTGATTCGAGTGCCAGTGAAGACAACAATGGAGGTACGGGACTAACTGACATCAAGTCTAAAGTGATGGTAGTGTACGTCAAACGACCATGGAGCACAATGTGTAACGATCCTGGGTACATTACAGCAAAATTATACGACATTGTCAGGCCAGAAAGTGTAGACCCACCGATAAAATCACAATAAAATGAGTTTTAAAATAAAACATATTAGGGAGTTTTATCTTGAACTAAGCTATCTAAGCAAAAAGCTTTTAAAATCCAAAAACGTTACAGCAAAGGCGATTATAGCTAAAAGACAGGCACCCAAAAGGAACAATAACATAGAAACTAAATATATGGAATAGCATGGAATGTGGTCTGACCCGCCAAGGTAGCTGAGAGTGCTAAAGTGCTGCTTCCTGGACTCAGGTAGGCGCACTGATCCCGGATCGAATCCGCCCAGCAGATTAACGATGAGGGCAGGTATGCCAACCAGCCTGGATATGGTTTTTAGGCGGTTTTCCATATCCTGCTGGGTGAATACTAGGCTGGTCCCCACATTCCACCTCAGTTACACGACACACATACATTTGAAGACTTTCACACTATTTCATGGCTTACTCTAGATGCAGACATCTGGGGTACACTCCTAATGTCCCAGGGGATCAGTGTGGCGGCAGGAAGGGCATCCAGCCACCCTCTGCAACTAACACTGCCAAATCCGTAATAACACGGCCGACCCCGTTTTGCAGTGGGACAAAGGCCCACAGAAAGAAAGCATGGAATGTGGTCTGTAAAAACATGAATAGTTATGTTCTTTCGTCTGACGTAAGTACAGCATGGTACAAGGTAGTCAATAACATCATCAGCACTAATGAGCATCTCTTTGCCATCAGTTTAAGTGACACTAACCTCTGCAGCAAATGCAACCTCATTTATAGTGTGTCTCAGTGGTACACATGTGGAGATTGGATTATCAACTGGAGGTGAACCCGGGAGAAAATTGCTCAAAGAACAAGAACTTCAGCAGACAGTGTACCAACTAACATTTTCTTCAGACCAGAAGAAAGTTACTACCCTCAGGCAAAAAATAATGCAGTGATTTGGTTAATGGGTAAATATACAAGTTACATTCTTAACAATATTGGGAGTGATGAACATACTGAATAGAAGATGTATATGGAAAATGAATTCGAGAAAACATTTAAGTATCAGAATCACAATACGAAATGTGGCATTACTACAGAATTAAATAGTTTTCAGAAATGCTTCCCTTTATGGCTGATCTTCGGTGCGCCATATTTAACACTGCTATGTCTCCTTGGCCACAAAAGCCTTCTACTGGCTTTCCTACACTGTAGGTTCTCGTCTGTCTGACTTGCACTCTACAGCGCTTAGGCCTCAATAGACAATAGACACCTGTGATGTTCCTCATCTCATAGTGAATTTGCACCCTTTGTAGCCTCCGGTCCTGGAGGACAGGATTCGTTTCACAAGTCGTGAAGGCTGACTCTTTCAGCCATATACTTAAACGAGAGCAAAATGCTCGTTAACTCACACACCTCCACTTCATAACATGTTGTCGTGCCATGTATGTTATGAAGTAGCACCCAAATTAATAAGACACAAATTCATAATACAATAACATAAATATCCTAAGTGCCAGATCAATAGTGTAATTATTTGACGTGGTGGTCATACAGCATGCTTCAATTTTAAAGAAACTTATACCTAAGATAAGTTATGAATTGCGACACTTTTATTAAATGCCAAATAAAACTATACATTTATCAAAATCGACTCTCTATAGAAATGCCCCAGAAATATCAGCGTCACTGCGCTCATTTTCACAGAACCTTTTGTCACAACAAAAGCTCCAATGTCGCTCCACAGATTCGGAACCGAGTACCCTGCCGAAATTCTGTATGGCTGTGCATTCGATCGCCAACGTTTTTCAGGAACAAATCTTTTGAAGTTTGAATCAGGTGTAGACGTCAGAAAAAAAACACTTTCCAGTACCACCCACGATCTGCACTGAACAAATCCCCCAGTGGAATCGATACAAACACATCTAAATTACACGGTAAACAATTAATTTACAGCATTTGCAAGATGCTCGTAAATTCTTCAATTATACTGACACGTTATTCAAGCCCACTAGAGACATGCATCTCATAACAGATTTCTAAACGTCTTCATCGGCAAATATATATTTTATTTTAATTTAAATAACTCCCTTAGACTCAAAACTAACAACAAATATGAACAAATCTCCCATTCGTTTAATTCTGTGCAGTGAAGCTGTGTACATAAATCGTTACTCCATACAACAATAAATCATTCCCCCAAAATAATCTTAGATAAGTAGATAAACATATATCTGTCTTCCTAGGTAAGTGTTATTAATTTTCATTTTCCAAATTTCTCTGACCTCCATGCACCCAAAGCGGTATGACCATAACTTATAATTTGGAATTTACAACTAACATAAAACCATCCCAAAACGTAAGCCTAACACATACAAACACATAAATAAATTCCTTATAAACCCTCAAAAATCTAATTCATATGCATACTGTGCACTGATTTTTTTGGCTTGGTACCATTCACCAAATAATTGAGTTCTCCAACCTCCTCACACCAAAATATGCATCCAAACTATATCTATAATTGTACAGACCTTGGGTCCAAAAAGAAATATCCTTGTGTGATGAAACAACAAACAAGCTACAGTAAATCCTGAAATAAAACATTACAAATTACCCCTCCAAATAATCTTATAATCTAAACACAGATACACTTATTTCTTAACCTACTTTCCCCTCCTCTTCCATCTCTAGAGTACACATATCCTGTTCGATCCACCCCTCAATTTCATACTCGTCCCAAAATAATTCATTAAATGCTTCTTTGACCCCAATTTAATTTTTTCTCCCTTCTAGACCTCTCGCTACCTTAAAATTCTCTCAAGTCCACAAATGAGGCATTAACGATCATAATGTTCTACCATACCATCGCCAATCAGTTACAGTAAAATTACCTTACTCTTTAAGATACCATTCTGTCCAAATTCACTTTTTATATTAGAATCAAATTCACTGTATTCTCCATTAAAATTATGAGCATTAGTAGTTACAACGTCATTTTAATGAAATAAAGCATTACTCTTTACTTTCACATCATTACAAACACCTTCACAAACAGCACTTTCAACAGTACTGATACATCATACAACCTCATTTACCTCTGTTGACAGATCACCAATATAAGAACAGTTCATACATTCACCATCCTCTGCCATTACATCATGTAAATTGTAGCTACAGCGTTGTGCAGTTTCAGAATCAACACTACCATTAAATTCCACTGTGTTTTGATTTAAACCTGAGCATAATACCTATTCCTCTCCTACACACTCCTGCACCACATTAATTTCAGATCACACATCAGATTCACATCCACATTCATTCTCAAACAAACATTCAAGATCCACAGATCACTCCAGACTTAGGTGTTCACCTCCATTAGCAGAAAGATGTGCCCAAATTCCTTCCTCTGAAGTATCAATACCAGCAGCTTCAACTTTCGTAACTTCTGCACATAAAACATCATTACTACCTTCCTTCAAAAATAATTCACCAATATTCGCTGATAAACACACAAATTCATCAACAGCTGATGAGACTAATGTTACACCACCTTTATTAACCTCCTTAACAACTTTTGCCATCACGATATCACCTGAAACATCATCACCTTCATCACTATAAGCCCTACCACTGGTTAGTACCTCTTTAGAATTTTCTATACCATCTAACTCCACCAAATTCAGCTCCATGTCAGCCTCCTTTTGATACATAGAATCTTTCATTGTATTAACATTCATATGCTCTTACGTCTTACATTCATAAAACAAATCATTTAACCCAAAATCGTAGTCATCGCCTTTACCGTTCTCTTTCATAATCTCAGGATTACGCCTTTTATGTACGATCTGATTTCAAAATTTACCTGTTTGATTCTCATTTCTTACTAATTTCATTTCGGAATTCTGACGCCTTTCTGCCGATTTATTAACACCTATCACATTTCCGTTTACTTGTGTCCTATTCATCGCCGGTTTATTTTGTCATCTCCGAGCCTGAGATGCGGCGAAAAATAGTTTTCCGATCTCCCATTACGCTGGTTCATTTCGCCAGGCTGTGGTATGTTAAATCTACGTCCTTGGTGTCGGATCCTGTCACGAAAGTATCCGTTCCCATTACACCTTTGAAATTTATCGTTAGATGTGTTCCTGTTATCGTTTCCATTATCAAAACTGCTGTTTGCTTTCCGTTGATAACTTCCCAGATGTCTTTCATAGTAATTAATTGGTCTGTAGTTACGATTTCCACTCTGAAAACTATTTGTCTGCTTACTTGGCGGTTTAAATTTCAAAGCCCGTTCTAATTTTTCTACGAAGTCCAAAACTTCGCCTATTGAGTTGCTAGGACTGTGCGCTAGATTGCACTGCAAAATTTCCGGTAACTGCCTTTTCAGTGTCGTAATGCCAGTATGCACTCCAAATGGACGTTTCACATGCATTAATCTCGCAAGTTCACGTTTACAAAATTCTCGCATGCATGCGTTCCCGTATTTAAACGTTGGCCTGTTCAGAAACTCATTTTGGAGTCGTGTTTGCTTCGCTTCACTTCAGGACTCGTTCAGGAAACTGCTTTCAAATATTTCGTAGGTAGTGAACGTATCACTGTGTATATTTGACCACCATTGCGGCTCACCTTCCAAATGTCTTTTCACGAATTTTATCATCGCCTCGTCGGACATTCACCTTATAAAACCATCCCTGCATGCTGCTAGAAAATTTACTGAGTGATGTTTCCTGTCGTCTGCAAAACATTTGACCGATACCGAGGTCATCCGCCAAGCACTGATCGCTGTAGAGGTTTGTGTGCAGCTAAAGAATTCAATTCGCTTTTCATTTCATTGATTTTCTTTTTAACTTCACTATTTTTGATTTTAATGCCAGATTCTACTTGTTCCTTTATTTTATCTACTACTTCCTGCCCTTTACCTATTCGAATAGATAAGTTGCTAATAGCCTCTGTCGTCTCAGCCATTAGAGCATCTTGCCTACTCACACAATGTCTTTCGTTGCCTCCCAGATCTGCCTGCAACTTCTCCACCTTATCACTGAAATTTTTCTTGGCTTGACCTACCTTAGAGTCAAGTATTCCAACTTCATCAGAAATTTTGCCCATTTTATCCTGAATGGTTTTTAATTTTCCATCTATCAATTCCTCGATTCCACTAGCAATTTTACCTACTTCGTCTTTCACAACAGAAGCCATTTCGCATTGAACCGAATCAGTTTTTAAATTTACGTCACCCCTATAGGTTTTAACAGAATCAATTTTGGATCCCAATCCTGTTATCATTTGCATTAATTGCGACATCATGTCTCCCCCATATTCATCTCCCTTGCCTGATTTCGGACTATTTTCCCTATTAAATTCACCGCCGATCACGCCCTCCCACTCCAACTTCAGGCTAAGCAGGTCGCTAGTGTTTTCATACCCACACAAACTGGCCAACTGCTTAATATTAGCGACGTCTATTATTGGCAATTGAACTACAGAATCATACATATTCTCGCTATCAGTGCAGGTACTTGGCTTTGCTGTGCTGGATCCTTTTGCCATGGTACTGCTGCCGATGTTGCAGTTGAAGCCAACGCTGAAGATCTAAAGCCCCTGCTATGGTACTGCAACTGCCACTGCGCGATGAATCGCCTTTGAAGATGCCGCTGCTGGCTGGAACCACGTGCTTTCGATGTCGCCTCTTCTTCTGTATTACTTTTTTATCACTCCTAACCACTGCTAAAACTCGGTGCACACAACTGTTGCAAAATTCGTAGCGCAGAGTCCGATGCAAACTGCCTAAACTGCCGCAGACTTGGGACCTAGGTCACAGAATGTCGTTAAATGGGAGAATTACAAATGTAATTTCACAACTATTAAAGAAACCTAATATTCAGTCTTGAACAGATCTTAAATTTAACGTTTGCGAGAGGTCCTGTCTACCGAAGTTTAGATAATACTTTTGGAAACACTTTGCAGAATTCAAATCCAATCCTAAACTTTCCAGAGTTCATATTCTGCAACTAACACTTCCCAAAATCCACTTCCAACACTTTGAAAGATTCTTATCCCTCAACTAACATTTTCCAAGATCCTAGCCTGGCCAATTGCGAGCTAACATCCCAAAGATGTTCGGGCTCACATGCCATTCCTCTTTGTCGAAATGTCTTGGCTCAAATTCGTCTAGGGGTTGAACCACACATGTCGCATTACACGCCCTAAATTAGATACTTGTGATCCTTTGGTTAAATTTTCTGGCTGACAGCAAGTTTGCGAAATTGTATGAACCAGACAATGTTAATATAACAAATGATAACAGTCATAATAATATCGGGAACTAAATTAATGACCCATAAATGATCTAGACCACACTGTTGCAATTTAGTTACAATAATGTTTATTCAGAAAGCAAACCAATAACGAAAGTGGTCGTATTTAGAGTTACTGTTACATCCGAGCGCATAGCCATTTGGCACAGTTCGATCATTCACAATCTTATCGCGAAACACAATAATCCACCTCGATATTTACACGAAAAGTTACAGTTCACTTCAGCTGCATGGCTGCTGACTGCTCAGAGATTAAGTCCCACGATACCACAAAACAGGAAATTTTCTAACTCGTTTCACCTCCTAGCTGCCAAAAGACCGACTGTCCACTTTCACGTCTCAATACGAACTGTTCCCTTTGGTGTCTAGACCAGAACTGTGTGCTTTCGCGTCTGCACCACTACTCTGTCTCTGCCTGTCCCTAGCCACGTTTCCAGCGTGCTGATCATCTTCGCTCAATGGACTGGGCAGTTCCCTTTCCTGAAGCCATCGAAGCTGTCCATCAGAATGGCTACAGCTTATTCTACACTAGTCTACATTTTAACATATTTAAATACTGAAAGCTTGACCAGTTTCACGTTCGAAATAAGGTAACGATAATATCCATTACATAATAAACTTTAAATTCTTTTACATAAAACCAATACAATTTCCTTCTTAGCTTTGAATGCCACTGCCAGTAGCCTTGCACCAATGTGCTTTCTGATAAATAAATAAAGAACAATAGTAACTATTATGCACTTACTTTATAACAAATATTCTATTACCTGATGATTCAATAAGGTGTCATGCTGTCATCATTCAATGTGCTTTGTGTGGAGGATATAATGATCTGATGCTTAACTGTAAATACTGATAATTTAAATTTACTATATCTTTTAAACAAATAAAGTTAGAGTGTTGATATTTACAACATTTGCCATTTTAATTATGCTCTTCTATATGAAATGTGATCATTAAGATCGACCAAAGAGTTCATATTTTAGCATTCAGATCTTTGTTACAAAACTTGTTAATTTCACTTTAGCAGTAAATCGTAAACTGTTATAGATATGATCAATATTCAATTTTTATTGGGTTCACCATGAAAATGTATGGAGGATGGCAGCTTAAAATTACTGTGGCTTGATTTCCTGCATTACTACAGAATTAAATAGTTTTCAGAAATGCTTCCCTTTATGGCCAATCTTAAGTGCGCCATATTTAACACTGCTATGTCTCCTTGGCCACAAAAGCCTTCTACTGGCTTTCCCTGCGTTGTAGGTTCTTGTCTGTCTCACTCACACTCTACAGCACTTAGACCTCAATAGACAATAGACACTGAGTTTCCCCATCTTGTGGTGAATCTTGCACCCTTTGTGGCCTTCGGTCCTGGACGACAGGGTTCGTTCCACAATTCGTGAAGGCTGACTCTTTCGGCCATATACTTAAATGAGAGCAAAATGCTCGTTAACTCACAAACTATTTGCAGTAATATACACTAACACATTTCGACTTCAACAAAAATAAAGTAACCTCTTTCACAACTTGTATAGAACCCAAGATTCCAAACAGGTTAGCCTAACACCAGACATTCTAGACTATCTTATCATTATGAATGCAGATGCCATTTTAACTGCTTATGATATATCCTGAAGAAGACCTACTGGCGTGAGGTACCCGGCACCTTAGGCTACATCACAATTCATTCTGTATTCGGATCCTCATCACCGCACCCTCCCAGTGTAAGTGTGAATTTTTCTATGCTCTCATCCAAGTTTCATGAAATGTGGAACCCCTTCTCCTAATGTGACTTTTAAACCTATAGCTTAGACACCACATTTATTGCAGGGTTCGAATTTTTTTCACAGTATCGAAATTAAAAGTTCTGATATTATTCAGTAATGTTTACTTCCACTCTAGTTGGTGACAGTTTCTTTGCAGAACCATAGCCCCATTCACAACCAGCAGGGCCATCCAGAATTGCTTTCAAGGACAGGGAAGGATAAAATTCCTTTCATGCTGAGATCGCCAGACCTCACCCCAATAGAAAATATGTGAGTGAAAGCAGTGGTGGATACAGAAGAACTTCAAGGAGGGAGTGCTAAAGATACATTGAGCTACCTTTACTTCTACCGTAATAAAAAATAATCAAGTCAGTGCAAAGTTTACGACAGTTTTATTTAAACTGATTATACATATATACCAGAAAATTTATTTATTTATTTACTTTTATCCATCTTCCAGCATTAACATGCATCATAAGAATTACAGCTATTTGTACACTATGTTTTACATAACAAAATATTACATGGTAGAAATAGAGCAGTGTTGTACCCTATTAGCTTATAACTGCCTCTACACCCATATCTATGCATAACGGTAAGCCTTAATTTATCGGCATTAGCATGTAATCGATGTCGTCAGAAGAATTATCAGAAGAATTATAACTATTTTTACATGATGTTTCATAAAACAAAATGTTACATGGTAAAAAATATAGCAGTGTTGTACCCTATTAGCTGCCTCTACACCCATGTCTATACATGACAGTAAGCCTTCATTTATCAATAAATTATGTCATCTCTACAACTATTCTGATATTCTTCTATACTATAAAAGATATTTTCCGTCATCCACACTTTGGTTTTAGTTTTGAAAATATCCAGTGAAAGCAATTGAGCCTGTATGGGTAAAGTGTTGAATAATTTTAGGCCTATGTATTCATAGCTAGATTGGGTTTTTTAAGCCTGGTTGCGGGTATATCAATCATATTTGTTTGTTGAGTATTTTGTTGATGAACAGATTTCCTTATTGTGTATTGGTTTAAGTTTCTTTTATGTTTAATAGACAACAATGTATATAAAGAGGTGGGACTGTGAGAATTTTTAAGTCTTTAAAATAAGGTCTACATGAGGTCTTGTTGTCAGTGATTCCATAAAGATGTCTAATTGCTTTTTTGTGCCAAGTGAAAATTTTTTGGCTCCTTGGGAGTTACCCCATAAAAGACTGCCATATTGTAGATGGCAGTGAAAGAAGACATAGTATGAATGAAGTAATAAATCTTGTGTAACACATTTGTGCAGTTTGGCTAAGAGGCAGATAACTCGTGATAACTTTCGACATACATAATCTATATGTGTGTCCCACGTTAATTTCGAGTCAATGAGTATTCCTAGTAGTTTAATAGATGATAACTCAGTGTTACTGTTTGATAGACTGAAGATTAACTTTACAGCCTTTCTATGGTTCATATTTAACTCATTAGCTTTAAACCAGATATTAGATATTTTGAGACATTCTTCACTTTCCTCCTTCAATTTGTTTATATCCTTTCCAGAATTAGCTAATGTCATGTTATCAGCATAGAGGACAAATTTACAGGGTAAGTTACTCGGAAAGTCATTCACAAGTAATATAAATAGTAAAGGGCCAACCACTGAGCCCTGAGGAACACCTTGTTTTGTACTTAAGATGATGTGAGTTTTGGCCATTATGTTTTACAATTTGTTTTCTATTGCTGAGGTATGATTCAATTAGTGAGTGTACCAAGTGTTTGAATCCATGGCAGCACAGTTAATCTAATAATAATTGTGGTTAACTGAGTCAAGAGCCTTACTCAAGTCAATTAAAATGGCTTCAGCAGATAATTCTGACTTGAATGAGCTTAGTACAAAAGAGATAAGGTTTTAAACTCCTTTGACTGTCGATAAGTTTGATCTAAATCCATACTGAGAATCATTTAATATATTACTGTCTGATAGGTGTATGCATATTTGCTGCAGTATGCAATATTCTATTATTTTTCAGAGAGTAGGCACAAGTGAAATTGGTCTATAATATTTGGTACAGGACTTGTCACCCTTTTTGTAAAATGGTATAACAACAGTCTTTTTGAGACATTCTGGAAAGTGTGCACTAGATAACATCCAATTTATCAGTATGCAAAGAGGATATGATATGAGACCTGCAATTTTTTTAATTACAGAGTTTGACAGGCCACAAACATCTTCAGATCTGGAGTATCCTAATTTACAGGTTGCTTTAATTATATCAATCACTTGTACTTCTCTCCATTTACAAGCTGACACTATGTTTATAATGTTTTGTTGAAAATTTCTGCCAGATGTGGGGTCAGAAATAGGTTTATGTGTAGAATTGGAATTCTGGTTGCCCTGAGTTGAGAGGCTAAGTCTGGCAGAGCTGGAAAAAAAGTGATTGAAATCATCAGCAGTGATGTTAGCAGCATTTGTGTTGTCTTTGTAGTTTATAGTTTACTTCCCAAGCAGCCTTACATTTACTGTCCGATTTTCTAATGAAATCACCATTGGCCTTACACTTGGCTATTTTAATTTCAGATCTGTATTTTCTTTTCAGGTTTTTGGAAGTTTCTTTATCTACTGCTCCCTTTCTGATCTTATCATGACAAGTAATTACCAATAGTCTCAGTTTTTGTAATGGAGTTGAAAACCACTTCTGTAAAGTTGAGTGGCTGGGGTTTCCTGACTTTTTCGTTTTTGAACCAGTGGACAGCATGTATGGAAGATTTCAGAAATGATTTTGAGAAATGTGCTGAAGGCTTCATCAACATTTCTGGAGGAATGTATAACAGTTTTCCAATCTATAGACTTAGGTTCTTCTCTATACTTGCTAATATTTCTATATGTAAACAGTCTCACACACTGAGTTTGTTCCTGGTCTTCCTTTGGTTTTTCAGTAACTAGTTTCACCCATATACCTATATGGTCCAACAGGTAATCGACATTAAATAAGCCTAGCTGAAATTCACATTTGTATACATTTGTTATTAGAGTGTCAAGACCAGAGAAATGCCTTGTAGGACTTTCACTAGCACAAAAGAGATTATAGGATCTGAACATATTTACTAAATTAACATTTCTGGCTGTCATTTTCCTAATGCCTATGTTTAGATCCCCAAAAACTAATATTTTGTATTTAGTATACTTTTGTATACTGATTACAAGTTTTTCTAAACATTCTATAAATTGTTCTACATTACTTTCAGGCATGTGATATAAAGATACAGTTATGAGCTGTATACTAGGTATAATCAAAGCAGCTGCTTCAAAAACACCTAGAATACTTAAGTCACTAACTTCAAGAACAGTAAACTTTAAGTCTAGATCATTGCTAACATATATGTATGACCCCCATAAGATTCACTGGGTCTGCAGTAGTATGTAGCTAATTTGAAATCTGATGGTACATGCAGTTTTCTATCTTCTTCCTTTAAGCAATATTAATTTATACATAAAATCATTCTTTTGTTACTTTTTAATGGTATGCCAAGCTCATCAGCTTTATTTTTCAGAGACCTGACATTTAAGTGCAGAAATAATATAGAGTTTTTGTCACAGGAGGGGAGGAGTACAGTTTTATGGGGATATGGAGAACATTTAATTGTTTTTCCAGCCCTGGAATCTACGTTAGGTGGCGGTTGGACTTCCTTGGAATAATCCATAAAAAGTCCTCATTTCACTTTGGTAATTTTTTGGGTCTGCTTGAAACATGGTTGGAAGTTTGTTTCACTTCACTGTCAACAAGTTTTATAATAAAATGTTTTCCCATTTCATTATGAGACAAAGATGATACTTTACTTACTGTGATTGATCTATTATTTTCTTCTACCCCTGAATATGTTGGAGCTGGTTCTGTTTCTGCTGGTGGAGTATTTAGTTTAGTTGCTGATGGTGGATAAGTAGTTTCTCCTATTACTAGTAAAGGAGTTGGCTCTGCTACTGCTGGTGTGGGAGATGGTGCTGCTGCTGTAGGAACTGGTTCGACTGTTGGAGCAGTTGCTTCTGCTGTTGCTGATGGTGTTTCTTCTGCTATTGCTGGAGAAAGAATTTGTTCTGCTACTGCTGGTGAAGGAGATGGTGTTGCTGCTGTAGCAGCTAGTTCTAATGCTGGAGGAGCTACTTATGCTGTTACTGATGGTGGTTCTTCTGACGCTGCTGTTGATTCTACTGCTGTTAGTATTGTTGCTTTAAGTACTTCTGTTACTGTATCTGATTCTGCATTAGTCTTTCCTGGAAATACTTTCTGTGGTGACGATACATGTACCCCTGATGATTTTGTTGGTAAGTGTTGCAGTCTCTCAATAATTTCCATTAGCTTTAATGTAACAAGTTGCTTTCCAAGGACATTTAAGTGTAGTCAATAAGTAGTGTGAAATCTGCATCCAGTGGTATTAATATTAACAATAAAAACATTTCTATATTGCTTGCATTACTGGAAAAAAGTTCATTGGCAGCACTAATTACCTTGTTTACACACGATAAGGGCATCAAGTCGTACCTTTGTGGTATATTTAAGAGGATACCATTTGTATGACTTAGTTCAGAAAAACACTTCTTTAATTCACAGCAGGCTTTAGATGTATCATTTTGGTAAATGTCATTAGATGCACCAAAGAGGACTACAAAATCTTTCGAAGACAGCTTTCTTATTTCTTCAGAAAAAACTAGTTTTCTTAATTCTGAGAGGGGCGTCCCAGGCTTTACAAAGCTCATCGATTTCATATCTAAAGTTTTATTTAAGTGTGAGAAATTACTGTGGCTGTGGCTATCGCCTAAAATGTAAAGTTTTGGAACATGGTCGAAAGTTTTAGACTGATGTTTTGTTTCGCACTTGCTACAGGTAACACCACTGTTTGTGTTTTTCCTGCACTTTCTACTAACACAAACAACAGAACTGATATTAACACAAGTTAAAGTATCTTGAGGTAAATCACTAAGCCTATTTGCTTCTTTTTCAAACTGTTTGCGTTCGTCATGTTTTATAACTGAAAACTCTTCCAGTAGAGCATTGATAACTTTGTCTTTAGTGTTTCTTATATTATTGTTTTATCCTAAGTCGCCTTTGAAACAGGTATTGCAGAACCATAGTTTCCTATTAGGATTGACATTAACACATGAATAATGAAAAACCGATTTACAATTTAAGCTCATTACACCTTTTACAACACGTTTCTTGCAGTGGCAATTCGTATCAGAGAACACCATTTCCCATGAAAAAGTCGAAGTACTTACTGGATGAAAAAAGTGGCTCTGAGCACTATGGGACTTAACTTCTGAGATCATCAGTCCCCTAGAACTTAGAACTACTTAAACCTAACTAACCTAAGGACATCACACACAGCCATGCCCGAGGCAGGTTTCGAACCTGCTACCATAGCAGTTGCGCAGATCGAGACTGTAGCGTCTTGCTGGATGAGATTTATTTATTTATTCGTGTTCCAGATCCGGTATACAAAAGAATTGCATGGATATGGAACGAGTCACAATATAAATTAACACAGACAGTAGCCTACTTGTATACGCTAACAAATGTAAATTGCAGTTGGTGTATAAGAAACGAAGTATGTTAATAGTTACATGCTTAAGCATTTTCTGTCGTAAAACAGAAGTATAAAACGATAAAATAAATTACAATTTTCCATATTACAAACTATACGTTAGCAGCAATTTGATAGTGCCAATTGCCTGAACACGAATTCCCAAACTGGTGTAAGATGTATTAAGTTACATAGTGGCAATAGCAGATGCCTGATTATAACATTTTCCTGTTCCCAGGTTTTTTTTGGCAACTACTTTTGCGATAATATAACATGACATAGTTGTATTGTCATAATACACACAGAATTTGTTGCATATAGAACACTTTTCCTCGTTATTTTTTGACTTTTGCACGGAACTAACAACTCCCGATCTACACTAGGCGCCATGACATACTTGATGCCATCTGAAGGTATAAAAAATTGTGGTTATCTTCCCTAAATGAGGAATTCTATGTGCTTGTTCTTCCTGGTAAATTGGTTAATTACATCGTCAATAGGATAATCAATGTCAGGGTGAGCATTCAACAGGGCTAAGCCATTAAGTCGATCATCCTCCATTGTCGATCTGAGCCATGTCTTTGTACGCCGCACTGTTGAAAATCTTCTTTCTACTGTACCAATAGATGCTGGTAGACAATCAAATATTTTGTACAGTGTGTGCAAAGTAGGATAGTCAGATCTAGGGCAAACACAAAATGCTTGCACGACACAATCACGGTCATTAAGGGCCTTTATGCTCATATACTTGTATTGAAGAATCTCTCCCATTAGATTCTTTTTAATCACAAAGAGTGATTCTTTTTCAAAGAACGGTAGTTCAATTGAGCCCCAATTCAGTTTATGTGCCAGATCATTACCATCATGTTTCAGTAGTTGTGAGAGCAAAAGTATGTTGAATTTTAAATAATAAATATTTTATTCAACAAAATGTTTTCTCATGTCAGTCGTAACATGGTCCAGTTTTGGAATAAAAAATTATTTTCCAATATGCCATAGCATTATCATTATGATCCCTGTGTCTTTATCTGCCTGTAAGATGAGAAGCACTAACCTCCTCGTCCAACTCTTCCATAACTGCCTTCGTTTCTTCAACAATAGGAGCAAAGTTGCTATCAGAATTAGCTGCCATATCTTTGTACACCTTGAGTGTAGAATGTAATTTTGCTTTTGCTTTCGCGACGTCCAAGTTAGGGTCTTGTAAAATTTTGCTGACTGAAAATATTATGCTCGAAATGTCATTTAGTGGAAACAGAGTGATAATAAACTCGCAATTAGAGAGAGCTCGAAGGAGAATATTGGCTTTGGCAGCCGTTATTCTATCCCTTCAACACTGTATTTCTTTAAGAACTTCGCAAACTGTTCCGAGATCAGCTGCGAATTGAATAACAGTATCATGTCGCTCAACCCATTTCATTTGACAATGTGACTGCAGCGAGTGTTTTAGGTGACTCTTCAATGTTGCGAACCGCTTGCTAGACGCTGTAAAGAACGATACCACTTCTTCAGTAATACCCAGTGAGTTTCTCACGTTAGTAACTTGCAACTGCGAGAGACAGCGAGGTTGAGCTGATGGCTTCGACACGGTGCTACTTGCGGTTGATAGCTTTCTTTCTTATTGTAGTCTCAGATCCTTTCACTTCCGACATATTAACTGAGCAACCATAATAGCCTAAACCCACACAGTTCTCCAGTGACAGAGAAAGTCTTTCCATTCTTCTTAGAATCGTAGTACGTAATACTTCACCAGTAACGCTACACTCTTCATCTTGACTCTATAGATGCTCATCATCAATGTTTCCACTATAATAATTGTCTTTATGGATGCAACCGAAACCCAAAAAGTTTCATGTAATTTGTCATCACCATCAAGATATCGTGCAGCTAAACACAGTTGGGTGAAGTGCTCTATGTCCATAGTCTCATCGAAGATACTTCAAAGCATGAAATAAGTTCGTTACACATTGTTTTACTTATGTAAGTGGCGTTTGCTTTAGTGGTCTCAAGGTAATGTTTTAGTTGCAAGTCTCCAGCATCAATTCTAAAACTTATAAGAGTTTCCCTCGTTATTCACTATACTTTCAAGATTATTTTCGTTTTCTAATAGACACCCATCATCTCTATGCCCCCGCAGCAGAATATTTTGCATTCCAAGAAGTATGATTGTTTTTATTGTAGGTTCAAGATGGTCTCTGTTTTCTCTAATGCTTTCCATTCTCTGTCTTAACAATTGATTTATGACCTCAAATTCGCAAATTTGGCATCTGTTGACGCTTCAATGTGGTACTTCAGCTGAGATTGGGTCTCAAGGTCACCATCTTTACCAATAAGTTTGGCAAACTTCGTTATTGGTTCAGTCACAAGTTTCTTGGCAATAATGGATTTCTTTCCTCCAACCATTCAATTATTCACAAAAATTGAACTGTTAATGCAAACAAGTCCCCTTTTAAATTGCGAGAACACATGCTATGGATACTGTTCAAAGTGATTATCATGCACTTGTCTGCGTTCAAACCATCCCCTCTTGTTGTGCATGGAAGTTGGAAAGATCTAACCTTTTTTAAGTTTCCTTGGAGCTGTGAGAAGTTTGTGTTTTGTATCATCACTAATATTTCCTGATGCTAATATATCCAAATAATTGGGATTAAAGGAATTGGGCATGGGATTAAAGGAATCAGTTGATGAACTTTGTCATGGAACTTTCACTGAAGTGCTGGGCTCTGCCTGTGCATCTCAGAGTGGTGTTTTTGTGGCTTACTGGTGAACAGAATCTTCAAATGTTCCTACTTTTCTTTTTCTTATTACATAACGATCCATTAGACTATACTGTTGCGATGTAGGAAAATTAGATGCCAACTATTCTCGAACAAACATTTTATTCGCACTGAAAAATGCAACACTAGTACACTTAGCACTAAAACACACACCATCCCACTCTGTGTATTTCTAATATCACGAAGCACAACACTGACTGAAGTCCATGGTAACAGCCAATAATAATAGTTGTTCACTTTTTAGGAATCTTCTTGAAAGTCACTATTACTGGAGATATACATATCAAAAGTATTACAAATTAGGTATGGGAAGATATTAATAAAAATAAATAAAAATATTGTTATGAGTCTTGCAACAAAATTTTTACTGAGAAATTTCTATGAATTACTATTATTAATACTTCACACTCATCTGATCACTCTCACTCTTGATTAATCTTCAGTCTTGCACTTGCTACAACTAGGACTTCAGTCTTAATAGGACGAGGAATTCGGCCTTATGCAAGACACCTTTTTAGTTTTGTTTTACGCAGACATGATTCAGCACTTTTTGTGCTATCTTCAGTGGGTTATTATTTATTTTCTTACTGAAAATTGTTGTTACATATTAACATTTGGCGATACTTTTGGTGCAAAATATTTTAAATTGTCAATGAATAATTGTTGTAACATGGTATACATCTTTTGTTCATAGTCCACAGTTGGGTTATGTATTAACGATCTCATGCACTGTGTGTTGCTTATAACGTTGTGTCTAAAGTTCTGTTTATAGCTCAATTAGCAGAAGAGTACATGTATGCATTAGTTTACACACCTTAAAGATTCTATTGGAAATATATGTTGGTAGCTATTCTGCCACAAAGTCTACAACTACTCATCTGCAAACAGCCAAACGGAAATTTAATTTTTCTGTTTATTATGCATTTACAAACGAAATTAGTATATGTCACGTTTTGTGTGTGTAACTTGCGACCAAACCGCCGAATCCTTCCGTCAGTAAATGGAGTATGTTCTCAACTGACTCGGTTGTTTCAACCCCCTCCACTGACAGAATGACCCGCTTCCTAATTCCGTATGTATATCACCAATACGGACTTGTAGCTGTCACGGCTTTGCGCTTACTGCTACGTATTTTAACAGTAAATAGGTCAGTCCTAAAGGTAAGAGGTAGTCGTGAATTCAATTTGATAATATTTGAATACAGTGCAGCTGCCACATGCTCAGTTCACTTTTACTCTGCTCCTAAACTCGCCATTGCACAACATTAACTACGTGCTACTTGGGCCTTGCTAAGCTATTAAATTCACTTGCGTATAGATTTTGACCATTACTCGCCAGTATTTACCTAATGATTAAAGCACACTCCTAACCGGACTATTTCCCAAAGAGCTGTGATGATTGAACGGGTTCGATCCACAGCCTACAGTGCCCTACAGTTCACACGGTAACACTACCTACCTGACCCACTTAACTTGGTAGTGAGCTTATGTATCCAATCATCACTGCTAGCAGCAGTGGATAATTCTATCAGCACGACGAGAGCAGCAGTCTTACCGTCGAATCCTGCTGAAAATACTTATAACTACGGTCACCAGCTCTGAAGGAGCAAAAGAATAATTCAATTTTTGGCTCGTTTCAAAGTGAAATGGCTTGAGTTGAATTTAAACTTAATTTTTAATATTACTATTACTGATCATTCAAGATGGTTCAACAAAGCAAATACTCTTTCACTTTCTGTGTGTTGACTTGGTAAGACTAATTATGCAACTTGGGTAAACAAAATTCTATCCTTCAACTTTATGTAATGATTTTGGATATTACTCTTTGAACAATTGATATAGAATTACTTAACTGACGTTACTTAAGAATTTACTCAGAAAAATTTAAGTTAACTATAAAATGGCGACTCATTCTGGTGTGACCATTGGCTCTTTTCAACATTCTTATACGCTAAAGTATTCTACAACAGAAAGAATTGTAAATGAAAGAGGTGATGGTGGCCTCAGTCTGATTTCACTATACTATATTTGAGGTTACTACACTTTACAATGAACAACATGCGTCGTAATTTTACTCATTAGTATATTCTGTCCTCTGTACTTGCATAAAAGAAAAACTGGTATTCTCATTTTACATTTCTATGAAGTTCGAATTAACAATTACAAGCAGTCTTGCCTTGGGTAGATGTACCAATGCTGTTGGTGAGACGTATGTGGATAACGCAACTCTTCACGTCTCATAATGGCGGCTGGAACCACGAGCTGTAGCACTCGTATAAGCTACTGCACGTTCGCCATAAAATCTGGGCGCAGGAAGTCTTACAATCAGCCCCAGTGGCGTAGAGACGACTTCGATAACCATTCGTCGCGTTTTACTCCACAAACGGCGACGATATTCGCCTCTTCGCCGTTGCACAATCAGTTTTGCGTGAGCACAGTTACACACGTCCGATCACGTCAACACACCCCAGGCCATTCTATTGTTCTCTCCCTGTGTCTCCAGCTACCACGAGCGACGTCGTATCACCAAGAGTGGGGGCCTTCCCCTACCACATTCTTATCGAAATCATTTAGTGTTTAAGAAATTTTATATTTATTACCCTGGAGTTCATACCAGTCATAATGATTTACTACTAGCGCTTAACAGCATTAAATTATACAGTAATAACTTATAATTAACAAGAAAAAGAATACATTTGAGTCCGAGAGCTTAGTGCATTGTCTGACAGGTAGTGCTAATTCCTGGTTTCGCCAATAGATGGCATCAGGGTGCACTCCCTGGCAGTCTCACTCCAGCGCGCCCGTTTCCGACGCGCGGGCTCCAAATTACTGGCAGCCTACTATCTTCTCATATGTTGTTGGAGAGGTGAATGGGCTGATTTTGGGACCTATGGTTGCTTGACACTGAACTTTCTCTGATTTTTCGAAACATAGGCAGAGTTTTCGCTGCCATTACGTGTTATTGTGGCTGTGTAGTATTCATTTGTTTCGTTGCGTGTTTGGCTGGGTGATGCATGTGAGTTTGAAGTGTATTTGGCGTTTGTGGTATTTGGTTTGTGTGAGTGTGCATGTGTGTGTGTGTGCATGTGTGTGTGTGTTCAGGACTGGGGCAGAGAGAGAGAGAGAGAGAATGAGGGAGAGGGAGAATGGGTGCTTTTTTTCTCATGAGTGGTTTTGGTGTGGGTGTTCAATTGAGGCAAAGAGAACTTGATTGCGTAGTTATGTGTATTCATTTAGTACTATCCTTGGCCTGCTGAAGAAAAAACCTGCGGAAAACTACAGAACAAATTCACACAAGAAAATGCCATCACACAAAATCTGACAACGGCAATTCGATTGTACTTGTAAACAAACAGGAATACAGTGACAAAACATTAGAAGTCATCCAATGTAACATCACACAATTAAGAAGTGATCCAACAAACCAATAACAAAGTATGTTACAGAAAACACTAAGAAACATAGAAACTATATTCACAGAAACACAGATCAAAAAACTACTCATGAGAAAAAAAACACCCATTCTCTCTCTGCCTCTCTCTCTCTCTCTCTCTCTCTCTCTCTGCCCTGCCCCTGAAAACACACGCACACACATACACGCACCACAATCACCAAATACACTTCAAACTCGCGCGCCTCATCCAGCCAAACATGCCACGAAAGAAATTAATACTACACAGCCACAACAACACGTAATGGCGGCGCTGCAAATAGCCAGAACAGAGTTCAGTAACGAAATGCGCAGAAAGCATTTGTATTGTTCAAACTAACGATCAGCCAATTTTTATCTGTTTTTTATTTGTAATTGTGAATCTTCTTCTGTAATACAATAAATTCCATTAATTATTAGTTAACTATTGTTACTGTTATCAATGTTATTCCTTCGCTCACAAGAACTTTCGTACCTCTATTTTGTGCCGATGCATGTGATCAGTGAATCTGGAAGAAGGGAATGTTGGATGTTGCGCCTCCCAGAATACACACATTTACCTCGTTGTCTTGTGTCCAGGGCAATGGGAGTAGCCCAATAAACAAAGACGACGACAGAAGGCTGGTGATGCAGGCAGAACTCTGCAACTTCCGCAGTATATTACTCAACAATCGAATATGCAGTATGATCTCTGCTCCTGCTATAGATACCTGCGAATTTGTGGCCATGACCATAGTTTGGCCTTGGCAAAGCTGCTGGTTATAGCGTAACAACTGTTTATTGTTAAGATTGTGTTTGTGGTGCTGTTCAAATGGGTAATGACAGTGAATAAATTAAAGTTTCCTATTGTTTTTATTTACACAGTTACATAAAGAGTTACTTAAAATTTCAGGTACTCAAGTGCGTGTTTCACTCTTGACATTAGATTTCGAATGTAGATCAAGTCTTCTGGCGATCTTGATCCAGTATCCCGTTGGGTGCAGGCGTAGTGTTCTGCTTTCTGAATATCAAGTAACAACACAGATAAATTTGAAATACTATGTTGTTCCACCAGATTCTTTCCCTAAAATTTTATTTAAAGTAGTAGTTTTAGGCTCTGCCCATTCTCAAGTGCATCTGTAATGACAGACGTGGACACATCGTCGTTATTTCAAAAATAATGTGCCATGAATATTTCTGCACAAATATGCATTGCACGTTTTACACAAATAATCACTGCACACTAATTTTTAAATAACGAAAACGACGTTTCCACTTTTGTCCCTATAGATGCATTTGACAAAGGGCAGTGATGAAACTAGTAGTGATAATAAGAAATATTTACGACACAGAAACAAATGCAGCTAGGATGATTAGGAGGACCCATAAGTGACCTGGATTTGAATTCTTTTCATCATTTAGAGTCCAAAAAAAGGTGGGGACGTTAAGAAAGCAATTGACAGACTATTTAGTACAGATTCTATATAGACAGATCTCAAGGTGAAAAATGTATGAAGTTGCTGAAATGCTCATGGCCCACATCTGCAGATTCCTTTCCGTGTTACAGGGCCGGCGCAAGGCAAGTGCGAAACGTGCGGCCGCACGGGGCGGCACTTTCCGAGGGGCAGCAAATCTACCGCCCCCCCCCCCCTTTTTTTAACATTTATGCTCAAGAGGGAATCTGAAACCAAAACTCGGAGGGAGCAGCTTCGGGAACTGTGGCATGGCGCCTCGACTATCTGCCGGCCACCCCTGTTGAACAAGGGGAGGGACGAGGACTAATTTCTTCCTCGCCACTGTGGCAGCACCGTCGTATTTACTCCAGAGGAACAGAGAGGGGGAAGCAGTTTGGCGTACACGCCAGTACTCTTATTAGTGGAGCGCAGCCAGCCTGTTATGCTCCATGCGTTTACTCACAACTAATTTTGCAGAAGACGAAATTCGAATGCAATATTCGATACTGCGGTTACATGTTCAGCCTGAAGCAATTTTGCTAAGCCCTTCAATGGCAGTTTGCGAGTGTTTTATTCTTCCCGCATTATGGAAAAAAATGGTTGAACATTACTACAGTCAAACAGGTCCAACACCTACAATGGCTAGAAGTATTCCGAATGGATAAATACGCTGCGGGTAATTACAAGGGATAAAGACATTGCTAACTAGCCTGGCATAAGTTGGGTTTCGAAGTTGTTGTTGTTGTTGTGGTCTTCAGTCCTGAGATTGGTTTGATGCAGCTCTCCATGCTACTCTACCCTGTGCAAGATTCTTCATCTCCCAGTACCTACTGCAACCTACATCCTTCTGAATCTGCTTAGTGTATTCATCTCTTGGTCTCCCTCTACGATTTTTACCCTCCACGCTGCCCTCCAATGCTAAATTGGTGATCCCTTGATGCCTCAAAACATGTCCTACCAACCGATCCCTTCTTCTAGTAAGTTGTGCCACAAACTTCTCTTCTCCCCAATCCTATTCAATACCTCTTCATTAGTTACGTGATCTACCCACCTTATCTTCAGCATTCTTCTGTAGCACCACATTTCGAAAGCTTCTATTCTCTTCTCGTCCAAACTAGTTATCGTCCATGTTTCACTTCCATACATGGCTACACTCCATACAAATACTTTCAGAAACGACTTCCTGACGCTTAAATCTATACTCGACGTTAACAAATTTCTCTTCTTCAGAAACGATTTCCTTCCCATTGCCAGTCTACATTTTATATCCTCTCTACTTCGACCATCATCAGTTATTTTACTCCCTAAATAGCAAAACTCTTTTACTACTTTAAGTGTCTCATTTCCTAATTTAATTCCCTCAGAATCACCCGATTTAATTTGACTACTTTCCATTATCCTCGTTTTGCTTTTGCTGATGTTCATCTTATATCCTCCTTTCAAGACACTGTCCATTCTGTTCAACTGCTCTTCCAAGTCCTTTGCTGTCTCTGACAGAATTACAATGCCATCGGCGAACCTCAAAGATTTACTTCTTCTCCATGAATTTTAATACCTACTCCAAATTTGTCTTTTCTTTCCTTTACTGATTGCTCAATATACAGATTGAATAACATCGGGGAGAGGCTACAACCTTCTCACTCCTTTCCCAACCACTGCTTCCCTTTCATGCCCCTCGACTCTTATAACTGCCACCTCGTTTCTGTACAAATTGTAAATAGCCTTTCGCTCCCTGTATTTTACCCCTGCCACCTTCAGAATTTGAAAGAGAGTATTCCAGTTAACATTGTCAAAAGCTTTCTCTAAGTCTACAAATGCTAGAAACGTAGGTTTGCCTTTTCTTAATCTTTCTTCTAAGATAAGTCGTAAGGTTAGTATTGCCTCATGTGTTCCAACATTTCTACGGAATCCAAACTGATCTTCCCCGAGGTCCGCTTCTACCAGTTTTTCCATTCGTCTGTAAAGAATTCGCGTTAGTATTTTGCAGCCATGACTTATTAAACTGATAGTTCGGTAATTTTCACATCTGTCAACACCTGCTTTCTTTGGGATTGGAATTATTATATTCTTCTTGAAGTCTGAGGGTATTTCGCCTGTCTCATACATCTTGCTCACCAGATGGTAGAGTTTTGTCATGACTGGCTCTCCCAAGGCTATCAGTAGTTCTAATGGAATGTTGTCTACTCCCAGGGCCTTGTTTCGACTCAGGTCTTTCAGTGCTCTGTCAAACTCTTCATGCAGTATCTTATCTCCCATTTCGTCTTCATCTACATCCTCTTCCATTTCCATAATATTGTCCTCAAGTACATCGCCCTTGTATAAACCCTCTATATACTCCTTCCACCTTTCTGCTTTCCCTTCTTTGCTTGGAACTGGGTTTCCATCTGAGCTCTTGATATTCATACAAGTGGTTCTCTTCTCTCCAAAGGTCTCTTTAATTTTCCTGTAGGCAGTATCTATCTTACCCCTAGTGAGACAAGCCTCTACATCCTTACATTTGTCCTCTAGCCATCACTGCTTAGCCATTTTGCAATTCCTGTCAATCTCATTTTTGAGACGTTTGTATTCCTTTTTGCCTGCTTCATTCACTGCATTTTTATATTTTCTCCTTTCATCAATTAAATTCAATATTTCTTCTGTTACCCAAGGATTTCTATTAGCCCTCGTCTTTTTACCTACTTGATCGTCTACTGCCTTCACTACTTCATCCCTCAGAGCTACCCATTCTTCTTCTACTGTATTTCTTTCCCCCATTCCTGTCAATTCTTCCCTTATGCTCTCCCTGAAACTCTGTACAACCTCTGGTTCTTTCAGTTTATCCAGGTCTCATCTCCTTAAATTCCCACCTTTTTGCAGTTTCTTCAGTTTCAATCTGCAGTTCATAACCAATATATTGTGGTCAGAATCCACATCTGCCCCTGGAAATGTCTTACAATTTAAAACCTGGTTCCTAAATCTGTCTTACCATTATATAATCTATCTGATACCTTTTAGTATCTCCAGGATTCTTCCAGGTGTACAACCTTCTTTTATGATTCTTGAACCAAGTGTTAGCTATGATTAAGTCATACTCTGTGCAAAATTCTACAAGGCAGCTTCCTCTTTCATTTCTTCCCCCCAATCCATATTCACCTACTATGTTTCCTTCTCTCCCTTTTCCTCCTGACGAATTCCAGTCAGCCATAACTATTAAATTTTCGTCTCCCTTCACTACCGGAATAATATCTTTTATCTTGTCATACATTTCATCTATTTCTTCACCATCTGCAGAGCTAGTTGGCATATAAACTTGTACTACTGTAATAGGTGTGGGCTTTGTGTCTATCTTGGCCACAATAATGCGTTCACTATGCTGTTTGTAGTAGCTAACCTGCACTCCTATTTTTTTATTCATTATTAAACCTACTCCTGCATTACCCCTATTTGATTTTGTATTTATAATCCTGTATTCACCTGACCAAAAGTCTTGTTCCTCCTGCCACCGAACTTCACTAATTCCCAATATATCTAACTTTAACCTATCCATTTCCCTTTTTAAATTTTCTAACCTACCTGCCCGATTAAGGGATCTGACATTCCACGC
This sequence comes from Schistocerca nitens, assembly GCF_023898315.1. Taxonomy (NCBI): domain Eukaryota; kingdom Metazoa; phylum Arthropoda; class Insecta; order Orthoptera; family Acrididae; genus Schistocerca; species Schistocerca nitens. The sequence goes on along the minus strand of NC_064617.1, from coordinate 717,522,096 downwards.
TCCGATTCATAGAATGCCAGTTTTCTTTCTCCTGATAACGACGTCCTCTTGAGTAGTCCCCACCCGGAGATCCGAATGGGGGACTGTTTTACCTCCGGAATATTTTACCCAAGAGGACGCCATCATCATTTAATCATACAGTAAAGCTGCATGTCCTCGGGAAAAATTACAGGTGTAGTTTCCCCTTGCTTTCAGCTGTTCGCAGTACCAGAACAGCAAGGCTGTTTTGGTTAATGTTACAAGGCCAGATCAGTCAATCATCCAGACTGTTGCCCCTGCAACTACTGAAAAGGCTGCTGCCCCTCTTCAGGAACCACATGTTTGTCTGGTCTCTCAACAGATACCCCTCCGTTGTGGTTGCACCTACGGTACGGCCATCTGTATCGCTGAGGCACGCAAGCCTCCCCACCAACGGCAAGGTCCATGGTTCATGGAAAATTTTTGCTATCTTTTTCTGAGTGATAGTCGGACGTTTTGGTTTTCGAGCCATGAAACACCAGTCTCCGCCTGCATGAACAATAATTAAACTCTGACCGGCACTTTTGTTTGACAATACTACTCACACACTATCACTTTGCCAACATTTATTTACTGTATAATGGGTGTGAATCCATGTTTCATATTAGTAAACTACTGATCACTTTGATTCTGATGAAAACCTGAGAAAGTATGGTCTTTTAGCAACAATGCCCTCTCGTCCGTACAAAACAAAATGGTTTAGATGGCTCTGAACACTAGAGGGCCTAACATCTGAGGTCATCAGTCCCCTAGAACTTAGAACTACTTAAACCTAACTAACCTAAGGACATCACACACATCCATGCCCGAGGCAGGATTCGAACCTACGACTGTTCGGTCGCGCGGTTCCATACTGAAGCGCCTAGAACCGCTCGGCCACAACGGCCGGTCGACAAAACAAAACGTTTGTCGAAATCGTAATCGTGATGGAAAACTGTACACCTCAATATTTCATATGCCATATTCTCCATGAGTGAAACTGCCGTAGCTTAGATATTTCCACGTTGATATTATATAACACGGGATTAACAGCCCCCTTCCACGCTCGAAAGCTTAAAAAGTTAGAAATTCTGGATTAAATGTAATTGACTGACTTAAATATAGATAGCGTTAAAGGTGACATTAGGACACGTCAGGAGATAACAATATAAAACGAGCACATCGAGCATTTTACTACATAACTTCTCCTAGAACAGCCAGGAATTGGCAACATCGCCTTAAATATTTGGCAACATAGTGCGAGTGCATATATTTCCGCGTTTGGCCCTTAATAGACCCGCTGACTTCATTTGACGTTCACCTTCCACCTCCATGATTTATACTATATAATATTCATGTAAGGTGTGACATTGAGAAGTAGAATTTCCTTTTTGGACTTCAGGTATTCTGTACTTTACGTAAGTCACAACTGTTCTTATGTTTGAAGGTGCGTTTGAGGCTCAGTAACTGATCTTGCGATATGAGAGCGTTGCTGCTAGAAGTGCCTTGTTAGCTCAGTGGTTCTGCACACATGATACTATGCAACAGCCGTGTGGATTGTACATTAAAATCCTAGTGAATACAATGGCACACAAAGTTCGTTTTTCCGTTTTACTTCATGAAGCTGAAAATTGCTGAAAAGGTCTCAACCAAAGGCTTCGGCGACTCTGTGACAGTCTTGGCTGCAGATTTCTGGACCCGTGTTATCGTATGGGGACTTGTAGGACTCCCCTTGGTACTTCAGGGATGCACTACACAAAGGAAGCAGCTATTCAGGTAGCAGAATAGTTGCGGAGTGCTCATGAAGGTTTTTTAGCCTAGGCGATAGTTTGAGGTGCTCTGATGAACAGTCGCCAGTCGACTCACAGCTAGAGAAGTTATATGGTGTTCAGAATAAAGACACTTCGACTACCACAATTTTATCAGTTAACTGTGGAAGTATTTGGAATAAAGTTCCCAAGTTTACTGCCCTCCAGGAAAGTTCTCGCGCTCGAATTATTCTTGGGGCTGAGAGCTGGCTGGAACCTGAGGTGGAAAGCTCTGAGATATTTAATGAGTCATGACATGTATATCGGAAAGACAGAGATGACAGAAGTATTGTCTATATTGAGGTCAAAGTTGAGTGTGACAGTGAAGTCATCTGGTCGCGTATAACCAGTGTTGGTGAAACTAAGTTAATCATTGGATGTTTTTACCAGACACCTGATTGCGCTGTGGCAGTTCTAGAATCATTCAAAGAAATTGTTTGGTCAATAGCGCGTAAATACTCAGATCATGCTATACTAGGCGTCAAGGCAGACTGTCACGTGAAATATTTTTGAACACATTTTCTGAAAATTTTCTTGAGCAGCTTGTTCCACAGCCCATGCACAGTGGAAATATCTTAGACCCTGTAGCTAAAAATAGGTCAGAACTTCTCGACAATGTCAGTATAGAAATGGGGATTAGCGATCATGATGTCATAACAGCAACTATGATTACGAAAGTTAATAGGTCAGTCAAGAAGACTAGAAGGGTGTTTTGGCTAGACAGAGGAGATAAGCAGTCGTTAACATCTTACTTAGACAGTGAATTGGCATCAGTTACTACCAGTAAGATGGCTGTAGAGAAATTATGGACAAAGTTTCAGTAGATTGTAAATCGTGGTCTGGAGAGTTACGTGCCTAGGAAGTGGATAAAAGATGGAAAAGACCAGCCATGGTTTAACAACGAAATTCGTAAGATGCTGAGGAAGCAGAGGCTGTAGCACTCTGAGTTCAAAAGGGGACGCGCAAATGACGAGAAGCGTGGATTAGTAGAGATTAGTGCGTCTGTGAAAAGATCTATGTGCGCAGCATACAACTACTAACGTCACATCTTAGCAAAAGCGAAATATCTGGTGGTAAGTAAAATCACTAAGCAGGTCTAAGGCCTCCATTAAGACCCTTGTTGACCAATATGGTGTGGCAGTTGAAGACAGCAAGACGATAGCCGAAGTTTTAAATTTCACATTCAAGAAATCGTTCATGCAGGAGAACTGTACAAACACACCGTCATTTGACCATCTGACAGACTCCCGTATGGACAACATGGGAATAAGCATACCTGGCGTACAAAAGCAACTTAAAGTTTTGAAAACAAATAAATCACAAGGTCGGGATGGAATCGCAGTTCTATGGTATTTGGTCCCTTACCTAGCTTGCATTTATTGTGAACCTCTCGCCCAGCAAAAAGTCTCAAGAGACTAGAAAAAGTGCAGGTGACTCCAGTACATAAGAAAGATAAAAGAACGGACCCATAAAATTACAGACCAAGATTCCTAACTTCGGTTTGCTGCAGAATCCTTGAACACATTCTCAGTTAGAATTTAATGAACTTTGTTGAGGCTAAGCAGCTTATGTCCATGAATCAGCATGGTTTAGAAAGCAGCGCTCGTGCGAAAATCAGCTTGCCCTTTTCTCACATCATATACTGAGAACTATGGACAGAAGTCAACACACAGATTCCACATTTATCGATTTCTGGAAAGCATTTAACACAGTGTCTCATTGTGGGCTGTTAACAAAGATACGAGCATATGGAGTAAGTCACAGGTATGTGAGTGGCTCAAAGACATCTTAAATAATAGAACCCAGTATGTTGTCCTCGGCGGCAAGTGTTCATCAGAGACAAGGGTATCGTCAGGAGTGCCCCAGGGAAGAGTGACAGGACTGCTGTTGTTATCTATATACATAAATGATCTGGAGGACAGGGTGGGAAGCAATCTGCGGTTGTTTGCTGATGATGCTGTGGTGTATGGTATGGTATCGATTTTGAGTGCCTGTATGAAGATACAAAACTACTTAGGCAAAATTTTCAGTTGCTGTGATGAATGGCGCTAGCTCTAGATGTAGAAAACTCTAAGTTAATGCGGATTATTATGAAAAACAAACTTGTAATATTCGGATGTATTATTACTAGTGTCCTGCTTGACACAATTAATTCGTTTAAATATCTGGGCATGAAGCTGCGAAGCGATATGAGATGGAACAAGCGTGTGAAAATTGTGTTAGGGAAGGCTGGTCGACTTTGGTTCATTGGGAGAATTTTAGGAAAGAGTAGTTCACCTGTAAAGGAGACCGCATATAGGACGCTGATGCGACCTATTCTTGAGTACTGCTCGAGTGTTTGGGATCCGCACCAGGTCAAATTGAACGGATACATCAAAGTAATTCAGAGGAAGGCTGCTAGATTTGTTACTGGTAGGTTCGAACAAAAACTGAGTGTTAACGAGATGCTTTGGGAGCTGAGCTCAAATGGGAATCCCTGCAGGGAATGCTGCGTCCTTTTCGGGAAACACTATTGAGAAAATTTAGAGAACCGACATTTGAAACTGGCTGCCAAAAGACTCTGCTCCCGCTGGCACACATCGCGCATGTGGACCCCGCAGATGAAATACGACAACTTAGGGCTCATACAGAAGCATACAGACAGTCGTTTTTCCCTCGCTCTATTTGCGAGTGGAACAGGAGAAGAAATGACTAGTAGTGGTACACTGTACACTCCGCTACCCACCCTACGGTGGCTAGCGGAGTATCTAAGTAGATGTAGATGAAGAAATTCTTTAACAAAATCCCAAGAAAATCTTTACACATTCAGCCTTCTCACCCCCTCGATTCCATAAGCTATTTTAATGGCTATACACGCCTATTTTGAGAATGTCAAGCTCCATCAATATACACTGCTGGCCACCGTAAATGCAACACCAAGAAAGACAAGAGGTAGCACAACACAATTTATTTTGTAGATAACATGTTGACCAAGTATCAAATGATTACGTTCACAGACGTCTGTGACATGTGGTTCCTGCCAGAATCAGTAGCCAGAGTAGCCGCCATTGTTGGAGATCACCGCTGCCACACGCCTCAAAGAGACGTTGGATGTGTTCCTGGGGTACAGCAGCCCAAGCAGCTTCCACACGTTAATCTGGGTCACTCGTTGAGCAACCATGGACCACATGTTTTCTATCGGCGAAAGATCCGGAGAGCGAGCAGGCCAGGGAAGCAATTCAATCTGGTTATTTACGAAGAACAATTGGACAATGCATGCCACGTGTGGTCGCGCATTATCCTGTTGAAATATGGCTGTGGCCGAGCCCTGAAGGTAAGGAAGGACAACTGCCTCCAGCACCTCGGATATGTAGCGCCGGCTATATAAAGTACCGGCAATGCGTACTAGAGGCGTGCGAGAGTAATATCCAATACCGCCCCATACCATAATACCCGGTGCAAGACCAGTGTGGCGGTGCATAATGCAGCTGTCCAGCATCCTCTCTCCACGGTGTCTCCACACTCGAATCCGACCATCGTGGTGCTGCAGACAGATGCGTGCCTCGTCAGTAAAAACAACGTCATTCCATTCTGCCGTCCACATCCGTCTGTCATCACACCATTGGCGACGGAGACGTCTGTGGTTCTGCGTCAATGGCAGACAAAGCAATGGACGTCTTGCGGACTGACCACTCTGCTGTAAACGGCGTCGAATGGTACGCACGGACACTGGATGATGCGTTACAGATGCAATGTGCTGTGCTATGGTTCGGGATGTCACTGAGCGATCAGTCACTGCCATGCGCACAATTTGCCTATCAGCACGTGCAGTGATGCACCGAGGTGAATGCGATCGACCGCGTCGGTCCGTCGTACCCTCCTGCATCCAACGGTCACATATCCACATTACAGTTGTTTGGTTTCGTCCAACACGACTAGCGATTTCTCTGTATGATAATCCACAATCTCGGTAAGCCACTATCCTTCCTCTGTCGAACTCGGATACTTGATCAAAAGATGTTCGCTGTTGTCTACGAGGCATAACTGATCGTCTTGTGAAACAACCACAAGGTAAACACATGTGCCGAACGTACACTCGTCGAAATTGCCAAGCCTTAAATGGCGCTATGAGGTGGCGCCACGGGCGCGCGTGATGTGCGTCTGTGCTGAAATTCTAATCAGTTGCATATCTCATCGCTGCAAACTCATGGTGTAAATTTCACTTGATTCGGATGCTTCCTTCAGGGTTTTGCATTTATGGTGGCCAGCAGTGTACAATGTCTGTGAGTAGATGTGAATTAACTGTCAACGATATTAATTTCAGTTTTGTTCATCACGTAGAATCTACATATCAAGGGGAATAGTTATAAAGTGAACATACTCATTAATATAGTCCCTCTATTCTAAGTTTCCATAGTATCAGTTAGGTACCTCTCATAGTTGTTTACTGATACTGGCATTAGCAACTTCCTTCCAGTCTAGGTGGCTTCGATTATGGGCAGATTTGTTGGTTTAAGTCTAATTGAATACCTTAAATATTACTTTCGCCTAGCGTTATGATCTCCATGAGTCCATATGTGGTCCTCAAAATGTGCAGTGTCCGCGTTGCTATAGATCATGCACTGCAAATTATTTGCAGAGTTTATTACATGCTTTTACATAAGCAATCAAACAACAACAGTAAAACGCCGTGCACCACCATTACCCACTGTAGCTTGACAGGAATAGACAAATTCCTGACGAAGTAATTGCATGAAAAATCGCCTCTAAAAGGAATAAAGCGATATATAAATGATAAATAAGATTAAAGAATGTAGTGAGGTATTTTAATTGAATCATAAACTATAAAAATAACAGTGTAATAGAAAAGTCATCATACTAAAATGGGTCGTCTGCCTACATTGGTATCGAGTACATAATGCTAATTGTAGACTTATCTGTGGAACGTCACTCAACAGTAGAGCTTTTAATACTCTCCAAAGCGATGAGGGATAGTAGGCGCCTTTGACAATGGATGAAGCAGTGCAGCGCCGACGCAGCAACCGCTGGTAGTAACTAAAGAATGGGTCCTGACAGCATTGACGCATGTAGCGTTCAGAGGCAGACAGTCACCAAAGCAATCAACCGCTAAACTGTTAATGGGCGGAACTGTTAATACTGGTATATCAGAGAGTTATATAAATTGTAGCTCTGCTATCATTTCACTCATGACTTCAACATTCAGAAGGAAGGCGCTATAAAAATCTACCTGAGGACGGGCCTCGATCGCGAGACTTCACATTCAGAGGTCTTGCGTTGATCAGTTCACTTAATTCTGTTATTACACAGGGCAGCTAATCCTCTGATCGAACATGCTGAGCTACCATGCCAGCTACCGCTAGACCACGGCCACAGCCAGAACAATTTTGCTTGAGTTGGAAGGACGACTACATGCTAGATCGTGCAGATGGGTGGAATCCGGATATTTCTCAGTGTGGCCAAATTATTTTTCCCAACTCGCGATCGGCATGGACTTCGTCTCTGCGGCGGCTGGCCACCGACCAGATTTTATGTCAAAGAGTGTACATTGTAACAATATATGTTAAGTTTATCACATTCTTATATGTTCTCTTGCGAAAGAAGTGGCTTGACCATAAAAAATATTCATTATTAGCTAATACTTTTTTTTCGTGTCGATTTTCTTGGACATATTGCGATCTTGTTGCTTGAAGCTGTACTCGCTTGATTTCGTAGTTGTAATCGACCTCCTCCTTCCTAGTTGCAGCAATTGTTAACAATGAGCAAAGTCTTTCCTGAAGATTAGAGAGGAGAAAGAATACAATAAACCTTTTAGTTTACTTATCTTTTGTAATAGAGTTGGCTCTATTTCTTCTTGTCTGGGGGTCTGTTTCTTGAAGCTGAAATTCTGACATGTTAGGTCCTCGTGGTTAATTTGATCTAAATAATTTTGAAGATTGTCGTAGCAGAATTTTTATTTTTACGTTAATTTGTTTTGTCACATTTTAGCCTTTTGAATTTTCACATTAACAAAGCCGAAATCACATTGATCGCACAAAATACAATAATACGTCTGACCACAACAGAGGCATGCTTACTACAACTTCATTCTGCGGTAATAACAGTATTCCAAAGCATTTACAATTTATATTAGGTTTGTTTGTTATTTCATAAATGAATCCAAAAATAAACATAACAAACAGTACTAGATTGTGTAATTAATAATAGAAATTTTAAGTGTGCCAAGTAATAAGTAATTTCAAATATTTCTAAAAAAAAATAATTTTAACTGTACATTCAGAACTAGTATTTATCGACTACAGCATCCAAAATAATAATTCATATTCATAAATTTTAGCTTGAAATATAACACATTGTGTATAAAATTACAGGATTTTTTTCAGAAAAACAGCTGAGATAATAGTGACCTGTCCAAAATTTGAAAAATATTACTAGTATCTACTACTACTGCTGAGCAAAAGTAATGCTAGAGGAGGATGTCCCGTTTACATAGTCTTTACTTGTTCGACTGTTGTTTGAATATACAGATTTAGACAGTGTAATAATTCGGCAACACTTTCTTGTATTTTCGTAGGTGAAGTTCTGCTTCTTTATTAGTTGAAAGTGAATATTTTGACGCCGCTGCTTGTTTTCCTTCCAATAGTACAGTTTCATCGGGCGCAGGTGCTTTTAGTGCAATTGGTGGTGTGGTATTTCATGTAGTTTGGCCGTTGCTGTTAATAATGCGTTAGCAAGCACGTTTTCCAGTCGATTTCTGTGTATTCCATGAAGATTAAAGTAGCTTTTCTCTTCGGCATCAATGTATAAAAACTTCAAATGCTTGAAACCTTCATATATTTTTCAGAACTTTCTGTTTGTGAAACTAATTTCAGTATTTGTGCATGGACTTTTTATTAAATCATGTTTGCACGGAATGCTAACGATGATTTTTTTGTTGCGCAATTCTTTCCAATGTTTGGTGCAATGCTCTGACTGTATTTTTTTACTAATTTCTATATACATCGTTAGCTCCAGCAAAAATTACCAAGATATCATTTTTTATGGGTTGCAATCTTATAACTATTTCCTTGAGGGGAGCTCATGGTTTTACTGGTCCTGTAACTAAAAATTCCTTTTGCTTATTTATAAGAATAGAGGCAGAATCTCTCCGATGGCTGTTTGAGAAGATGCAAATTTTTGGTTTTGTTGCCTCTTCTGTCAGTATTTTGTTTTGTCTTTCTGACGGTATACTGATTTTTAGGCGATTTACTACACTCTTAATGCTGTTAGAATTGCACTGCATATTATTTTCTCTCGATAACTTGATTTGTCTTTCTGGATTGATTTTTAAGTCGGTTACTAAACCTCTAATGCCTTTAGAGTTCCACTGTATATTGTCTTTTTGCCTTTGTTTCGAAACTTTCGGCGTCGTTTGTATGACTTTAGTCATTTTCCATACACAAAGAGTTTGTTTCGACACTCGATATGTTTTCAAAAATGATTCAATATCTATAACATAGTTCTTACTTTTTAGCTATTAAAGACATGGAGGTAAAAACAACCTTCATTACTAAAGAGCACTTGAGACGGATTCTTCGGTACCGGCGTTATATTATTTGACTGCGCTATCTCGCCCACTGCACTGAACATTACAATGTGGATTTATCACTTTTATGTTCTTCATCCACAATAGATGGATTCATAAGTTGTGAAAGACTACGAACGAAACCACTGCAAACAGTATTTTTACAGTTTATGGACTTGAAATTGTATACAACAGGTTTTCTACAGAGTAATGTACCACTAGTTGCATACGCGACGCCATCTTGACCCTGTGTATTGGAAAGCATTTAGAATTAGAATTTCTTTGTACCTGTCGATTTTCTGTGTTTTCTACAAATAAACTGTATGCTGTATTCTGAGATTCATTAAATATTACCACAGAGATACTCGCATAAAGAATGTTACTGAAGGTCGCTAATTTAACTGTGGAACTGCAGATTTGTTTGAATGAATAGCTGATGAAATAATGCTCGTATTCAGTTTGGAGCTTAAATCACAGTAAAGGCGAGATATATTTTGCATAGAACAAATGAAAGAGATTCATGTTGAAGAGCATGACAACTTATAATAATTGTCAACGTAGTTCAGAAGTAACAAATGAACTTAAATCAAACTAAACTGTAAACAGGCTATTGTGAGTAAATTTACACAGATGAACCGATACGACTCATTGCAATTGAAAATACTAATTGCACTGGCCAGAAGGATGAAGGAAGCAAAGATTTAGTGGGAAGCAGAGATGGGTATTATTTGAACAAATGTTTATCTAGATAATTATTTAAATAAGTTGTGTCAGTACAGTCACATTTAACTTTATGATGCTAATCACATTTCGTAGTTGTATTTTGTTAACTTTGCTGGAGGGAAATAGATAGCTAGTGTCTTCTGGAGTAAGATTCTAAAGTTTCTCTTACCCCATGAAGGTCAGGGTGGTCGCATTGTGAGAAACAATTTGCATAAGGATGGTTTAGAGCCTCATGTAAGACTGTGGGCTCAGAGAATTACTCAGGAGAATGCTCGTTCCCAGAGTATACTGGCGTGACGAATATGCATATCCTGTAGGCTGATACTAACACATGAAACTGCTATTTTGCTGTCTCCAGTGCGAGAGAATTTCTGAATCTTGGATTCCAGATTTTCTCAGCCAATCATATGGGTCACCAACGTTGGCACTGTGATGTAAATGTCTGGGCCAGTGATTAGCGACATAGCAAATACAGTGTGCCGATCACTGGTTAGTTAATTGACATACAGCCCTAATGGTGGAGAAGTTTTGGCAGCCTTCCCCTGCGCTTTGGGTGTATTCATGTAAATTCTTGCTCGTCACTATGGGGAAACTTATGTTGCTTCTTCACTGGTTGCACTTTTTGAACCTTTGATCCGTATTTTAACAGGTGTCTGCAAGCTGCGCAGATTTGGATATGCAATTGCGATTCCATAGCAATCTTCCATATACTACTACTAAGTACCTGCCAGTTATTGCCAGTACATTCTGTACCAAACGAGCTTCGCTCAGCAGTCATTTGTTGTATTTTTGGGTACTGGTACATCAACATGTATTCCATTGTGGAATTGGCTTCCTGAATCTGTCAACTCCGATTCACATAAAATATGTAGTGCAATAAACTCATTTTGAGGCCCATGATATTTTTGGGCTTCAAGTAAGCAATCATTTTGGACCTATTTATGTGAATCGATATTCACCATTTATTCCAAGAGTCAACTGTAATTTATTTTATTGTAGTACAGACTTGAGAAAAATGTTAAAGCTTAGGGACGTTTCTACTTTCGTCCAACAGTTGTCCTGGTCAGGTGACCATAATTTAAAAATATAAGTATCACCAGCTTCTGTTTCATGGCCAGACTGTGCTCTCATTGTGATCACATTTCATAATAAAACAGTTGCCTCTGCTAAGAACATTTGAAATTTACTACATTTACATGAGTAATGATTAATAAGAATTGCTCTCATTTAAATTTACTATGGTTATTTTAGTGTGTTTCCATTGCTGTAAATAGTGCAGATTGTTTGTTTAATTTTGTACAAGGCCTATACTAGCTTGTACATCGTTTGTGTTGAGTGCATAAATGCGGTAGGGAGTTTGCATGCTTCACTCAATAAGAAGGAATATTTCAAACAAATTTCTTTGTGAGTAAATTCTTCGTAACTTAAATAAAGAGTAACACAGAGTGTCACCATACTTTCTTTGTTTAATTTTTGTACAGAATTCTATAACTAGTGTTTGTTTCCTCTGCTCAGTGCAGTTTCTTTTTCATAAAGAACTTATTAATGGTTTGTTCAGAAAAGTGCCTAGTGGCTCTGTAGGTCAAATTCCAGACTAACAAGTTGAAGTTTAGGGCTTTGTTTCCTCATTGGTCCTTCGAAAATCCTGTGTTACTTATCGCTTTTATCATCTGTAGCAATGAGAAAATTGTGAGGTCAAATTGCACCATGTCTCCGAGTACACCACTCCCCCCCCTCTCCCTCTAAAGGGTTGTACATATCAGTTATCAGTTCAGAGGTGGGAAGAAGTGAGGGCCGTACCACCATGCCAAGTAAAGTAATGTGGCGTTCAACCCAAGCCGGGCGTTCTGCGTAACTTTACTTCCTTTTGTGTGTGGGAAATGCAGAAAAAATACTCCATTTCTGAGCAGCATTGGTAGTTACACCACCAACACAACCCAATTTAACGGACCTTGCACTTCAGTGTCAACCGTGAGTCCAGTGATTAGTGTCTCAGTGAGCTCATTGACTTTAACTGTATTTTCGTCACAGAGTATCCAGTCTCCAACATCAGCCAAAGTGTGTTTGAGAAATTTGAAATGGTAAGAACATGGCCAGTCCCAAAAATAGTATAGAAAGTTAAGCGTCCAAGGTAGTTAGTTTTCAAGTATCAAGGAGTAGAACTTGCAAGGGGACACCCTCCTCTAACATTACCTTTCTTTAATAGAAATAGTCGATACCAGGAATATTCTCGAATCTTGTATAGGTGAACATTCTCAGCTGTTTAACTAAATGAATTTCATTTGATTTTGTATAAGATGTATTCTATTTCTGGCTAAAATGTATAAAAAGAAATTTATTTTTTACAATCGATAAGTACCAACCCTGTATTTACCATCTTAGACTGTGGTATATATAGTCAAAATTACTCTTCTTTTAGAAATATTTGAAATTACGAAATATCTGGCATACTTAAAATTCCTATTATTATTTACAAAATCTGATGCTAACTATTAAATTTATTTCTGTATTCATTTACAAAATAATGATATAACTTGGTGAAGATTATTCTTTTGTCAATAAAGTTTGCAAACTCTTTTGTTTTGTAAACTCTTCAGAATATTGTTAGTACTGCTGAATGTAAGTAGTAGTGGGCATGCCTCTGATGGAATAGGACGTGTTTTCAATTTTCGCAATAACAATGGAATTGTAAGTTTTGTGGGTTTTCTGGCTGTAGCAGCTGACCGAGCACAAAGAACACCAACCAGTTATGATCAGGCACTTTTATTAGCTTTACGTAATTGCACAAAACACAAGAAAGACACTATAGAAATTCACAACACGCACATTGCGACCTCAGTCTGTAGACTGAACCAAAGAACTCCGTGTCCCCCAAAGACTATTTACTCTGCACTTCTGTGGGAACATTGGCTGCCGACACTTGTCACAGGGTGATGTCACACACAACATGTGGTTGGGCCTGAGGTTGTGGATAGTCACATGCAGTGCCTGGGTGAAATGTGGGGAGAGTATCATCACACGCAACAACCGAGCTGCCCACAGGTGTAGGCTCGGTGCACATATGATCATGGTGGGGGGCAGGGGAATGGGGGGTCTGTGTGAGCTTGGAGCCATCACCCGATAGAGGAACACTCGACTCGAGAGGGTGTGGTACAGATTCCTCGATCATCCAGGCTGGTTTCACGTGCTGAACGGAAACTGTCTGCTGATGGCCATTGATGAGAATGTCCACAATGTTACCCATGCGAGCCAGTACTCGATGTGGGCCAGAGTAAGGTGGCTGCAATGCCGGTTTGACTGTGTCATCCCATTGATATAACGAACTCGCAAGAGTCCAATGCCGAATTCAGAAGACACGAGGGAGGGCATGTGGTCGTGGAGGGGGTGTGCGGATCACAGCTATGTGTGTCCGGACATGCTCAGCTAGGGCGGGGAGGTCCGACAGGTTGATGATTGCTTTGTCGTTGACGAACTCTGCGGGGAGTTCTGGGGCCTCACCATACAGGACCTCCACAAGTGAAGCCTGGAAGTCTGTCTTGTAAGCTGTGTATATTCCCAACATAACCCAGGGAAGGGCGTCGGACCACTCAGCGCTGTGGCACATGAGGGCCACTTTCAGAGTCCTGTGCCACTGCTCGACCAGTCCGTTGCTCTGTGGGTGGTAAGCTGTAGTGCAGAATCTATCCACCCCACAGAGTATGCAGAGTTTGTTAAACAGCAGGGATTCAAACTGCCTTCCCTGGTCGGTGGTGATGGATGTAGGGTAGCCAAATTGAGCTATCCAGGAATATACGAATGCAAGTGCTATGGAATCCGCTGTGATGTCCTGCAGGGGTATTGCCTCCACCCAACGTGTAACACGGTCAATGACAGACAGGATATACCTGAAACCATCAGACATGCGTAACAATCCTACGAGGTCCAGATGCACATGTCGGAAGCGGCCTTCGGGATGTCAAATTTACCTAGATGGGGTTGTGTGTGTCCAAGTACAACAATCCCTCTTCACACCCGGCCACACAAAGCATTCTCTAACAAGGAATGTAGTAGCCTTAGCACCAGGGTGTGAAAGGTTTTTTAACTTTGTGAATACTTGGTGACGCAGTGCGGATGGAACAATAGGCCAGGTGGTGCCCATGGACATATCGCACCACAGTAGCCTGGCCGAGCCCAGTAGGTTGCAGAAATGATCTGGAGGGAAGTGTCTGGGTCCTGTCGGAGGTTGTGCAATTTGATATCATTGTCCTGTAAGTGGGCCAATTATCAAAATTAATAGGGGACGAAATTGCAGTGATATGTGATAGGTAATGGGCAACCACATTTTCTGAACCTCGGATGTAATGGATGTCTGTGGTGTATTGGCAAATTAAGTCCATCTGCTGAAGCCTACATGGGGGAAGGTCAACAGTGCGGTTACGGAGAGCCTTTGTGAGGGGGCGAAGGTCTGTGAAAATTGTTATTTCCCTCCTTCGATGTCTGTGCAGAAATATTCTACCGCTTTGTAAACCCGAAGCAATTCTTTGTTGAATGCTGACCATTTATGCTGACCATTTATGCTGAGCCGTAGATAGTTTTTTGAAAAAAAAAAAAAAAAAGAGTGATTGTGTTATGTCATCGATGTGCTGTTGGAGGACTGCACCAATTGCGAAATCACTTGCATCAGCTGTAATAAGAGATGTGGGCATCTGGAAAAGGGTGGGCGAGAGTGACACCATGTGCAAATGCTGACTTAAGCACTCACCATGGTGTCATACCACTGTACTCGGCAATTGCCTGAGGTTTGTTTCCCAGCCAATGCGTCAGTCATAGGGGCTTGAATTGCTGCTGCCATCAGCAGGTTATGACAGTAGAAATTGGTAGTTCCTAAAAACTGACGTAATTCACGAAACGACACTGGGAGAGGTAGATCGTGAATGCAGTCAACCCGCTCCCAAGGGGGGTGTTTACCTTCCAAGGAGACAGTGTACCCAAGAAAAGTGACAGCAGTGCAGCAGAGTAGTGACTTATCGTTATTGATCTCAACTCCGTTACATGTCAATAAGTCCTGTATTGTGGCTAGGTGTAGTTCGTGTTCACTGTCAGAGGAGGAAAAAAATGACTGTTCCATAGGTATCCGTAAATATACCTTGCAGCAGTCCAAGACACTGAAGATGCATGCTCCGCTAAGTACTTGCGCAAAGTCTTGTGTATGAGGTAGCGGATAATTGTCTAAAACAGTCTGCATGTTGAGGTGGCAATAGTCACCACAGAGGCGCACTGTGTCATCCTTTTTGGGAACTAAATGTATGGACAAAGACCAATTACTGTCCGACGGATGAACAATGCCTGCCCGCAGAAGCAGAAGTTCCTCCACTGCGGCCTTATTGAGTCATAGTTTATGTGTCGGCAGTCGGCTCGCTTTATGACGCACTGGTGGTCCTTCTGTTGTGACAATTTTGTGTGTCGTGCCATTCATGATAGCTTTCAGCTGGGCTGGCGAACTCGCTCGGGGGGCGTGGTGAACGGGAGTCAGTAGCACGCAAGAGTCACTAACCTGACGTGCCGAGGAAGCTGTCTGAGTCAGCAGCGACAAAGTTCCGTGAGCTGCATCTCCGGTGTTGGGGGGCGGCGGTGTCGGAGGGTGGCGGCATTGACAGGCGTTGTACAGGGCATCATGTCTCGGCGAGGGCTTGCGTAGCCAACAATATGGTGTTGTTCAGTTCAGCATTGCAAGCGCAGAGATCATCGACTGCAGAGCGCTCGGACTGAAGCTGGGTGATGGGAGTTGCGAGGCTGTCCGCCAGCGAAGAGCACTTGATGAGAGCCGCGTCGAAATTGTCGGGGAGCTGAGGAGAAAGGGGGGCCGAAGGGGTGACTGAGCACACAATATGAGTGGACGAGGTGTGTTGCAATAATGCATCCGACTGGAGGTCTGGAGACAGTCCAAATTGAAAGAGGAAGTCAATGCCTAATAGTGGGTCTTCTACATCAGCCATGTAGAAGGATCAAGTGAACTGTTTGCCACGTATGAGTTTGATAGATAGCTCGGCCGAACTGTCAACACGAAGTGACGATTTATTTGCTGCTCGCAGAAGCAGTTTGGCTGGTGTTGTGTCCTTTCGTCTGTTCCGGTATTGACGAAATCTAAGGTGTACAGACGTCCTTGTGAGGTGGGGGATCTGGCAGAATGCAATGTCCATAGGTGCCCTTGCATGCATCTGCGAGCCGTGGCGCCTACTGGGGCCCGCATGCAGCATTTGGGAATGTGCAGGGTGGATGGCAGTTGCGAGCAGCATCCCTGTAAGTGGAGTGGAACCATCATATGCATGAATCAGCTGTACTTGTCCCACCAGCCGAAGATTCAGGTGAGGAGAAGGCGGGGCAGGCAGACACTAGCCCAGTTGGGGTGGGGAGTGGCTGGTGCCGACCTGCTCACGGTTCCCAATCTTGGCCGCTAGATGTCGGCTGTTCCGTGTGCTGTCCGCGATACCCACGTGCTCGGCCTCTACCGCTCGATAGTGGAAGTACACTCACAGGTTGGTTGTTTTGGGGAAGGAGACCAGACAGTGAGGTCATCGTTCTCATCGGATTAGGGAAGGAGGGGGAAGGAAGTTGGCCATGCCCTTTGAAAGGAACCACCCCGGCATTTGCCTAGGGCGATTTAGGGTAATCACGGAAAACCTAAATCAGGATGGCTGGACGTGGGATTACACCGTCGTCCTCCCGAATGCAAGTCCAGTGTCTTATCACTGCGCCACCTCGCTCACACTCACAGGATTACCAACCTCAGCAGTATTAGGCACTGTGCTGCATGGAGGGAGGTGGCAGTGCCAGATAATGGCATATGCCTGTTCTGCCAGCCATAGTGTATCCTCAAGTGACACTGTGGTATGTAGAAGCAAATGTAATTGTAGTTCTTGCAGCAGTTTTACCAACCACAATGCCCAGAGTGCTAAGTTCAGCAAGATCTCGGTACTGACCTGCGCACGCAAGTGTCGCCACAGCTGTGAGGGGGTTCTGTCACCTGAAGTCTCTTCATAAATAATTTTGTGAATCCTATCTGCTGGCGGATGAGAAAGGCGTTTGGTGAGTAGTGCCAGGGCAGAGACATATTTGTTGCTCTTGGGTGGGTTCAGCAACAAGTTACTGATGAGATCAGGGTGGTCATGCAGGTGGTTCATTAAACACACAAAACGAGTGCTGTTGTCTGCGATAATGTGTATGTCCAACATACTGTCCACCAAGGTAAATCACATCACTGGGTTGTAACAGCGGCAGCTTCGGAAAATGACCGGGGACCAGTGCTTGTGGGGGTGTAGGTAAGATTTGAATCCTACGGGGATTCTGCACGGGGTTCACTGATGTGGGCTGTGCCTCAGTGATGGGCGATGTGTTGCGTTGGACGTCCATAAGCTGTGCAGGTGCGGCGTGATATACAGTCCCTGTAGGCAGGAAATCTGTATGGCCACACAATGAGCACGGCGCGGCAGGTGTGGAAGGATCAATGGCCGATGAAGATGAAATCTTGAGCAGACGCGCGAAATTGCGCGGAACCATGGCAGGTGCATCGCCCAAGGTGTGCATGGGGCGGGTAGGCATATACATGGCCCGGCGTGTCTGGCGCGAGTGTCTGACTGGCAAAGAGAGGGGCACATTAAATGGCGGACCGCACTGAGGAGTGGCAGTCATCGGTGTGGACCCTGAAACTGGACAGCCGTGTGGTCCATGTTGTGGGGTAGAAACATGGGCAAGGGGTTCCTGGCAACTTGTGCTATAGGAGCATTTTGTCGAGCATAGAATGCCGTAAAGGTGTCCGCACTGATGTGTACAGCACCTGGTGTGGTGGGTTAGGGTCGTCTGGCTCATCGAAGCAAACATCAGATATATGAACATTCCCGGAGTATTAGCAGCACACGGGTAAAGCATTGCACTTCACAGTTGAATGTCCATTCTGTGGTTGTGGCATCCTGCGCTGCTGTAAAAATTGGAGGTTGCGACATTGTCTATTGGCGTGAAACTGGTGGTACAAAGAGAGTGAATGCAACGTATTTTCGTGACTCGGGGTCGTCAATGTGGGTTTTCTGGCTGTAGTGGCTGACCGAGTACAGAGAACACCAACCAATTACAATCAGACACTTTTGTTAACTTTGTGTAATTGCACAAAACACAAGAAAAACACTACAGAAATTCAGAACACACACATGCAACCTCAGTCTCTAGACCGAACCAAAGAACACCGTGTCCCCCAAAGACCATTTACTCTGCGCTTTGTAGGTGGCAGTTACTCGTGGTCGATGGTCGCCATAGTTTTATGGAAGTGAAGACCGTAAAGTCAGTGTGATTTAGAAGAATGTGACATAATAAAAAATTTAAAAAAAGTGCAAAGAGAAATCATGCAACAGAAAATTTATCTAGTCATCTGGTATCCAGAAAGTTAAAAAAATTCAGCCTAAAGAATCTAGCCCTAGACATGATGAACTGCATCCAACAACAAGAAAATGAATATAAGTAAAAAAGTTATTTGTACAATCTATGCCTCTCAATGATTTTGAAACAAATCAGTTCTTATGAAGAGACTAAAAATTTACTGATGATGTATGGGAGGATAAGATTACAATTGATTACATGATGAACTGCAACCAACAACAAGAAAATGAATATAAGTAAAAAAGTTTTTTGTACATCCTATGCTTCTGGATGATTTTGAAACAAATCAGTTCTTATGATGAGACTAAAAATTTACTGATGATGTATGGGAGGATAAGATTACAATTGTGGGCATCATCTGGGATCATTTGACTGATAACAAAGTTTTGTCTGTTGCAGAAGAAGAAAGGATAGTAATTTGTGTCAATTGCAGTTTATATGAAATTATAATCACTCGAAGAGAGAAGACCGAGAGCTGCCCAACAAAGTCGTATCAAGACTGACCAGATACTACCAACAATGGCAGACTGGATCAATTGAAAGAGGACTTTACAACTATGATGAGGGACATCACAAAGAAAAGGAAGTACAAACTATTTGTGAAATTAATTATTTTTTTGCGGGCACATATGATTGCTACCAAAATGAATGGAGATGAGGGTAGTAATGATGAAGAAGTGAAAGCTGTAGGACCCAGACAGGACATGTTTGAACCAAGTGAAAGTGTAGTCAGCAAAGAAATAGTAAAAACTGATACTTTGTAGTTAATTTTGGCAAAATTAGAGGAAATGGAGATGGAACAGTCTGAAAACAATAGTAAAATGGACAGGGTACAATACCAAATAGATCAACTTAGAAATCAGGTTACAGAGCTAAAAAATGGGCGTTAGAGGGTTTTAAAAAGTGTGATGACGTTAGAGTTGAACAAAAGGTCATTATGGAAAAAATGGAACAGAACTTTAGTAGTTTCCAGGGCTCTCAGGTGTCCAGCCGAATGCGATCGTTGGAAGTCCCACGATATTTCAGCGAATAACCTTTCCACCATCAGGTGGTTCTAATGGATTGCTCTGTCTGCTCATTGTCATGGGACTTCAACGATCGCATCCGGCTGGACACCTGAGAGCCCTGGAAACAACACATATGCCAGGAAAGCCTCCGATCACAGAACTTCAGTAGTTTACATCAAAAAATTTTAAATGTTGAAAACAATATGCAAACTAATGTAAATGTTTTAGATCAGAAAATTTTAGCTGTTCAGGATAATTGTATTCACAAAAATCTGTATTCAAACAATGATATTAAGTGGTCCAACATTCCAGTCAAAAGCTTTCCATCAAACAATTTATGTGCAGTGTATTTGTACCACTGTAGAGATATTTTTGTGTTGAGCATGACAACAAAAAAATTAAATTTGTTAAAAATGTCTTGACAGCGAAGCTCTGTCTTCTAAATTTAAGTCAGTGGAAGAAACATCAAAGTTTTTAAATAAATTGTGGTCGGAAGCTGGACAGGGGAGAATTAAAAATGAATTTCTGAATGGTCCTAATGATAGGAATAGGAATGGTACTCTGAAATCGTATTGTAAGAATCAACTTATGAAATTAACACACCTTGATAAATAAGTGACGAAATGACATTGAATGATGCATTAAAAAGGAGATTACATGAAAGGTTGCACTGGGATTCAGTACGCAGATCTTGACAATTGTCTTGAGCAATTTTTATCGTATGTTCACAGCCTGGATAGGGCAGTAGAAAGAAGTATGTACCATAACAATCGAAATGATAGAGATGACAATGGTAATAACTACAGAAACGGAGATAGTGGTAACTTCTAATAGGGTCAGAATGGTAATAGGGATACAAATTTTGAATGTCACCAGAGTAGGAATAATAAAGATAACCATGGGCAGTTTAAGAGGAGAAAGAATCATAGAAGTAACTACTCGGGAAACAGCAGTCTGCCTCAGTGAAGGTCCACAGTTTTGAGGCTTAGAAACAAAACACGTAAAGGACCCTCAATTTACATTTGCAATTAGACAATAATAACAGTGACAATAATGTGACACAGGTATCTGAAATTGAACAGAAGGAACATCAGATTTTTCATTTATGTTTTTATCAAAAGTTTTGGGATACTATGTTTAAGTATAGTGATGTAGGGACTAATCATAAACCAGAATGTGACAGTAATGAGAATTTTGATGTAGTATGTACTGATGATTTCGTCTCTTGGTTAGAAAACGGTGTTATTGATGTATGTAGAACAGGTGATGACTGTATTGGATCTGAATTAGGTGGTATTTTTGATGTAGATGTGGATGAGAGCTGTGAAATAACTGAGGTTGGTAACTCTGAGACTGGAAGTTTATTGCAAATGAATGTAGTTGAGGTAAGTGACTATGATGGAAGTGAGACTTGTGTTTTTAATGATGTTGTTGATGAAGTAATTTTGGAAGAATATGATGATGATGATGTTGTTGATGATGATGATGATGATGATAATGATAATGATAATAATAATAATAATAATAATAATAATGATTATGATGACGAGTATCAGGTATTTGTGGAGTTTAAAGAGTAGTGAAGTTCCAGAGTTATTTGTGAATACATGTAAGGTAACTGATGTATGTGATGATGTAAGTGAGAGTCATGGAATACCATTCCAGTCAAAGCTGTTTTCATTAATGTCATGCAGAGTAATGATCCAAACAGTAAAGGTGAGTTATCTGTAAGCCTAGAGAATAAAGGTGAAAAATTTTTGAAGTTTGTTTGGGACCAGATTGACGATAACATAGCTAAATGTGCATTCTGGAATAAGTTAGCTATGGTTAGTCATAATTTTAATCCAAATTGGTAAAACGAAGTGAAAGAAGATCTAAACAGAAAGTGTAATTTTGACAGTAATATACAGGGTGAAAAGTATTTAAACCGACAAACTCTTGGAGGTTGTAGGGGACATCTAAACAAACATTTTTTGCTAATGTCATTTTTTCCTGTGAGGATTATTTAAACCGGTGGAGGCCGTATTACGCTCTTCAGTTGTTAGAGGCTGTATTACGATCTTCAGTTGTTAGAGGGTGTATTACGCTCTTCAGTTGTAGGCAACTGCTGTCCACCAGTGTAGTAATGCATTGTCTCTGTTTACTAATGGAGCGATACACCTGGAGTGAGTACATTGATATGGTTGGTGCGTACTACGTAGCGCACCACAATGGACAAGCTGCACAGCAGGTTTATCAACAACAATATCCTAATCACTGTATCCCGCATCATACGACCTTTGCTACTGTGTACCAATGTCTGCATGAGACCGGGTCATTTAGCAAATTACCTGGACAGGGACGCCGTTGCATGGTAAGAATTCTGCCATTTGAGGAAGCTGTCTTGCAGCATGTGGAGTGGGATCCTTCAATCAGCACTCATGCCATTGCACGTAACATGGGGACGAATCAGACAAATGTAAGAACAGTCCTTCAAGAGCAATTGTATCGTCCATTTCACTTACAGTGTGTCCACAACCTGGAATCAGTTGTTTATCCACCCAGAGCACAGTTTTTGCAGTGGTATGTGGAATGGTGTGAAATGCATCCTACATTTCCATCCTCTATGTTGTTTACCAATGAAGCAACGTTCGGGTGTGATGGAGTCTTCAACATGCACAATTCGCATGTTTGGAGTGAGGATAACTCACATGCCACAGCTACGAGCGCTCATCAAGTGCGGTTCTTCGTTAATGTGTGGGTCAGTGTTGTTGGGGACTCTCGCCAGAACTGCTGGAAGACGTCCCACTCCTTACAAGACAAACGCATGTGGTTCCAACATGACGGGGCGCCAGCACTTGTCAGTTGTCGTGTGTGTCAATTCCTGGACCGACGGTTCCCAGAAACACGGATTGGCAGAGGTGGTCCTATACCATGGCCTGCTTGATTCCCAGATATGTCCCCTCTGGACTTTTTTGTGTGGGGAGGGATGTGCAACCTTGTTTACACAACACCTGTTGCATCAGAAGAGGATCTGGTTGCCCAGATAGTAGCAGCAGCAGGAACAATTCAGGATACTCCTGGGGTTTTTGCCCATGTCACAACATGATCCGATGGTGTAACCTTTGTTTACATGTCAATGGGGGCATATTTGAAAATCTACTGTAATTGAAATTGCGTTGTGTTAATGTGTTGTCTCTTGATCATTAAAAAAATGGAAAAGTGTTTGTTGGTTTAATGAATTTGCTGCCAGAGAAATCTTCCTCTACTGGTTTAACTACTCCTCATACGAAAAAATGACATTAGGGAAAAATATTTATTTTGATGTCCCCTACAACCTCCCAGAGTTTGTCGGTTTAAATACTTTTCACCCTGTATTTTGTGTTCCTTCTGTAATAAGTGATGGTAGTTAGCTTTGGAGCTCATGCATCATGTTCAATCTTTACCCGACAACATGAGGAACGAAGGTAAAGCTGTTATACTGGTCAAGTTGATAAAATCCTGTAAAAACAGCGTGGATGTAGCATTTAATGAAATTGAAAGTGATCTTTTGCATGAAGTGTCTGACAACAGGTAGGATGATTCAGATTTTGGGTGCCCTTATATTAAAATTGAGATTGATCAGTGGAGAGGTAACTGTTTGATTGACACAGGTAGTCCGATTTGTGGTATATCCAAACAATTTAGGCACAAGAAAGTATAGTAAGAATTTTGTGGGAATGCCCATTGTAGGTGTAAAGATAAGAGGAGCTACAGGTAAGCAAAGCAAATTGCTAAAAACTCGGGTACTTTCAACTCTTAGCATAGAAGACAAGACCTTTGAACATGTATGCTTAGTGATCCCTAGTCTGGAAGAAAATATAATTCTCAATATGGATTGGATAGTGAAAGTTGAAGCTTGTTTTGGGTGGAGTGCTAAAGAACTGTTTATTTTGAAACCTAAAAGTAATACTTATGTGGAAACTAATTTCTGTATTTTAAAGTGTGGGAAAAGTTGTAACTATTTGCAAAACATTGTGATCCAAGGTGAGTACCAGATGTTTGATGATGCTATAAATTTTGATGAGAGTGAGGGTCAGGATTTTGAAAGAGTAGTAGATTCTGAAGTGAGATAAGCTACAACACTTTATAACCAACAATAGGAATAACTTAGGAATTTGTGACTGGAGTTTAGAAATGTGTTAAGTGAAAGACCAGGGAAAGTGAAAGGCTATCAGTGCATGCTTTACCTTAGAGATCAGCAACCTTTCTTTCTCAAGCCATATAGTATACCTTTTTCAAAAAGGAAAAATGTAGAGAAAGAAATTTTTAAAAAATGGAAATGCAGGGAGTAATTGAGAGAAGTAGAAGTGCTTACAATAATCCTTTGGTTGTGGTAAGTAAGAGAAATGGTGGAGTGAGAATTGTTTTGGATCCTAGACATCTTAATAAGTTTCTTATCAGAGAGAATGGCCATCCTGAGAACACGGATGAGCTGTTACACAAATTTGATTATGTAAAATTCATTAATAGTTTGGACTTAACCTCTGGATTTCAGCAGATTCAATTTGAAATTAATTCTAGAAAGTATACTGCTTTTTTGTATGGAGCTAAATGTTTTCAGTACTATGTGGTGCCATTTGGGCTAAATGTATCTGTAGCTGAATTCATAAGAGCTATGGACTCTGTATTGGGAAGTGAGGTGAGTTCAAAATTAGTTGTGTTTGTTGATGACATTTTGGTCACTGAAAAGACTTGGGAACAACATTTGGATCCGTTAAGAGAGGTCTTTTCAAAATTGGAATGAGGAGGTATAACTTTGAAAACATGTAAGTGTAAATTAGGATGTGGAATAAGTAGAACTTTTAGAACATGTTATATCCAACAATGGAATAGCACTTGATAATAGAGAAACTTGATGATATTGCTAATTTTCTTATTCCTCACAAGAAAAAACAGCTTAAATCATTTTTTGGGTCAATGGAATGCTATAGAAAATTTTGTAGCAGAAAAGCTTTGAATGCTTCACGCTTGTATGAAATTTTGAAGAAGAATACTGTTTGGGGTTGGAATCAAGAATGTCAGGTTGCTTTCGATGGGATCAAAGGACAGTTGTGTCAAAGTCAGATTCTGTTCAGACCAGGTTTGTCTCTTCCTTTTTGTATTATGACAGGCTGTAGTGATATCGATTTGGGTGCTCATTTATTTCAGGAAGTTGAAGGATTATTGAACATAGATATCTTGCATTCGCTAGTAGAGTGTTGCAGAAGCATGAAAAGATGTACACTGTAACTGATTAAGAACTTTTGACTGTACATTGGGTGTTCAAAAAATTTAAAAATTATTTACTAGGTCACAAAGTCATCATGTATACTGACCACAAATCATTATGCTTTCTCCAGGTGTTTAAGCTGTACCATAACAGAATGCTTTGTCTAGTAGGCTACCTTTAGGGAGTGAATGATCTAACACTTTGGAGATGGATAGAAAGAGATTAAAATTATGTTCTTGAGAGGTTGTAATATACCCCTCCCTCGCATCATTTGTTGATTGTCACTGGTTTCATAATTAACTCTTTTAAAAAGCCTCAAGAGTAGTAAGATTTACAATAAACTTTTTACTTATCTTCTTTTCTCGTAGTTGGCTCAAGTTCTTCATGTCTGGGGGCTGATTCTTGAGGCTGAAATTTTTGACATTATAGGTTCTCATGGTTCCAATTGAAACAAATGATGCTGAAGTATTGCCTGAGCAGTAATTTCTGTTCTTTTAATTTTTATTCTTTCACATTTTTCTGTATCACGCTGTCTTTAGCATTTACACTTCAACAAAACTGAAAACTACAGTGATATTACCAAAATTAAAAACATGTTTGATCACATCAGAGGCATGCTCCTACCAGTCCATTCTGCAGTACTAGCAATATTCCAAAGAGTTTAATAATTTTCTTAACAAATGACTTTCCACCAAATTATATCATTATTTTATAAATGAATCCAGAAATAAATTTAATAAATTGCACTAAATTGTGTAATTAATAATAGAAATTTAAAGTGTCCCAGATATTACATAATTTCAGATATTTCTAAAAAAAGGGTTAACTGTGTATACAGAGCTAGTACATATCGATTGTAACAAGGAAAATAAAGCA
Organism: Schistocerca nitens; assembly: GCF_023898315.1. Taxonomy (NCBI): domain Eukaryota; kingdom Metazoa; phylum Arthropoda; class Insecta; order Orthoptera; family Acrididae; genus Schistocerca; species Schistocerca nitens. The sequence continues at coordinate 717,496,488 of NC_064617.1, read as the reverse complement.
ATTTCTTTCAATGGATTATAGCCTGAAATATACCACATTGTGTACAAAATCATATGAAATTCTTTTAGAAAAACACCTGAGATAATATTAACCTGTTTAGAAGGTTGTAATTATTTTTGGTATCAACTACTCCTGTTTAGGAGAAGTAATGCCAGAGGATTGTGTCCCTTTACAAGGTGTTAAAGAGGAAAAACGGATATTGAAAATTTGCAGAGACATCTGTAGGTATCAAAATCATGACCAAAATTGGAAATTGGTGAAGAGCATGTTGTGAAAGAAAGGAGGAGAAAAGACGAAACAATATTATGAGGTACAAGTCATAATCTATACTTATATGAGGACATGGCATTCAGATTTTCAGATATGTGGAACATTCTGTCATAAGACAAATGATACAAAGTCAAAACCACAACATTAAACCATGGAGATATGTGCATAGAAAATGTAAATTACTAGAATAAAAATGCAAGTTTATATCTATAAAGTCACACTTCAAAATCATCAGAAGAGAAGAGAAAAATTCAGAGCCTAAGCATACGATGAGTGAGCCGACTTGAAAAACTCACAATAATGGTTACAGGCCAGAAGAATATACTCAGTCACGAATAAGAGTATAGCACAAAATCGATCATCCACATAAAACAGAGTAGGTAAGGATATGTTGACTCATGAAAGGACAAAACAATGATAAAATATTAGGGTCCATGCTTACGATGTAGGCACCGATCCATGAATCCAAACCACACCAGGTACACACCAGCAGAAATCTTTCAACACAATAAAATGAATATAGTTCATAATAATATGTACAGAATAATTGCAGGAAGCATCTAGCCTCAAGTAATAGTTACACACACACACACACACACACACACACACACACACACACACACACACAGTAGTGATGACCATGGGAACCCAAAACAGAGCAAAGCATGAGTTTACACACAACTCAAGTTCCAATGAGATACAACAATACAGTACTCAGGATAAATACAGGTAATAAGAGTCATAAATAGCTTTGAATGATGACATAATTGAGTAGCATGAGGACCAAAATCAGTGTGTAAAATCAGAATCTTATACATCTTGTTATACAGTTTGTACATAATTCATGATCACACACATAAATGTGTTCCACACTATTTGCTAATTGTTCATTCAAACTAACCTATGTACATAGAAACTTAGAAGATTCATTTACAATCGTTAAAAAAATATATACATACTGAGTGTTTAGATAAGAAAATTCCTTAAAACATATGGTCACTAACCTAATAGTGCCTAATTTTGATTCTGATTATTATTTACAACATGGCTCATAGAATATACCTTGAACTTTTTAAGTTTTCACAATTCTGTGTTGAACATAACAAATCATCAGTCATAGAACATAAATGTTCCCCAGCATTATTTAAAGTTACATAATGTATTGGTAAGTTAACCTCCTACATGAAAAAAAAAAACATACATTTATGTGGAAGAACACTGTCCATAGCTGTTACTGCTTTTCTAAACAAACTGTTCCATGAATTCTTCACATAGGATAATTTATTGGCTGTGAGTTCATAAATTTTAGTCACAAGAGTGACATATTTGACAGATGCGTGAGTACTTTTCCCAGCACCTATGATCACTTGTAGGTTGACCGGACGAGCAAGGGTGTAGTAATACAGGAGTGTGAGAGTGGATACACCCTCACCTTTCAGTTTCCTCCCTAGATTTCTCATCACACACTCCAAGGGATAGGTAACTTCCTGTCTGACTTTCACATCAAATCCTGAAACATTGTTTTGTGTACTAAGTATGCTGTTCAGTACTTCCCTCACATCACATGGCATATGTTTTGTCTATCTGTATTGAAAAAATAAATATACAGGGCTTATGTCAGAATGGATTAAAAAGTGTTCACATATGACACTTTAAAGATACTATTCCTAGTGAGGGAGAAGTTCGGGTTGGTTACACCAAACAACACCCATTTAGCAGTAGTTCATTTATTCACCTAAACACATGCAAGGCTCACAAAGGACTGAACATGGCAGAACAGCCCAAAGACAATATTCAGAGTCCAAAGATGATGCTCAGAGTCCAAAGACGAACGCATATCGATGCTCGTATCGACCTCATCGGCTCCACACTCGTATTTAAGTACATACGAATAAAACAAATCTTACCACAACACCCATAACTTTACCCAAAAGAGTTAATGACAAATTTAATTATTCTCTGCAGAGCACAGGAATAGTAATAATATATAGCACTAATAGCATTCCAAGACAAAAAAATGTATTACTAGATATTTAATGCCATTGTCCCAGTTCAAAATTGTAAAAGGATCTGCTCATTTAGTCAAATGGCATATATGTATCAAATCAGAAAGCACAAATCTAGCAAAAAACAGAATTGTATAGTTGTATGAAACTGCAATTACAGTGTGGCATAGAATTCAATGCAGTCAATTGATAAGACAGAACCTCAGAAAATACATCATCTTACATACTGTCTCGGTTTATTAGGTTGTCTGTGACCTTGACCTCGATGGCCACCTTTATGACACTGTCCCAAAATCTTGGCATCTGTCACAATTTTGATGTTGTTGTAGTCCATTGAGTGACCGTGTCACAATTTTGGTGTTGTTGTAGTCCATTGAGTGACCAACACAGATGCCAAGATTTTGGGACAGTGTCATAAACAAGGCCATCGAGATCAAGGTCACAGACAACCTTATAAGCTGAGACAGCGGTTACCAGCTCAGCTCGGCATGGAGTCCGGCTCTGGAGCTTATCAGGGCCCAGTGAAAGGAACCAAGAAACACCTCAAGAAGTACTAACACCGCAGGAGCAGCACCAGACAGGCACGGACCATGAACGCAACTCCTGACGCAGGACGGGCCTCTGACAACCACCATGACTGCAGATGATGGACGATCCAAGCGCGGACAACCGTTGGAGCACCAGGGAAGTCCAACACCCCAGGAGCAGCGCCAGGCGGGCGTGGACCTCGAACAGAGTGCCCGACAAAGGACAGGCCTCAGAGAGCTGCCACAGATGGAGACCAAGTTGGGCATGGACGTCTGAGGGAACACAGGGGAAGAGACAACACCTTACAAGCAGCACCAGGCGGGCGTGGACGGCAAAGAGAGCACCCAGCGCCCTCTGGGCATAAATACTGGACAAGATCCTCCAATACGGCAGTCTCAGGTAGCACCTGAAGAGGGCAACGAGTTACGTGGCCGAAATATTGTGCCAGAGCAACACAAACATCCGGCAGTAGACCCAATTATTCCACATGTCAAGATCTCGCCAGGAAAACCTGAAGAGCTACATCAGAGTTTGTTGTTTGAGCAGAGTGAAAAGCCTGAACCAGATTCTTTCAGTGATTCTGTGACAACCTACTTAAGTGATTTTGTATGCTTACACCATAGGGTTAAAAGCTTTAGGATTCTTTATATAGCTCAGCAATGACACTGGAAACAGCTATCAATGCAGTTAATTATGTGTGGAATCCACACATGGATTTTTTTGATCAGGTGACTCCATACTCTCAGAACAAATGCTGCTACGCACAGTTTTCAAATGCCCATATCAATCCCCCAAAAGAGCTTCTCAACAGATGATAATGATGATGTCCTCCTCGCCGTGTCCGGCGACAGCGACTCTGTCAGTCTTCTCTGTCCTTGTTGTGGTAGGCTCGGATGTGGCTCGCGAATCCGAATTTCGCTTTGAATGTCCTGTTGCATGAAGCACAGTGAAGTTGACCAGCAGAGTTGTAAGTATACGTGTAGACAGGCTTGAGCTGAGATTTTCGGAGCTCTTTTAGCATCCAGGTTCATTAGACACTTTTGCTCGAATTGTTCGATGCTCTTATGTACAGTTGATCGCCACTCCGATCGGCGCAATGCTAGCTGCTCCCAACGGTTGCTTGGAATGCCACAGGCTGCAAGGTGGCGCTTAATGGTGTCTTTATATCGCAGGTGTTGACCACCTTTCCTCCTCTTCCCGCACGAGAGCTGCGAGTAGAACACCGCTTTAGGTAGCCTACTGTAATCCATGCGTACTATGTGACCACTCCATCTCAGTTGATGTTTCATTATTAAAGCTTCAATACCAGCCAGTTTCACGCGGCGCAAAATCTCTGTGTTTGGGACACGGTCTTCCCATTTGATGCGCAGATTTGATCTCAGACATCGAAAATGAAATTTATCCAGCTTCTTAATGTCAGCTTTGTAACAGCACCAGGTTTCCGAGGCATAGAGTAGGGTGGATAATACTACTGCTTTGTAGACTGCAATTTTTGTTTGTAGTTTGAGATCATGTGATTTCCATACTCGGTCATTAAGCTTACCGAAGGCTGAGGCTGCGCTGGCTATACGCGCTGCGATTTCCGTTGTCAGGCTGTTGTCACTTCTAATTTGGCTTCCCAGGTATTTGAAATTTGACACATTTTGCAAGGGTTTGTTATTTATCTCAATACTGGAGTCATCTGCATTAAGACCTCTAAGTGGCTGTTTGAGAACTTGCGTCTTAGTGATGCTAATGGCTAAGCCAAATCTTCTGCAGGAGGCATTTAGCAGATGTATGTAAGTCTGAAGAGTTTCGCAAGAATTAGCTATCATGCATACATCATCCGCGTAGAGAATCTCTAAGATGGATAGTTTGGTTATGCGACTTTTTGTTCTTAGGCGAGAGATGTTGAAGACACTTTTGTCTGTTCTTGTGTCGAGACTAATTTGATCAGTACAAACTTTGGTCGCGTCTCTCATAACAACTGCGAAGTAAAGTGAGAAGAGTGTGGGAGCCAGAACACAGCCTTGTTTTACACCACATCTCAACAGATAATAATATTAAGATATTGGCAATCAATGTACAAGTATGTGGCAACAAGAGTTAGTTAAAAGCAGAAACTGAAAGCAGTGTTACCTGTGGAACTAACCTGTTTATCAGAAGGAGTACTGTTTTCAAAAAATTTTGCCCCTATTCCATTGCCTTACTATTGCAAAAATGACTGACAGAGAAATAAGTGTTAATGGTGAACATAAAATTACAAGGCACAATGGAATTACATGTTCTACAAGACACAATACATCTGGCAGTGTCAGTGGGTTAAAAATGGAATTTTTTTGTCAAAAGGGAGGGGGGGGGGCGGGGGTTGTCCATGTGATTGTTTAAACATAGTTTCCCCTCATTTGGGAGTGGTTGGCAACACTGTGCCGACACGGACTCTTCGAGTATTTGCTGCAACAAATAATTATAAAAAGCATTGTTATTAAGCTGTTTTTAAACATTTACAGTTGTTATAAATATAATCTAAGTGTTGTTAAATTAGTGGAAGTGTTAGTGAAGTATAAAATAAGATTAAACGGGGTAAGAAGCATATTTTTCTTCTCGTGCCTGTAGCATGAATCCTAGGCATAATTTCACGCACGTAAATCATAAGTAAGCAGTGAATTAAACTTATAGGTAAACTTTCACAGTTGGTATAAATATAATATAAGTTTTGTTACATTACTGGAAGTGTTAGTGAAATGTTAAAGAAGATTAAACGGGTTAAGAAGTTTATTTTCCTTCTTGCGCCTATAGCACGGATTAGGCTTAATTTCACGCGCGCATATCGTAAGTAAACAGTGACTTAAACATATATGTAATCACCAGTTTTTTTATTCAGTACTCTTTCAATTTATTTATATCTGCCTGAATAGTTCCTAGGGTCCTTTGCAGGCGCGGCTCGTAATTAAAGGCTCTGAGGCGGAGCCGCCCCAAAATATATGTTAAAGTAAATTTCGCAAGAACGTATTACATAATTTATCAGGACGAATTTCACATATTTCCCATTCCGATTAAAATAACGGCGGTCAACGTTTTCAGAGCTGTTTGTATCGATAGATGTTTTCCGAACAGTTAGTAGTGTTTGGGCTGCACCTTGGAACGTCCGTAAGCTGCATGTAGTAGCGGTTTGGGGGCCAGGCTTGGCTTCTACATAATGCTGCAGTGCTGCTCTTTAAGGGCGACCCGAAGGCTCAGAGCTTGCAGCCTAAGGGTGTCATACCAACCACCACACATTTTTCAGGTTCCACTATCTATGTAATAAAGGAATGTAGAGTGGCCGAAACATCGCTATCCAATCTCTGTCTCTGCACATCTCTACTATGCTTCGATGCGTCATTAATCGACGTTTAGTGTTATTGTTTTGATAATGTTTTACATAGTTGTTTTATTTCTGCCATTGGCTATTTTATCCACATTTAGAATAAGTTTGCAAATATCCCGCCAGAGTGCACTACACTACAGTAACATACCAGTACTGCCATCTAGCGAGAGTTTCATAAGTGGTTAGAGGACAAAGCGCGCGAAATTTGTCCCGTTACTTGACTTTCCTTGCTTGCTGATGCTGACTGCTTTTGTTGATACCGTGTAATATTAGCAAGTTTCTTTTTCGGAGTATATTTTGCAAGATTTTAGTGAGTTTTACTTGCTAGTGAATATCTGCGACATACCGCGAGTGTGAAACAAGCGCAATATGAATTCGGTGTGCAATTTAATAGGTAAAAACTTGGAACACGGCCATAGAATGAAAGTGAAAGAACTTGGTGCATCCAGACCCGCATTAAAGATCTCTCCGAAACACGTCTTTCCATATGATTTGCTGCAAAGTGTCAGAAAATGTAATGATGACGTATAAAAACACTTACCAAAGATTTTAACTCGAAGTTAGCTTCTAATGATATTCAATACCTGATTATAGAAGATACAGTACGTAAAATTATGGGTAGAGAGTGATCTGCGCCCCCCCCCCCCCCCACCTGAATTCTTAGTTGTTTATGTCAGACTAATCTGTAGCATAACCCGAGGTCTATGTTGGCTCTGATCGATAAATGCCGCAGCCTTCCCCAGTATAGAAACCACGAGCCGCGCCTGGTCCTTTGTATACATTTTAGTCAGTACTTAAATCAGTTTATACAATTTCTGTTTTAACAATGAGTGAGAAGAGTGTGACATGCCGTAGGATTGTTAGTTCCGGGGTGTGGTGTGATGGGTGCTGTAGTTTCTTTCATTGGGGCGAATGTAGTGGCGTGGGAAATGGGGACATAAATGAAGCTCACCAGTGGTACTGTAGGATCTGCAGTAGAGATAGGAAAATAATGGAACAGGAAGGGAAAATTGCACCTCTTCAAGCTGACTTAGACAAGGCCAGGGAGGATCTGGACAGGTTAAAGAGGGAGAAGGGTGAACAGAGGTGGGAAGTGGCAACAGGTAATAGGGGGAACAGGCAAAGGAGAGCATCAGACAGCTTTGTCATAAATCTTGAAAATAGATTTGAACTGTTGCCTCAGTCAGAATCGGATGAGCCTCATGTAGCTGAAGCTGTAGAAAGGGCACAACAAACTTTTAAGGACTTGAAAAAGGTAGGGAAATTTGTAAAGAGAAAGTAAGTTCTGTTGTTAGGTAGTTCCCATGGTAGAGGTGTTGGCCAACTACTGCAGGAAAATCTATGTCCAGAGTACCAGGTCACAAACTTTTTCAAGCCTAGTGCAGATCTGGATCAGGTAACAGAGGATGTAGGTTCTTCATGCAAGGATTTCACAAAGGAGGATGCTGTGGTTATAGTGGGTGGTCCGGGAAATAGCATTGACAGAGTCTCTGAATATTCCATAGAGAGTGACCTGGAGTAGATACGGATGGAGGAGGAGTTGCCACATTTATTAAAAACTGCCATAAATTCAAGAACATTGACATTAATAAATTCTGTTTAGAGCAGCATCTAGAAGCATGTGCAACAGAAGTAGAGTTCCATAACAGATCCTATGTAATAGTAACTATTTACTGAGCACCTGCAGGAAATTATAATCTATTCATAAATCATCCAGAAGCTCTTTTGGGTTATTTAACAGGAAGAAACCAAGAAATTTTGATTGCTGGTGACTTTAATACAGATTTTCTAATGCAATCTTCCAGTAAACATTTACTGCAGTTAGTAATGTTGTCTTTCAATCTAACTCACACTGTAAACTTTCCATCTAGGATCATTAAATCCTCAAGGACAGACATTGATAACATTTTTATAGACAAATCAAAAGAACAAAATCATATCATAAAACCTGTAATAAATGGACTATCAGATAATGACATGCAGCTCCTGGTTTTCAATGTAAATACTAAGTAGATTATCAAGACTGATAAATCTGAGTACAGGAGAGTAGCCAATAAACCAAAAATGGAGTGTTTTAGAAAACTGCTCAAAGATATGAACTGGAAAGATGTCTATAGTACTCATGACATGAATGAAAAATATAACACATTCATGAACAATGTCAGTACCATGTTTGAAAACAGTTTTCCTCTAAAAGTTACTCAAATTAAACAGAAGTCTATAATAAAACTGTGGATTACACAAGGAATAAAGATTTCCTGTAACACGAAAAGGAAAATGTACCTGTCGACCAAGAATAGCTCCAATGCTGATGATTTAGCTAAATACAAGGAATACTGTAAAATATTTAAAAAAGTAATTCAGACATCTAAACATATGCACTATTAGAAGAAGATAGCAATGTCAGGGAACAAAATAAAAACAATATGAGATATAGTGAAAGAGGAGACTGGTAGAACCAGAAAGGAACAGGAGCAAATAGCATTAAGGGTAGGTGACACATTAGTAACTGATGGGCATAGTGTGGCAAATCTATTTAACAAGTACTTTATATCTGTTACTGATAGAATGGGACTGTCAGGATCAGTAAATAATGCCCTTGAATATCTGAAACTAGCCTTTACAAATAGCTTCAGGTACATGAATATGTCACTCACTTCACCAAAAGAAATAACTTCCATAATAAAATCTTTAAAAACAAAGCATTCTAGCAGTTACAATGAAATATCAACAAAGTTAATTAAGGCATGTTCTCGTGAGTTTAGCACAATTTTAAGTTACTTGTGTAACCAGTCAATTATAACTGGGACATTTCCTGACTGGCTAAAATATGCAGATGTTAAGCCTCTATTCAAGAAAGGGGATAAAGAGATACCATGAAACTACAGACCAATTTCACTTTTGCTAGCATTCTCAAAAATTTTAGAAAAAGTAATGTATAGGCAGCTTCTCAACCATCTGACCACAAATAACATATTATCAAGAACACAGTTTGGATTTCTGAAGGGTTCTGATATCGAGAAGGCTATTTACACCTAAAGTGAAAATGTACTTAATTCATTAAATAACAAATTACAAGCAACAGGTATTTTCTGTGATTTGTCAAAGGCATTTGATTGTGTGAACCACAACATCCTTTTAAATGAATTAGAATTCTATGGTGTCACGGGCAGTGCTGCAAAATGGTTCAAGTCATACCTCACTAACAGGAAACAAAGGGTGTCAGTGCAAGGGACTAGTGAATTAAGTCATCAGTCCTCATCAGAATGGGATGAAATTACATGTGGTGTCCCATGTCCCATTAGGGCCACTGCTTTTTCTTGTGTACATTAATGATCTCTCATCAGTTACACTGCCAGAAGCAGAGTTCGTTTTGTTTGCAGATGACACAAGTATTGCAATAAATTGTAAGTCGAGTGTAGTTCTAGAAAGATCTGCTAATGATATTTTCATGGATATTAATAAATGGTTTAAAGCCAACTTACTGACATTAAACTTCGAAAAGACTCACTATATGCAATTCAGAACCTGTAAGAGGTTTACACCCAGCATATGCATAAAGTATGAAGAAGAGTAGATAGAAGAGGTTGACAGTCTTAAATTCCTGGGATTACAACTTGATAATAAATTCAGTTGGGAGAACACCACAGAACTGCAGAAACGCCTAACAAATCTGTATTTGCAGTTCGTGTGTTAGCAGACATAGGCGACATAAAAATGAAAGAGCTTGCATACTTTGCCTACTTTCATTCCATAATGTCATATAGTATAATATTTTGGGGTAACTCTTCAAGTCAAACAAAAGTTTTCAGAGTCCAAAAGCATGTGATACATATTATTTGTGGAGTACATTCACAGACATCCTGTAGAAACCTCTTCAAAGAACTGGGTATACTAACTACTGCCTCACAGTATATTTACTCCTTAATGAAATTTGTCCTAAATAATATCTCTCTTTTTCCAACAAACAGCTCAGTTCATACATACAATACCAGGAACAAAAATGATCTGCACAATGACTTAAAAGCACTTACTTTAGTTCAAAAAGGGATCCACTACTCAGGAACACTCATCTTCAATAATTTGCCAGCAAACATAAAAAATTTAGTTACAAATAAAGATCAGTTTAAAAGGAGCCTGAAAGAGTTACTAGTGGCCAACTCCTTCTACTCCATTGACAAATTTTTTAATAGAAACAAACGATGTATTGTATATATTCATACTATTAGTATTGTTATTTCAGCTTTTAAAAAAAAAAAGTTTCACATCCTCGAGGATCTCCTCAGGACGGATCTATGGAACGAAAAACTAATCTAATCTTCAAACTTCTGTTGACATTATGTCTCTTGTTAGATAGTAGTTCATAATTCTTCTACTGAATGAATACCCTAACTACTTGTATGAAAGTATAGTCAAATTGAGAAATGTCAGCAGGTAAATGGAAAGATAGAATCAACTATCTACATAGGTTATTTAATAAAATGAGGCTGAGGTAAAAAGTTTTCTTCTTTGTAATATGAATTTTTGCTTTCATTTTTTATACATGTTGTGAGTCCTAACTAACTCTATAGATCCGTTTCATTTACAAAAATCTGTAATATTGTCTTGCTTGATAGGTTTTATAAAGAAAATAAACTACCGTTTTGTGTTAGGGCAGTTTATCACCAACAGAAAATTGTATAAGGAATCTGCTCCTTCATTTTCAACAGTTAGAAAATTAGTGATTAAATTCAAATGAGGCCACACTTTGTTTGATGACCTACATGTGGACCGAGCGAGGTGGCGCAGTGGTTAGCACACTGGACTCGCATTTGGGAGGACGACGGTTCAATCCCGTCTCCGGCCATCCTGATTTAGGTTTTCCGTGATTTCCCTAAATCGCTTCAGGCAAATGCCAGGATGGTTCCTTTGAAAGGACACGGCCGATTTCCTTCCCCATCCTTCCCTCACCCGAGCTTGCGCTCCGTCTCTAATGACCTCATTGTCGACGGGACGTTAAACACTAATGTCCTCCTCCTCCTCCACCTACATGTGGGATGTCTGAAAACTGGTATTTTAAATGCAGCACTAACAAGGAGAGGCTTTTGTACCAGATAATAGGTGCCCACTTGTTGAATGTTGACCAAATCCAAATGAGAAATCGGACTGCTCTGAAAACAATACAACATATTGTATATACTTTATTAAGTATGTGAGACAAGGATGTAATACTTTATGACAGTAATTACCCTAGATAAAAATTGTTGAAGATAATTTTATGTGCCAAAACACAATGGTCATGTATTCTGAGATGCAAAAGGGATTATAAGATCCTCCCTTTTTTCCCTATTCTCCAGAAGTGAAGCAGTTTAATTGCAAGTCCCTAGAGGATGGCATAAGAGGCATAAAAATGAATGGCAGTTTTTTTTCCGTGTGGGACTAACAGAGATTAAGACAACCCATCCTTGGATTATATACATTTTGCTTTCATTTTTTATACATGTTGTGAGTCCTAACTAACTCTATAGATCCATTTCATTTACAAAAATCTGTAATATTGTCTTGCTTGATAGGTTTTATAAACAAAATAAACAACAGTTCTGTGTTAGGGCAGTTTATCACCAACAGAAAATTGTATAAGGAATCTGCTCCTTCAGATGCCTGATCATTGGGAAAGTTATTTCATGAAAATGCTGCACCACCTTAGAGATTTGCTGCAGACCACAGAATCTCACTATGCAAGACAATGGTCATGACGTCACTTGTCAAGGGAGACTCATAGGCAACAGACAGAGAAAAATGACAAAGGCATATATGTACTGTGATCATTGTTAAAGTTTTGATATAGTAAAATATACCATGGAATGTAACAACAGAGGTGAAATACATGAATGATAAAGAAGCAGCATGTGAATTTGTTGTGCAGTGACGGGTGTTTGAGATTTCCAGCTGGCATGGACTACGCACCTTTGGAAATGGAGTCTGGTGCCTCAACATAGAGCAACACAATCCAGTCAAACAGTTAATGGAGATAAGAGATGGCAATCATGGAAAAAAAAAAACTTTTAGTCTATATAGACCATCTGAAAAACAGTAGGCGCATTCCATTCCATTCTGGCGCTCTTTAAAGCAGGACATCTAGACAGATTTTTGGTAGTGAATAAGAAGTTTTTACTGAGAAAAAGAAATAAGTTTGATTTAAAATGCAAATGAAGTATCATAAAGAAAAGTTTTATTGGAACATGATATTGCTGTCCCCAAAATTTGAGGCAACAACTCAGATTTTCGAAAGTGAAAAACTGTTATTTGTGCTGCAGATGCACAGATTCTATAAAAAGTAAATATGTTGAAAGGAAATTGCTGAATCCGTTGACAGAAACTCTATGAAAGGAGCAAATAAGTCCATCAGTGGGAAGCACTGCTAACTCGTCGTCTTCTCAGTATGTATCTGCAGTCAACTACAGCTGCTCTGGCAGCACCGTTAATTCCAGAAACAGCCATAGTCACAGACATATAATTGTCAGTAACATGGTGTGCCTCATGTGCTGAATCTACAGCTTACTGTTGTCTCGAGGCGACAAATGCTGTGTGTGTGTGTGTGTGTTAGTGGAATCACAACAATCTTGAGTGACTTAAGTTTTTTTTGTTGGATATATACAGAGTCTTTGTAGTGCCGCGGAAGTAGACATCAAATTAGAATCGTGATACGGATTTGTTAGTGCATGCTAGCAATTACCAGAGCCATGGCAACAAATCTCCCTGAGTGACTAAAGGATTTGAATATGGGTATTGGTGATTTAAAGAAGAAAATGTCAACTATGAAAACTCAAACTTCTTGTATTACTATATTAAAGACATCTGTCTACGAAAAAACAAGTTTAGACACAGACATTAGGGGATCTTGAAAACAGAAAAAAAGGAATTACAGAGTTATAAACTGCAATATTGAGGTTAACTAAGGAATTACATGATGACATTCATAAGGAATGTGATCGAATAAGAAAGGTTTTCGATAAACAATTTTGTGAGGTAAATGATGATTTAAAGAAAACTTAAGAATTTATAGAAGAGCAATTTAAAACAGTAAAGCAACAAATCTCAGACACACAATCAAGGTTGACTGTATTAGAACAAAACAAAGAATCGGGGTTAACAGTTATTCCCTGTTACACCTTTGCTAGTTTAGAGGATCGAGTAACTGACTTAAAAGAGCAGAAAGCAGAAAATAAATTCAAATCAACTATAAGTACAACACAGTATGCAGCACTTACTGATATGCAGGAGGGGGGGGGGGTAATTACAGAAAATCTAGGACGAACTCATAAAAACAAAAGAGGAGCTAAATATATGACAACTAATGGGCAATAAGTAAGATGATTGAGGAGTTGCAACTAGGAAGTGGAACAACTATGTTAAAGCTGTTTCCAGAGTTCAAACCAGAGGGAGACGTACACCCCATGTATTTTTTAAGGGTATTTTCTATGTCATTGGCTAAATGTTGGGATAATTCAAGAAAAATTACCCATATTGTGTTGCACATTCTGCCCTCTACTGATGAGATTTATTTACTGGCAAGTGGAGAATTGTTAAAGACATTGGTAGGAAGTGGAGACTTGAGATGTGTCTACTGCCTAAATCCCAGCAATGGATATTTTGTATCATGTTGAGTGCACTGGAGACCATTAAAGACACGATATGCCTCATTTTGCTGGTCAGAGTACTGGAGAGACTTGCAGTCACCATGTATTAAAGATTGAATAGCAGGTGTTATACCATTACAGTTCTTTGTACTTATCTGCTTACCTGAGAACAGCATCCTTATTCATGTAGTTATTTGTTTCTTGCTGAAGGAGAAGAATGGTACAGAGATTAATGTCTCTCCATGTGTAATGCAAGTACATTTGTTTTCTCTGTTGCAGAAAATTTTAATTTTAAATAGGATATAGACAGAGACAGAGTTTAATTTCAGTATTTAATTAATTCTTTACAGGTGCTAAAGCTTTACTGCATGTGAAATCATGTAATTACTTGGTTGAGATTTAATACTGAATAAATGAAATTACAAGATGTTATCGATGTTCTGTTTCATCAACTATTGCTGAAGATTAGTAGTAATTATGCAATCTCTTGTCCGGTCTGGTACAACCATGCATAAGTGTTAGTTAAAAATATCCTCGTGGGCACTTTTAGCATGATTACTTCGCATATTTGGGATTTACTGAGATTAAGTACTGGCGGAAGTCATAGAGGTCTTGGAATCCTAATTATTAGATCATGAAGCAACTAAAAACATGAACAACATAAGTAAGCTAACAATAATGAGCTAACTCCTCAACCATTGGGATCCAACTCCATGAGTTAGTCTCATTATGAAAATATGTGATATCAAAGATTTAATGTTAACCGTGCAAAATAACTGGATGTTACCAACATCACATAAAATAGGAGAAGAGATAGGCAGGCCAAATAATGTGGTAACATCTAGACTATATAACCCAGTGAAGATGGTATATCAGTATCCGAGCTTACAGTATCACAATACTTGAAAGAGCACTCTTAAGCAGCCATAGTGGAATGCAGGTTCAATCTGAAGAAGTGAGTTCTAGATGCCACAAGGAGTAGGTTTCGTCAAATAAGCAACAAAAGTTTGCAAATGATGCTCAGCATGTAACTCCTCTGAGCTCAGAATATGGTTGATAATGAATCCAGTAATACCTACTGAATTATATGTTGCAGACCATATCCCAAGAGTAATCTGGGGACAAACCTACCTCAATAATAAGGAATTACCATGTTTTATTGCTTGTACCTGCTTGATAGTTTTTATGGAATATAACAAGTACCTGGTGGGGTTTATAGGTACACAAATCGTTGAACAAAATGAACATAGTAATAAGAGAATATCTGGTAGATATACTTACCAGTTTCTTGAGTAAAATAGATGGAAGTATGGAGATAAACCAGCTGTCCAAAAAGTAGTGATGACTGCGTGGAAGTAATGAGTAATGGAATAGCTGTTTTGGATCACTAGTCCTTGTAGATTATGGTGAAGTTAACACAGAATGATGCAGTGTGTGCAAAACATTGTTGTGGCAAATACTGTTAATAAAGGGACTTTGTGGAAAAGCGATACATATAAACAGAAAGGTATGGCAATGCCGAGTAATTGCTAAGACTTGCAAATTTCAAACACTGAAATACAAATTTAAGGGTATGGGATTTAGCATAAGTTATGTTCTCATTTTGAAATGAGGTATAAAATGATATATTGCAAATTTATTTTTCTGTGTATGTAGTTATAAGTAATGCAAGGAAAACACTATTGTTTATGTGTAATGAGTTAAGTGCAAGGACACTTGTAAAATAGTTGACGATATTTTTAGTTGTTTAGATGACTGAATTGTCATGACATCCTTCGTCTAAGTGGGGACATATGAGGTGTAACGTGTCACTTTGGGGAAAGTGATATGTTATTCCCTATGTCTCTCTAACTGACGAAGGACAATCGTGACCTTGTACAAAGGTTTTTGTTATTTTAGTAAGGAAGTGTTTGTATTGGGCCACACATTGTGCAAGAAATTTTGTTTCTTTTGTGCATGTCATGAGAGCGAAAGTGGATACGGTATATCTGCAAGACAGGGGAAATGGGCACCTGGAGTCCTGCACATGGAGACACCTGCTCATTGGAAAAGTTATGCTATGAATATACTATCACATCTTGGAGGTTTGCTGCAGACCACAGAATGCCGCTGTGCAAGACAATGGTTGTGATGTCACTTGTCAAGGGAGACTCATAGAAGACAGACAGACAAAAATAACAAAGCCATATATGTACTGTGATCATTGCTACAGTTTTATTATAGTAAAATCTACCATGGAATGTAATAACAGAGGTGAAATACGTGCATAATAAAGTAGCTTTGTATAGCGACTGGTGTCCGAGATTTCCAGCTGGCTTGGACTAGGCATCTTCGAGAATGGAGACTGCTGCTTCAAAATAGAGCAACACAATCGAGTCAGACAGTTAATAAATGAAAAACAACACAAAATTCACACATTCTGCTACACCCAAAAAGTCCACAGGAATTAGTCACTTCCCTTCACCTATATAGCTCAATCACAAGTGTCGATACCAGAAAAAAATGCCTACAACTACATCTGACAATCTCTGCTATCAATCCAAACATCTAGAGAAACTTAATCAATGACATCATGTTTTCCTACATCTCCGCCCGCAACATTGTGCTATTGAACTTCATCCTCAGATCCATACCTAACGAAAAAAGCCACACAATAAATTAACTGTCTTACCATGCCACAAACAGCAAACCAATAACACCTATAGGGGGAATATATATATTAATTGCTAACTCACTGAAACCCATTTTAATCCTTCACCCACAGACACTGCCAACAACTCCGCTCTGCCAATACTAAAGCTCAAATAAACCAATACACCACGTAACAATTGGACTACACACACACACACACACACACACACACACACACACACACAAACCACCAGAAGGCACCATCAACCTCAACAAGACGACATCTACAAACACAACAAACTCAAACTAAATTCCGCACCGTAATGACATCACAGACCACAGCACACTTACGTCATGGGGTCAAAGCAGACGGGTCCTCCGGTAGCATGACAGAATGTCAATCCTAAGCACCCGGGTTCGATTCCCGGCTGGGTTGGAGATTTTCTCCACTCAGGGACTGAGTGTTGTGTTGTCCTAATCATCATCATTTCATCCCCATCGACACGCAAGTCGCCGAAGTGGTGTCAAATCGAAAGTCTTGCACCTGGCGAACGGCCTACCCGACAGGAGGCCCTAGTCACATGACATTTATTTAAAGCAGACAGGTGGGATTGGTCATCTCCGTTGACCCCCTTGATTTTATCACCTCCAAAAATGATTTATCTACTTTCACTACACACACTCCGTCTATCGCTTAGAAAGCTTTGACGCAAATCACTCCGGGCTTAATTCCCATTTTCTTTAAAACATATTTCCTGCTTTGCACACCATTATTAAAACGTGTACCTGCATCATAAACACCAATAGCAAGTGCATTCCTTTCCCCAAAAATGGTTTTTGGCAATTTTTCCCATACACATTGGTTAAAAACTTTCATTTGAGTTTTGGGTACCGCCAAGAAGACATTTCTGCAATAAGTTTTCATTTGCAAGGTCCCTGAATATAGGTTTGATGGCTTCCACTACAGCAGTTGGTAGAGAACTCCTGTGATGATATTCTTCACCACCAGCAACTGACCTTTGGTAGCCACACCATTATTCACTTCCTTTTGGGCACAAATTGCGGATAGGGTTATTGTCTGTGGACATTTTTGCTTCATATTTTTCAAGTCCCCTGTGTTCCTTCTTATTGCCAAGCCATAATATGCCTGTAGCTTGCCAATTTCTGCATCCGTCAGTCACCCTCTCCCTTTTATTCCCTCCCCACCAGATAATTTTTTTGCTGACGGATCTTGTCTCTGGTTTCTAAGTCTAGTGCCAAGTCTTTTCTGTACATGTCCCACACATTGTAATTTCTGCACAATACTCTCAGCTCCATATGGAGTGCATTTTTGAACTTCAAGGAAACCTTTACTATCACCATCACCAAGGTACTTCACATATCACAGGCCACGGGAGGCGAAAGATCTGGTAAACAAGCTGACAATTCCCTGCATTTCCATACCTCCACTTGAGCCTTTATATTTCATATTACATTCATGATCTGTAATCCCTTTCACACAACTATTACAAAATTAGCTCAACACTTCAACATCTAGTACTTTGCAGTGTCAACAGATGTTGCTGTAACACCACCATTAAATGAAGTGTGCTTTCTTTTTTGCTAGGTACCATCAAAACCGGCCACTATGTCCCTGTCACCATCATTTTCGATAATAGATTCTTCTGTAGCACTTTTCATTGATGATTCTGCAACTTCTTTTATAGCCCCAAGTAGTAAGTCATAGTACCCTTCAAATTTTGCTGGAGGAGGTGGAAGATTCATCACTGCACAAAGTATTCTTGCTGTCTTCTGTCCTCTACCAATACAGTACATGCCATATGCTACCCTCAAATTCACATATAACCTTTGTTAACAATTTTAGATGTCATGCAAGATGCGCCAATGTTGCATTTGCTGCATATCACAGATAAGTTTGTAGCAAGGCCTTTCCTGGCACTCTCATTTTCCACCACAGAAATACACTGCACACCAAGCAATGTTTGCACACAACATTGTCCAATATTAACTGTAACAGTATGTTAACATAAACAATAATATTACACGAATCTTCAAATTCAGTCTCCAATTTCATTAGCACCATAAACATGTTTCCTTCTTGAAGCACTCAGCAGTGGTTTATCTGAGAGGTTACCGTCTTGAGCCACTAGAGTGTAGCATTTGTTTCCCTGGTGACTGAACAGGGATGAACACACACAGCATGGACTTCACATGAAAATTAAAGGAAAATTAAGATTAGTGAATTAAATAAAAAGTCCCTGTGCCCTGTTTTGCAAACAGAAGGAACCCATGGCTCTACATTACAATCATGACACCCCCCTTTTTAAGAGAAACACTACAGCAGTGTTTCAGCAACAAAAACTACAATAAATGACAAGGTGACATCTACAAATAGGTATTCATCTGTGTAACAAGAAAATAATGTAGAACAACTAGAACCGATAAGTAGAGTAAGTGCACTGGATAATTCTGAAGTAGACATATTAACAGCTTGCAATGAAAGAGGCCTAATATTTCTTCGTGTAAAAATAAAGCCCTTAAAAAATAAACATCTGGAACTCCAATACTGGCTGGAAAAGTTCAACTGTAGCAAGTTCATGGCAAATGAACATTTGTTATCATGTAGAGAACTAAGAGTTAAGTGTACCAAATGGCTGTGCATTAGTTGCAGGCTACAGCAGGACAAATATGAAACATGGTGGTGTGTGTATCTATATTAATAAAACTCTAAAACTAAACTATGAAATTATAGACATAAGTGTAGATTGTGTAGAATCTAACTTTGAAGTTGCAGCAGTACTGTTGCCAAAATTGGGAACTATAGCATTGTCTATATATCATCTTCCCAATCACAATGATGATTTGTTTATAGAAAGTCTTTCAGAAACTTAAAATCATATTACTTAAGTATAAAAATTGCAGAGTTTTAATATTTGATGACATTAATATAGACATAAGGATTAGGAGTAGAACTGCAAGCAATTTACTCAATACACTAAGGTCACTAAATTTTTACTGTATAAATGACAAGCCCACCAGTCTGAATGCATAACATTATATGTAATTTTCACAGGAGTGGATGTCAATTCAATACAATCAAATTAGGTATTTCTGACCATGAAGGATTGTGGCTAAGAATTCCCTCAGATTGTAAAAAAGATAGTTGCCAGGAAAGAATAATCAGACCTATTAATGAACAGAAGCTACACAACCTAAAATCTAAAATGACATTAATAGACTGGAATGAAATACTTACTCATGATATGGATGTTAATGAGTCAGCCAAAGATTTTTAGAAGTAGTAACAGATCTTTGAAGAAGTATGCCCTAGATATTATAAGAAAGATTTCAGGGGTAACCCCCATTCTAAGCCAGGAAGTTTAAAACACTGGTATACACCACGACTAAATAACTTAAGAATCTTGATGGTCCTGTATTATGACAGATCACAACACAATACAGCAGATATGGATAAATACAAGATCATAAAAAAGCATTACAGAACTGCAATCAAGACAGCAAAATGCAAGGCCAATGATGGATACATTCTGAACTCTTCAGATAAATGTAAAGCACCATGAAAAGTTATCAAAACTGAAATAAAAGATGTAAGCAAGGCCGACGCACTGCTGCAACCATTACATAATAAACCAACTGAATGTTTTGAATGGAGTCATGTAACTTGCCAACATGTCATCGAAGCAATAGCTTAACTCAGTAATTCCCAAACAGAAGATTACAATATTACTATGGCTTTTCTAATTTTCTTATTAAACAAATAAGAAAAGAGATAATAATGTCCTTAACAAAATAAATAAACAAAATACTATAAGAAAGAGTGTACCCAGAATGTCTAAAAATATCCATAATCAAGCCAGTCCATTAGAAAGGTAGCACATCAGCTGACAGTTACCGACTGACCCATTTCCCTAGTCCCAATTATTTCCAAAAAAAAAAAAAAAAAAAAAAGCAGAAGGACCAATATTTTGAACATAATAACCTGTCCTGCACAGTATGACTTTAAATCTACCCTTTCTACTGTGAAAGCAGTTGATGGCATTATAACAAAAGTATATGACTGTTTTGAAAATAAGTCAGTAAGTTGTGCAACACTACTGGACTTAAATAAAGCCTTAGATACAGTGCCCCATGTTATCCTAATAAGAAAGTTACAGTACTATGGAATTGGGGAGAAGGCCCTCCTCCTACTGCACTCATGCCTAAGTAGTAGAAAACAGCTACTGTATGTGAATAATAAAAAGTCAGATCCTTTACCCGTTAAAAAAGGAGTGCCACAGGACTTCATTCTTGAGCCCCTTCTGTTCATTATATAATGATCTGTCCTCATTATTGTCCTGTGACATTGTACTATATGCACACAACAACACATTAATAGCTCAGAATACTAACATGGGTGTGTTGCAGCTGAATGTAGCAATAGCACAAATAACAGCAAAACATTGTATTTAATCTGAATCCCCCCAAGAAGGAAAATAAATCAGTGAAACTTCGTAGATTCCACATTGATCAAAGTTTAAGCTGGGATACACATACAGATAAGTTATGCTCCAGACTTGCATGAGTGATTTTATCTGTTGTATAAGTTGAGAGGCCGTGTAAGTGAAACTCTGCTGCTCTATGCACACCTTTCTTTCTTCAATTCCCTTCTGACATATGGAATTTTGCTATGAGAAAACTAACCTGGATCAAAGACTGTATTTAAATGGCAAAAAAAGGCCATCAGATGCATAGTGGGACTCACACCAAGGCAATCATGTAGACACTACTTCAAAGAAATTAATATTATGACAGTACCTAGTTTATATATTTATAGTAGCCTAATATACACAGAAGAAAACCTGGATAATTTTGACCTTAGGATTTCAATACACTGTCATAACACTAGGCAGTGACATGCAGTTGACAAGCCCCTTGCCAGACTAGCGAAGATCCACAATAACTATAAATATCTTGGTGTCACATATTTTAACAAACTACCTAAAATGCCCAGTCAGTGCCCCTGAATAAATTCAAAAGTGTAATAACAAAGTGGGTAAAAAGCAAAGCCTTCTATACAGTGAAATAATGTATAATAGGAGTTTTTGAGATGAGATTATACTAAATTATAAACTGTAATATTTTATGAAGCTATCAATGTGGTATGTCGAGTCACTGTGTCATATTGTGTCAGGTAATATACAGATAAAATTTATGATTATTATAATTGTATACAGATTATTTAGATACAAAGAGACTAACATGATATGCTGATTCATTGTGGCATACTGTATTTGGTTTGCAACAAGTGATCAGTTTGTGTTAAAATGAACTTTTCTGAAGTAGTTACTTAAGTAAAAGCCTCCTTGCAACATAACTACATAAGGATAATTGTAAAATTACTGTAATGCTGTAACCATAAAACATATGAAGATGCTAATTACAAGCAAACATGTTCAAAGGTGAATAAATACTCTATTCTATTCTATTCTGTTTACAGTTGAAGCAACAAATTCTAGGCATCTTGTGTGATAATATGCCACAAAACAACACAGACAAATGAAAATCGTTTTGAAATTCACAACACCACACTGCAAGTCTTTCAAAATAGAGAACAAACAAAATCAGCAATCAAAACAATGCATGCCGATTGAAGCAGAGAAAGTATCAATATCAATAGTCCTTTGTTTCACGTATGACGATCTCTTGTACAAATATAAACATTTGAATTCTACAGAGCAAAATACACTTACATATGACAGAAGATTGCTGGGCAAAGGGATGTGGCACTGCATCTTGGTACACTTAAGACCAAATAACGTGCCTTATAATCTCTCAAATATATATATTTTATACATCAACCTATTCAGGAAGATGTGTGCTACAAAACAGGCATATTTTTGAAAAATAGAATTTTTTTAAAAATGTTGACGTCCTACCCCCCTTGAGCCATAGAAGTCTTGTTTTATTTAACAGTATTTTGTGGTTGACACAGTCAAAAGCCTTAGACAGGTCATATATAATTCCAATTGGGGCCAGTTTGCTCTTATGAGACTGCAAAATTTGATCAGTGAAGGAGAAAATAGCATAATCAATTGATAGGCCTTGCCCAACACCAAACTGATACAGAGAAATAATGTTATGGCTGTTTAGGTGATCAAGTCTCCTGAACAACAGTTTCTCTAGGACCTTGGAGAAACTTGTTAACAGGGATATTGGGCAATAATTTGATATATCAGTTTTTTCACCTTTTTGAAAAGTGGTTCCACACAGGCATATTTTAATCTAAATGGGACAATACCTTGAATTAGCGATCCATTAAAAATTTGACACAAGACTGTACTTATAGAACCATGACAGTGTCAAAGCATCCTTGCTGAAATGTTATAGACACCAGAAGAATTTTTTCCATTTGTGGCATCGATATACGCATCGAGCCGCAAATGCGGACTCTCTCTCCGCATGTGAGTTCTTTTGGACAAAAAGTTCAAGATGATTCAGTTTGTTTATGTGACTTGTTGTGTATACACATGTAGATGCTTGTACTTAAATAAAAATCCGTATCGAAATATAAAGTGGTAGTATTTGATTTCAGGATAGTAATCCGTTCCATTCCCACAGTGGTGACCCTGTTACGAATTTCGAGCACATTCTGTGTCCCCTGCACCGGTTTATAGTGCTACAAGTGATTATTCCCTGCCATGACTTCTCCACACAACACTTTCCGCAAGGACTTGGAAGCTGAAACCAACTCTCCGGACGTATTCATCATGTCTCCCGCAACTGGATTTACTCCTACTGACTACAATCCACATACTACACCCATGTCACATGAGATGTTTGTCTCACCATAACGGCTGTCTGCAACACCTCCGGCCAGAACAGTGGACTAAGGATTTGTATCGCCAGATTGTGTTCGTCGCCATCTGCAGTTTAACTCAGACGATATTCAGAAAAGTGTTTCTTGCGATCATAATCTAAACGCACAGGTTAGTTTGCCTCTGCAGCTGAACATTCATTCACAATGTGCTCCTGCAACCATTACTGTGGTGCCGGGTGCAACGCCGCCATTACCGCAACATGTAACATGTTTCAATCAGCTGTTCTCCACACCTGTCGTTGTTGTTGTTGTTGTTGTTGTTGTTGTGGTGGTCTTCAGTCCTGAGACTCGTTTGATGCAGCTCTCCATGCTACTCTATCCTGTGCAAGCTTCTTCATCTCCCAGTACCTACCGCAACCTACATCCTTCTGAATTTGCTTAGTGTATACATCTCTTGGTCTCCCTCTACGGTTTTTACCCTCCACGCTGTCCTCCAATGCTAAATTGGTGATCCCTTGATGCCTCAGAACATGTCCTACCAACCAGTCCCTTCTTCTTGTCCAGTTGTGCCACAAACTTCTCTTCTCCCAATCCTATTCAATACTTCCTCATTAGTTATGTGATCTACCCATCTAATCTTCAGCATTCTTCTGTAGCACCACATTTCGAAAGCTTCTATTCTCTTCTTGTCCAAACTATTTATCGTCCATGTTTCACTTCCATACATGGCTACACTCCATACAAATACTTTCAGAAATGACTTCCTGACACTTAAATCTATACTCGATGTTAACAAATTTCTGTTCTTCTGAATCGCTTTCCTGCCCATTGCCAGTCTACATTTTATATCCTCTCTACTTTGACCATCGTCAGTTATTTTGCTCCCCAAACAACAAAACTCCTTTACTACTTTAAGTGTCTCATTTCCTAATCTAATTCCCTCAGCATCACCCGACTTAATTCGACTACATTCCATTATCCTTGTTTTGCTTTTGTTGATGTTCATCTTATACCCTCCTTTCAAGACACTATCCATTCCATTCAACTGCTTCTTCCAAGTCCTTTGCTGCCTCTGACAGAATTACAATGTCATTGGCGAACCTCAAAGTTTTTATTTCTTCTCCATGGATTTTAATACCTACTCCGAATTTTTCTTTTGTTTCGTTTACTGCTTGCTCAATATACAGATTGAATAACATCGGGGAGAGACTACAACCCTGTCTCACTCCCTTCCCAACCACTGCTTCCCTTTCATGTCCCTCAACTCTTATAACTGCCATCTGGTTCCTGTACAAATTGTAAATAGCCTTTCGCTCCCTGTGTTTAACCCCTGCCACCTTCAGAATTTGAAAGAGCGTATTCCAGTCAACATTGTCAAAAGCTTTCTCCAAGTCTACAAATGCTAGAAACGTAGGTTTGCCTTTTCTTAATCTAGCTTCTAAGATAAGTCGTAGGGTCAGTATTGCCTCACGTGTTCCAACATTTCTACGGAATCCAAACTGATCTTCCCCAAGGTCGGCTTCTACCAGTTTTTCCATTCGTCTGTAAAGAATCAGCGTTAGTATTTTGCAGCCGTGACCTATTAAACTGATAGTTCGGTAATTTTCACATTTGTCAACACCTGCTTTCTTTGGGATTGGAATTATTATATTCTTCTTGAAGTCTGAGGGTATTTTGCCTGTCTCATACATTTTGCTCACCAGATGGTAGAGTTTTGTCAGGACTGGCTCGCCCAAGGCTGTCAGTAGTTCTAATGGAATGTTGTCTACTCCCGGGGCCTTGTTTCGACTCAGGTCTTTCAGTGCTCTGTCAAACTCTTCATGTAGTATTATATCTCCCATTTCATCTTCATCTACATCGTCTTCCATTTCCATAATATTGTCCTCAAGTACATCGACCTTGTATAGACCCTCTATATAATCCTTCCACCTTTCTGCTTTCCCTTCTTTGCTTAGAACTGGGTTTCCATCTGAGCTTTCGATATTCATATAAGTGGTTCTCTTTTCTCCAAAGGTCTCTTTAATTTTCCTGTAGGCTGTATCCATCTTACCCCTAGTGAGATAAGCCTCTACATCCTTCCATTTGTCCTCTAGCCATCCCTGCTTAGCCATTTTGCACTTCCTGTCGATCTCATTTTTGAGACGTTTGTATTCCTTTTTGCCTGCTTCATTTACTGCATTTTGATATTTTCTCCTTTCATCAATTAAATTCAGTATTTCTTCTGTCGCCCAAGGATTTCTACCAGCCCTCGTCTTTTTACCTACTTGATCCTCTGCTGCCTTCACTACTTCATCCCTCAAAGCTACCCATTCTTCTTCTACTGTATTTCTTTCCCCCATTCCTGTCAATTCTTCCCTTATGCTCTCCCTGAAACTCTGTACAACCTCTGGTTTATTCAGTTTATCCAGGTCCCATCTCCTTAAATTCCCACCTTTTAGCAGTTTCTTCAATTTTAATCTGCAATAGATTGTGGTCAGAGTCCACATCTGCCCCTGGAAATGTCTTACAATTTAAAACCTGGTTCCTAAATCGATGTCTTAGCATTATATAATCTATCTGATACCTTCTAGTATTTCCAGGATTCTTCCATGTGTACAACTTTCTATCATGATTCTTGAACCAAGTGTTAGCTATGATTAAGTTGTGCTCTGTGCAAAATTCTACTAGACGGCTTCCTCTTTCATTTCTTTCCCCCAATCCATATTCACCTACTATGTTTCCTTCTCTCCCTTTTCCTACTCTCGCATTCCAGTCACCCAAGACTATTAAATTTTCGTCTCCCTTCACTACCTGAATAATTTCTTTTACCTCATCATACATTTCATCAATTTGTTCATCATCTGCAGAGCTAGTTGGCATATAAACTTGTACTATTGTAGTAGGTGTGGGCTTCATGTCTATCTTGGCCACAATAATGCGTTCACTATGCTGTTTGTAGTAGCTTACCCGCACTCCTATTTTCCTATTCATTATTAAAGCTACTCCTGTATTACCCCTATTTGATTTTGTATTTATAACCCTGTATTCACCTGAGCAAAAGTCTTGTTCCTCCTGCCACCGAACTTCACTAATTCCGACTATATCTAACTTTAACCTATCCATTTCCCTTTTTAAGTTTTCTAACCTACCTGCCCGATTAAGGGATCTGACATTCCACACTCCGATCCGCAGAATGCCAGTTTTCTTTCTCCTGATAATGACGTCCTCTTGAGTAGTCCCCACCCGGAGATCCGAATGGGGGACTATTTTACCTCCGGAATATTTTACCCAAGAGGATGCCATCATCATTTAACCATACAGTAAAGCTGCATGCCCTCGGGAAAAATTACGGCTGTAGTTTCCCCTTGCTTTCAGCCGTTCGCAATACCAGCACAGCAAGGCTGTTTTGGTTAATGTTACAAGGCCACATCAGTCAATCATCCAGACTGTTGCCCCTGCAACTACTGAAAAGGCTGCTGCCCCTCTTTAGGAACCACACGTTTGTCTGGCCTCTCAACAGATACCCCTCCGTTGTGGTTGCACCTTCGGTACGGCTATCTGTATCGCTGAGGCACGCAAGCCTCCCCACCAACGGTAAGGTCCATGGTTAATGGGGGGGCCGCACCTGTTATGACTGTGTAAATACTAACCAAGGACATATCATCAGTAATAGTGCATCATGGGCATTCGCTAGGACTTCTTCGCAGGCAGTTGATCATAACAGTGCAAGTTCAGTTTATGGGATAGCACCTGCTGCTACTGTTGTGTAACCAATGGTCACCTATCCCCACCACCATCTGCTGATGTACATCACCACACAATAAACTTTGCCATCGCTGTGTGTCATGGATTTTAATTCATGTCACACACATTCACATTCTACCCCCCCCCCTCCCCCTCCCCCTCTACCACCCCTGCCCACACAGAGGATTCCATTTCCTGCTGTAAACTCGCTTGCTGTTTCCACAGCACCGGCTGTACCTGTCACAATGGCCTTCCACGTTTTCTTTGAAGTCTTCCAAGACGCAATAGTATGCTCAGTGATAACACACATGACAATTATGACAAATGTGTTTTTGGACCTATACTCCCCTTCGCCATTGCGAATGTTTTCTCTGCGGGACTGCCCACACCAGACACACTGCACTGCCGTGCTACAATTCCCTGGCTGGAATGGGATTTCGCAGCTCACAAAGACAATTTGGTGTTCCTGAAGGTTCCTAATTCCCCTCTGTCTCCTCCCCCTGGATGCCTACCGAAGTTACCACTGCTTTCAGATGATAACCCTGTGTCGTGGTTTGCTTTGGTAGAGGACATTTTTGAGCTACACCACGTTTCTGATCACAACTCCAGGTTCCTGTGCCTCATGACACACCTTAACAACTCAAACCTGATCTGTGACCTGCTCTCCTCTCTGCAAACGAGTCTGAAGTATGACTTCGCCAAGAAGATGATTATCGAGCACCTTGCCTGTTCCCTGTGCTCACACTCCCCACTCTCTGAACATTACTGGATTGTGCATACCCCACATGTGCCAGTATACCTAACCAAAGCAATCGACAACAAGCTACGCCCTCTTGATAAGTCTCCACCTCCGCCACATCCAGCTCACCCATACTGCTCGTATCACAAGGTCTTCAGCAACACAGCACAGAAGTGTAAATCACCTTGCCAGGACCCAAATGCTATCTGCTGAGCACAGTAGATCCCAACCTCTGTGGTGGATCAGACAGGCATCCCCTTATGCTGCACTCCATACATTTCCCCAAATTCACTCCTCTGAGCAATCAACACTTTGACCCTAAAAACTTCAGGCTCAGTCAAAGTTAAAGTTCGCCAATCATAATCCTTGTGTTTCCCTTGGACTTTTTACATAGCCGACATAGACGAGCTGATCCTAGGGATGGATTTCTTGTCACACCACAAACTTTCTCCTAACGTCATTCAGGGCATGGTTCTGCAACACCCTATAAACACACACATACAGTGTGCTCGCCTTTCGCTTTCCCACTCAAGTGCCTTTGTGGCAAATAGTTTGGTGCATGAGTGCCCTCACAGGTGAAATGCTGAGGAGTGTGAACATTTTACTGTCGGACTGCAAATCTGTGATGAAAATCCATCGGGAGAATGACGAGCTCCAACACTGCAATTTGCTCACCACCAGCAAGCTCACCTCTGCCCACATTCAGCTGCAGAGCCTGCAAGTCACAACACCAGCAACAGGACAAGTTTCTTCCACCAGCTCTGGCCCGGCCACTTCTCAGGTCAGTCGTATGAAACATTTTGCGGGTGATGAACCGTTTTCTGGGGTAGGCACATCACCCACACTGTGCCTGTCCCTCCCTGTGTTGTGTGTACTAGTCAGTGTGCCCGAATACAAACCCCACCCTCACACATGTGACATGCCCACCTCCTCCATGCAGACTGACATGCTGCATGTTGATAAATAATCCCCCCTCCCATGTGCTAGCCACAAGTCAGCCAACACCTCTGTTTCTTGTGCTCACCCAGTGCTGGTCGCTTCCGTGCTGGCTTCCATGTGCACTAGTGACAGTGTATGTTTGCCACACGTTCCTGCTCACCACTCCCAGCATTCACACACAGCATGTGCGCAAGCCAAACATGTCACTTTCACACTGCCATTCCCCCCTACTCACTTCAATGTTCATATTTCAACCCATGCCATACTTCCCACTTGACTAACACATTTGTCAACCAGGAACTCCGTCATGTGCATCATTAAGTATTCTCCGTCACGGATGGGACAGTGCGTAAGATACTGATGGCCCTCCTATCTGGCATAAAGTCAGATGCCTCAACCCTATTAAATTACACGTGGTATGACAGCAAATTAATGATCTTTTAGCTGCAGTACTACAGCCATCGTACAGTAATTGGTTGTCACCTATTCACCTCGCTACTAAACGTGACCGTTCATTTCGCATGTGTAGGGACTACAGGCATTTAAATGTGAGGACCGTAATAGAAAATTACCCACTGCCAAACATGAACGACTTCACCCACATGTTAGTGAGCACTTTCCATCTTCAGTGTAATTGACTGTAAACGTGCCTACCAATAGACCCCCATGGTACCGGAGGATATACCTAAGACTGCAATTATCATGCCATTAGGTTTGTTACATTACCATTACATGCTATTCAGCCTTAAAAATGCTGCCCAGATGATTTATTGACTCCATCCTACAAAAGTTCAAGTTTTGTTTCACATACTTGAACAACATACTTGTTTTCAGTAAGACGGCTGAGGAACACAAGCGTCACTTATCCACAGTACGAAGACCTTAGAGTCGAACAACGTAAAAGTCAAACAAAGGAACAATTATGGCAGACGTCTATAACCTTCCTTGGCTGCACAGTATCTGTTGAAAGTATACAAGCTCCGAAAGCTTGTGTGAGGCCATCTCGTCTACGTCACCTGCTTCAAATTACAAAGAAGTGCACAGATTCCTCAGCACCATCAACTACTACCGCCGTTACTTGCCCTCATCACCTGCAGTACGAGGTCCTCTCACCTATGCACTGTCAGGCAAGTAAACCTCAGGATTCTGACCCGTCCATTGGACCGCCCCATGCTCGAAGCCGTCAAGGCTATTCATTACCTCGGACGCTAGTGACACAGCAGTGGGAGCTGTCCTTCTACAATGCTCCAGAACATCTCACCCTGCACTTCTTCTCTCAAAAAACTGTCTGTTGCACATAAGAAATACTCCACCTTCAACAGGGAGTTCTTGGCCATCTATGAGGCTGTCAAAAAACATTTCTGCCTCAATGTTGAAGGGTGCATGTTCTATATCCTCACAGATTACAAACCACTCACGGATGCCTTCCGAAACTCTCCAGAGGACCCGCGCCTTGTCGTTTCTTCTACTTCGACTTGGTGTCTCAGTTTATGACAGACATCTGCTGTATCAAGGGCGTGGATAATATCGCTGCCAATTTTTTCTCACACATCAGTGCAGTGTCCAACATCATTGTTTTGTCTAATCTAGTTACTCTTCAGGCAACAGACGAGGGCACCCGAGCACTCCTTGTGGACCCGACCACCTAGCTCATGTTCTCCGGCATCACCGACGAGGTCTGGTGCGATTCTTTCACTGAGGTGTTATGCCCGGTGTTACTGGCTCCCTTACGCCATCAAGTTTTTTATGCCTTACGCAATCTTGCACATTCAGGCATTCATGCCTCTACCCAGCTCATTACTGAGCACTTTATCTGGAAAGATATCAAAAGAGACTGCCAGACATGGGCTCGCAATTGTATCCCTTGCCAGTGCAACAAAGTTGGCTGCCAAACAATCCCTCTGCTTGGTAAATTTCACATTCCTTCAAGACATTTCAGGCACACCCACATCCATCTCATACGCCCCCTTCCACCATCAGAAGGTTTTAGATATGTCCTGTCTTCTATTGATCACTTGTCCCAATGGGTGTAAGCTATACCTTCACTGAATCTCATGGCCGAGACAGTTGCCAAAGGTTTCATCTCCTCTTGGATTGCCCAGTTCGGCTGCCCAGCCACAATCATGACTGACCAAGGTCAGCAATTCAAGTTGTCGCTGTTCGCTTTGCTGTGTTGCATGTGTGGTATCCACAAAATCACCACCACCTCATACCAACCCCCAAAGTAATGGTTTGATGGAACGATGGCATCGCACTTTAAAGACCACCCTCACAAGCCATAACTGCCTTTGGTCAGCTCTACCTTGGGTCATTTTAGCTTTGAGATCAACGCACAGACCAGGCATCCAGAGCACCATTTCAGAGGTTGTTTAAGGGGAGAACCCCGTCCCCATATCCTGCCAGGTGAACTAGTGCAGCCCACAGCTCACGAGGATCTCTCTTCCCCTCCCTTTCCCTTCCCAGACTTCATTAGATGCTCGCGTACGCATATGCCTCTATCTCCTGGTTAGCCATAACCCACCGCTCTCCTATGTGCCCACTTCTCTTCGAGACTGTTCCCATGTTACGGGATGACACGATAGGCTAACCTTTACAGGCCCCTTACCAGGGCCCCTTCAAGGTTCTGCAACATGGAGATTCAACATGTGACATTCTCATCAAGGACACCCCAGCATTTGTGGACTCAGATTCTCTGGCATCAGGCTCTCCCGACTTGGCTGACGAGCTAGCTGCCCCACCATGTTTTGGACTCCTTGAATGATACGGCACAAGTTGCTCAGGCCCATGGTCTCTCACTAGTGACCAGGCCTAGTGACCCTCCTTTTGCTGGTTTCCCAGAAAGTTCAAGTGACTCTACATTCATGGGTTTTCCAACCCACACCACCCATGTTGACTTCGACCATCCTACGATGGCTTTTCACATCTCAGTTTCGCCACACCGTGTAGAAGACATCTTGCTTGTAGTAGAAAATGGCCACGTCCTCGTCCTTCTGATGGACTCAAACCCTCTGTTATCAGACAAGCAACTGGAAGTCGAGGTACTACAGTGTTTCGCTCTCTCTCAACACTGCAACACTGCCCTCCTACACATCTTCATCTCTCCACTCAGCGAGATTCGAATCGTCTCTCTGCACTTCGGGTCTTCTCCACACTTTGGCCCACCAGTTTTCTCTTGAGCCGGCCATCACCTTGCCCGACCACACCTACCACTTTGCGTTTCATCATTGATTTCTTTGCTGGATGACACGGAGGTACTGATCGTTCCAGTCCCGGACGTCCTTGAATACGATGCAGACGCTGCACCCCCTTCCCCTCCCAGGAATAATCTCAAGTACTCTTAAGTACTTCCAACAGCACGAGGGAAGGGGGCTGTGTGGCGTCGATATAAAAATCGACCCACAAACGAAGACTCTCTCCCCCATCACGAGTTCTTTTGGACAAAAAGTTTGAGATGATTCAGTCTGTTTATGCAACTTATTGTGTATACACATGTAAATGCTTGTACTTAAATATACATCTCTATCAAAATATAAAGTGGAAGCATTTGATTTCAGGATAGTAACCCATTCTAATCCCACACATTCATCTCTTTGATTGTCTTCTTGGTCTCATGAACTGTGATGGGAATTACATGCCACTGGCCAACTCTGGCACTGATGGCTTCATGCAGAAGTGATAATGCATCACTCACTGAGTCTTTAGTCTGTTTTCTCAGTAGCTTTTAAAAAATGTCTATTGAAGATATCAGCTGTTTCTTATGTGTTTTTACTATGATTCCATCTTGACTTATTTCTGTATCAGACATGTTCTACTTTTTTTCCCACTCTTGCTTTTTGTGAATTGGTCAAATGGATTTTGCTTCGTTATTTGAGCTGACAGTTTCAGATGTGATGTACATAGTTTTGGGTTTTTTTTATGATTCTTTTTAAAATACTACAGGAAAATCTATAGTTCTCCTTTTTCACTTGATGATCAGAAAATCTCAGGGATTCATATAAATTTTGTATTGTTCTGTAGGAAATTCTGATCCCTTTAGTAAAGCCAGGGTTTCCTTTTAGCAGCCTGCAGATTGTTTCTTAAGATTGTTTTTGGGCATACAGTTCAAAACAGTGATAAGAACTCATTATAGGACAGGTTAAATTTGTCATTAATATTCTTTTCCACATATACAGGGCTCCAGTCAAGCTGCAAGGAAAGATTGAAGATTTCTAGCCTGTCTTTATTGACCGGCCTGTAAGTTATTGGCATTCTTCTGTTCATTGTTGTGCTTTGATGGCTTAGCTTTATAACACAGGTTTATGTCATTTACTGTGAGCAGTTGACCATCATGATCTGACAGTCCCTTGCAGTGATAAAGCTGCTCCTGCCTCTTTCCAGGAGGATACTGTTAATTAAGTTCTTACAGGTACTTATTGGGAAAGGTAACTATTGATATCAGGTTAAATGATTCCATTATACACTATGTGACCAAAAGTATCCAGACACCTGGCTGAAAATGACTTACAAGTTTGTGGCACCCTCCATTGGTAATGCTGGAATTCAATATGGTGTTGGCCCATCTTTAGCCTTGATGACAACTTCAACTCTCACAGGCATACGTTCAATCAGTTGCTGGAAGGTTTCTTGAGGAATGGCAGCCCATTATTCACAGACTGCTGCACTGAGGTGAGGTACTGATGTCGGTCAGTGAGGCCTGGCACAAAGTTGGCGTTCCAGGACTCTGTGCAGGCCAGTCCATTACAGGGGTGTTATTGTCATGTAACCACTCTGTCACATTCCGTGCATTATGAACAGGTGCTCGATCATGCTGAAAGATGCAATCACCATCCCAGAATTGCTCTTCAACTTTGGGAAGCAAGAAGGTGCTTAAAACATCAATGTAGACCTGTGCTGTGATAGTGCCATGCAAAACAACAAGAGGTGCAAGCCCCCTCCACGAAAAACACAACCACACGATAACACCACAGCCTCCAAATTTTACTGTTGGCACTAAACATACTGGCAGATCGGCATGATGTGTGGCTTATGAGCAGCTGCTTACACACACACACAAAATATATATATATATATATATATATATATATATATATATATATATATATATATATATATATATATATATACTGTCATAGTACTTGCAGTGGGTCCTGATGCAGTTTGGAATTCCTGTGTGAGGGTCTGGATAGATGTCTGCTTATTACACATTATGATCCTCTTCAGCTGTCGGTGGTCTCGGTCAGTCAACATATGAGATCGGCCTGTACACTTTTGTGCTGTATGTGTCCCTACATATTTCCACTCCACTATCACATCAGAAACAGTGGACCTAGGGATGTTTAGCAGAGTGGAAATCTCACCTACAGATGTAGATGTATGACAAGTGACACCCAATCGCCTGACCACGTTCGTAGTCCGCGAGTTCCACGGAACACTCCATTCTGTTCTCTCACGATGTCTAATGGCTACTGAGGTCGCTGATATGGAGTACCTGGCAGCACAATGCAACTAATATGAAAAAGCATGTTTTTTGGGGGTGTCTGGATACTTTTGATCACATATTGTATGTTATAGTTCACTTTTTTTTTTAAGAAGTTGATATTAAAATCCCCCATGATAATTCAGTCTTTGTTTTCTAAATATAAGTGGTTCAAAAGCTGTTCCATATAGTTTAGAAAAATACATATTTGTCCTGCAGGAGCCTGTAAACTGACAATATTATAAATAATTTCCATTCCATGGGCTACAATGTGGAAAAATACACAATAAGTATTTTACATCACTTTTAACGTAATTTACAGTTCCCCCTTTCTCCTTAATAGTTCTATAGTGGTTTGCTACCAATGTGTACCCATGAATTTGAGGCAATTCAGTTACTCTGGTACCATGGTGTTCTGTGAAACATAATACTTGGGCATGGCTTTGTCAAGATGTAATTCCATTTTGCTTCTGAGACGCCTGATATTTTGGTGGAATACACTCAGTTTATTGTTACTGGCATTTCTTCATTTATTGTTATACTTTGATGGTTTAGTATCACACAATAGGCTTGAAATGTTTTTAATATTCCTAATAGAAACACTGCTGCTGGAGCTGTTCAACAGATTATTACTTCTCACATTGTCTCCAGTCTTATCACTTAGCTTGAAAACGTCTTGGAATTAGACTGCTGATGTTTGTTGGAGGTCAATGATCACGAATTTAGTTCTTGAGGCTTTTTGCCTATTTCACTCAGCACTATATTTACAAAATCCTTTCCCCAGACCACTGAGACGTACGCCACAAGTCTTGTGAAATCTGTGGCCAATGTTGTTTCTGTTCAGTATAACAACATTTTTTTAAAAAAATTAGTGAGTGATTCAAATCATTCATTCACTGTATTTGTTTCTTGATTCACGTATGATCACTGTGACAGGTCATAACAACCAGTACATGTCAAAGTTTAAAAGCTGTACTTGCAGGTCACAACTCCATACTGTCAGAATTATGGCCCAAATTTTAACACGGGATTGATTGCTGGGGCTGAGATCTTGCAAGTGTGCTTTTTTCTCCTTAAAGTGTGAGGATGAGTTGATGATGTTTCCTCGTTGTTATGACAATCATTTTGTTGTTTTCTTATTTATTTATTTTTGTTACTTTTTGTAAATAAATTACAATTAAAGAAATTCAGCCTGTGTTGTATGCTGATATTATCATAATAATTCATTCCTACACTATTACCATGTTCAGTTTGCAGACACATTAATCAATGTTTGTATGAGGATTTACCACAGAAACTATAAGAAGAACAGAAAAACTCCAGGTGTCTGAATATTTGTTGCATTTCTAAAATGGACATCTGCTTAAAGTTTTATTTTATCTGATGCAAAGTTTTATTCTCACACATAAAATAAATACCGCAGCATTACCAATCTGCAATGGACCTTCTCATTAAAAGTGATCCACTTCCTAAACAAGCTCTGAAACTGAAATACGTAAGTGTCTGAACTCATTTTATACTTTGTGTTTGTGAAGATGGGGCCTAGGCAGGTGGGTAAGTTCTTACACAAGGTAGCTACAAAGAAAACCAGTCTGTTAACATTGGTAGCACACTCATGATAACACAATCAAGTTTTATCCATAACGTATAAACTTTAACTCCTAGAAAAGAGCAGCATACTGTCATTTTTAGCCATATCTACACTACTAACTTATTAAGAGGTACTTGTTGATGCTGACTGCCTTGCATATTTCAATCCTCAAATGACAAATCATGCTTATTGTAATTTGGTTTTTGAAACTAATATAGCAGGCAGAAGAGGAGAGTACTACAGGGGGAGAAAAGTTGAAGATCTAGATATCGAAGGGTCAAGGAGAAGAGGAAGGCCGAAACTGAGACGGAAAGACACAGTAGCAGGGGACCTACAGGAGAAAGGATGGCTCAGAGAAGAAGCACTGGATAGGCATTTATGGTAGAGAAGGAGCTAGCAAAGCAACACTAGCCACACATGACATGGTAAAAGGCTATGATTATGATGATGATAGCAGGCACAAACAAAATGTTGCACTTTATTTTGTAGGACATCTTCAAAATATTGTGTACCGATTTTCGTACAGCTCATACCAAAAAGATAATATAGCACAAATGCAATTACTGAATTTTCATCATATGGTGTTTGGTGTTGCAATCCTACTAAATTGTATATGTTATTTTGCTTTGAAGAGAAGGCTACACCTCCATTTTATGACTGCCTATGAGTCCATACCACAAGAACCAAAGCACGTTGCTCTCCTGAGTGTGCTACAGAATCACGATGTCGAAAGTGTATTTACATTTCTGACAGTCATGTGAGAGGCTCTACAAAAAATGCATTGAGAAGTTTGAGACTTGTGCTCATGTTTCACATTCTTACTCCATGTTAAATGCTGTTGCTGTTGAGCACTCATGATCTTTTCCTATGATAAAGAACAGAGAATGTGGTACTTTTTAATAATAGATTGCCTCATGTCAAGTGTAAAATTATGGCATCTGTCAGTAAATCAGTTTGGGAATCAAACCTAGCACATTTGCCTTTTGTGGGCAAGTATCTACGGACTGAGCTATCTGAGCAAAACTCATAACTCCCCCTCACAGCTTTACTTCCACCAGTACATCTCTAACCTAGATGGGTCATGCTTGGATAGCTCAGATGGTGAGCACTTGCATGTAAAAGGCAAGGGTCCCAGATTCGAGTCCCAGTCTGGCATATAGTTTTAATCTGCAAGAAGTTTAAAATGAGTGCACACTTCATTGCATAGTGAAAATTCATTCTGGAAACCTCCCCCCAGGCTGTGGCTATGCCATGCCTCCATGGTGTTCTTCCTTCCAGGAGTTTTGTAATGTATGCAGGAGGATTTCTGTGAAGTTTGGAAGATAGACAAGGTACTGGGGGAAGTAAACATGGGTGTGTTGGTCACGAGTCTTGCCTGGGTAGCTTTATCAGTGAGGCCTGCAATAGCCATAGGTCTCAGGTTTGAGTCTCCATCCTAAACACAGTTTAAATCTGCCAGGAACATTCACCAAACCTACTACTTTGTTTGGAGAGGGGCAGGAGTATACCAGGAAGACACAAAGGAGTAGAAATTCTATTCATTTATGAACTTATTTCTCAGACACTTTTTAGCCTGCTTACTCGAAAAACATTAAAATTAAACCAATCTGAAGTGGAAAGAAAGAGTGATTAGGGACCAGTATTAGAATATCATGTGCCAAAAAGACAGATCAATATACAGAATAGAGGACTAGTATAAACCTACCAGCACAAAACAAGAAATACCGCAAAATTCTTTCATGTGTAATCAGCAAGGCCAAAGGCACATGTTACACACAGAAAATTATCGAGTCAAATAATAAAGTAAAAACCATTTGGAACATCATATAAAGGGAGACAAATAGGAACGCAACATCAGAACAAGCAGAGATACCACAGTTCTCTGGTAATGGAACAGACCAAAACAACCAAAATGCTGCAGTTTAGAAGTCAATGTATTTTTTCCCCACCACAGCTGGAAAAAACAAACAAACAAAAGAACAGGAAAACTGTAATGACCAGTCACCCACATAGCCACTGAACAGTTTAATCACATGCAGGCCACACCAAACAAAGCACTTCATTTCAAAAGCACAACTCCTAAATAAATTGTAAAACTTATAAAATTATTTAAATTTCATCAGCCATGTGCACAGACTGGCACATTTAACTGCAGCTGTTGAAGCAACAGCAGTTGCTATGGCCAGCCACTCTTGCCTATGTGGTGTCCAGAGCTACTGGATGTTGCAGACATCCGCTGCAATTGAGACAGGCCTCATTCTGCCTAGCCAGACTTTTAACCATTGCATTACCAAGTGGGGTATTCTGGCTACCCCTGGCTGATTTTTCCATATTATAATTTTATCTGAAGAGTTACATAATTGTAGTTTCATGACTGTCATAAAATGATTTGATTTATATTAATTCCATATATCTGAATCCCATAGAAAGGGGTAGGGGGCCCATGATGTCTAGTTGCATGAGATGGAAGTGTCCTTCAGGTACGTCAAAGTTTCCTAGTGGAATTTGAGTATGGCATGCATCCTTACTCCATTGACATGGTATGCACACTCGTGCCCAAGAGCGGGAGTCATTCTTGATGCTGGGGAGAACAAAATTCTTCGTGATGAGAAATGTTTTAGCCTTAGTGCATGGATCTGTGAGATTGTGGATAGCTGAGAAAACTGTCCACTGTAGAGGAGCTGTAACAAGGGGTGGAGTGTACCAGTCAAGATGTCAGACAATACCGAAGGGGAGGAACTGGGAAGGGGGTGGGACACAAAGGTCAGCGTCGAATTAGACTCCTGTTGCATGTTTTGAATTTCAGGATTGTCTGCTTGCAGGTGAGCTAGTTCATCTAAGTCCAAAATGGAAGTAATGGATGGCCAAATGTCAGTGATATACCAGTTTTATAAGGTCAATGTGTGAGACTCTCCATGGGGGGGAGGTACTGTGCGGAGTTTTGAATAGTGACCATGACAGGCTTATGGTCAGTGAAAATCCTGATGTCACATCCTTAAGTGTCCTTGCAGAAGTATCTCACAGCTTCATAAACTGCAAGAAGTTTGTGGCAGTTCCACCTGCTTTTTGGTTATTCATTGAGTGATGACTGTTGATTGTCCTCATTGTCTTCGTACTGCGTTGCTACACTGGCTGAAAGAAAAATGGGTTGTGGATTTCGACACTTTGCACAACCCCCTGATAATACACAGTAATATGTGTATGGCCAATGCACTATTATTTAACCTTTCCATAAGCCTCATTAATAGTTTGCAGGCAATTCTTGAAGAATAATAAGGTACATATGGAGCAGACACTGTCACTGTTTTTACACATGGCCTAAAAAATAACACTTGTTCCACAGTTAATTTGAAGCACTGTTGTTGTCCTAACCGGCACAGGTTACTTGTCTGAAATTCAGCTGTGGACTGACTATCTCATGACCAAAAATCGGGTCCTTATGTATCATCACAATAATAGGTTCTGAAACTACACATAGTTTAAAGTTAAATTTACAGAAATTACAACTAAAACTCAACTCATTAAATTAACTGAATACATAAAAAATTGGTTCTTTTTAACAGTTTCTTCTACTACAAGCGTTAAGCCGAATTGTTTGTTTAAATCATGAAATTAACAAATATAGTTATGTGAACAATAGTCTTGACAAAACTGTTAATTACTTTGGAAATAATTAAGGGCTGGCTTTGCTAACATGTTTTCAAATAGAGCCAAATAGATACTTTAAGAATACTAGCATTTTGTCTTTAAATGTTTACGATTATTACAGAATTTATATTTGTTTATATATCAACAATAGAATTTACATTAAGAAACAATTGCTCATTTTGCCATATAACAAAATATACTAACTAATAATAGTCAAAATAAATTAGAAAATCAATTACATATATAAAATTAAGAACAAAATTAGATCTGGTGTTATTTACTCTAAAACTGAGGGCCAATCTTTCTCTTTTATGGAAATGCAGATTATATTCATGTACGCTAATGGTAAATAGTTAAAAGTAACAAAACAAATTTAAAGGAGGCATATGGCAAAACAAGAGGGGAATTAAAATTATTCCAGCTTCCTTGGTCACAAGTTTACAGTCGAATTCTGACCATTTGTGTTGAAGAGCAGTGAGTTTTCTCAAGAAGAACTGGAGGGGTCGTGTTGTATCACTGACGTTTTGCTGAAGGACTGTGTGAATTGCTGTATTACTTGCATCAGCTGTGATGGAAATATGTGCATCAAGCAGCAAGTGTATGAGCATGACGGTGTTTGAAAGAGCTGTCTTAACTGTATTAAATACTTGGATCATTTTGTATGGGCACAGTAGCTTATGTGACCCAGAAGTGTTTTCATTGGCCAAAACATCTGTAAGAGGGCCCTGGAAAGAGGCAGCATGTGGCAAATATCTTCAAAAAAAGTTCACTATTCCCAGGAAATGGCACGAACTGCAATAAGTTGTGGGTAATGGGAAAAGTCACAGATGTGTGATCAGATGTTGGATGGATACCCTGGGCAGTGACAATGTGACCAAGGAAGATAACACTCATGAAGCTCGATTGTAATTTATCATGTTCGATTTCCATACTGTTATTGATGAGAGCAGACAGAAACTAAACTAGGTGTTTTTCACGTTACTCAACAGGGGGCATTAGATTAGGAAATCATCAAGGTAGGCATGCCTATAAGGTTAAGTTTAAACAAAACACAGTCAATGAACCTTCGCCAAATTTAGGCCACATTCTTGAGATCATAAGGCATAAAGCAGTACTCAAATATGCTGAACGGCCTAATTATTGCTACTTTAGGGATGCCACCTTTGCACATAGAAATCAGATGGTATGCCTTGTGACAGTTAATAACAATGAACACTCATGCCACATTAAGCGGTTGGGCAAAGTTCTGGGTGCGGGGGATGGGATAATTGTCCATACTGGTATAGGCATTGAATTTCCAATAGTCACCACACAACTAGAACAAACTATCCTTCTTAGGGATGAGGCATATGGAGAAAGATCAGTTCCTGTCCGAAGCCATGTTCAACTAGAGCAGGGAGTGCATCCTAAGGTGGAAGCTCAGAGTCCTCAATACAATTGGTTGGTAGAAATAGGGGCTTGCCATAGAGGATGTTGCCAATGGAAGTGTTCAGGTCATCTCTGTGAGCTGAACAAAGCCAAATAAGACCTATGGCATGATCTCTGATCAGGAATTGCCACAGCACATGGGTGCCTCTTAAGAGTATGGTAATAAATTTTTTGGGTGGCGCAGTTTCTTGGGTGTGAGGCAGCATGCCTTGCAACACAAAGGAGGACCTGTGCTGTCATCATCCTACGGCAGGTACCATTCGTGATGGTGTGTGTTGTCATCATCCTAAGGAAAGTACCATTTGTGATGGTGCCTGGAATATTGCTTGTGCAGGCGAAGCAGACACACTTTCAAGTCATCCCATGTGAAAGTGGCACAATCAGACAATATGCTAGTAAGTGTAATGTCACTGAACTTAGCTTGTGGATGAAGAGATCTTGATGGACTTCCGTGATGTGCGTCAGCTGAAAATTGATGAGGCTGCTGATAGTATGGTGAGCATGTGCTAATTTGTCCAACACTTTGTCGATCAGTTGTTGAAGTTCTGAGTTGTGTGTCCGTAGGGCATAGATCTCGCAGTGCTGGGCAGTAAGCTTGGCTAGGGAATTGGTGAGGTGAGCAGTCAACAAGGAGCACTCAAAGAGAGAGACTAAAGTGCGCGTCGTTTATGACGGCGGCCGAGTTTACGTTCGTTCTGCGCATCTGATGTCACAAAACACAGTCAGCCAATGAACAGAGAACGACGTTGCCAGAGCTCGACTGCAGTACAGAGCACGGACGAGTGTCTGCAGTTTTAGAAACGTTCAGTCATAAATAAAGTAACTGAACGAAAGCAATGTCTTGATAGCCAAATTTTTTTGGAGAAAGTTCGGAATAAGCATTCTTTATACCAATTGCTTCATATTCTATTAATTAATTAAACCAAACAAGCAATAAGCCTCCTAATTCAGGCGATAGCAAGGAAAGGTGTTTGTATCATTCTCACTAACTGCTTTTTCGCAATAAAGAACAGCGGTAATTGTTTATTTCCTACTATACTTCGACGAAACATGAGTAATTCACAGTCATACCAACAGTGTTTGTCGGTATTTTGCATCCTACTTTAAAGTCCTTCAGGAAGTCTATTAAACGACGAGTTGCATTAGTGTAATGGTTGCCGGCACGGTAGCTCAGCGTGTTCGGTCAGAGGGTTAGCAGCCCTCTGTAATAAAAAACTGAGTTAATCGATCAACAACGAACCCAAACGGCTGTCTTACGACGTCCGCCCCGATCAGATGCAACGAACAAAAGCGAACAAAACGAGATTTAAAAAAAAATAAATAAAAATAATGGTTAAAGTACTTGGCTACTAAGCGAAAGGTCTCGAGTTCAATCCTTGTTCGGTGCTTAATGTTTTCTTCATTTAAAAACAATATCGAAGTGTCTTTCTTCATGAATTTTATTCGTTTCAATGTACTTTTTTGAAATTTCTAGTGGCAACTGAAATCAACCATACGGAAAGTATACGCTCTGGACTTTTACTTCTGCAAACTCTTCAAAATTTTGTGCAGTGGTTTACTACATTTAATGCTGCACAATAACTGTGTTGAACATCGAAACAAAATTAAGTCATTTATTGGGGGGGGGGGGGGGGTTGGGGAAGGTCTCAGTCAAGAAGATGTGTAAAAATTAAATTTTTGGGCCAAATAATTTTTGTGAAATCGAATAAGTGAGTCAAAGCAGTCGGAACACCATGTGTCTATGCAGGCGAGCAGTGCAGTGATGACAAAATCGCGCACAGCGCTGAATGCGGGGAGCACGTCTCTGTAGCAGCGAAAGGGTTAATGCGGCCGTGGTGGCTTTACTTCATAAAGTGCGCGCTCCCCCCTAAACGTAAGTTTGCTTGGCATGTGCAACTGGCGACGCTGCAATCTCCCGCGTCTCGGCGGGCATACGCGAACCGCCAAGATAAAAGAATTGAACTATAGTAGTGGATCACTTTTCGGCAAACAAGAGAGAGCCTGCAATACATATACCCAGCATGTGGTGTAACAATGACGCTGATGTAGGACCAGAGAGAGGTCGAAGTTCTTATGAAAGCCAATCCCGAGGATGGGCTGTCCACATTGGCTACATGAAAAGTCCAGGGAAACTGCAAATCTGGTGTAAGTTGGAGCCAAAGTTCAATAGCGCCATGAACTTTGATGTGGGAACTGTTGGTGGCATGAAGGGAAATTTTCACTGGTAGAATACACGTAAGGGTACAAGATGCCGAAGTGACACTGGAATCTATCGAGATGTCTATGAGGAAATAATGGTTGGTAAAACAATCTATGACAAAGCATTCCACTAGGAGAGTCCATCACATTCAATGACTGTTGCACGTAATGCCGCCCTGTAGCATTGTCGGGAGCTGTGGCACCTAGACGAGCCCATGTGCAGAGTTTGGATGCCCCGCCCAAAGGCAGGCCAATAGTTTCTTGCTGTGTCACCAAAAGTTTTATGAAACGAACAGACTGGTTAGACAGGGTGGGAAATAAAGTGTATGTCACTCACAAATGCCATCTGTTGTGCTATGCTGGAGATCTGCCTTGCGATCAACTCAGGGGTCAGCGGCTGGTATTTTGTAGAGGGAGAAACAGGGCAGGTAGTGCTAGAGACCGGCCACCCGGTGCCAGTGAGGTATTTTGCTGCATTGAGTGAGTTCTCATGCAACTTCTGCCAACAGAACACATCAGAGATGAAGGGGGGATGTAAACACTGCTACCAACCTTCTCATCTACTGAAGGGGTTGCAGTTGGAAGTAGCTGATTTACCAAGGATGTATTTCTAATAGGTCCGCTGAGTGTGTAAGTAGCTGAAGCTGTAGATCATGTAGCAGCTTGTTGTTGTTGT
The DNA here is from genome assembly GCF_023898315.1 of Schistocerca nitens. NCBI lineage: Eukaryota > Metazoa > Arthropoda > Insecta > Orthoptera > Acrididae > Schistocerca > Schistocerca nitens. The sequence goes on along the minus strand of NC_064617.1, from coordinate 717,452,852 downwards.
TGTTGTTGTTGTTGTCTTCAGTCCTGAGACTGGTTTGATGCAGCTCTCCATGCTACTCTATCCTGTGCAAGCTTCTTCATCTCCCAGTACCTACTGCAACCTACATCCTTCTGAATCTGCTTAGTGTATTCATCTCTTGGTCTCCCTCTACAATTTTTACCCTCCACACTGCCATCCAATACTAAATTGGTGATCCCTTGATGCCTCAGAACATGTCCTACCAACCGATCCCTTCTTCTAGTCAAGTTGTGCCACAAACTCCAATTCTCCCCAATCCTATTCAATATCTCCTCATTAGTTATGTGATCTACCCATCTAATCTTCAGCATTCTTCTGTATCACCACATTTCGAAAGCTTCTGATCTCCTCTTGTCCAAACTATTTATCGTCCATGTTTCACTTGCATACATGGCTACACTCCATACAAATACTTTCAGAAACGACTTCCTGACACTTAAATCTATACTCGATGTTAACAAATTTCTCTTCTTCAGAAACGCTTTCCTTGCCATTGCCAGTCTACATTTTATATCCTCTCTACTTCGACCATCATCAGTAATTTTGCTCCCCAAATAGCAAAACTCCTTTACTACTTTAAGTGTCTCATTTCCTAATCTAATCCCCTCAGCATCACCCGATTTAATTTGAGTACATTCCATTATCCTCGTTTTGCTTTTGTTGATGTTCATCTTATATCCTCCTTTCAAGACACTGTCCATTCCATTCAACTGCTCTTCCAAGTCCTTTGCTGTCTCTGACAGAATTACAGTGTCATCGGCAAACCTCGAAGTTTTTATTTCTTCTCCATGGATTTTAATACCTACTCCAAATTTTTCTTTTGTTTCCTTTACTGCTTGCTCAATGTACAGATTGAATAACATCGATGAGAGACTACAACCCTGTCTCACTCCCTTCCCAACCACTGCTTCCCTTTCATGTCCCTCGACTCATATAACTGCCATCTGGTTTTTGTACAAATTGTGAATAGCCTTTCGCTCCCTGTATTTTACCCCTGCCACCTTTAGAATTTGAAAGAGAGTATTCCAGTCAACATTGTCAAAAGCTTTCTCTAAGCCTACAAATGCTAGAAATGTAGGTTTGCCTTTGCTTAATCTATTTTCTAAGATAAGTCGTAGTGTCAGTATTGCCTCATGTGTTCCCATTTTTCTTTGGAATTCAAACTGATCTTCCCCAAGGTCGGCGTCGACCAGTTTTTCCATTCGTCTGTAAAGAATTCGCATTAGTATTTTGCAGCCGTGACTTATTAAACTGATAGTTCGGTAATTTTCACATTTGTCAACTCCTGCTTTCTTTGGGATTGGAATTATTATATTTCTCTTGAAGTCTGAAGGTATTTCGCCCTTCTCATACATTTTGCTCACCAGATGGTAGAGTTTTGTCAGGACTGGCTCTCCCAAGGCTGTCAGTAGTTCTAATGGAATGTTGTCTACTCCCGGGGCCTTGTTTCGACTCAGGTCTTTCAGTGCTCAGTCAAACTCTTCACGCAGTATCATATCTCCCATTTCATCTTCAGCTACATCCTCTTCCATTTCTATAATATTGTCCTCAAGTACATCGCCCTTGTATAGTCCCTCTATATACTCCTTCCACCTTTCTGCTTTCCCTTCTTTGCTTAGAACTGGGTTTCCATCTGAGCTTTTGATATTCATACAAGTGGTTCTCTTTTCTCCAAAGGTCTCTTTAATTTTCCTGTAGGCTGTATCCATCTTACCCCTAGTGAGATAAGCCTCTACATCCTTCCATTTGTCCTCTAGCCATCCCTGCTTAGCCATTTTGCACTTCCTGTCGATCTCATTTTTGAGACGTTTGTATTCCTTTTTGCCTGCTTCATTTACTGCATTTTGATATTTTCTCCTTTCATCAATTAAATTCAGTATTTCTGCTGTCACCCAAGGATTTCTACTAGCCCTCGTCTCTTTACCTACTTGATCCTCTGCTGCCTTCACTACTTCATCCCTCAAAGCTACCCATTCTTCTTTCTACTGTATTTCTTTCCCCCAGTCTTATCAATTGTTCCCTTATGCTCTCCCTGAAACTCTGTACAACCTCTGGTTTAGTCAGTTTATCCAGGTCCAAGCTCCTTAAATTCCCACCTTTTTGCAGTTTCTTCAGTTTTAATCTACAGTTCATAACCAATAGGTTGTGATCAGAGTCCACATCTGCCCCTGGAAATGTCTTACAATTTAAAACCTGGTTCCTAAGTCTCTGTCTTAATATAACCCATCTGATACCATCTAGTATCTCCAGGAGTCTTTCATGTATACAACCTTCTTTTATGATTCTTGAACCAAGTGTTAGCTATGATTAAGTTGTGCTTTGTGCAAAATTCTACCAGGTGGCTTCCTCTTTCATTTCTTACCCCCAATTCATATTCACCTTAACAGCTTAACAAGCTGTAATGTAGATAGGGTACTATCTGGCATGACCTCAGGGCTGACCTGTTCCTGGAGGTGATGCCACAGCTGTGGAGGCAGTCTGTCACTGAGTTGCTCATCATGGATGGTATGACATATTGCTTCTGTGGGAGGGGGTAGGGTGGATGAAATAGGTGTTTGGTGATAATTGACTTCACAGTAGCACATTAGGGTTGTGCAGGAGGGCTCCAAATCAGGTTGTTAATGAGGTTGGTATGGTCATGAAGGCGGCTGACCAAGCATGTGCATTGAGTGCCATCATTTAGGATGCCCTGTATGTCAAGAATGTTATCCACGAGGGTGAACGATATCTTTTCCTTTTGGAGCTGTGGTAACTTGAGGAATCTGTCCACTGGGGCATGCTGAATAGAAGTTGGTTGGCTCAGTGTACCATGGAAGAAGGGTGGTAATGTGGCTCATTGTGATGGTATGTCCACAGCAGGGGCATTATATCTTGATTGAGAACACCCTCATGCACGGAAGGAGGTCACTGCAGTGTGTCGTCCAATATTCCCGGGGGTTGGGGGGTGCTAGTGAAGCATTGACCATATGTGCTATATGGTGCGCCAGGCACAGAAGGGAAATCAACCAGTGTGAATGGGATGACTGTGGTTGTCGGAAGGTGAGATGGAAAGTTTGTAATAAACTGATCAGTCAGATAAATGGAACACTGCGGCACTCTGGCATAATGAGTGTCCACTGCCTGTTAGGGGTGCGCAAACCAACCAAGGTGGTGTATGTATGAAAGTGAGAGGTTGCAAGGTGAATTTTTGCTTCAAATGATGTAGACCTTGATCAGAGCTTGGCAGTCAGCATATGCTGCAGTGTACAATGGCACCATTGTATGGTGTTCCTGCCATGGCTGTACAGTCAGGATTAGGTTATGGACATATGGGCCGACACCTAAAGAATGTACACAAGCACATGAAACTGGTACTTGCACTACTGATTGTGTCTGTGTTTCACAAATGACTTCTGATGCTTAGGCAGGGAGTGTGCAGTCTGATGTGTTCCATGATAAGCAGTCCATTGTGTACATAGGCTGACACTGAATGCCTGTAGCACACAAAAATAATTAGTCATGAACGAAAGATAATCCTGTGTTGTCAATGTGGGTATTTATTCCTATGCTCATCAGAGATAAGATAAGAAACCCAACTACAGAAAACAATATGTACTTCATTGTCTGAATAAACTGTATACACAAGAGCATAAGTTTACATCACAATAACACAATACAGGCTGAAGCCCAAAGATGTTGGGATTCATCATTGTAGAGGCTTCGTGGACAATCGATAGTTGCCACAAACTAGTGCAGGCCCATTCAGAAAAAGATCTACACAAGAAAACACCACTCCATCAATATATAGTACACATCATAACAGAGTTCAAAGATAAAATTACACTATTGAAAGAAGTAGACATTATATATTCGTCATAGGTTATGTGATGCTTTTATTTAGGTCATGAAGATAAAAGAGTCTACTTTTATGTATTCTCTTTTTTAAGCATTCACGTAAATGCATGCTAGTAAATTGCAGATTGTAGTATGTAATATTATACACAGTCAAGTGCTCCTATGATAGCTAACCTAGTGGGTACCCCTGTAAAATATGAAGCAGATAACACACACACACACACACACACACACACACACACACACACACACACACATACATATACACACACACACACTCACTCACTCTCATACAAATGACAACTCACACATCCATGACCACTGTCTCTCGCTGCCGAAGCCAGACTGTGAGCAGCTGCGCTTGATGGGACAAGCAATTTCCATGGTGGGGGTAAGAGGCGGCTGGGGCAGAGAGGGGGGAAGAATAGCAGAGTAGGGGTGGGGGGTGGTTAATTGCTGCTTGTGGGAGCATATAGGGATGAGGTGGACAGAGGGTAGGGGAGCTAGGTACAGTTGAGAGGTTAGACGGATGTCATAGGGGAGGGTGTGGGCAGAAAATGAGAGAAGTAAATAGATGGTGTGTGGCATTGGTGGAACAGAGGACTGTGTAGCGCTGGAGTTGGAACTGGGAAGGGGATAGGTGGGTGAAGGACAATGACTAACAAAGTTCGAGTCCAGGAGGTTTATACAACATAGGATATTTGCAGGGAGAGTTCCTACTTGCACAGTCCAGAAAAGCTGGTGTTGGTAGGAAGGATCCAAATATTACAGGCTCTGAAGTAGCCATTAAAATGAAGAACATTGTGTTGGGCAGCATGCTCAGCAACTGGGAGGTCCAGCTGTTTCTTGGCCACTGTTTGTCGGTGGTCATTCATGTGGATAGACAGCTTGATGGTTGTCATGCCTACATGGGTAGCAGCATAGTAGGTGCAGCTTAGCTTGTAGATCACATGACTGGTCTCACAGGTTAACTCTGCCTTTGATGGAATATATGATGCTTGTGACCAGATTTGAGTAGGTGGTGGTGGTGGTGGTGGTGGGACAATGTATGGGACAGGTCTTGCACCTAGGTCTGTTACAGGGATATGAACCATGAGGCAAGGGGTTGGGAGCAGGGTTGCTTAGGAATGGATGAGGATATTGTGTAGGTTTGATGGGTGGCAGAATACCACTGTCGGAAGGATAGTGGGTAGGATATTCTTCATTTCAGGGCACAAGAGGTATTTGAAACCCTGGTGGAGAATGTGATTCAGTTGCTCCAGTCCCAGGTGGTACTGAGTCACAAGGGGACTGTTCCTCTGTGGCCAGATGGTGCGGCTTTGAGAGTTAGGGGGTGACAGAGATAAGGCAGAGGATATCTGTTTCTGTACAAGGTTGGAAGGGTAATTACAGTCTCTGAAGGCCTCAGTAAAACCCTTGGTATATTTTGAGAGGGACTGCTTATCAACACAGATGCAACAGATATGGGTGGCTAGGCTGTATGGAAGTGACTTCTTGGTGTGGAATGTGTGGCTGCTGTCACAGTGGGTATTGCTGCTGGTTGGGAGGTTTGATATGGAGGTGCTGATGTACCAATCTTTGAGGTGGAGGGAAGATGGCTTGTTTGGTTTAGTAGGACCAGTTGAAGCAAATGGGGGAGAAGGTGTTGAGATTGTGGATACGATGTCTTCACCTTCACCAAGACGTCATCAGCGAATCTGAACCAGGTGAGGGGTTTTGGATTCGGGGTGGTTGGAAAGGACTCTTCGAGATGGCTCATGAATAGGTTAGCATAGGATGGTGCCATGGAGGTGCCCATTGCCAGCAATGGACAAACTGTGGCCAACAAACAGCTAGAACCTCCCAGTTGCTGAGCACACTTTCCAATACAATATTCTTAATTTTAAAGACTGCTTCAGAGCCTGAGCCATCTGGATCCTCCTACCACCACCAGATTTTTTGAACTGCACTGGTGGGAACTCTCCCTGTAACTTTTTTCTATGTTCTCACAACCCTCCTGGCCTCATCCTTTATTAGTCACTGTCCTTCACCCACCTATCCCCTTCCCTCTTCCTACCCCAGCACTACAGAGCCATCTATTCCACTGTCATCACCCATGGTCTTTTTACTTCCCTCTTCCTCTGCTCTCCCCTCCCCCTCCCCCTCATCCTCTGCCCATCGTGTAACCACCTGACTGTACCTAGCTGCCCTACTCTCTCTCTCTCTCTCTCTCTCTCTCTCTCTCTCTCTCTCTCTCTCTCTCTCTCTCCACCTCATGCCTGTATGCTCCTGCATGGTCAATCAATGGTATCTTAATGTGTGAACACATTTTTAAATGCAAAATGTATTTTTGTTTTACACATGCAGTCTCCATTTTTAATACTGACCCATCCATGACAGATTTAATGAAAGATTTGAATTCATTTATTGATTTCACCCTCTATCAGAATTTCAGTGTTTCTTTTTGATAGATATTTTGCCACGATCTGCCTGTTGAACTTATTGTAGGCTCCAATCATACCCATTCTTACACATTCACAGATTGCCATCATGTGCTTTCTATCAACTGCCCTGCATTCTCTGTTGTAATGGACTGTCGTAGTCATTTGAGAACACTTTCATGTGTTACCATTAAACCAGTGTGTCACAGCAATTCTGTATGTTTCCATTAACACATTGGCTGACATGAGGCCAGCAGTGGCCACAGCATAACCTGACTCACACCTGATGTCATGTTCTGCCCACCAACTTGGTGATGAAACATGCATCAGTAAGCTTGCAGCAGTCCATGTGTTACACCAACATGGATCATATCCAAGTCCAGTGACAGTAAAAACATTCAATTTCCAGCCTCAGTCCACCTATCCTAGTTACCCTTGTCCATATTAATTCACAGTCAGATTTGTTTTGGACTCAATACTGCCTTTTCCTGGGGAGTATCTTTCCAATATTCATTCCATGTGCTGTGGCGAAGTTCCCTACTTTATGCCTTGGGTTTCAACAAAATCTCAGTTCCTTTCGTTTAAAAATGAGAATTCAGGGACTTTTGTGTTGCAGATGTTCCAGTATGTTAACAACAAGGCTCCCCAATTTGCTACATTAACTGCTCCACCTGATATTGCTTTTCCAACTGAAGGTATCAGTGTTACTTTTAATCTAAAGAAGGTGTATTTCTCATGTACTCTGCCACCTTTGTGGCTGTTTCTGGTGTATAGTGCACATTTGACCTAGCCATAGTTTCCATTCACAACTCATTACAGAACCGATAAACTATAAAATTGTAGTGATCGTGTTTAGTCTTATTCCACATACAGATGAGATGATAAGCTTCAGAAGGCTATAATAATTTATTTTTCTAATCACAATTACAAGATAAAGGTAAAATGTCAAACTCAAAGAATAATGGAACTGTCACTTCAGAGGTTCAAAAGCAATAAACTGCGGACATGCACTATTTGCACTTCACTAACATGATGGCGACTCTCACACAGCTGCCTGCCCCCTCCTTTCAGCAAAACGGAGTTCTGGGGATGTATGGGAATTTGTAGGTTATTTGTCAGCCCACTCTGGAATATCTCACTGGAATCAGTGCCTTCTCCCTCTGGCATGCCTCACGTGCAAGAGATGGTGGACTGTCATCTTGTGTCATCACCTCTTCTTTTCCTTGGGACTATATGGGTGCCATCTCTTTTTGTTTTTCCTTGCTCTGTTTGCGATCTGGCAACAGCATGTGTGCTGGTTTCACTCTGTATAGTGGGACAGTTTTCTATTGCTTTCTATTTGTATTGTATGTTTGCCTCTTCTTAATTATTTACTTACATTAGGATACAGTGGTTGCAATGGTAGTCATACAGAATCTTTCATATGTGATAGCAAGAACCTAGTTCTTTGTGTATGAATGGCTTGCCTATGCCATGCCAAGAACCCTGTGTCAGGAGGAGCTACGCCACAAGTTCGCGCACCTGCTGCAGGATGTATGGCATGTTGCCCATTATTACTTCCAGTGGTGCAGCAAAAAAAACTCTGCCGGCAATTGTAGTGCTTCCACATAAATTAACTATGCTGTCGAAGCTTCTTTGTTTTACTCACAGTCCCAAGGCTCAAAAACACCAATGGCAATGCCAAAGTCCAGTTCTCCTTGTGGCACACCAAAGCAGCCTTTAAAGTCCTACACCACTGCTTGACAATGCCATTACTTGCTGGATCATAGGGCAGTCTTGCAGTGATGTCTGAATCTGCACGGTTTGTTTAGTTCCAAAAATAATGTCAGTTCAAACTGGTGGCCTTTGCCTGTGGCCACACAAAAAGGACATCTGAACCATGTGATCAATGGAGTAAGAATGCTAGTGCCACTGTTTCTGCCAATATATCTGCAAGTATAGGCACTTCTGCTCTTTACGAATAACTGTCAATGGCTGTCAATAAATAATTGTACCCCTCTGAAGGAGTCAGTGGTCTATGATGTACAAGTGGATGCACACATTCATTCCATAGTCTGCAAGAACTCTCCTACTGGTTTGTGAATGTGTGGACCTATCTTACATCTTCCATGTTAAGCGTACCTTTGTGCACATGCAGCAATACCTCTTAACATTTAGCCCCACACAGCAGTCTGTTATACGATAAGGCTGGCTTTTGCACTTGGGAGGGCTAGTCTTCAGTAATTCCTCAAGAACAAAAGGTCTAGTTCTACCTTGTCATACATTGAAACAAATGCTGACCTTTGCCCCTGCCACCTGTACTTGCCAAAGCTGCAGTACATTAGTGTCATCCAGCCACAACTGTCATTGCTGTTGGTCTGTGGCCTATGCTGGTGCCAATTCTTCATAATCAGTGATCTGAGTACTCACTTCTACTCTGGGCCAAAACCAAGCAACAACATTTTTAGTTCCTTTTATATGACGCAAATCTGATGTGAATTGGCTAATAAATTCATGGGGAACAGTTGTCCTTCAATTTATTGAACGCAAATGCTATCAGTTCGTGGACAGGATAAACTGTGAAAGCCCTGGCAAAATATTTTGCGCTTCAGAAGTTGCCATGAACTCCCTCCCAAATGTGCTTCACTTCATCTGCAGTGCCCCGAGTTTGCATTGGGGGGAGGGGGGGGGGAGCCCAATGTTGCCAACACTTTTTATGTATTGATTGAGCACTGCCCCTACTGCTTGCTGGATAGTGCTGACCACTATAGACAATGGTGCATGTGGTACTGTGTGTGCCAACAGAACTGCCTTTTGTAAATCTATCTTCACCTGGTCAAACACTTTCGGAATTTCTGTAGTCAATAATTAGTTGGTCACAGTATTTCTTCAATTAAAGATATCTTTCTCTAAATGGGGCATATTCTGTATGCCGACACTGTATACCCTAGAAATGTCACTTTCTGTTATCAGAACATGCATTTTATTTCATTAATCACTATGTCAGATTTGTTAACACACTCAAAAATGGCCCTTAAACGCTCTTCAGACAACTCCTTCAACTCTAAGAACACCAAGATGTCATCCAGGTCAGAAAAACAACACTGCAACTCTCTTAGTGCCTCATCTATAAACTGCTGCCATGTCTGCATCACATTGGTGAGGCCAAGTGGCATCCGAATGTACTCAGATAACCTGAATGTTGCTATAATATCTGTCTTTGGCAAGTCTTCGTCTGCTACTGGTATCTAGTGGGATGGCTTTTTGCGCCTGATGACACTAAATACTGTTGCTCCTGCCACCTCATTGTTGAAATACAAGATGTTGAAATACAAGATGTTGAAATACAAGATGTTGAAATACAAGATGTTGAAATACAAGATGTTGAAATACAAGATGTTGAAATACAAGATGTTGAAATACAAGATGTTGAAATACAAGATGTTGAAATACAAGATGTTGAAATACAAGATGTTGAAATACAAGATGTTGAAATACAAGATGTTGAACACTTGGTAATGATCTGAGATGTATGGGCATTTAGTGTCTGGAAATCACCACAGGGCCTTCACATACCATCTTTTCACCAAAGGCAACAGCGATGCTCAATGGCTATCAGATCGATGTAGCACACCTGCTTTAAGCAAACCCTCAAATTCAGTGTTGGTTGCGAGGTACAAATGTGGTGCACGATGCTGTGCATTCAACACTGTGCTGTCTTTCTTGCCCTATGTGACCCAACTGTCCATGCAGCCAATGGTGAGGTGTGTGCCATCCAAGCATAGCCACGACTACTTTTCTTTTTTCTTAACTTATGTCTTGCTAATATTTACTTCAGACTTCATGTGACAAGAAATCTGCACCTAATATGGCATCCAATAGGTCTGCCAGCATCGTATTCCACCTGCATCGATGTCAAAACCCCAAATTTACCTCTAAATTAAAAACTCCTTAAAATTTTATTGGTTATTTATTTACTGCTGATAGATGCATTCACTAAGATGCAGTACCAGTAGCAGTATGTCCCTGAATGACAGCGCATAAACATCTGATCCTGAATCAATTAAGTAATAGTAAACCTGATCTCATCTCCTTAACATACAATCTCTGTGATGGAGTAGGTAAGCTGATCAAATTACTCAACATGCTTTGTCTCTTGGTGTACTCACCTCCTCCCTAAAGGCACTTGTGTCATACAGTGCAGCCTGCTGCACCTACTGCCAGCTACTACTGCCATTTGGGTATGCACATTTTTCTGTGCATTTTGTCACTATCACCAAACTGTTGGTGACACCAAAACATCCGCTCTTGTGGCTAACTTCGGTAATTTTGTTGTTTGTTGCCTTTTGCCCAGATGAATTCCTCTTACTCTCTAGTAACTGCAACATTTGCCTTTGCAATGTAGTAAATTGCACTGTTAGCTCTTGCAGTTATTTTGTCAGACCTTTCTGAACTGATGCTATCTTGTTGCACACGACTAGCTACATATGTTGCTCATGTATTGTCTAGCATTGTGTAAACTTTGTTGGCTCTGTTGGTAATGCTTGGATATCTTGTTATTGCAATTTGCAACTGCTACCTTGAGCATCTACACCAACCACATGTGCCTAGTGCCATATCTAGTAGATCTGTTTCACCAACGATACCCTGCAGATGTTGCCAATATTCAGAAAGCATCCTGTCTCCAATTTGTTCACTTTTCAGGAACTGTTGCATATGTTGATTTACTGGTTTACACATTCTGCTGATTAATACATTTTTGAATACATATTTTACCAATCTGTTCGGGGACCCAAGTACACTGCTGGCCACCGTAAATGCAACACCCTGAAGGAAGCATCCGAATCAAGTGAAATCTACACCATGGGTTTACAGCGATGAGATATGTAACTGATTAGAATTTCAGCGCAGACGCACATCACGCGCGCCTGTGGCGCCACCTCATAGCGTCATTTAAGGCTTGGCGATTTCGACGAGTGTACGTTCGGCACGTGTGTTTACCTTGTGGTTGTTTCACAAGACGATCAGTTATGCCTCGTAGACAACAGCGAACATCTTTTGATCAAGTATCCGAGTTCGACAGAGGAAGGATAGTGACTTACCGAGATTGTGGATTATCATACAGAGAAATCGCTAGTCGTGTTGGATGAAACCAAACAACTGTAATGCGGATATGTGACCGTTGGATGCAGGAGGGTACGACGGACCGACGTGGTCGATCGCATTCACCTCGGTGCACCACTGCACGTGCTGATAGGCAAATTGTGCGCATGGCAGTGACGGATCGCTCAGTGACATCCCGAACCATAGCACAGCACATTGCGTCTGTAACACATCATCCAGTGTCTGCGCGTACCATTCGACGCCGTTTACAGCAGAGTGGTCTGTCCACAAGACGTCCATTGCTTCGTCTACCATTGATGCAGAACCACAGACGTCTCCGTCGCCAATGGTGTGATGACAGACTGATGTGGACGGCAGAATGGAATGACGTTGTCTTTACTGACGAGGCACGCTTCTGTCTGCAGCACCACGATGGTCGGATTCGAGTGTGGAGACACCGTGGAGAGAGGATGCTGGACAGCTGCATTATGCACCGCCACACTGGTCTTGCACCGGGTATTATGGTATGGGGTGGTATTGGATATTACTCTCGCACGCCTCTAGTACGCATTGCCGGTACTTTAAATAGCCGGCGCTACATATCCGAGGTGCTGGAGCCAGTTGTCCTTCCTTACCTTCAGGGCTCGGCCACAGCCATATTTCAACAGGATAATGCACGACCACACTTGGCACGCATTGTCCAAAGGTTCTTCGTCAATAACCAGATTGAATTGCTTCCCTGGCCGGCTCGCTCTCCGGATCTTTCGCCGATAGAAAACATGTGGTCCATGGTTGCTCAACGAGTGACCCAGATTACATCCCCAGCTGCCACACCAGTTGATCTTTGGCAACGTGTGGAAGCTGCTTGGGCTGCTGTACCCCAGTAACACATCCAACGTCTCTTTGACTCAATGCCGAGACGTGTGGCAGCGGTGATCTCCAACAATGGCGGCTACTCTGGCTACTGATTCTGGCAGGAACCACATCTCACAGACGTCTGTAAACGTAATCATTTGATACTTGGTCAACATGTTATCTACAAAATAAATCTTGTTGTGCTACCTCTTGTCTTTCTTGGTGTTGCATTTACGGTGGCCAGCAGTGTATGATATCCATGCCAATTGCAGCTGCTCTGCCACCTAACATGTTCACTGCCACGGAAAACTTTGTATGTTCATCCACTACCTCAGTTTGCTTGAGCACTAACTTAAGCATCACATACCATAGCTCTGGTTTGTCTGGCAGGAACTGTGGTATGCACACTTTAATTTGTGGCTTTTCTGTTGTTCCACGTATGCCACCAGCTGTGATATGTGGGCCCATCGCTAAAAGTATTTTTATTCTCCATTGTCCTTTATTTGTCTCTGGATGTTATCATGAAGGTCTGTTAACTGTTTTTTCCATGCACTTCCATATGGTCTCTTGCCCTGATGATATTGTTTGACTCTGCATATCTGTTTATATGTTCCCATCTGTTTGTGGGGTCACCAATTTACAGCAATCCTGCTTCATCTTAATGCACATACAGATGAAATAATAAGCTTCAGGAGGCTATAATTATTTACTTTTCTAATCACAATTACAAGATTCAAGGTAAAATGTCAAACATAATAAACAAAAGAATAATTCAACTCTCAAAGAATAATGGACTGTTACTTCAGGAATAAATTCCCAATGTGCAACACATGCACTCTACTCACAAGATGGTCATCCCACAGTACCAATCCTCCATTCAGCTCCAGGCAAAGACTCTTAGTCCTTCCTCAGAATGATGCTGCAAATTGTAAACATCTACATCTACAGGGCTATTACAAATCATTGAAGCGATTTCATAAATTCACTGTAGCTCCATTCATTGACATATGGTCACGACACACTACAGATACGTAGAAAAACTCATAGTTTTGTTCGGCTGAAGCCGCACTTCAGGTTTCTGCCGCCAGAGCGCTCGAGAGCGCAGTGAGACAAAATGGCGACAGGAACCGAGAAAGCATATGTCGTGCTTGAAATGCAGTCACATCAGTGAGTCATAACAGTGCAATGACACTTCAGGACGAAGTTAAACCAAGATCCACCAACTGCTAACTCCATTCGGCGAAGGTATGGGCAGTTTAAAGCTTCTGGATGCCTCTGTAAGGGGAAATCAACGGGTCGGCCTGCAGTGAGCGAAGAAACGGTTGAACGCGTGCAGGCAAGTTTCACGAGTAGCCCGCGGAAGTCGACGAATAAAGCAAGCAGGGAGCTAAACATACCACAGCTGACGGTTTGGAAAATCTTATGGAAAAGGCTAAAGCAGAAGCCTTACCGTTTACAATTGCTACAAGCCCTGACACCCGATGACAAAGTCAAACGCTTTGAATTTTCGGCGCGGTTGCAACAGCTCATGGAAGAGGATGCGTTCAGTGCGAAACTTGTTTTCGGTGATGAAGCAACATTTTTTTCTTAATGGTGAAGTGAACAGACACAATGTGCGAATGTGGGCGGTAGAGAATCCTCACGCATTCGTGCAGCAAATTCGCAATTCACCAAAAGTTAACGTGTTTTGTGCAATCTCACGGTTTAAAGTTTACGGCCCCTTTTTCTTCTGCGAAAAAAACGTTACAGGACACGTGTATCTGGACGTGCTGGAAAATTGGCTCATGCCACAACTGGAGACCGACAGCGCCGACTTCATCTTTCAACAGGATGGTGCTCCACCGCACTTCCATCATGATGTTCGGCATTTCTTAAACAGGAGATTGGAAAACAGATGGATCGGTCGTGGTGGAGATCATGATCAGCAATTCATGTCATGGCCTCCACGCTCTCCCGACTTAACCCCATGCAATTTCTTTCTGTGGGGTTATGTGAAAGATTCAGTGTTTAAATCTCCTCTACCAAGAAACATGCCAGAACTGCGAGCTCGCATCAACGATGCTTTCGAACTCATTGATGGGGACATGATGCGCCGAGTGTGGGAGGAACTTGATTATCGGCTTGATGTCTGCCGAATCACTAAAGGGGCACATATCGAACATTTGTGAATGCCTAAAAAAACTTTTTGAGTTTTTGTAGAGCTGTGAAATCGCTTCAATCATTTGTAATAACCCTGTATATTATTACTCTGCAATTAAGTGCCTCCCACAGGGTTCATTGTACCTCCTTTAAGCTACATCTCTACAGTTCCACTCTCAAAGAACACACAGGGGATTTAAATCTTTTCGTGTGAGCTCTGATTTCTTTTATTTTATTATTACGATCATTCCTCCCTATGTGGCTGGTTGCCAACAAAATATTTTCCCACTTTGAGGAGAAAGTTGGTGACTGAAATTTCATGAGAAGACCCTGCTGCAGGGAAAAATCCATAGTCCTCTGTTTTCTGCAGAACATTATCTATGTGATCATTCCAATTTAAGTTATTCATAACTGTAATTGCTAAGCATTTAGTTGAGTTTAAAACCTTGAGATTTGTGTGTGATTTATCATGTAACTGAAACAAAAATATCACATGAGCAAAGATTCCAAATTAAAAAGAATGAAGGAAGTAAATGACAACAAAAAATTTAATACAATGATCAAAATGTGCCAAATGATTAGAAATAAAAAATAAATACATTTAAACCAATTAACTGAATAAAAAAATGAGCAAAGTATTTTGAATAATGCGTAACAATAAAAGTTTCAAAATACATTATGCAACTCAAACCCATAATGTTCAGCATATCAGGGACAAAACTTAACTGCTTTGTTACACAGCTGCTCCAAATAACAATTTTAAAACTGTAGAGATGCACTCAAAATTCTTTTTCCATCGACTACTTGCAAACAAGTGCCCACTTGGTGGCTGCAGGGTGTGATACCTGGCACCTTAATCTCCACCATCATATAGATATTTCAACAAGTCAGTCTCGCCCCTGGGGACCACCTCTTGTAAGATAGCTCTGAATCTGCTCACAACCCAACACCATCATTACGTAACTGCTTGGTGCAAAGTCAGGGTTCTCTGTGGCCCACATTAGCAAGACAATTAATTGGCAAGCTCTGTGGTACATTTCCATTGGGAAACCACACTGTCAGTTCACTTTCAGCAGCTGTAAGAAATATGTTAACAGCTCCCACCCAGCTTTCAGCTGTGGTATGCAGACAATGCCTCCTCTATCACCATGTCACAAATGACACTCTTTAGCCATACCTACTAGTGAATTTAGACAAAAAGTAGTACAGGGATTAAGTAAAAACTATGATCAAACAAGCACATATGCCCAAAGTTCAGTTTTCAAATTGTTGTTCCTGCAAGTGTTTCTGCTGGTAACTGCTGAGCTGCCTCAGTGTATACAGCAACATTGAGCTTTGGCCAGTTTAGAGTTTGCTGGATTTGAATTAAATTTCCTCAGTATATCTATTAAATATTATGTTAGTGACTGGCTGTTCAACCTAACACAAAAACAGTTTTTTTAATGACTGATCTGGGAAACCATTCTCTCTATAATAGCATTGGTAACCCTGTCCACTTCACTTCAGGGCCCTCAAAAGATTTGGTGGCAAGGCAGTCAAATCTTCTCTGTATATTCTTACGGCTGCTGCCACCAGTTATCAAGTCGTACATAGAATAGACAGAGCACTACGTTGCTTAATGCAAATTCATTTGTATAACAACACAATTCAGGAGGGCAGTCATCACCATCTTGGACAGTTTCCAGCCTCTGGCTGGGTATGTATGGAACATAGACCTCTCCATTGTCTTCTGTCTTGCCACCATCTCTCAGTCTTCATCTTGGTCCAGTCTTCTCCTTTCTTCTGGATGCATTCCTCTACTCCTTTCACCCATCTGTCTCTTGGTATTCCTTTTGGTCTCTTTCCTTCCAGTTTCATCTTCTGTATCCTCCTGTGTATCATCATCTCCTCCAGTATCTTAACATGTCCATACTATCTCAGCCTTGATTTCTCTATCTCCTCCTGTAATGGTTCCACCTTCATTAACTCTCTGATACTATCATTTCTTAACCTGTCCATCTTTGTCACTCCAATACTGTTTCAAGAATTTCATCTCACTAGCTTGTAGTTTGCTTTTCTCTCTTCCTTTCATAACCCAGGTTTCTGATGCATATGTCAGGATCGGGACATAGTATGACCAGTATATAACCTTTTTACTGATTTGGGTTACATCCTTGCTCCATATCAGGCTTCTGACACTCTTGTAAAATGCTGCTGCTTTTTTTTTTGCCCCATCTTCCTCTATCAGGCTTCCTAGATACTTGAAACACGCCACTCTCCTCAATCGTTCCCCAGTAATTGTTATTCCAGTTGTTCCTCTCTCCTTCTTTCTTGTTGTGATAATCATCTCACTCTTACTTGCACTAAATTTCATCCCATATTCTTGTACTGTTCATTCCCATACGTCCAACTGCTCTTGTACTTCCTCCTCCTTATTCCCCCCAAATCATCAGATCATCTGCAAACAACATAGCTTTCATCTTCTTTTCACCAATTACTTGTGCTACTGTACTCATTATATCACCCATAACTACAATGAAGAGTAGTGGTGAAAGTGCACTTCCCTGCCTCAAGCCATTCTTCTGTTCAATCCAAGTTGATCTCTCTCCTCCCACTTTCACACAGCTAACACTTCCATGGCACATTTCCCTTATCCTCCAAATAATCTGTTTTGCTACTCCTCTGTTCTCCGGGGCTTTCCACACTTTGCTTCTACATATACTTTTTCAATGTCCAGGAAGGTCATTAGTAGATCTATTCAATATTCATAGTGCTGTTCCTGCAGTTGTCTTGCAGCAAAAATTAGATCCACTGTGGACCTTCTTGTTCTAAAGCCATGTTGCTCTTTTCTCATTTTTTCCCTCTAATTTTGTCCGGATTCGTGTTCCAAAATTTTCTCAAAAATCTTTGCACAATGACTCATCAATGTTATCCCCCCAATAGTTCTTGCACTCTTTTCTATTTCCCTTCTTAAGAATTGGAATAATTATTCCCTTCTTCCAGTCTTCTGGGATCACCTTGTCGCCACACAATTTTCATTCCTCGATATAACCATTGTATCCCCAACTCTCCTGCTGCTCTCACTATCTCTACACTTAGCTCATCCAGATCCAGTGACTTCCCTCCCTTCATCTTGCCCAATGCCTCTTCCAATTCTCCCCATGTAAGGTCTTTTTCTATTTGCTGTTCCTCCTCAGCATTCCTCATCATCCAGGTCTCCGTTCAGGTTCAGGAGTACTTCAAAATTCTCCTTCCACATATTCTTGAGTTCCTCCTCATTCTCTAAATCTTGTCCACTTTTGTTCGCCATTTGAGCACAATCTGTTGTACCGTTCTTCCTCTTTCTTTTAGTCATCCCATATAACACGTTTTTTGAACTTTCACTAATCTCCTCAATCATTCTGGTCCACTGTTCCATCTACTTTCTTCTTTCCTCAGACACCACTCTTTTTGCTTATTTCTTTATTTCCTGATACTCTTCTCTTATCTCTACTGTTCTCTTCTGAACAGGCAGTAAAAAAAAAAAAAAAAAAAAAAAAAAAAAAAAAATCTCCGCCCTGTGTCTGGTTTCTGAGAATGCGTTATTACAGATATGTTTGGGATAAAAATACTACTAGAACTTGTTAATTGGTAGAAGGGATTTGCCTTGAGAATAGCTTGATAGTCTGGATTTAAAGCAATTGTGGTACTGACAGGGGTAAGTGTACTTTCTGAAAACGATAATTAAAGTGCACAAATATATAGCTGAAGTAGATAAAAATGTTGTGGGCAAGGAATGTAAGTGGCGGCGCGTTTCTTTCTGTCCCTTTACGACAGACCTGCACCTACCTGTGAACATTGTCTCAGCAGATCATCAGTAGGAAAGCCAAGTGAAACCTACTGTACTTCGACGTGAACCATGCTGCAATTAAAGTCACTAATCTACATTTCAGGAGACACACGAAATGAAAGGTTGGAAATTTTGTCCTCAATTAATATATTCTGAAACTTAGGTGAACAAGTATCACTGCCAAGCCCGTGCTAGTCTTAACACAGTCACTCATAATCCCTTTCACTCACGTTAGCAAGTTTATGGTGTTGCATTTCCCGAAAACGTAATAGCTACAAAAATACTGATTGTTTTTGATTGAGAATGCTCACCAAATATTAAGTCTGTCGGTACCAAATGCAGTCACAGTTTTTAGCCACCGACCTGCTCATTACGCCACGCGGAGTTTATGTCTTTTCTCGTCACAAAATTCACTTAAAAATTCCGAAATTTCTACACACACACACACACACACCGGAATAATTATGCCGTTACTTTCCAACACTTTTAATATACGAAACACTGCTAGATCCGGCAACTTATCATTTCCATCAGAACTACTACTGCCCACGTCCTATGTCTTTCATGGCTAGGCTTCAACTCTTCTAGAATACTCTAAGCCTTCTTTTCCAGCAGAGAAAGGCGCGCTAAGAATATTGCTTTACCATTGGTCAGTTTACTCAACAGTCAATAGCAAAACAACACTTTCCCGCGTCAGTCAGCGCTTTTCATCAATAACCAATCGCGAAACAGTAAACCTCACGACTGCACTTTTTACCGACGTAATTATCTAATATGCTGAAGTTTTGTTTATGCAAAAAGTTATTTACTATTGTTATTTATACCTGACTTAACTTTCCTTTACCATAAACTTACTTTACACATCTATTCTACAGAAATCCCCTTTGTTCATATCCATACTTCGAAATGTTCCCACACCAAATCCCACTACATAACTCGTTAAACAATTATCTTCATATTAAAATTGATCCACTCACGCATCACTCATACTGCTAAAACACATTTATAACATTTTACATACACAAAAAGACATAACACTTTACGAAAATACTAGAACAGTTTATTAAAAACATTCTGTTACTTTAGTGCACTCTACTGGGCACAATCGAAACTAAATCAGTGCCCTATCCAATACTGTCCTATCGGCTGATAGATAAACTAAGTGCGCATCCAGTCTCGCGTCACCATCTGTCACTATCCAGCTCTGAGACATCTCCCACTTAACCGTCTCCAAGGCAGGATCGTTATACTGCGCTACGCCTCAGTGCTGATATCTCGTAGGGAAAAACTTATGACGACGGTGTCCTTGGAAGCCAACAGGTGTAAAGCTTCATTTGCAATAATTTTCTAAGAAGTGTATGAATTAAACTGGCCAAAATTTCGTTTTGCACATCATGGGATGTCCATTTGTAAGTTTCGCGCTGTAGCCATATTAAAAGTAGCTGGTTATCCTCACATCAAAGGTGTAATAAATTGTCGAAGTTACTTGTTTCATCAGTATGCCCCCGTATTGCAAGCCCCTGCACTGCTAAATAACGGAGGGAAGATATGATTTTTAGTAAACAAGCTCTGTTTTCTTTCATTTGTGTCAGTTTTCCTTTGGAAATCTTGCTAAATACATTGACATTTGATTTTTAGGATTTGAATTTCAGTACAGCTTCTCTGTGGCAGCCCGATGCTTCATGTGCTTTCAACTTTTCTACGCCAAATCCAGTTAGAAAAACCAGTTTCCATGAAAGTTTTTTCCATTTTGTGAGATAACTGAAAACGATTCTCTTCAAACATTTGTCTGCGAAAAAAAAAAAAAAAAAAAAAAAAAAAACGTCTTTTACCTTATTGTAATCGATCCATGCAAATTGCTGTTTCCAAGAGGGCTGATAACAGTGTTGTTTTTTTCCGGGAACAGTGTTTTTTGTCACCGCCAGAGTTCCGTCACTGTGTCTTTGTTGTCACACACAGCACCACTAACACTGGGTCTAGCTTCACCATCGCTAACAGTTGCCACATTTCTTCCTAATTATAAACTTGTCCATTTTAAAGTGGACAGTAAGGGACGAAAGATTAACAACTGAACCGAGTCACAGTGAGACTGACCACTGGCGATGCCCAGCTCCGGAATATTTACGTTCGCTGCCAACATTAGCTGCGGCCTGCGTAACAATACTGTGCGCCTAACAAGAAGTAGCCATGTAACAATAGTTTATTGTCAGGGCCGGCTCTAGGGAGGGGCGAACCGTGCCATCGCCCAGGGCGGCAAATCCATCTTGCGTAAATGAAGGAATGTGAGAATAAATTGGAAATATAAATTATTCATAAAATCAAGGGTCTTACTGAAACTTATCTATGGTAAAGAAACAGTGTGCTCCGATTTACGAAAGAAACATTTCCTCCAACAACGATGGCTTAAAATGTATTGCACTGTAAACGTATCACTGACTGCTGCTTTGATCTTAAAGACGTATTCACAACAAAGAGACGAGTGAGTGTGATACGTGAAAATAGGCGTCATGTATGAAATACATTGAGGGAAAAGTTGACTATGTCGAAAAAGGAGTGGGGGTGGGGGCGCTTGACATGTTCGCGCGGGGCGGCAAAATCCCTGGAGCCGTTGCCGATTTGTGTGGTGTTGTACCTAGTGATTGTCAATAGAATTTACAAAAATGAATGAAGAGTCTTTAACGTTACCTAGTCCTTCTAGCGATCGCCATCAAATTCGGCATACTATTGCTCATTAGTTTCTTTAACAAGCTGCCAGCAGGATGCTGTGGGAGTAAGTGGAGCTCGTCCTAGCAGCCAAAGCGCTGCGAGCTCATGGTGAGCTTCCGTTCCCCGCATACCTCCGTACAGTAAAAGTGTGCGAATAGTACAGATGCAGGGGACAAACCCTGTCAAGACAGTTCGTCGTATGCAGAGGTTGGAGGAGTAGCAGAAAGTAATACGCCATAGCTCGTAAAATCGGTATTTTTTTCCTACATATTACGCAAAAATGTATGTGCAAGTAGATTATCGTTGAATATTGGGGAGGCCCTTACTTTTAACTATTGGGCGGACACAAAGTACCTCCCCCCCCCCCCCCTCTTAAGACAGCGCCACTGCATCAGAGGCTGAGCCACCTGTAAAAGACACGTTATATTCCAGCTCTGGTGCAGTCATTGTAGTTTCTTATATTGGTATGGCCACCAACCAGCTGTCCACCAAGATGAATGGCCACTACCAAGAGCAAAGTGGAACATACTGCGGCAATTTCTGGAGGCGCCAAATTCATATTTTTGAAGGAAAAAAACCACGTAGCATCCAGCGCACGTTGGTCTGTCGATTATTCATACGATTTTGAACATTTAACACATTCTAAGTCGATTCTGAACGGATCATAAGATGATTTTCGTATGTGTGCATGCGTACATGATGTCTTTGCTAAGGGAATCCCCGTTGCATCTAGCAGTAAAAAGCTTTCCTGTACACAAAAGGGCGTGGAGCTATTAAGAGCTGAGCCGAATAAACCCAATCTGGTGAATGCCAATCGCTGTGCTGGGTGTGCGAATGATAAGCGTCACTATAATTATCAATGAAATCCATAGTTTCAGACTACCAAAGTGGAAATAAGAGACTAACAAGAATAACAGGTAAGGAAGATTACATATTATCGTTTCGGCATATCCAAGAAAATGAAATTGACATAATTTTTGCCAGATCGCTACACTACTGAGTTGCAGTTGCACAGTCCCCAGTTAGCAGCCACAAACTTCTATTGTGAGAAAGCGTTTTGCAAACACGTAATGACGCATAACTGAAGAATAAACGCGGGGGTTAGTGAAGTTGATAGAAGAATAAGTTTTGACAATGGCAGGAACCGTTACAGAATTAATGATGACAAGATTGATTGATAGAACGAAGAAGGAGAAGAAACGGGGACATCAGACAAATTATATGGAAGAATATGACGATTCCAATTTTTTTTAAAAGTTTCTTACTACTACTATTACTTTTTGATGTCATGCGTGAGAAACTGAAGCTTATCAATGAAAGTGCAACTATTTCCTAACATAGAACTTTTTACTCGTAGTACGCCTAATAGGCATATTGGCACTTCGTGAATTATATTCAAAGTAGTTTTTGGTAACTGTTTTGCAGTAAAGGGTAAAAAAAGTGTATTAATAAATAAGACACCTATTTTAAGTGAAATGATATTTATTGGTTTAGGTAGTAAACTATTTGCCGCTCTAATTTTTTTGTTAAAATGTGTTTGGAATTCTTTGCAAACTATATTGCTACATAATTATATAAAAAAGATTGAATCTGTTGGAGTAATATATTCGCTGATTTCTGAAGCCATTATATCCAGCCTAACGTGATACTCAAATTGGGGGGGGGGGGGCTATAGCGCCCCCCCCCCTTGCCACCACCCCTGATTGTCAAACTGGCCGGCTGGGTGCAGGACAGGCACCACAGGACATTTTCATTTCCACAGTCCTGAATAAAGGTTTGATGGATTCTGTTACTAAATATACAGGTCTGAAATCCAGAGCGAAATACAGGGGTATGCAGTAGAAGAATGCTGTGTGAAGAGGCATGGCCTGCACTTGCCCATACTTAAGGCCAAACAAAATGGGTTACTTTTCCTCCGACATATGTTTTTTATGTCAAGCTATATGAAGGATTTTGGGAAGCAAAATAACTGACGATGGTCGAAGTAAAGAGGATATGAAATGTAGACTGGCAATGGCAGGAAAGTGTTTCTGAAGAAGAGAAACTTGTTAACATCGAATATAGATTTAAGTGTCAGGAAGTCGTTTCTGAAAGTATTTGTATGGAGTGTAGCCATGTATGCAAGTGAAACATGGACGATAAATAGTTTGGACAAGAGGAGATTAGAAGCTTTCGAAATGTGGTGTTACAGAAGAATGCTGAAGATTAGATGGGTAGATCACATAACTAATGAGGAGATATTGAATAGGATTGGGGAGAATTGGAGTTTGTGGCACAACTTGACTAGAAGAAGGGATCGGTTGGTAGGAAATGTTCTGAGGCATCAAGGGATCACCAATTTAGTATTGGAGGGCAGCGTGGAGGGTAAAACTCAGAGGGAGACCAAGAGATGAATACACTAAACAGATTCAGAAGGATGTAGGTTGCAGTAGGCACTGGGAGATGAAGAAGCTTGCACAGGATAGAGTAGCATGGAGAGCTGCATCAAACCAGTCTCTGGACTGAAGACCACAACAACAACAATATATAAGCTCTTCAGAAAAATGCGATAAAAACAAACATTGAAAAACAGATTTTTTTTAGATTTTTGACATCCTGTCTCAAACACTTGAGTGGGTAGGCGAGTGGAGGGGGGCGCTACTGTGATGTTTTTGCCCCACTTCAGAAACAACATAGATCTGGGGCTAGCTTGATATCAACAGCTGCTCCACAACCCAGATCATCTGGACCCCTCCCCCTCTGCTTCAAGTCCAGCGTCTCTAAACTGCACAAATGTGAGTTACCCTTACAAAACGTTCTTTGCTCCCAAATCATCACAGACTCAACCTACTGTCCCCAAACTCTCCAGCCAACAGTCTAAGAGATGGCACTGAGCACTATGGGACTTAACATCTGAGATCATCAGTCCCCTGGAACTTAGAACTACTTAAACCTAACTAACGTAAGGACATCACACACATCCATGCCCGATGCAGGACTCGAACCTGCGACCATAGCAGTTGCGTGGTTCCGGACTGAAGCACCTAGAACCGCTTGGCCACTGCTGCCGGCAGTTTCTCTCTCCTATGTTCTATTTCGTCCTCCCCATTCTTGGCCCCTTGCCCTCTTAGTGTGCTGCCCTCTGCCAGTGTACCCACCTGTCTTTTCCCCTTTCCTGCTCCTCTCCTCTCCTTTTCCACTCCCCCACCCATGCTGTGTCTCGTGGCAGTCTTGTCATGCAGCCTCCTATTCCATCATTCCGCTGGAAAACATTCCTCTCTACCCGCACCTATATGCCACTATCCCACCCCCGTTCCCTCTATATTGCTGGTTGTATCCTACGCAAGTTTCATTCCGGTCCATGTTGCTGGAGATGGCAGCCATGTGCATGTGGGCTGCGCTTGCTTGTACGAGTGAATGTATGGATATATGTATGTACGTTTCATTTTCTGAAAGGTAAATGTGTAATTGGCTTTTTGTTGCGCCTGTCTGCAACTCAACCTCCTATCTTCATGGTGAGCAGAAATTTTTTCCTTATATTGTTGATATTCCAACCAGAGTTTCCATTGTTTAATATTAATAGAGTTATTTAAATGGGCATTACGTAGTTCGAAATGGAAGCCATGAATGATTCCATCTGATGAACTGATCATCTTTAAGTGGACATGCAAATTTAACTTTTTTAATAAATACAGTAATATGCAATCTAACCTAAAATTGTCAATTTCCAGACAGTGACAATGATAAAATACACATACCTGGTGATAAGATAGTTAACAAACCAAGAAGTACACGAAGACTGTTGGCTTTTAGCTTGGCTTCCCCAGTTTTTGATGACAGTAAGAACTAGGCGTCTTAAGTATCAAATTACTTAGGACATAACACAATAATGACAATGTAAGGAGAGTACCTGTTTTGTTTTATTACAGAGTCTTTGACAACTGACAATGAATAGATCAATGAGACTGCATCACATGACATATTCTTCCAAATCAAAAATTGATCACTGTTCCATGACAAGAGAGATTAGGGAAAGTTCAAAAGAACACCTGAGGAAGCACACAAAAACACGTGTAATAGAAATAATATGAAAGAGTATACCGACAGGAAAGTTTCAAGCAGGTAATACAATGAAGAATTACCCCCGTGAACGTAGATTTAAGAGCACCATGAAAGAACATCAAATGAAGTTGCAAGAGATTTTTGACGATTACTGGAAATTGGGCAATCATTATTTACTAACTTTTTGTATATTCTTCAGTCACATTAACAGACTCAAAGAGTATTAAAAACAATACCAAGGTAAAAGAAAATTGCAGTAAGTTGACAGAAGTCACTGGATTACTCCTCATATCGTGTTGAACCTCCTTTTGCGCAACAACTTGACATGCAATGGACTCCACAATTCAGAGGAAGTCCCCTGCAGAAATATTGAGCCATGCTATCTCTACAGCCATCCATAATTGCAGAAGTGTTGCCAGTGCAGGAATTTTGTGCATGAACTAATATCTCCATTTGATGGCATTCATGTCATGTGATCAGAGTTGTCTCATCTGGTCAAATTGTCCAGAATGTTCTTCACATCAATCGTGACCCAGTTACATGACTCACTCTCATGGGAACATGAATGTCTGCAAATGGTTTCCAAGTAGACAACATCAGCATTTCTAGTCAATTAACAGTTTCGTTGGCCCAGAGAACTGAGCCCATTCCATGAAAACACAGCCCACAGCACTGAAGAAATCACCACCCAGATCCTTGTTGACAACTTGGGTCCACAGCTTGGTGGGGTCTGCACCACACCACCATCTACTCTAGTACATGGTTTCCCAGTCATCTGGGATCCAACTGATATGGTCACGAGTCCAGGAGAGGTGGGTGGCAAAGGCACTCCCATTAGTTGTCTGCTGCCATAGACCATTAATGCCAAAGTTCACCACACTGTCCTAACAAATACATTCGTTGTATGTCTCACATTGATTTCTGTGGTTATTTCATGCAGTGTTGTTGGCCTTTTAGCACTGATACCTCTAAGCAAATGCCACATTTCTTGGTTGTTAAGTGGAGGCCATTGGTCAGTGTGTTGTTGCCATGATGAAAGGTAATGCCTGAAATTTGGTATTCTGGAAACTCTTGATGCTGTGGCTCTCAGAATATTGAATTCTGTGATTATTTCTGAAATGAAATGACTATTCCTCTAGCTACAACCACCATTCTGAGTTTAAAGTCCTATGAGCACATGTAAACCTTTTCAATTGAATCATCTGAGTACAGATGACAGCTCCACCAGTGCACTGACCTTTTATACCTTATGTATGCAATACTACCATCACACTGTATGTGCACATCACTATCTCATGCCTTGCCACATCAGTGGCAAGTGCAGAGTACAACCTATGTGACAAAAAGAGATTACAAAGAATTTTTTCACTTAACATTTGATGAGTCTTACAATAAGATCAACAATGCATCGGAAAAAGGGAAATATTAATACTGGTGTTTCACCTAAGGGTTGGAGGGAATAAAGATTCAAGTAACAAACTACCACAGAAAAGAATCAATTTAGTAAAATAACAGTTTTGTTAATTACAAAGTCGCTGTACCAGGGTAAGGCATCCAACCATAAAATATCTTTCTTCAAATCTAAATATTACGAAACTCATTGATGTGTAAAAAGAACTTGGTACAACTACCAATGCTGAATCCGTAAAAGATTCCTTTTATATATGAAAACCTCTCGCTGAAAATTGTCCAACTGGACAACCTGATAAAGCATGGCAATGTAATATTAACATTGTTGAAGTTCATAAGGATGTTCAACTGAGGAAAGGAGCAGCTACACATGATTTTCACACCCATAATTTCAAAACTTCTACAGTCATCATGTTCATGTGGCACTAAGGTCGAGCTGGTTGAGGTTGCCATAAAATCTGTTTACTAAAATATGCTGAAAACCTGCTAGCTATTGTCAAATGCGATTTCATATTTAGCAAGACAAAATAAGGGTGCTGTAATCATTAGGTTTTGGTTTTATGTTGTAACCAGTACCCTATTCGAGTGGGTTGATCATTTCTTTGTACCAGGACATTCATTTATGGAGTTTGACAATGATTTTGTTGTTATTGCAAGAGGAAAGAAAACATGTCAAAGGTTTTTGTCCCAGAACACTGGCAAAAAGAGTTGTAGCAAAGATGAGCCTGATTGCTTGTGTGTTGTGGAACACATTTTTAACGTGCCATCATCACGTTATTCCTATTTACACCCTAGATCAGTGACTGATACATATACACTGGTCATCTCCACTCTCCACTGACCTCATGTACAGACTGCATGATGCACCGGCTGTGGTAGCTCAAGCTCAGTATTTGAGTGATGGATCTCTGCCTGCACTCCACCTTTGCTGTGCTCTGCGTTTCGTTTCTGCTGTGCGTAGAGAATTTTCAGTGCCATACCCTACATTTGACGAAGTTTAAATCCATTGTCCCTTATGATCTCATGCAGCTGGATTTCGATTTACTCCTTGTAGACATGGTCCTAATAGTGGGGCGTGTTTTGCGAAAGTTGTGTCTTTTAGTATTTCATTTTGTGGTGGGTTTCACGACAATGTTGCCGATTTTGTGGTCTGCTGGAGGTTGGTGTGCCATTTATGTTCCATGCACTGTTCTCCAATTGTGTGAATTGCTTGTCCAACATATGCTTTCCCACACTCACATAGTTTGTAACACTTCAGATCACTAAACCCACAGATCATCTCTAATTGTCCCTGAAAGTATTTGGTCTTTGCTAGTAGGCAGTATACACATCAGATATTCTGTCTTACAATCCTACTGATTTTTCCAGTTATGTTGCCCACATATGGAATGAAGGCTCTTTTTTGCTTAGTCTTCATTAGGTGTTGGCTGTGATATGCTTGAAGGTATGTCAAATTTGGCGGTCGTTTTAGCAGTTTTGTGGAACATGTCCCTGAGGTAGTACAGTTCAAGTTTAGGCTTGCTTTGTTGTTGATCACACGAGCTCTGTAGACCAGTGTGTTTAGCACTCTTTCCCCTGGTGACAGGTGATGACAGCTGGCAGTGTGAAGGTAGTGGTACTGGTATACATGGATTTCCTTTTGATAGATACTGTGTCACAGTGTTCCACAAGATTCCTCTGTACCTGAACATCGAAGAATAGCAGCTCACCATTTTGTTCCTCCTCCATGATAAAATTAATTTAGTTATGGATAAAGTTCATGTGTTGCAAGAAAACTTTATCATCTTTCCTGTAAGGCCAATGTTCACAATAATGTCCGTCAAGTTGAAAATATGTGGACGTGAGCACAAACTGGAAAGTTTGGTGAACAAGAGCACAAATTTCTTTTCAATGTGTTCGGCACAATTCCGTAAGTGGAACCCTGATGAATAATTACAATGCTGAAACTGAACATGAGAGATCTGAGCACACCAATCCCTGTTCCTGTAGACATTACACAAACTGAGCCGAGTTCTTGATGTGGTGCTCACATTTACCAACCAATGGACTCTAAAGCAATGTCGAGTCTTTCGCCAAGATGGTACACTAGTGCTTCTATTGTACAAATTATTGGTTGCAGTGGTGTACCCTCTGTTTGCCTTTGGAAGCCTGCAGAGCCTATGTCGTGCAGCAGCACAAGGCCATAGTTTTTTCACTGTCTCTTCTGTAGGAGTACTTAAGAGAATTTCAATCATCTTGCTCTGCATTTTATTTGTTGGATCTGTAATATCTCTTCATATTCGATGAATTATTCAGATACAATTCTACCCTTGAATGACGTTTACTAATTTTCTATCTTCATACTCGCAGAATCCATGCGAAAAGTAGTTCATACAATAGCTATGCCATGAGCGCATAAGTATTCTTTGTAGTACTCTCTCTGGTGGTTGTTAGAAAAAAAAAAGAGAGGGAGCTTCCGAGATTGTCTTCGTGCCGATTAGCCTGAACTTGGTTTGAAGAACTGTAATCTGATTATTGAGATTTATGACAGAAGATAACTGATACGAAATTGTACGATTAAAAAGTGAAATATATATATATATATATGGCTCCTTCATGAAAAGGGTCTGTATCTGACATTTGAGAATTAATGATATTCATCGATATATTGCATAGTTGTTAATCAGAAGGGAACTTCCGAAAGACTGGATACGAACCTGCATTTAATAATCCAAGAGCTCCATTACTTCTTCGGAAGGTTAAACTTCATCAAAGCCAAATATCCGCTTGATCTGAGGTTTCCCGACTGATTATACAACGCTCCCAAAATTACGAGGCATTTTATTTGTACAGATTAGCGGACTGCCGCAAAGCACGAGCCTGCAGAGAAGAAGAATCATCGCCTGATTTCATTTTAACAAGTAAAATTTCAGAATCATTTTGAGTGACTGAGCTATGACTGTGTTTCCTATCATGAATGATTGATTGCTCGAACGAATTGAGAGCTACATAATTACGTAGATAGGAGGAAAAATTACAATGGCGACCGTGACAGGACTCTCTTGGATTGTTATATAATATATGTATTGTTTGTTTCATGAAAACCAACGAGAATGAGAAGTAATGAAGCTGAAGTGAGATACGGTGCCCATAGTAAAAGATTGCCGATACCAAGAAACGATTTCAACTATTGGACAACACCGAGACTACAGAAAAAGGCCAGAGAAATCTAATTTTTTTATCCTGTAGTTAAAATAGTTTGAAATCAATTTAGAAAGAACTTTTTTCCAGATAGTAGTTAAGATTGTAGAACTGTATATTGTGTGATTTTCGTATCTGGACATTGAACTTTATACCATCTGTGAAGTAATTTGAAAGTAAAGTGTGTCTACGACAATAAATTTGAAACTGTATTTTGTGATAACCTGATATTGATAGTTATTTATTGTTATTGACTAGAGCGGCATTTAAAATGTCATTGAATCAGCAACGAGACGTGCAACAGCCTTCAGCTGTTTGCGCAGAAGCAGAGGCCACGGATAGCAATTCTGAGACTGTTGTGGCTAGCGGTAGCAATATAAATAATCCCGCTGGTTCAGAAAACATTCATACAACAGCTGATCAGACTGTTGTTGACACGTTAGTTGTTATTATGCAACAGTTGTCTCTATTAGCCGAAGGCCAAGCGGAGGTAAAACGAGACTTATCCGTTATACAAAATGAACTTCAAAATCAATTAGCCGAAAATCAAACAGAATTACAAAATCAGTTACGAGCAACCTTTACCGAATTAGATCAGAGATTAATTACCCAGACACAGGAAATAAAAGAACAGGCAGAAAGGACCGAACAGAATCTTATTGCTCAGATTGAGCAGGTCCGCCAACAGTGCCAAGAAAACAATAGTAAATTAAAAGCGGAACTAACCGAATATGTATCCGTCAAAATTGACCCGATACAAAAACAAGTAGAACTGTTTCCTCAAGTAATACAAGCTCAAGAGGACATACAGTGTTCCGTAGCTATGATACCAGAAATTATAGAATCCCAAGATAATGTAAAGAAGCAATTTGACGAAGTGAAGGAAAAACAGGAGACAGTGGAACATAGAATGAATGTACTTGCGGGAAAGTTTTCAGAAATGACATTACAGCGGCAAAATTTTCCTTCGGAAACCATAGAAGAAACTGTGAAAGTAGCTTTACAGTCAATTTCAGAGAGTTCGGAGGAGAATTTTTTCAACAAAGGGTTAAAGAAAGTTCGAGAACAACTTGGCGAAGAATTCTCGCGTTGGAAAGAAAATATCGAAAGATCACTAAATCTCTCGCAGGAGGTTTTAGAAACAGCGAGAAGTAGGAAACAGAAGTCTCAATCTGCGCGTGACATTCCGTCCACGTCAAGATCCGATGTAAACAGAACTGGAACGTCACAAGATAGATTCGATATAACGGATAGCCACAGGGAAACGTACGAACAGGATGATTTTTGGAATCGTAGTAGCGTTGAGGAGAAGATGATTAAACAGAGACAATTTCAAATCTTTAACCCTGACAAAAAGAATGTTCATTCTGTAGTCTTTATTCGAAGTTTCAGAGGTCTATTTCCACGATCTTGGACAGAATGGCAAAAGATTAGTTTTGTATCTGGATATATACAAGGAACAGGAGCATTGTGGGCATCCGAACAAACATCATCTTGTAAATGTTACAAAGAATTTGAGCAGGCTTTTCTAGCAAAATATTGGTCTGCTGGAGTACAAGAAAGACTTAGGCAGGAAGTATTATATCCTGAGCCTTTCTCATTTTCTAGAGGATCTCTAAAGAGATATTTTGAGAAATACATCAATAAATCTTTGTATTGGGATGTACCGATTCCTTTGTCGGATATACTTAGAATTCTCAAGTCCAGACTACCCACCAGTATAAGGAATCAGCTGCTATATATAAATGATAAGGATATAGACTCATTTATGACTACGCTTGATCATATTGATATAATTGTGGAGGACAATAAAAGGGCAAGAGAAATGTCATATCAAAGAAGTGTAATAGAAGCGAATCCGAGCTGCAACTCGAATGGGAATGGCAGTAATGGTAGTGGTAACAATAATCATAACCAACTACACTCTCCGAGGAGACTTAGAAATGGACAAAATGCAAACAATAATTATTACCATAATGGAGACTTTGGTAATGGTGCAGCGAGGGGCTATTTTAGGAACAATAGGAATTTTAATCGATATAATCCAATGTATGACAACACAAGACAGTTCTACCAACACCAGCAGAACAACAACAATAATTACACAAATCAAGTAAGACAATATAGACCGAATTCACCACAACAACCGATAATCACTGAAGTAGCTGAAGAGACAAATACCAATCGGACCAACAGTCAGTCAAACTAAACGTGACCGCATCGTGCCCCGGAGGAGCGGTCAGGGGATCTGTTAGGGGCGAAACAGTAAAATTACAATTGTTAAGACATAATGATGGTGAGCTATTGACGGAAGAGTTAACAAAGGATTTAATAACGTGTCATAATGACAGATCGAGTGTTCCGGTATCGGAAGTATTTGTTGAAATAGAGGAAGTTCCAACGAATGTGATATTGGACACCGCCGCTTATGCCAATGTCATCTCAGGCGCTCTTTTTCGGAGAATTAATAGGAAGAAGAAGGTACCAATTTTGCCAGTACAGAACTGCAAAATCATCGGAGCTGTTGGAGCACGCTCTCCCAATGTCAAAATACAAACACAATTAGAGATGAAAATGGGAAATGTAGCAATAAAATGCACGTTCCTTGTAGTGGAGAAGTTATTAGTGGACTGTATTCTTGGTTTTGGGAGTATGCAGGAGTGCGATTGTCAGATTGATTTTTTGGAAGGAATAGTTAAATTTAGATTAAATGGAGAAGAGATAGCACTGGATTTAAATAGAAAGGAAACGGTGCATGAGAAATATTGTCGCGGTGCCATAATTCAATTAATTGACACTACAAACGGTCGTTGGAAGGAGCTTTCAAAGGATTTGATATAACAGGAGGACTTTAACCAAACAACAATGATAAA
The DNA here is from genome assembly GCF_023898315.1 of Schistocerca nitens. NCBI lineage: Eukaryota > Metazoa > Arthropoda > Insecta > Orthoptera > Acrididae > Schistocerca > Schistocerca nitens. The sequence continues at coordinate 717,420,486 of NC_064617.1, read as the reverse complement.
AGCTAGTGAATCAAATCAGCTTACCGGAGAACAAAGGCAGCAGCTTCATTATTTGTTAGAGGCATATGAAGAGATTTTTGATGAGAAACCAGGAATTATTAGAGGGTATATTTGTCACCTACAAGTGAAGCCACATCAGACTTACTGTTACACGCACTATCCGATCCCCTGGCGTTTAAAAACAATCCGTTCAAAGGGAGATAAATAGAATGTTAGAATGGAACTTGATTGAGCCATCAACTAGTCCATATTGTTCTCCGCTCTTAGTCGTTCCAAAACCTGGAGGCAACGTAAGATTAGTTCTGGATGCGAGAGAGATTAATAAAATAATATGGAGAAAAGGTTTTATTGAGGCGACACATCCATTCCTCGAAACTGATGAAGAACATAAAGAAATGGAATCTTATTTATACCGGACCATATGTTATTGTAAATATACCAAATCCGGGATCATACTTGTTGGCATATCCCGAATCGAAAAGAATAAAGGGATTATTCCCGCATAATGATATTAAGAAATTTTTTGAAGGATCGTAGATCTGTGATACCAAATATGGAGTAGAATTTAGAGTGGAATTTGACTATGAGTCGAATGTGTGTATAAATATCAAGAAGTTTATGTTGTCTAGAGGTTAAGAGACAGTGAGATTACCCCTGTGGTAGGTTAAGAGACAGTGAGATTACTCCTGTGATAGGTTAAGAGACAGTGAGATTACTCCTGTGATAGGTAAAGAGACAGTGAGATTACACCTGTGATAGGTTAAGAGACAGTGAGATTACTCCTGTGATAGGTAAAGAGACAGTGAGATTACACCTGTGATAGTTTAGCACAAAAATTTTTAGATAGGTAGAAGAATTTGTTAATTACTACTGTTTCTAATTGTGGACTATGAGCAGAAGCCACAGTGATATACAATGAAAGTGCATCTACATTTCTTCAAGACACGGCACTTATGTGAGAATTGCGTGTGAAACTTGAACAGTGTGTGTGGGATATGTAGGTAAATACGCTGTGAGTATGATGTGCGCTGTTCGCGCAAGAAAACAAATGAACTGTGAAATGAAGCAACAGTCGATAATGTCAATGTTGCAAACAATTGAAGAAACACTCTGGTTGCGCGAGAGAAAATTATTATAATTTTTAGATTTTTTATTATGCCTTCTCAACCAGGAGAATTAATTTAAGAATTTTAATTAACTTTTTAAGAATAGCAGTTTGTGTGTTTCATCTTATGGACGTAATTGTTGAAATATATTTCCATAAATGTTCATGAGAGGATGAAGAAGATTCTACGAGTGAATGATTTGATAAATGAACATACGTCATCATTAATGATATTTATTTGCAAGTGGCTCTATAAATCAATTAATTATAAGAATAATGAGAATTTTTCAAATTATTCCTTTTGTGGAGTCAGTGTCGTATGCCTATGTTTAAAATTTTTCATCAGGTGTAAACTTAAATTTTATTCATAATTTCGTAATTGAAAGCAAACCTCGGACAGATTCAATGCTCTACTTCCACCTGCACTGTAACAAAACGAAGATAAGATTAAAATTTTTTTTGAGAGGAATACATTCGATATGAGCTACAACAAAATTTAATTGCCCACAGTCTATTTGGCAATGTTTTGGACAATCAGCAGTTGTAATGCAAAACAACTTTGGTATTGAGGACTACAAAAAAAAATCATGATTGTCAGAACTGATGGATATTCCAGTCTAGTACAGATGGAAGAATATAAGAATCCACTCCGATTTTGAGTTCAACGATGAAATAGGGACTTCGTTGCCTTAATCCACTCTCTTCCAGGGATTTATTCAGTCAGACCCTTTTCTTATTCCATTTTAAACCTGTTTCATGTTCACGTCCCTGACCATCTGTTCCGGAGATCATCTTCCTGTTTCTACGGCACGTTACCAGCTTCTATCCTGTACCATAAGCCATCGCCTGTCCTTCGTGCCGCGTCCACCAAACGCTGTACGTCGCCTACCCGGTGTCCGTACCCAGTGTTCCTGTTCCATCGATTTCACAACGAGATCGCCGGCTACATCGTCGAAAGAAGAATTTTGAAAATATTTTTTTTGAGCAATATTGTAAAATTTTTTTCTGGCTATGAGGCACTTTTCCTGCGATCTAATCTATAGATCTTCTATATATTTCAAAATTACTGGATTTAGGCTTTCCTATCTTCTTTAATACCTGAGCTGGGGTCTATTCTTCCGGGTTTTCCAGGGTTTCCCTGTGAAGGCCAGTTCCCAAATGGGTAGACCTTTTCCGTAATTACACCAATCTACATCTTCCCTGGTTATGTACTCGGGATGCGGGTATACCCCGGTACATGTAAAAGCTACAGCTTAGGTATTCTCGTAACTTATTGTCTTAACATGTTACCCATACTCTCTATAGCAAAATTCTACTAATTCAAAATATTCCTCTTTTGAATAAACAACCCAACAAATTTTTTTTCTGTTAGCTCGCAAAGTGTATTATCATTAACTTTGCTCGCTGCGAGGGGCAATTGTAATATCTCTTCATATTCGATGAATTATTCAGATACAATTCTACCCTTGAATGACGTTTACTAATTTTCTATCTTCATACTCGCAGAATCCATGCGAAAAGTAGTTCATACAATAGCTATGCCATGAGCGCATAAGTATTCTTTGTAGTACTCTCTCTGGTGGTTGTTAGAAAAAAAAAAGAGAGGGAGCTTCCGAGATTGTCTTCGTGCCGATTAGCCTGAACTTGGTTTGAAGAACTGTAATCTGATTATTGAGATTTATGACAGAAGATAACTGATACGAAATTGTACGATTAAAAAGTGAAATATATATATATATATATATATATATATATATATATATATATATATATATATATGGCTCCTTCATGAAAAGGGTCTGTATCTGACATTTGAGAATTAATGATATTCATCGATATATTGCGTAGTTGTTAATCAGAAGGGAACTTCCGAAAGACTGGATACGAACCTGCATTTAATAATCCAAGAGCTCCATTACTTCTTCGGAAGGTTAAACTTCATCAAAGCCAAATATCCGCTTGATCTGAGGTTTCCCGACTGATTATACAACGCTCCCAAAATTACGAGGCATTTTATTTGTACAGATTAGCGGACTGCCGCAAAGCACGAGCCTGCAGAGAAGAAGAATCATCGCCTGATTTCATTTTAAGGGGATACGGAATCGGATTTTGGGTTAAAAAATCGAATTTTTTTTTATTGGCGTATTATATTCTGCCATGTTTCCTCTTTAAAATGACGTATCATACATAGCTCTACTACAATTATAACTATTTTATTTTTATATATTTGTGAGATCGGGTATTGCGCTTTAGTTATACACGTCTCTCGTGGCTGACCATGAACTTTTTGGCAGTACCTTTAAAGTGACATGAATTCAAATATCCCGGTTTCCAGCGACTATTTATACACTAGTTGCCCGAAAATGTTTCTCTCTGGTTTCCTCAAGTTACTCTTTGACTTTGTGGCGGGACTGTTTTGTAAACAGTGTGATATAAGAAAGTAGTTGTTGTTGAGTTATTTCGTATTTAGTGCTTCATTTTTCGCAGTGAAAATGCCTAGAGCTAAAGCAAAAGTATTTATTTAAAAAGCGTGTGAACTGGCAAAAGAAAAGAAATAATGATTCATTAGCAAAGCAAAGCAGTTCATCATCATCACTGTTGGAAAATGTGAATCCACTTATTACTGATTTGCCGAACGAACTTACACCAAATGAAAACAGTGCTTCTCATAAAAAACTAAGAGATTTGGAAGAGAAATATAATTTACTTGATAGAGGGAATGAAGTTTTTGAACTCATTGATACGAATATATTGTGTGAAGCTCTTGAAAACAGCTTGTGCTGCAAAAAATGTCATGGAAACGTTTCTCTGAAAGTAGAATCCCATGTTGGCCTGGCTGCCCAGTTTAATTTAATATGCAGTGTTTGTAAATACAGCTGTAAGTTTCCAAGTTCGGTTTCAGTAACTGTAAATAATGGATACAAGAAAACTGAACTTTATAGTGTAAATATTAGGTTAGTTTATGGATTGCGAGCAATTGGTAAGGGCAAAGCAGCTGGTGATATGCTATGTGGTGTTCTAAATCTTCCAAGTGCACCTTCAAAGTTTGAAGCTTACAATTATGTACTAGGATCTGCAGTTGAAGATGTAGCACAGAAGTCAATGCAGGTTGCTGTGGAAGAAGCAGTGGAAGAAAATGACGGCAGTCGTGACCTCACAGTGGCGTTTGATGGCACGTGGCAGAAAAGGGGCCACACCTCCAACAATGGTGTTGTAACAGCAACTAGTGTTGATACTGGCAAGGTTATTGATGTTGCAATAATGTCTAAATACTGTAGGTGCACAGGCAGGCTGAAAAATGAACACAGTGATGACTGTATTGGTAATTATTATGGTAGTAGTGGTGGCATGGAGGTTGCTGGGGTGAAGAAAATTTTTCATCGCTCTTCACAGTGGTATAATGTTCGCTATGTCAAATATCTGGGAGATGGTGACTCTAAAGCATTCAAAGAAGTTTTGGAAAGCAAACCATATGGGAACAGTGTAAATATAAGCAAACTTGAATGTATAGGACATGTGCAGAAGAGAATGGGTGCCAGGCTGAGAAGGTTAAAATCAGTTATGAAAGGGAAAAAACTAGATGATGGGAAAACCTTGGATGGCAGAGGAAGATTAACTGATTCCATAATAGACCACATTCAGAACTGCTATGGCCTTGCAATCAGGCAAAATACAGGCAATCTTGAAGAAATGAGGAGAGCTATATGGGCTTTATATTTCCACACCGCATCCACGGATGAGCATCCACAACATGGTTTGTGCCCCAAAGGTGAAAACAGCTGGTGTAAATACAATAGGGGACTAACAACAGGAGAGAAATACATTCACCACCACAGTCTACCATCAGCCATCATGGCAGAAATAAAGCCCATTTTCAGAGATCTGGCTGACAGAAGTCTTCTGATGAAATGTCTTCACGGAAAAACGCAGAACCCCAACGAGTGCTTGAATAGTGTGATATGGCATCGTCTCCCAAAAACAGTGTTTGTCGGAATTAATACACTACATTTTGGTGTGTATGATGCTGTGGCAACCTTCAATCTTGGAAATATAACTAAATGCCAGGTCCTTCAAAAGTTGGGTATGTGTGTTGGTTCCCGTACGGTACGTGCTATGTTCTTTTTAGATCAGCACAGACTAAGGCATGCTGATAATATAATCAAGACATTAGTGAAAAAAGCAAGACAGGTGCAGAGGGGTGCCAAAAGAAGACTTGAAGATGATTATGAAGACTGTGAAGGGGGTATTAGCTACGGATCAGGAATGTTTTAATCTTCTTTCTCTGTTTCCCGTAAGTTTACTTTTTACTTCATCTAGGAACATTATCTCAGGTACTGGTCAACCTAGAAGTCTGAAATTTTTATGGCGTAGTGACATAGGTCCCTATTACATACTGAAACAACGATTTTTTAATTACTTGATTTACAAAAGACTTAGGGGTGATAGTCTAGTAAAAAGCGATGGAAAAAATTTACTTAAAAATAAATGTACAATATCTCTGTAAGAAAATACTTTGACAAACTGTTGTTTCAGTATTGTTGTAACATATGAATGCACATACAGTAAAATTTTTACCTCTCTGTCTCCAGTAGTTTGTGAGAAAATGTTCCCTATAGTAGGCATATATTAACATTGCGGGGATAGGTGATTCCGTATCCCCTTAACAAGTAAAATTTCAGAATCATTTTGAGTGACTGAGCTATGACTGTGTTTCCTATCATGAATGATTGATTGCTCGAACGAATTGAGAGCTACATAATTACGTAGATAGGAGGAAAAATTACAGATCCATCATCATCTCTGAGTTGCATCCTCTAGTAGATTGCACATTCTTTTTCTGCATTCTGTGATTGTTATAGTTCAATTCTTTTATCTTGGCGGCTCGCGCATGCCCGCCCAGACGCTGGAGATTGCTGCGTTGCCAGTTGCACACGACGCACGCGCCAATAGAAGCAGCGCCATAGTATAGCATAGTTCGCAAGCTTACGTGTAGGGGGGAGCGTGCAGTTCATGAAGTAAAGCCACCACGGCCGCATTAACCCTTTCGCTGCTACAAAGACGTGCTCCCTGCATTCCGCACTGTGGGCGATTTTGCCACTGCACTGCTCGCCTGTGCAGACACATTGTGTTCCGACTGCTTTGACACTCTTTATCATTCGATTCCACAAAAACTATTTGGCTCAAAAATTAGATTTTTACCTATCTTCTTGACTGATACCTTCCCCCCCATAAATGACTTAATTTTGTTTCGATGTTCAACGCAGTTATTATGCAGCATTAAATATAGTAAACCTTTGCACGAAATTTTTAAGAGTTTGCAGAGGTAAAAGTCCATAGAGCATACTTTCCGTATGGTCGATTTTAGTTGCCACAATGTTGAGAATGAAATGTGGACAAGATACCTATATATTTCATTTAATGTAAGTACCACATAAGTGTCGTATGTAATATTGAGAAATATTCCACCTTTCGCGACTGTAACAAAAGTTTTACTTACACTGGGCACGTTTGGCTTTATTTTAAGGCACTTCAAGCAATCAAAAGGAAGTAGACAAAATACATTAAACAAAACTGTGGACTTACAAAAACATTAGGACTTGAATATACCGTCTGTCAGTGAAGTGCTCAGAGCTATGTCAAATATAATTTTGTGTGTGGCACACACAAACAGCATTTATTTGCTAAAACACTGATGAGCCAACACAAACTTTGAATATTGTGCTACCGCAGCACAAAACTACGAAAGGTGACTTGGCAATGGAGGACACAAAATACAGTCCTCTTATGATGCTTCAAAAGAGAAACGCGTCTGGTCTAAATAAGTCGCTTATTACAGTTGCAGAAGAGGGATATATTTAAATACCATTGGTAAAACTGCGACTGTGGAACAAAAACAAGAAATAGAACATGAATACCATTGTGTATGTGCCATACCTTTCACCGATGGAAGTGCTTTAAAATAAAGCCAAACGCGCCGTGTGTATATAAAACTTTTATTACAGTCGCGAAAGACGGAATATTTCTCAATATTACATACGACACCTATGTGGTACTTAAATGAGATATTGTTATACAGTAAATAATATATGAAATTTAGGTATCTTGTCCACATTTCATTCTCAACATTGTGGCAACTAAATTCTACCATACGGAAAGTATACGCTATGGACTTTTACCTCTGCAAACTCTTCAAAATTTCGTGCAATGGTTTACTACATTTAATGCTGCACATCAAAACAAAATTAAGTCATTTATGGGGGGAAGGTATCAGGCAAGAAGACGTGTAAAAATCAAATTTTTTGGCCAAATAGTTTTTGTGAAATCGAATGATAAGTGTGTCAAAGCAGTGGGAACACCATGTGTCTGCACAGGCGAGAGGTGCAGTGATGACAAAATCGCGCACAGCGCGGAATGCGGGGAGCACGTGTCTGCAGCAGCGAAAAAGTTAATGAAGAGGCAAAGCACTAGAAATTTCATTCAAACGAATAAAATTCGTGAAGTAAGGCACTCCAATATTGTTTTTAAATAAAGAAAATATTAAGCACCACACAAGGTTTGAACTCATAACCTTTCACTTGGCACCTTAACAGTTCCGCTACCACAACTCACCGAACAGTGTAACACTCCATAAGGACTCTAACACCTCACGCAACTACTTATAAACACTGTTGGTATGACTATGAATTACTCACACTTCGTCGAAGTAGAATAGGAAATAAATAATTACCGCTGTTCTTTGTTTCAATCTCACGAACTGCTTTTTCGCAATAAATACCTTTCCTTGCTATCGCCTGAATTAGGAGTCTTATTGCTTGTTTGGTTTAATTACTATAATATGAAGCAATTGGTATAAAGAATGCTTTTTCCAAACTTTCTGTAAAAGAAAGTCTGCTATCAAGACATTGCTTTTGTTCTATTACTTTATTTATGACTGAATGTTTCTAAAACTGAAGACACTCGTCCGTGCTCTGCACTGCTGTCGAGATCTGGCAACGTCGTTCTCTGTTCATTGGCTGACTGTGTTTTGTGACGTCAGATGCGCAGAACGAACCTAAACTCGGCCGCCAAGATATATGACGCGCACTTTAGTAGGACTTATGTCCCCCTTATCCATTGGGAGGATGAACATGTCTGAATTGTCATGCAGAGCATTTCTTCTCCATATGGAGATTTTGCACCTCAGTGGTGTGGACCTGGCAAGAGTACAGCATACATCCCACGATATTGGGCGATTTCTGCCACAGGTAGTGCTGCTTGTGTTGGGGCAAAGTTTACGCCTTTCCAAGGACAGTCAATGCAGCGTCACTGATAGTTTTTCTTGTAAGATTCAAGAATTCATTTTGTCTCTTGTTTTGATGCTAGTCGGTTGAATTTTGAATACCATTTCTGAGATGGATTTTGGTGTGCCCACGATGGGCATTCAACCCACTCCCAAGTAATGAGAGCAAGTGAGGACACCAGTTCTAGATCTACGGCAAAGAGTTTGTGTCCTATAGAATCAAGCTAGTATTTGATAGCAGGGTTCCTTCAACTTTGAAGGCTCTTAAGACAAGTACCTAGAATCAAAGATACGAGAAATACAAAATTAACATGGTTTCAACTGGATGAGAAAGATCCTTTTAGTTTAGTTTATAAATACTTTTTCAGTGCACCCATTGGGCAGATGTCTTCAAATATTTCTGAAAAACCATATCAAATCCTATAAAAGTAGCAAAATGCAATTATCTTCAAAAGCTTCTATCCATTCACCACAAAATCTACAAGTTGTGAAATATGTTGCAACAACAGAACAGGAACAGAAGAGAAAGAAAACCATGTCAAAGGGAAGGGTAATGAAAAGCTAGACAGACATTTGCCCAGAATTAATTATAACGTGTAAACTTTGATCTTAGTTTTCTCAGAATTATTAAAGTGTCACCTCGCTTGGTCTTAATTTATGCAGCTCCATCAGGATAAATTGTCAATACGCATGAGCTGCTACGCACCGCACAAAGATTGATATGGCAGTTATGCCATTTAAATACTCACTCACTGATGTCTTTGTAAGAGCATAAGCTCTGACACCAGTATTTCACCACATGGAAGGAGAGAATAGGATTGAAATACTTGGCATACTCACTTTATTGTAATCACACACAAAACTTTGTAAAGTTGGAACGAATCTACCCATTATTATTGTAGGCCAAGTTTTCTGGTCTGTGTGAAAACAAAATGTAGGTAAATTTTGTGCATTTACTGTACAAAGGTTCATTAGATGAACTGGACAAGAGGCAAAGCAGTAAAAACTTTTTTGTAAAAATATGATCAACAGTAAAAAAGACATCATACTCAAGTACCACATAACATATGCATCACAAATGTTAGAATTTGAAGGCTTTGTATTTCTCACACATTCCTAATTAAAAACGCTGTCTCAACAGAAAAACTGTTTCCCTTTCTTAAAAGTGAGGTATACAGTGTTTTTTTTTTTTTGTTTTTTTTACAGTGAGGGTATTGTGCTCTTGTTACAACAGTATTATCCATAAGGATCTTTTCTTCAGTTTATTTAACAAAGCGTATTGCACCACAACAGAAAACTGTGTACAAAGCTTCAAGAGTGGTATCAGAATAAAAAAATTAACTTTTTACAGTGAACTAGAAGTCTTCGAATATGACCCTCCCGCATCATCACATCGCCGCCAGTATTTTTTACACTGTTCATAGGCTCCCCAGAATTTCCATGGAAGGCTGTCAAAAGACATCAAAGTTGCCCTAACTGCTGGAATCTTGTCTTAATATTTTCCCTTTGAGGTCTCTCTTGATTCAGGAAACAAAAAAATGGTGATAGCTACATCAGAGCTGTGAGGCTGTTGTAAGAGTTTTGCCAGATTGAACATTGCCAATGGGGAGCAATGTGTTAGAGCGCGCATTGGCGAACGCAATTTATTTCCGGGCGGATGTAATGGACTCAATCATTCAAATGGCATGTAGTGGTTTTGTTCAGTTTCCCACAGAATTTTATCAAATAAAGCTGCTCCAAATGACGCCTGCATTTTCAACATGAGTTTTTGATGGGAGTCACTGACATGCTCATACCACTAGTGATGATCTCCCTCTAGCCTCTCAGAGGTAATTATCAAGTGTGTGTCAGCTGATCCTGTAAGAATTCACGGACACTCTTATGTCCATGCTGGCCAATGCACGAATGTTGGGACTCAGGTTATCTATAAATCTTGCAAGGAGGAAGGCAGTGAACGTAACAGTCACTAGTAACCAATTACTGCATGGCAATGAAGATCCTCCAAAACATGTGGACCGATGATGGTAAACGAAGCCCCAGCACACTAATCACAGTAAAATTTTCTCATGCAGCCAACAAGGATTACCTTTGGTATGATGTGTCGAGTACACGTATATTTACGTGATCTTCATGAAAATAGGCCTCATACAACACCAGAATGTTTTAAACCTGCGGCTCAGCAGCTGAAAGTTCCAGGCAGTGCAAGGCGAATGTTTGCCTGGCAACTATCTTTTTCATTCAGTATCTGTATAACCTGTAATTTGTATGTGTGGCACTGCCTGTTACCATAGATATCATATTGCAGGGAATGATCTGACATTTTTAGTGCCAAGGCGTGCATGGCAGCAGAACAGCTACTACTTCTGATAAACATAACATGCCTACTCCACTCACTCTTGTGGCCATTCTCTGAAACTTTCTTCTTTTCGCAAGATATATTAGTCCTGAATTTTTATATCCACCACACAATCACATGACAATCCAGAATTTTATCGTGTTCTTTCAACACTAAATGATAAAAGGGACCCGAGATTCATTTTTAAAACTTGTCTCGACAGCAAATGCTTGATGCTTTGAACTCCACAAGGCCATTATTACAATTGCATCCTTCCTCCAAGCAGCACAAGCTTATTTTGTGCAGGTTCAATAGTGACTCAGTGGTACACGACAGAAAACTTAACTTTCATTCTACCAGACCCTATACATCACAGGAGTGACAGTCTAGTTTTTATTACTCGCAGCAACAACAGCGCCCCAACTGGCTGGCAAGTGACACTTCTAACTACGATATCAGATGTATGTGAATACAAACATTTATTGTGATTTGTAACAGCTTTTTCCATTGGGAGTGTATGTAGTGCTGTAAAAACTACAACAAAAGTGACGCCACATTTGTCATTCTTTGGTTTCCTAAGAAATACTTCGAGATATAAACAGAAGTTACAGGACAGTTTATTTAGCACTCTTGTAATGTAGAGATATTTACTGAATGTCATTTTCTGTTAACAACAACAAAAATTCCAGTAAACAGAACATATCTTTTGCAGAAAGACTTCTTTGTTGTTGTTGTCTTCTGTCCAAAGACTGGTTTGATGCAGCTCTCCATCATCTCCGATTAACTACTGCAACCTACATCCTTCTGAATCTGCTTAGTGTATTCATCTCTCAGTCTCCCTCTACCATTTTTACCCTCCATTACTAAATTTGTTATCTCTTGATGCCTCAGAATGTGTCCTATCAACTGATACCTTCTTCTAGTCAAGTTGCGCCACAAATTCCTCTTCTCCCCAATTCTATAAACACCTCATTAGTTATGTGTTTTGTAGCACATTTCGAAAAGAAAGCTTTTATTCTGTTCTTGTCTAAAACTATTCACTTCCATACAAATACTTTCAGAAAGGATTTCCTGACATTTAAACGTTAAAAAATTTCTCTTTTTCAGAAACACCTTCCTTGCCATAGCCAGTCTACATTTTATATCCTCTGTACTTCGGCCACCAGTTTTTTGCTCCCCAGAGAGCAAAACTTATCTACTACTTTGAGTCTCTCATTTCCTTATCTAATTCCTCAGCATCACCTGCATTCCATTATCCTCATTTGGCTTTTGTTTATGTTCATCTTAAATCTTCCTTCCAACACACTGCCCATTCCGTTTAACTGCTCTTCCAGGTCCTTTTCTGTATCCCATGCCCTTTCCTGTCTCCGACTGAATTACGATTGTCATCAGCAAACCTCGAAGTTTTTATTTTCTCTCCACGGATTTTAATTCCTACTTCGTATGGTGATCCAACAAAGCAAAGTTTTGTTCGCTACACTTTCAGCCAAATTAGTGAATGTGGAACAGAGGAAACTTATAGGAATATAATACCTACATGATTTAATGCATCAAATGAGCAACCACACCTGTAGCTTAAGGGGAAAACAACCCACACAGTTCCACAATTATTGCTAAATCTGAGCCACAAACAGCAAGAATCTTCAATACATTTGCTTTTGAAGCAAAAGTAATTACATTTACAAAAATATTCATATATTAGGTCTAATGAAGTTTAAGAAGCGGCAAATCTTAAGACTTGATGAAATTTTTCAATAAGTGTCAAGGAAACAGGCAACAGAAATGTATGCTTCTGATGCAAGAAATACATTTCTATATTCACTTGTTTTCAGCAGAGTAAGCTGCAAATATAGACATATTCCAAAGTATTTCTTCATGAATAATTTGTAGCTTATGTAATCCAGCCATTTTTAAATATATTTCATTATAATTGATGTCTCTTGGTAATTTACTAATGTGTGGAAATCAAAAATATAACATTTTGTTAAGTGCAAAACAATGAAAAACTAACACTATCTTCACAACACATGTGACTGCTTTCTCACCGCTTCAACTGCTGATGTTGCTCCAGCTGTCAAATGGTAACAACTTTTGCACAACAGAGTGTTGAGATTGTATTTATTAAACTGAGCTACACTTTTTTAAATCAGAAGTGTATTAAAATTCAAGACAGTTTAGCATTTAAAAGACTGGTATCCCAAATATTTTAACAACATAGTTACATTTCAAAATTTGACTTCTTACAAGATCCTTTTTTACTGAAGTCGCTTGCCCTGTCTATGTAAACAACATATGTTCTCCCAATCCCACTCCCCAAGTGCTCGATCACGTTGTGTATTACACAATTATGTAATATTCCTATATTTCATTCTGTAGAACAATAAAATATTGTTGAACAACAAATGTTTGGATTGTTCTTATACACGATTATATTAAAACAGAGCAAAAAAAAAGCTGGTGAGATTATAGACAGGTTTTTCTTAATTTCCCAGCATAGAATTTCACACTGGTTAAATACTAGATGCCAAATCCCCAATGGAAAACTTAAGCTCGGTTTCACTTTGGCACAAAAATTCCTTCCCACTGCAAGACAATCTTAAAATCGCCCAAAATTTTGCAGGCACAATGACTACCATCACTGTAGGACCAGTGTTACAATACTAACCCAAAAGGTCCACTGTCTTGTCTTGTCTTCCCCCCCCCCCGACTCCTTAGCTGTAAGTAACATTTCATCTGTGGAAGTTACAGCAATTCCCAGTCGAACCACATTTTTATTAGCTTCATAGATAATACGAGGAAAAAACATTTTCTATTGCAGTAAAAAAGTTGTGGGTAATTGAAAAAGCACAGAAGCCAAATTTTGTTTCTCCCTGTGTACCATTCAATATAACATTAATGTTTCTACATACTACTCCAGAAGTGTACTGTATTCCAAAACACTACAGAAATACAAGAATGTGCTTTTGGCACTGCCTGTATACACTTTACGTAACTACTGAAAATTTATACAGCACACATACTTTCATACATATTGTGCTTTAAAATAAGAGGTTACTGATCAGCACCAAATAATCAGTTCTCTTTTCTCTCACTGTGCCTTATAAATGATCACAATTTCCAAAATCAAAACTTTTCAGTACAGAATATCAATATAAAAAAAAAATTAATGACTTCACATTTAGGGAGGATAATGTACTACGGAAAGAAAAGTGAGGTTGACAGTCACAATACACAAAATATCTGCATCCAATTACCAATGCAATTTGCGCAGACAAGAATAAGACCAATTCATATAAGTGGGGCACGAAAATTAAACAACTACTTCATTACAATAGAACATTAAACTGTGTCAAATTTGGAGGCTTAGTTCCTCATGACATCTTGTTTCAAGATTTAATCTTACCTTCCATTTCAGCCACTGACTGTCTTGCCACCACTATTCACCATCACAGCACAGGAGAAAACACTTTATGAAGTAACATGGCAATGTAGCATGTTAAGCATAAACAGATGCATGACAAATATACTGAATATGCAGGAGTGTGCACAAGGAACCTCATGTCTGTATGAGCCTGCAAATTTAGTAAGGAACTGTTTCCTCTCTGGCATTTATTGTTCTATTATTTTTTTTAAACACCAAAGTGTATATTTAAATTTATTCATGCAATTCACAACACCAAGCCTGTCAATCATAAATATTAGGGACCTTCCGAACAATTCAATTTTAATTGGAAATTTTGAACACAACAGCCTATCTTATCAATTGCCATGGCCATACATCTTTTAATACATTTTATGAATACATGAATTATATTCCTGAATTGACATGGATACCTCATGCAAACACCTATCCGTGACAACACACTGATACATGTGCATGCACTTTCCACAGTCTGAAATCTTCTGGGTTTATTATTATGGCACATGCAACAAGTTTTTCCAAGTAACTTAAAATTTCATTCAGTTTCCACCACTTTGCTCCAGAAATAAATGGATCACCTACATGGAATTTTACTAGGAAAATCACCAGTTAGGCTTTGACCTCGTGGTTTTTCCAGTGAAATTCAAGCGTGAAACAACATTGCAAGAGTTAACAAGTCTGCTGGCCCCACACAGCAGCAAAAAATGGCAGACATTTACAATCAGATGACCTGTGTACACATTGTAGATAGAACTTTCCAAGAACAATAACAGACTTTTTGTTTCATAGCAATTCAGTTTTCGCACTGTGTTTATTACTAGGTTGACTACATCAAAGACAGCAGAGGAAATTGGTATCCACCCTACACTATGAGACAAGTCAACATATGTTTTAAAGTTCATGAAAACCAGAGAAAACTACTATATAAAATTTTTTAACTACAGATTATTACAAGCATTTTGTTCAAAGCATATCTGGCAGTTTAGGAAGTAAATGGCTGATTTTGATGTAAGTAAATAATGTAAGCTGAATTTGTTGATATAGTTATAAATGTAAGCAACACAAATAAAAAATTCGTCAGAACATTGGACAGACCTTTTCTGTTCATCTCATGGATCACTTGTCTTCACAAGCAGGCTTTAAAGATCAAATCTTGTCCTAATTGGAATATGAACAACTTGCTTTTAAATATATAAGTAAGAAATAAAACTCCATATTCTTCATACTTTGTCTTTCTTCCCATTTCATTTTTTCCCCACTACACGCAGTAAGTGCTATGCCAACTGCTAGACATGACTGTCTTTACACTCACAAGGAGGGGTCCCCAGCAGTGGGATGGACTTTTTGAAACAATCTATACAGTTACACAGATTAACATCTTGTGTATTGCACACTACAGCCATTCACCCTCTTGGGCGCTTATTTGTAAGTAATGGACGGAAAAATTTTGGAATTTTGTGCGACACTCAATAGCATTAAAGTTGCATCAAATAGTTTGGTTGTGCGCTGAAATGGATAGGACAATAGCTTCACATGCAGGAGGCTGTGGGTTCAAACTCATCAGAAGCAATAATTTTTTTTAAATTTCTAATTCCTTATTGAAATGACTCATTTTTACTCAATTAATGGACTTAAATTTAATTTTTATTTCGATTGGTTTGTCAAATCATTTTAATCATATCAACTTCTTCATTTGCTCTCATTTTCCTGCCTAACATTTTTTTCCACTTAAAACTTTGTTAATGTATTTCTCATTAATTTTGTGTATGAACTTCATTTTAATTTATCACCCTGTTTTTTCATCCAAAATCATTATATCTATTTATCATTTTGTTTGAATTTCATTAACTTAAAACCATTCCTCCATTTATTTTTCTCTGCGTTTTGTCCACAATGAAATTAGTACTTCGGTCATGTTTTACACGTTTGACAACTACCAAGCAAAAAAATTGCACATCTGGTAAAGAGAAACATTTTTCTCACTTTAACTGACATATCGGAATTTTCAAGTAACTGAATATTACAACAGAAATACAATTAAATTCATATTAACAAAAATTTAAATTTGAAGAAGAACGACATCAAGAAAAAATGAAATAAAGGCTCATACAGTTATTAAAATGAAGTGACATAGAAAAAAGAAAAAACACACATTTAAATCAATTAACTGAAAAAATAATGACTGACATTTTTTTGTAAAGATTTAAGATCAAAAGAATTTACTGCACCTGACAACATTTGAACCCACATTACACCAAGCAATTTGACAAAGTTACTGAGCATCATTCAAAATTTTCTTCACCAATTACTTGCAAATGAGAGCCCACTAGATAAATGGCTGCAGGTTGTAATACCTGCGGTCTAAAACTATTATCGCCACTCATTTGGTTTCAAAAGACCATCCCATAGCTGGAGACCTCTCCTTTTCAGTTTTTATGGTGTGAGCACGTTATAAATATCTGGTATATTTCTGCACCTCCAAAATTAACAGCTCACTGTCCACATAATACACACTGTGTGTTGACAAACATTCAACTGAAATAACAATCACATATAATGTAATCATGTGACCACTCTTGACAGCTGGAATGCACGAAGACCAATACATCAGACTCCATTCTGTTGCTTGTGAACTTGCAGAAATGCGCACACATGTCCAACAGATGCAGGAATTCCAGCACTATGTGACCATCCTCACTTCAATGATGTAGTTCTGTTTGTTCCACTTTTTTCCAGCTATAATTCTGCTGGAAAATCACGTTCTTAACTATAGCTTTACTCGGCAATCAACTACAGAAAAATGGAAGTTAATTTGGTATATACATGGTGAACTAGAACTTTCAGTGACAGTATGGAGCAAAACAACAAAAAATACCCAGTAGATATGGTATCTGAAATGCATATCTTAAGAACTATGAGCTCGTTCAGTAGAAGAGATGTTTCCCAGTAGCAAAGACTATAGTCTGATTTAAAGTAGTTGTCACTCGACAGGCAATGGGCTGCAGGGCTCCCACCACCAATAAGCCAATGGCAACCAGCACTGTCGGCTGCCACTGCGTTGCCACTTCGCTCTGCTGAGCTGACTAAGGCATTGTGCCAGCCAGTCCTCAGCAAGCCATTGTAGACGTGCGGGTGAGAGATTTGAGTGACTTGTAGCTTCGCATGTTTACGAAGTCTGATGAAAGCAGTCGCAAGGGAGGGAGGCCAAGGCTGCGTACTCCTCTGAAACCTCCAAAAAGTGGCGGCCATGGCATCGTTATATGCCGTCAGGCCCGTGAATACGTGTGTTCCTTAAGGGAGTATTTTGAGAGAGAGAGAGAGAGAGAGAGAGAGAGAGAGAGAGAGAGAGAGATATGCAGGAGGGCCTCTCGTTCCTTGGATAAGGTGGTGGAGCGAACTGCAGCTGCTCTGCAAGTTAGCGAACGATCAGTAATAAGAATCTACAAGGAGAAATTCACGAAAGAAGGCTCAAGTGAATCGTCTAAATTGGATACACCTGGGAAAAGGAGGTGACTAGAGAAGGAGGTCACAAAACTTAACTCTTTTCAGGAAGATGGCATTCGTCGTCAAATATACGCATTTTATTCGAGGAAGGAGTATCCAACACAAAAAACTACATGCTCCCCTCACAGCAGCTGACCTGTTTCAGGGTAGTAAATCGTCTGTTACGAGTCGTGAAAATGTTAGGATGCCGCTATAAATACATCTCTGGCAGAAAGTTACTAATGGAACGCCAAGATATTGCAGCCTGGCGATGCCGCTTTCTTAGAGAATCAGTGGGGACAAATTTTGATGATATCGTTTGGCT
This sequence comes from Schistocerca nitens, assembly GCF_023898315.1. Taxonomy (NCBI): domain Eukaryota; kingdom Metazoa; phylum Arthropoda; class Insecta; order Orthoptera; family Acrididae; genus Schistocerca; species Schistocerca nitens. The sequence continues at coordinate 717,402,538 of NC_064617.1, read as the reverse complement.
TGATGAAACGTGGGTGAATGCAGGACACAGTTTAAAAAAAGGCTCGACAGACTGTACCATCAGTGGAAGTATGGCAGCTTCGATTGGCAGAGGAAAAAGGATAATTGTAGCACTATGCCGGAAATTCAAAAGGTTTCATTCCAAATTGTCTGCTGCTATTAAATTCAAATAAGACCTCCGACTACCACTAAGAGATGAACCACAATACTTTTGTGAAATGGTCTGAAGACTGTGTGCTCCAGAACTTAACAAAAAAACTATCATTGTTATGGATAACGCTCCTTATCATTCAGTAATACAAGACAAAGCACCCACAAAGGCAACGAGGAAAAACGACCTTGTTAGCTGGTTACAGAAACATAAGGTGCAGTTTGATAGTAATTTTACAAGGGCAGAATTATTAGAACTTTTATCACAACACAAGCCAAAGAACCCGATTTACATTGTGGATGAAGTAGCAAAAAAATACCGGCATAAAGTGCTCAGATTGCCTCCTTACCATTGCCATTTCAACGTAATAAGAGCTGATTTGGACTCAGGTTAAACGGCATATTGCTGCAGAAAATAAGAAATTCACATTAACCGAAGTGGAACGCCTTTTGAAAGAGGCAGCTGAAATTGTGACATCGGAATATTGGCAGAAGGTAGTTGTAATATTATTGGGATTTCCGTAGTATGAAAGCTGTGAGTACCCTTGGAAAGACATTCACTTATCTGTATGTTAAATGATCAACTTATGAAATGAGACTTATTCTTTGAAAGACATTTGTTTTATATAATTTATGAACTGTAAAGATGCACATCTAGTGTGGACGCTAATACATCGATTGCACAGTGAAAAACATTTTAACAGAAGCTGAACTGACGTTCCGCTTCGATCTAAATAAAAGATGACAGTAAAAAAACTTTGGTAGATCTTCAAATTTTTAATGTACTACTTCTGCTTGTAATGTGAAAACGTAAAAGGTCAACTTTAAGCTAGAAAAGTGAGTGGTCTTGCCAGCATGCAGACAACATTATTAATTAATAAATTTCAAGTAATTTATGTTCGAAACTGTAAATTGGCAAGTTATTGTTATGAAGGTGTTGGACAGTGGAAGAATTGTCTTTAACGAAGGAGAAAAATAATGACTGTAATTTGTGACAAAAACGTAAACCAAGGAGACAGCACAGGACAGGCTGAGATCTGATCGCACCATACAGTTAGAAAAGTACTTATGTAAGTTATACTGTTCAAAAATAAGCCCTAATTTGCTACTGAGAATTGTTTGAATATACTTAGTATTTACCAGATTTCTTATTCTGTTCTTTTCCTTTATACTTTATTAACCTCCATGCCATATTATTTTTAGAAATGTCAAACAGCCTTTACTACAGCAGAAAATACTGCGGCATCCTGATCGTGTACAGAAGGCAGCCCCTTGTCTTCTACACAACTCATAGCTGCCCCATTTATTAATGATTTCATTTGCAAATGCAATTTTTTTTTACTGTTCATTGTAAAAGGTCCCTTAGGTAATTATAAAATTAATACTGATTATGTAAAGAAATCCGGGTTGTTCTTTTCCAAATAATAGAAGTCTATGCGTAATCAAAAACTAGCCTCCTCCCGACAACGATCAGGAGCCGACCAGAAGACTGACGTCTTCTACCACTTTCGTGTCTCCTGTGGCAAAGCTGTGCCAAACTGGGAACTCGACATTCTAGTATGAAACACATATTTAAATTGAAGAATTGAAATATATTTAACCTAATAATAATTTTTTTTTCATACTAGAACGTGAAAGTAGTGACACAGGACGCATGGAACAATGAAGGTATCTTACAACAAGTGTCAAAGACTGAATTATATCTCAATACGAGCAGCGAGACGGATAGTTCCACTGACTCCGACTCTGAATTAAGCGGTGTTTTCGCATTGTCTGATTAGTGTGGAGTGTACTGCCATTAAATACTGTGTTTGTGAATTTATTTCGATTAATTCTTATTTTTGTTGTGAGACTAAGAAAATGGTTCAAATGGTTCTGAGCACTATGGGACTCAACTGCTGAGGTCATTAGTCCCCTAGAACTTAGAACTAGTTAAACCTAACTAACCTAAGGACATCACAAACATCCATGCCCGAGGCAGGATTCGAACCTGCGACCGTAGCGGTCTTGCGGTTCCAGACTGCAGCGCCTTTAACCGCACGGCCACTTCGGCCGGCTGTGAGACTAAGAAATACTGTTTGGCCAGCTCTCGTCATCTCCTTACGGTAAGTTAGACTGAATTTTAATTCTATTTCATTTTCTATATACACCAAGATGTTATTCAATGTGTGTAATAGTTTTCGAGATTTGCAATCTAAAGAAGAAAACTTTTCCGGACGTGAAAATTTCTCACTTCAATAGTTAATGTAACAACGGCCCTAATTAAAATTAAGAAAAGATATTTGATTTGCTTATGGATACCACTGAGACTGATACTGTACGTAAATTTCAAAATATTTACATAATATTTATAGGAGATAGAGATTTTAAACGTCATACTTGTTTCGAGTTCAGTACTGATAGGGTTGCTTAAAAATGCTGTTTTCAGAAATGTATATACAGGAAACGTGATGCAATATGAAAACTTAAGGATGCTTTGCCGAGTGCATTATTTTGGTAATGAATGGAAGAAAATATTTTGCTGCGACACCAATAATTTTTCAGTAATGACATGATAAGTTAGAAGCTGTTGCGAAATCAAGAATTTAAATGGTTTCAAACAAATTAATGTAACTCTTGTCCTAATTAAAATTAAGAACAGATATTTGACAGATTGAGAGACATTGTAGAGATATACATCATATGTGGGTTTCAAATTTTTTACTTACTTTTTGTAGAAGATACAGGCTTTCAAGCGATTTTCTATCGCCGGGGGTAGCGATGCGCTGAGGCGGCTGCCTCCAGCCAGTGCTTGACGTGACAACACCGCAACTTTGCAGTGCAAACGTCAAGTGACAACTACTTTAAATCAGACTATAACTGGTGCTAATAGTTCTTTAGGTCACATTTTAGAGTCCAAATTTACCATACATGTTTTGCCCATTCTACCACCTCAAGTTTGTCAGCAGGATTCTGGTTCACCCTATGGGCTAAAAAACACACACACACAGAGAGAGAGAGAGAGAGAGAGAGAGAGAGAGAGAGAGAGAGAGATCATAGCTATTGTTAACAGTCAGCGTTAAAACTCTTTGGTTGCCATCTAACAGTAATTAATGCCTCCTCTGCAACAGAAGTACTGACAGTTGTATGATCAAACTATCTTAAAAACTGACTTGCGCCTTTAAAAATGATAATAGCAAGTGATTTTCATTGGACAAGCAAACATCCCATATAAAACTTTTATTTTTCTAATTTTTAACATACCAGAAAGCAAAGCCCATAATGCAACTAAATGGAATTAATTTTATTCATAAAATAAGTTCTCATTTTTCAGAGAGAGAGAGAGAGAGAGAGAGAGAGAGAGAGAGAGAGAGTGGGGGGGGGGGGGAATTACAAAAATAAAGATGCAATCATGTTACCATCTGGTCCATTTGGACCAGCAACTAAGAAAAATAAAGGAATGATATAAACAGTAAATAGTAGAGTGATTCACACTAGTACTCAAAACTCACCTATTCCAAGGAGCTGCTTTCTGATTTTGTAGAATCTAAAGAAAATGAAATGTGCAGTCATATCTGTTGCGAAATTTCAATTAATAATGTCAAATAAGTTTCCCAGAGTAGTAATACCAGTGAATGCAGTAATATAATTGTTTTAATTTATAATTAGTTAACAATATCCACTATGCTGATTAGATGTTAAACTACTTACACATGCGAGATGTGGTCAATACCACAAAAGAACTTGTGTAACAAAGGAGCTATTATTACACACTGAGAAGATACTATTAAAAGCATGCATCAACAACATTATTTCACAATTTTCTGTGTTCTTATTTTACTAATGATGCATCTTTTTAAGCAAGCCTTTTAGGTTGATTATATAAGCAGAGTGTGTACTACATCATTATACTGAATACAAAATGTAGCAATCATGTAATCCAATATTTAAGTACATTGCAAGATAATCATCAGTCTTTAACTTCCAATTCACAAACACTCATCTTTCAGATTTTTTTTTTTTGGTAATACTGAGGAACATCCAATATTCTTAACTGCATACAAAATAATGAAGAAATAAATACATGGGATCCACAAATACTTCTGAAAGCAACAATTAGCACTTGGTTAGAAAGTATTGGTAATTTTAAACACACGTGCAAACCAGTTTCATTATAACTAGAATAAACATTATTATAGCCGTGCATTCGGATTCAATAAAGAAATTCCTAGGATGAAAATCATTCTGATATAAATGGCAATTTCAGCTGTAATATTCATGAAAATATTGTTTTCATTTCTTGGGCCTGAAGATAAAATATCTTGGTGAACTATGCCTATTTCATATGGGGAAATGGACGACGATGTAAAATACTCTCTCTTAAACACTGGTAATTTTCTAGCGAATTGCATGTTTGTTTTTGTAAGTTCAAACATTATTTTCAAATACTAAACACACAGAAAATGTCCCTTTCTTTGCTAAAACCTTCACATCCTGTAAATGGTATTACTGTGTATTTGACCTAGCCTCTGTAAATTCCATCACTGATAGCCAGTATAACGTTACTGTTTTTGTATTTTTCTTCCTTGCAATGGCTGAAGTTCCTAAGAGACAGAATTGCAATGTTATCCTGGTTATAAGGTACATTAAATGTTGATGTGAACACTAACAAACTGGATTTTCATTTTGTGTGATTTTATATCATACCCCAGTTCTTTAGGTAGTGACAATGAAAGATCGGCATACACTAAATGAAAACTTCAGAAGACACAAACTGAAAGCCGTATTATGCAGCAACTGTTGGCAATTGGTGTCATTCAGGAACTATAAACTTGCCACTGTAATATGAGAAGATCCACACACTTGATAACACGGCACCAGTAAATTTGAGAATGAAAAGGATTAGATTGATTTGCATCCAAATAACCACAAAACCCAGACTTCATGTATCTCAAAAGAGGCAAAATTTAACTTTAGGTAGAAGTAAAAGTGTTGATTTAACCACTTCAGCAACAGTTTCCTTCCTAAAAATTAATTGGTTTCTTACAACAGATTGCTGGGATGAGCATTTAAATACTTAATGGTCAATTTACTAGGTGAAATCAGTGTTCTCCAAGTAAAAGTGCATAAACTGTCAAATTAACTTTTTTATTTGAGCTATTTTAACAATATTATGGCCTACCCATAACTTAGTAGTTTGCTAATTATCAAAACAAGGAAGGAATTGCAGCACATCTGTCCAAGAATTTATTGCTGTGAATTAAAGCTGAAGAAAAGCTGCAGGTACAATAAAGCTAATGGAACATGAATTCTGGGTTTTAATGTCAGTATGTAGACACTTTACAACTAACATCTTGTATCAAAACATTTAAATATTTTAAATTTATGACCTAAACTTACATTCACTGATTAATTTTATTGTGACCAGTATAAAAATTTCCAGATACAATATGTTCCAGACTAGCCTGAAAAACTGGACTCCAATTGTAATAACAATTCCATTGTCAAGTGACAGTGAGAAATCCAATTCCCACCTGCTTACAAGTCACCTGAATTTCACAGCTGTTAAACCTTCTCAAAAAAATGGAGGGAATTTTCAGAGGCTTGCAAATACCCCACCCCATCAATATATTCAGTGACGTTCATATCAAAATAATTTGCACTTTCATGCATCAGTTCACAAAGGAATAACGTGGAAGTTAGTGTGGTTTCAATGTCTTTGTACTGTAAGGAAATGTAGGCTATCTAATAATGGTTTATTGCACACCAACACCTGGTGCTGTGTATTGTGCCTATGACATTTAACATCTCAATTCACATTCATTTATTATAGGGTTACACATATTGAATTATTGTCAACTACCTAACCATTTGTTTGATCTGTATGTTACAAGTCCACAGTGTAAAGTCACTGACAACTTTATGTACAATTATAGTAGATTTTGGGGCATTTCAGTTTTCAAAATGCTGTCCCACAGTATTGTGTGTCACATCCTACTAATATGCCCTTCAACCACCCCAGAACTTACAGTCTTTTCTTGTCTTCGGTTTCATGTTTTCCATTTTCGCAACCTGTCACTCCCTTCACGCTTCATGCTTCAGTTTTTCTTTTTCTTCGAACAACTAACTTGAAAATTCAATGACTCTTGCGATTCTAAAAGAAAAGCTGGAAATTTCTTGCAACTGAAGTTGCTTGAAACACTTCGGACTTTCTATGATATTTCTGACATTCTTTTCATTCTTCAATATTCAAACTTGGTTTTTCATTTCAGTATTCTTCCCCAGAAGAAACTTCAAACCCAATTTTCAGCCTACACCTCTTGCTTCACAACCTTACAAAAAATAAAAACAAACATGTTAGAATGTAATACAAATTCAAACTGATATTTATTCTATTGATACAGGCATGGTAAAAGGGTAACTGATTTTACATTCAAAGATCAACACAACAAAAACATTGATTCTGTGCCAAAAAGTTTAATGAAAAAAGGTATTTTCTTGAGAATGAATCCAATGGAAGTCTTTTGAAGTGTTAATTACATAAATTAATGCTGACTTTATTAGCTATTTAAAACTTCTATGCAGCAACAAAAAATGGATGAAAAAACTAAGATTAAAATACAACATATCTATAATGAGAATGTCATAAAAATGAACTTGTCAATTACATCAAGGCACATAAACTGAACACAAAACTTCTGTTGCCAATGAATTGTAATACGCTTCTCAAACTATGGCAACAAATGTTACTGAAAACTTAAAAACAGTGTTCCCGTCTAAAAACTTTAAACGGTGAAATTTAAATCGTCCTACAGCACTTAACAGAAGCTGACACAAGTGGCTGGCTACTAAATAACTACATCAGAAATGAAACTCTCCCTCAAAGGAGACTAACATATTATTGCCAGCCGATATATGGGAACAATGTTATGAATAGCAGATTATCCATGAGTAGCCCCAATCTCCTTCTTAGGCGCTTAATATCGACCTGTAATAACCGTACAAAATGTTATGTCAATAAACACACGGAAAGAAATGATAAAATCTTCACAATTCAACAACTACTTTATTGATACGGATGAATTTTAACACTATTACTCAAATATTGACTTTCATTACTTACGTGGAGAATATGAACGAGAACGAGATCGTTCGTATCGACGTCTGCGATAATACGGGGATGGTGATCTACCTCTATAGCCTCCACCACCTCGGTAGCCACCATAATAATCACTGTAAATATAATATTACTGATAGCACATTACAAAGATTGATGCTTAAATAAGGCAGGCAACATAATATAGCTACATTTGATAGATACCTCATTCTTTACCTTCATAAAAGGAGTGAAATTTTAAAGCCCATTTAATGAAAGCCCAAACAAGCAGCTCAATAAAGCACTACCAGAAACAATATAGGTGCCAAGATAAAAATATAGCAACAGCTGGTGGAGCAGTCAACTGGGGAATTGAGTATTTTGATACAGTCAGCCAACTCATTTCAGTTTCCTTAGATTAATTTTTTTTAAAGAGATAAGCACAGCTTCTGGTATGTAACAATAAATACCATCACGCTGAAATAAATACCAGTTTCTAAAACTGGTCATTGCTAAACCACGTAACACAGGAACAAGTAAATATAGACAATGGAGATAGTGCTTATCTAATTTTAAGACACATTTTGCTGTAATTATATGGCTGCAGAAGGGCACTCAATTTGACTTCATTACTCCCAAACCAACAAGGCAAAGTATAACAGCTTTGTCAAGCAATGTGGATGTCTTCTGAATCATCAGCTTTCTTACTAATAATAATAATGATAATTTTTACTTACTAATTTACTAATCACAAGAGGGGGGATACCAACACTGCCTAAAATTTCCTCCCACAAAAATGGCACAACAGATACAGTGTTCATTGAAGCATAAGGAAAAGGCAGAATGCTACAGCTGTCATATTCAAGAATATATGCCAACACAACAGTGACAGTTTCAAAGAAAGAGCCTTTTTGACTGCTATCTTCCAAATAAAAGTAACTTGCTTTAAATTACTGCGAGCTGCTCTATTTTGTAACTAACACATATTTTAATATTACCACAAAATATGAATATGTATGAAATTTATATTCAGCAGTCCCATTATACTTACAAGCACTAAATAAATGTATGTATGTGTGTGTGTGTGTGTGGTGTGTGTGTTTTTAATATGCTGAGCAACGGACTTAACACTGAGTGGAGTGATACACAGAAATGAGACAGTTTCTTTAAAACACAACTACTTCTGGTATAGTGGTTCATTTCACCACACCTCAAACAGACAAGTATATTAAGACAAAAAATAAAAAAAGACACTCACTTGTCGCCTTTCTGTCTACCACCCCACTGGCCCCTGCCATCAGTCAAACTGAAACAAACATTAAACTGATGGAATAGTGCAATATTGGAGTTTAATTAAATATAAGTTTAACTCAAACTAAAAATAATATCTACTGCAGTAAAATATTTTAGTTACTAATATGTAGTAGCAAATTTTTACATTTCCAAATCCCTTTAGTTCTTAAGTAGTCCTAATCTTAAGTTGTGTAGCACAAAATTTAATTGTCATACACATATTATAGTTCAGTCAAGACACAAACGACAATTTAAAATTATCTACTGAAGTAAAAATGTTTACTCACTATGTAGGTTTGCCCATGTAAATCCCTGGTGTAGGTGTATGGGCTCTCTGTGTGATTGAAAAGTCTACTCTAATTCGTCTTCCATCAATTTCCATTCCTGTACATTGTTCTTTAGCCACCTTTGCATCCTCAGCACTTTCAAAGTACACAAATGAGAACCCACGGGACCTACCAGTCTAAAATGAAAATAATAAATCGTTAAAATTGAAATTTTCACAACACCAACAGTAAAAGAACATGGGATGTGATAGTCATTGACAATAACTATTGGCAGTCATTGTTTGAGACATAAACCAAGTCTTAACATTATACAGACTTTCAAAGTTTCACACAAAAATGCTCGAGTTAATTCATACAGCAAAATTATATTAGAAAACTTTTATGTTAAAATTATGAATGTGATCCTTACCATAAAAAGTTCAGGTTGTAATAACAATATTATGAAGTGGATAGATTGCTATGTTAAAGTGAGACAGGCACAATGAAGAGACTGTTCCACAATGAGTTTCCAGCAAAAGCCTTCTTCAGAAAGCACACACACATTCACACAAGCAAACCAGATTGCAAATGTGACCATCAAGTGGAAACAGCAGTCCAGATTTGGCCAGTGACATGGTAGGGATAGTGGCATTGGCGCGCGGGGGGGAGGGGGGGGGGGTGTCAGCACTGCCTGGAGGTGTGTGAAGGGACTAGGTGGCAGGATAAGACTGGCAGGTGCAGCACTGGTGGGCTGTAGGAGAGGAAGGGGGGAGCATAAATCGAGAGAAGTTGAGAAGGGTAAAAGACCAGTAGGTGCACTGGCAGACAGCAGTGCACAATCATAGTGAGGGGATGTGAATTGGAAGGTGATAGGATAGGGGCAGTAACTGTTCTGTGGAGGGTGTGAGGACAATTGGTTACAGCCAGAATGATTTTGGTAGCGGAGAATGGGTTATTCAGGCCGGAATGATTTTGGAAGTGGAGAATTGTTCCCATCTTCAACAATGGCAATAAAAGAGTTTGTAAAAACTACAGAGGAATAACCCTTATACATAAGATTTTTGAAAGAATTTTAGTAAATCGAATAAGTGAAAAGATAGAAAAGGAGCCGAGTGAAGAACAGCATGGGTTTAGGAAAGGAAGAAGCACGATCAACCTGATATTTTCTATCTGTCAACTGATGGATAAAAGTTGAGAGTATAACAAAAGGGTGATAATGGTTTTTATAGACATAGAAAAGGCATATGACTCAGTTAACAGGGAAAGACTCTGGGAAGAAAAAAAGATAGATAGATATAGAAGATGGATACATTAATGTAATAAAGACAATGTACATAGGACACAACTGTACAATTAGAACACCATTGGGGAACTCTGAATACTTCGAAATAAGACAAGGACTTAAGCAAGGAAGTATTCAATTTCCAGCACATTTTAATGTTGTGATGGAGGGAATGAAAAGGGCAGTTAAAGATATAGTAAAAGAAAAAGACAAAAATATGATTTTTGCAGATGATATGGTAATATGGGGTGATAAAGAGGTAGATGTACAGTTACAACTTGATGCGTGGAAGGAAATAATGAAAAGGTTTGGATTAAAAATAAAGATAAGAGTGAAGTAATGGTATTTGGAAGAGAGAAAGGGATCAACGGAAATATTATCTTGAATGGAGAACCTCTCAAAGTGGTAGAAAGTTTCACTTATTTAGGGAGTGAAATATCTAGGGATGGAAGAATAAACAACGAAATTAATAGGTTACAGAAGGGAGGCAATTTCTACCAAACAATTAAACACCTGATTTGGAATAAGGAAGTTTCAGAAAAAGCAAAACTCCTTATGTATAAGAACTATTACTTCCCTATTGTCACCTATGTTGGAGGAACATGGACAATGACAGAAACGGACTATAGCACACTGCAAGCAAGGGAAATGAAATTTCTCAGAGCAGTTAAGGGAAAAACAAGACTGGACATAGTAAGGAATGTAGAGATTAGAAAGGACCCTAAACAAGAAAGTATGAGAGAAGAAATTGAAAAGAGATTAAGATGATATGGGCATGTTAAGAGGATGCATGGGCAGAGACTTCCCAAAATTATGGAAGAACTAAAGATGGAAAGATACCTAGAGAGCGCTCAAGAACATGATGGGAAAAGGGAGTGAGAATATCTGTGGAAAGGAGAGGTGTGACCTGGCAGCAAGTGGAAGTGGAGGGAGGACCGAACAAAATGGAGAGGACTTGTCAGCACCCAGACCCGGCAGTAGCTGGATATAGATAGATGGATTGTATTCCAAGGATAACTCCTGTATGAGTATTTCAGAAAAGCTGGTCGTGGAGGTGAGGATCCAGATTCTGAAGCAGCACATTATGTTCAGCTGCATTTGTCTACTTTGCTCTTGACTACAGTTTGGCAGTAGCAATTCCTTGGTGGACAGCTGCTTGGCATTCACACCAACATAAAAACCTATGCAAATGATTGCAGCAGAGCTGGTATACGACATGGCTGCTTTCACGGGTGGCCCAGCCTCTTGACGGGGAAGGATAAGCCTGCAACAGGACTGGAATACATATTATCGATTGGTTGGATCAAGCAGGATGTCCCACATTTCATGGCACAATAACGCATTCAAAACCCTGACTAAGAAACACGTGGTTTAACGTTACCAGTCTGCAGTGATATTGGGTGATGAAAGGTAAACTACTCAACAGCTGGTTCTTGAGGGGGGTGGGAAGACAGGAGTGTGTAGGAATAAAGTACATGTAATCTGTCTGTGGACTAAGCCTAGAGGGATGGCACCAGTCTTCGGAGGCCTTTGTGAAACCTCCAACACAATGGGCAAGGGAGTCATTGTCACTGAGTACACCATCCTGTGGGTTGGGGTGGAGGAGGCTGTGTGGAGAGTTTTTTTTTTTGGCAGGGAAGCGATGGTAGCTATCTAAATGCTATTTCCGATAGATTTAATGTGGACAGAAATTAGGATGGTGCTATCAGACAGGAGTTGGTCAATGTGCAAGAAGGTGACACACTGGGTGATCAGCTTGTGATGAATGAGGATAGGGTATCTTGGCCATGACTCCATATCATGGAGGTATCAACAATTAACATGAGCCAGACCAGGGATTTGGGTTTTTCGGAGGCTAGGAAGGTGTTCTCTACACTGCCCATGAACAGGTTGGCATAGCAGGGTGCCAGATGGGTGCTCAGGGCTGTACTGCAGATTTGTTTATGTATCTTCCTTTCAAAGGAGAAGTAGTAGTGTGTGAGGATAAAGTCAGTAAGGTGTATGACAAATGAGGGGGTGGCTATGCACTCTGGAGGACATGTTCAATAGCAACAAGACCATGGAAATGAGGCATGTTTGTGGCATCAACAATGACACTCTGGGATCAGGAGGTAAAGAAGTAGGGATTGTGGGGAGTCTGAAGGGAGTGACTGGTCTCAGATGTGGGAGGTTGGGTTTCACACAACTGGTTACAGGTGTTTGTCAGTTCTTTCAGTGGGAGTACAATAACCAGCTACAATGGGGCATCCAGTATTGTTGGTGTTGCAGATTTCGGGGAGTACATAGAAGATAGGTGTGCTGATCTCATAAGGGCAAGAAGTAAACTGGATTCATGGGAGATCTAAGGCTTTAAGCGTGGATTGGTGGTCATGTTGGACTACTGGGATGGGACCACTGTGGCACAGTTTATTGCTAGAGGAGTCCGACAACTGGCAGAGGCTTTCCACCAGGTAGTAACTGTGATTCATAACAGTGGTGGAACCTTTGTGCACACTGAGGATGATCAGGTAGGTCATAATCTATGTATGGCTTACCCTTCTACTACTGTAAAGTTAATGTTCTTAGGACGGGACCCTGGGAACATTGGTGAGGCCAAGTTGATAAGGAATTCCTGAAAGGTGACAAGGGGTTGGTTAGGTGGGAGAGGTGGGGTGAGGGGGAAAGCAGGAGGATCACAATTGGATGGTGCTATGGTTTGGGTGAGGCAAGGTATGTCGTATCCCCACACCCTCAATCCTTTGAAAACCCCAAGAACTAGCTACAATGGAGTGCCAAATTTTTCACCAAATACCAATTTAACTACATGCTTCATCAGGGCTTTGAATAGCAATCATTATCCCCTGAAACGAGGAATATCCTACCTAAGCCAATCCCTCCTAAAGTGGTCTTCTGCCACCCAACAAACTTCCACAACATCTTTGTCCATCCCTTCTGGATCCTCCCCTCCACCACCAGTTTTCTGATCTGTGCTGACAGGAGTTAGCCTGACAACACATTCTCCACTGCCAAAAACATCCTGGCCTCAACCTACATTAACCTACTGCCTCCACAACCTCCACCCAACAGTTTCTGTCCCCGTCTTATGCCTCCTCCCAATTCACATCCCCCCTAACCCCCATTGTGTACTATTCTCTGCCAACATACCCTCCAGTATTTTCACATTCTCTGTTCCTCTCTTTTTGCACTCCCCCATTAATCCCGTCCTCACAGCCACCTAACACTGCACTTGGCAGCCTCATCCTGTCACCTACACCCTACACACTCCACAAGACGGTGCTGACCCCCCCCCTCCCCCTCCCTCGTACCATGCTATCCCTCCCCCTTCCTGTCCCGATTGGACTGCTGCTTCCGCTCAATGAGCAACAACTGCGTTTTGAGTGGAGAGAGCAGTCTAGAGCGTGATGTGTGCTTGCTTGTATGTGTGTTTTCCTTTCTGGTCATGGTTTTGGGAGAGAGCTCAATGTTTAGGTGAGAACTTAATGTCTAAGTGTCTTTGTTGTGCCTGTCTGCAATTCAATTTGTCAACTTTAAGGTGAGAAACAATCTATCCTTTTCATAATATTGTTGAAAATGAATCTAGAGATTCTAATTTGAAATAATTAGACCAAATAAAAGTAACTTTCTAAGTTTAATATGAAATCCAACTTGCGCCCACAAAAGTGCACGCGCACAAGCACACACCTTTGCATCAATAACGACCTGAACCCTTTCCACAGGCCCATACTTTGACATGATGTGATGCAGCTGCTGCTCTGTGGTGTAGATGCTCAAGCCAAATATTCCCAGGCACCGGCTAGGTTGCGGGTTTTCCTGTGTCAAAGAAAATACAAATAATGTAATTCTTATACCAGTGATTCCAGGTACCTGATGTGAAGTATTTCTATAGAAATAAATCTTAATTACTGGTAAACAATAAACTTGAATCCCAAAGTATTTGACACTACAAAGAAAAGAATCACATTGGCTTACTATAACATTACTGAATATTGATTTTTCTCATTTAAAATTAATTAAAATGAAAGAACTGAAATATTAACATTAAGCAGCAATTTTCACTTGAAGTCAACAAAAGCACTTTGAAGGAGAGCAACATTATTGTGCACACTGACATGAAATCTCTGGAGTCAAACATTCTCTTAATATTGTTATAGTGATTTGTAGTAAGCCCTTTTCGAAACACTCCCTTTTAATCTAATCTATATTCACTCAACTCAAAGAGTGCCACAACACTGGAGATGAAAATGAAGTAACATGCTACTTTTCTGAGGAGGTTTTTGAAAATCTAAGGCAAAACTTAGTTATTTACAAAAACCTTTGGTGAAAAGTGGATGTAGTATTGCAAACCTCTTAAACAAATACTTCATTTCTGTTACTGACAGCTTAGGGTTATTAAGTTCGGTGAACAGTGCAATGGAGTATCTGAGACCAGTCTTTAATTGTAACTTCAGTAAAATGGAAACGACCCATCTCCCAAAGTGGTAGCATCCATCATAAAATCCTTTACAAGACAGGGAATAAAGAGATACTAAAAGGTTGTGTCCAAGTGTCTCCTTAAGCATCTGACTGCAAGTATTATATTTAGCAAGTCACAGCTTGGAATTTAAGTGTTCTGATATAGAGAAAGCTATTTACACTTATGGTGAGAATGAATTTAATTAATTGGATAATAAATTACAGGGTACTGGTATTTTCTGTGAACTGTAAAAATCATTGACAGAATTCTCGTAAGTAAATTAGAATATTATGGTGTCACTGGCAATGTTGCAAAATGGTTTGAGGCTTATCTAACAGGAAATAAAGGGTGTCATTGCAAAATACCTGTGCAGTAGGCAGTCAGACTTAATATGATTGGGAATTATTTACAAGGTTCCATCTTGGGTCAATTGCTTTTTCTTGTGTACATTAATGACCCCTCGTCTGTTACACTGCCAGATGATACAAACATTGCAATAAGTAGGAAGCTAAGTACAGATTTAGAAATAGCTGCTAATCAAATTTTCACTCACAATAAATGGTTGAAATCTAATTCACTGTCATTAAACTTTGAGAAGACACTGTATGCAGTGCAGAACCTATCACAGATTTTCTTCCAGCATGTGTGTAACATATGAAAGCATGTCTATCGAAGAGGTTGGCAGTGTTAAATTTCTGGGATTACAAACGCAGGGTGTATACGCGGAAGAGGGAAAAAATTCCTGGATTTTTCGTGGATTTCCCAGACAAAAATACACTTTCTCCCGGGTGAAAATACACTTTTCCCGTGTTAAGTGACGGTATACTCTTCCTCGGAACTGTAAAACTTATCAATCCATCAAATTGTTATAGTCTTATAAACGGGTGAAAAAAGTTTTGGAAAGATCAGTGATGTGCAGCAATATGTATGCCGCATATTTTCGTGTTACGAAAGTATAATTCGCATGCCACCAAACAACGCATGTTACTTTCCAAAGCACTGAAATTGCCGTGTGCTTTCCTAAGCCGGTCATAGCTCATGTCACGCGATCTTGCCAGAGCATAGGAAACATGGTGTAGTCATCCAATAGTTTAATGTACATAGTGTTGCTACAAGAAAAGCAAAGATTTCACATGTAATATTGGTATCTAAGATTAATTGGCTGCAAGAGAATTTAAGCTTTCATATATAATGCTGATCTTTTTGCGCGTGTTACACTTTAAGATACATCAGACAAATGTGCCACTAAAATTTTTACTAACGACATAAATGTCTTATCACCTGGGATAGAAATTCTTCAAATGATCATCCTCACAGAGTTGATTTTTAAATGAGAGTCAAACACTGTGATTTAAGAAATTCATCGTACATTCTCGCACATAGTTCATCTTGTGTAAAACAAAATTTACTTTCAAAGTAACGCTTTTCGAACCACCACTCTCAATATTTCCCGGCGACCTGTTAAAAATAAGTTCGTTTGATCAGTTGCCCGAGAGTGCCAGATAAAAGCGCCACTGCACTTGGGCAGTTACGATGACACAGATAGCATGTATGATTGTACGTGTAAAACATGGAAGGATCTTGCATTACATCGTAAAAGGAACGAGACATCAGAGGATACTCCAAGAGCATTGAAATTTCGTGAACCATACTAAAATGCATAATTGGGCTTAAAGTGCACATTCGGATGTAAATTTTCTTGGAGTACCAGTACTATATTATCTCGTGTTTGGTTCTTTATTATGGCATTATGCCAAACGTGGTGGAAGATGAAAACGTGCACTTGAAATGCAGCGAACAGTTAGAAGCAGCCAGTAGTGTGGAATTAAAACACTTCGTTTCAAATAAATGGATTGCCTCAGCTGAAAAAGAGTAATAAAAGCCAAATTTCTTTAGCAAACTGGCAAAAATAACTTCATTGTTCTGCGAGGTGACTAATACTTGACTGTTAGAAAGATGGAAATAAAATAAAATCTGAAACTAATAACTTATTTTAGCCTTCCATAATTATGTGAATATTTTAATTCACTTGATAGCTCCCAGCCACAAAAATTTCTTTTGTTTTCATTTTACATGAGAGCAATGAACGAAAAGGAAACTGCAAAAATCACTAAACGTAAACACGGGTCACATGGAGACTACCCTCCTCCCCACTACAACTGAAGAGTCCTCTGTAACAGATCTATGATATTTCCAAACCGGGGCAATACTAGATAGTGGTGCCCCTCCTCCCCCCTTCCTCCAGCGTTTGAGTAGGACTCAAAAAATTAAATAGACTTTTCACAAAATGTTCATTTTGTAGCGCATATCTTTCTGCAGAGTCTGATAGATAAAACGTATGTCTCTGAGTAAATGTAAGACGTGTTATTGGGCTTTAATGTGCCAAAGTGCAATGTCACGCCACTTCACACAGCATTCTTCTATCGCAATTCACTGTATTTCGCTCTGTTGATTTCAGAAGTGTATATTTTGTAATGGATGCCATCAAACTATATTCAGGATAATGGAAATTAAAATGTGCTGTGGTGCCTAACTGGCTCCCAGTCTGCTGGTTTGACAGCCTGCGGTGGTGGTGGTTAGTGTTTAACATCCCGTCGACAACGAGGTCATTAGAGACGGAGCGCAAGCTCGGGAAGGAAATCGGTCGTGCCCTTTCAAATGAACCATCCCGGCATTTGCCTGAAACGATTTAGGGAAATCACGGAAAACCTAAATCAGGATGGCCAGAGACGGGACTGAACCGTCATCATCCCGAATGCGAGTCCAGTGTGCTAACCACTGCGCCACCTCGCTCGGTTTGACAGCCTGCCCCTCGCAATTAATACTGGATGGGATTATCTGTAACCTGGAAAACAAGAACTCTTCAGAGAATTTGCACTCTTCATTGCCTATTAGCTAATAACTTGCTGTTTTGTGTGACAAAATTAAATATAGATGATGTGACTTACCGAACGAAAGTGCTGGCAGGTCGATAGACACACAAACAAACACAAACACACACACAAAATTCAAGCTTTCGCAACAAACTGTTGCCTCATCAGGAAAGAGGGGAAGGAGAGGGAAAGACAAAAGGATGTGGGTTTTAAGGGAGAGGATAAGGAGTCATTCCAATCCCGGGAGCGGAAAGACTTACCTTAGGGGAAAAAAAGGACAGGTATACACTCGCACACACACACATATCCATCCATACATATACAGACACAAGCAGACATATTAAAGACCACGTGGAATGTTTCCCTCTATTATATTGATATCAAAAATTAAATATAGGATACATAAAACCAGTAAAGATAAGAAACAAGACACAGTTCAGATTTCTATAGTCCTTAAGTCCTAGTGTTTTTTCTTTTCAGCAAAAGATTCTATTACCTCATCGAAGTTCGTCAAAACTTTTGCTGCATGAAAAAACGAAATGTCATTGTCCAATATGGAAAAAGCTGTTAATACAAATAGCACCCAAGACTGGTGGTGTTTCTGGAGCTGATTACGTGTATTTTGTCACTGTCTTCTAGATAAAAGGAAATAGGCCTGTCTAATATAGCAGCAATTGTAATACACCTCCCCCCCATAAACGAATAAACGAGACTGTTTTGGAGCAAATGGTCATTTTTACGACTGGACAGAATACAATTCACAAAGAACCACTATCAAATGCCTATTAGGCCTATTACAAGCAAAAAGCTTTATGTTAGGTAATAGTTTCACATTTCATTCATACGCTCCAGCTGCTCACCTTCTCCTTCCTCGTTCTAAGAAACAATCTTATCATCAGTAATTCTGTAACTATTCATGCCCGTGTCAAAACTTATTCTCCGGTTAACTTCACTAACCCTGCTACAATCAACGGTTTAGTTATCCCGCGTTTATTCTCTGGTTGGGTGTTATTAGGTACTCGCACAACGCGCTTTCCGCACTAATCCCAGAATAGAACTTAAGGCCAGCTGGCCAGGTACTGTACAACTGGCTCTTACTAGTGTAGCGGTCTGGCCAAAAACTTTAGATCAAAATTTCATTTTCTTGGGTACACCGAGAAGATAACAAGTAATCTTTCTAGCCTGTTATTCCTGTTAGTCGTTATTTCCACTCTGGTAGTCTGAATCTATAGCTTTCACTAGTAACTATAACAACGCTGATCATTTGCAAACCCAGTCAACCACACAAACAAAAATTAGCATTCACCCGTTTGGCTTTATTCTGCTCAGTTCGTATGGCCTCGTCCCCTTTTGTCTGAAGGGAAGTTTACTTCTAGATGCAATGGGAATTCCCCTGGCAGACATATCACGTACACTATGCATGCATTCAAAAATCAGCTTTCGATTCATTTAGAAATCAACTCAGGATGTGTTCAAAAATCTTCAAAAACCAACAGGGATGTGTTTCAAAATCATATGAATAATCAATTTACCAACGTGCGCTGGATGCTAGTCACTTTGCGAAACAAGGTTTTTTCCCTCCAAAATTGCCCCCTCCCCTCTTCCGTCCCCCTAGATCTGGGCCTGTTGCGCGTAAGTGAATCTGGCAGCTTGGGCTTGCCAGTAAAATTTTTCCGTGTAGCATCTGGGTGCTTGATGCTACTGCTTATACAGCTAACACCCACACTTCCATAACCAGAAGCAGGAGAAGGTACTACTCGTACGCGACTCAACTGCGCATGCGCGTGAGCCCACTCGCCACTGCTCAAAGGAATATAATGTAAACCGTCGTGACGTCACACTCAGCGGAGGCAATTTGTTGTACTGAAGCATTGCATAGTCTTCCTAAAGCCTTTGACACATTTTGCTGTTGGCAGACACTTGTATGAGCATTGTGTTTCGTAGTAGTTGTATATGGTGCATTTCCTTTGTAACTTAAGTATTATTTTCTTTTTTTTTCTCGTTCATGTCCTATTGCTGCAGTATTATTCTGCAGTACCGGCATACACTAATATCCTTTGTTAGAATATTGGTTCTCACTAGCCAAAATTACGAAAATCAAACTGAAAACCAAAACAATAAAAATATCCCAGGTTTTTCCCGGGTCTGCTGGTTCGTATACACCATGAAACGCAATAATAAATGAAGTTTGGAAGGGCATACCACAGAATTGCTTAAGCGCCAAAACAAATCTGTATTTGTAGTGACAATGAAGTCAGATGTAGGAGATATAAATATAAAAAACTTGCATACTTTGCTCACTTTCATTCTATTATGTCATACAGGATCATATTCTGGGGTAACTCATCAAACCGAGCAAAAGTTTTTAGGGTACAAAAGCGTGTGATAAGTATCATTTGTGACGAAAACTTGAGAACATCACATAGAATCATGTTAAAGGAACTGTGTATTCTAGAAACTGCTTCTCATTACATTATTCCTTAATCAAATATGTTGCAAGTAATATATATCTATTTCCGACCAATAGCTCAATACATAGTAGCAATAATAGGAACAAGAACAATCTATATAAAAACCTAAAATCACTTACCTTGGTCCAAAAAGCGGTCCAATATTCAGGAACACACATTTTCAATAAATTGCCAGCAACCATTAAAAACTGCTTCAGATAAAGCATGGTTTGAACAGAGTTTGAAAGACTGATAGGCAACTCCTACTTTATAGATGAGTATCTTAACAGACTTATGCCAGCTTAACTAAAAATGTCTTAAGATTTCAGTTTTGACAGCACTTTGTCAAAACAGTCGCAATTAGGTATTTTGTGTATGATAAATTTATTAATAGTGCATAATACTGTTTTGTTCTGACTGTGTTAATTCTGTAAATATTAGCTGTTCTAGTTTACCACAATGTCTTCACCCATTTTGACGATCTCCTGACAAATGACCATAGTAAGAATTATATTCAAATGTTTTATGTTATACTTTCTTCCAAGTTCCACACCCACAAGAATCATCTTATTTTTTGGGTCTATGGAACGAAAACTGAATCTAATCTAATCTGTGTTTCCTACCATTTAACTGAACATCAGACAGTCCAACATTATTTTTAAGTCACAATGCAATAGCTCAAATGGCTCTGAGCACTATGGGACTCAACTGCTGTGGTCATAAGTCCCCTAGAACTTAGAACTACTTAAACCTAACTAACCTAAGGACATCACACACATCCATGCCCGAGGCAGGATTCGAACCTGCGACCGTAGCGGTCGTGCGGTTCCAGGCTGTAGCGCCTTTAACCGCGTGTCCACTCCGGCTGGCAATGCAATAGCACTGAGTAAAAATACAGAAGGCAGAGTACTGTAGGCATCTCAACAGCACACAGTCCTTTACAAAACATTGCACACAATGAAGTTGTGGAGTTGATAAAATTAATCTGCAAAAATATAGTGATCACTGACCATAAATTATTTTTGACCAATGTAGCCTGGAACAGTCACTACAAACAATAGTTTGTACTGTCACAATGTGGACTACAACACTCATTCCTCCCCTTCAGCAACACAGTGTAATGATCACAAAGAACCTGAAATTTGTATATTTATTAAGCTTTGTACAGCTCAAACTTATTTCTGATTTTGTGTTTATAGATCATGTCCACTGAGCGAGCTTGAGCAAGGCTAAAAGATGACGACTCCAAGCACTACGAAGCCAAGGTAAGATGAATACTTCCAAGGGTTTGCTGAAATTAATATACCTTGCAAAAACAGTATCCCAAGAGAACACACAACATCCGAAGTTTCAACAACAATAAAATACATGGGCGACGGCCAGTATGTTTCACATTCCTAGAGCACAATTATCAGAATACTTGCAAACGAGCAAAACAATGTATGGGACTTAATCTGTTCATTCTCATGTGTTATGAAAGATAAGTTGCATGCATTAATTTTTTCTTTACCAGAATTACACACTGTCCTACACTTATTAATCACGTCAAAATTGTCACATCAATTTATGAAACTACACATTGGAGGTGTGAAAGCCAAAATTAAATACACAATACAAATCAATTGAAACTTAAATAGCTATAATTTAATTTGTAACAATATTAGAAAAGGTAAGTTGCTACTCACCATATAGCGGAGATGCTGAGCCGTGATAGGCACAACAAAAAAATTTACACAATTATAGCTTTCGGCCATTAAGGCCTTTGTCAGCAACACACACACACACACACACACACACACACACACACACACACACACAAACTTGCACTCACGTCTACAGTCTCAGACAAATGAAACCACACTCAGATTGCAGGCGCACGCGCCTGTGTGTGTGTGTGTGTGTGTGTGTGTGTGTGTGTGTGTGTGTGCACGCGCGCGCGCATGTGCATTTTTTTGCAGACAAAGGCCTGACAATGGCCAAAAGCTATAATTGTGTGAATCTTTTTGTTGTGCCTATCGCGACTCAGCATCTAGACTTCTCAAATGTTGTTACATTCCATCCTGGATTTTCCATTATAATTTAAATTGGTATGAAGATATGATCCAGATATGAGGTTTAACTGGAAATCTGCATAGGATACCGATATTGGAACATATGATGCAATTACTACCTTATGTTACACAAAAAATTAGTCACTAACTTTACTGACTCCCAAATCTACTTGCAATGGGAAGTTTCACTAAATTTCATATTGACCACACCATGACAGGGAGTCGTCATATTATAGATGTACTACAAAATTGAAGGAATTATTCTGAAACTATGTATATGATATATTTGAAGTATTACACAGTGCTTGCTGGTTAACAAACTCTAACTCTCAGTGTCGTGTCATAGAATTGGGTAATAGATTTAATTACAAATAAAAGATATAAGCATCACATTTACTCAAATCTATGAAGTCACACCTAGTTTCACTTAATGCCTTGGACTGCTTGTACTTCACTATATTCTAAATATCAGCAACGAACTCAAGAGAGAAGCATCCACTTACCACCTGTTCAAACAAACCACTGGAACAGAACAGGTGGTAATCCAACAGGTCATTGCTCATCACACTACCATTTAAATTCTCTCACTGAGTAGAGGATGAAATATTTGTTTTTGCGAAGACTCAAACATTGCTTACTAAGATATTTACTATAAAAAATTTTCTTGCTTTCTACCGACTTTTCAGTACTAACCAACACAAGATGAGACTTTTTCACTAATAAGTGTAATGCCAAACTCCAAGTCAATATGCATCCCCGAAGCTTAGTTGCATTTCTTTGTCATGTGTTGTATTTTTAAAATCATGGTGGAGATGAAGACATCTTCAGAATTCAGAAAATCAAGTACCCAGCCAGAGGTTCCAAATGGCCCACATGATGTAGCAAACACTCAGGTTTGTCGAGTCATTCTGCGGAAAATGTTCGACAGTACTGGGTGTCAAGCAACAATTCGGTGGTAGTCATTCCTAAAGAAAACTACTGGATCTCCACTTTCACAGTTGATACATAGCACTTAAATTGGCAAACAACTGTTTGACACTTCCCTTTTATCTCTTGCTTCCCAAATAGGTTGGTCCCTTTTAACAAGTGACATTTTCTTCATTTTTTACATTCTCCAAACCATCCCCCCCAATACCAAAGAAGGGACTAGTAATTCCAAAAGCTAACATACTTTTATATGTCTCTCATAATTATACCAATTTTTAAATAAATAAATAAGTGTGTGTGTGTGTGTGTAGCTCATGCCACAACCTGTGGTACATTAAGGAATTAAATTTTCATTCTACAGCAGGATATGCCATATGAAACTTCCTCACAGATTAAAACTCAGGACCTTGCCTTCCACAAGCTAGTGGTGTACCTATTGAGCTATCCAGCCACAACTCATGACCTGTCCTCACAGCCTTACTTCATATCGGTGCACTTTCTGCTGCAGAGTTAAAATTTCATTCTGGGCACATCCCCCAGGCTGTGGCTAAGCCATGTCTCGGCAGTGTCTTTTTCCCCAGGAGTGCTAGTCCTCAAGTTCCACAGGAGAGCTTCTGCAAAGTTTGGGATATAGGAGATGAGGCACAGACAGGATGGGTTGAGAGTCATGTTTGGTTGCTCAAGTGTCAGAATACTTGCTCACAAAAGGCAAAATGCCTCAGGTTCAAGTCTCACCCCAGCATGTAGTTTTAATCTGTCACAAATTGAAATCAAGGCACAGCATGATCCACAACATATCAGTGTCTCTCAGGGGTCACTTCAGAATATGTTGCTCAAAGCTACTTTCATAACTGCAGCCCTGAACAGAATATCTGTCCGATCCCACAGCAAGTCACACAGGTGAAGATCATGTGATCTCGATGACAAGGCTATTGGGAAATGACTGCTAATAATCCCAGCATTTTCAAAATACTTCTGCAGCAGCTGTTTCACTGGCTGTGCCACATGCATAGGAGTGTCATCTTGCATAAAAATGCACGCTGCTGAATGGTTGGAACGACAATGTAAAAGACTTTCACGGCGTTTACCAGCGACTGTACAAGTACAGTACTGCAGGACTCAACGTCTAGAAAAAAAATGCAGCCCTACAATGAACAATTCTGTCAACCCAGATCACACAATTATCTTTGCAGAATGAAATTTCATCAACTAATGTGCACGTGGACTTTCTACTGTCCACATTCATCAAATTGTATATAAACATGCCCCCTGGAGATGAAAATGGGATTTATCTGTCCATGGGATGTTCCATGGACACTCATTATCCACTTCTATGCAAGCAAGAAATTCGAGTGAACATCTGTCTTGCAGGCTTGTCAGCAAGAAGCAATTCCTGAACATGGGTGATTTTGTATGAACTGCAATGCAGAAACGGATTTTATCCACCGTCCTCCCAGGTACATTCCATGTTTGGATAATTCCCCATGTACTGCATATCTGCACAATACCATTCGACCTCTCCTGGAATGCTGTGGCCACATCAACAGACGTCTGGGCAACCGCTTTCCTCCCACTGCCACACTGCACTTAGAAAGGACTTGTCTCTTCAAATTTTGTAATCATTTTCTCCAGACCCATAGATATCTGACTGATGCCTTTTGTCCTGAGCTTCCACAGGGCTGCTGGCACAGTGTCACCCTTCTTTTAAAAAAGGGCTGTATCAGCAGCATGTGATCCTTCATGGAGACAGTCATGTTTGGTTTCTCCCATGCAAATTGCATGTCTACTGGTGTGTATATTCTGACAGTGCCATCTACTGGTCAACTTGTCATTACCTTTTTCATAACGCTTACCTTTGTGTCAGTAATTTGCTGTCTTTCTCAGCAGTGATTCTCTTTCTATGTCATTTTGAAACTGGAACTCCAATTATGGATGCCCCATACATTGTTAAAAATTATGGATGCCCCATACATTGTTAAACATGGTGATGTGTAATGGGCAATCTCCACATGTTTGCATCCTGCACCAGCAAAATTGTCAATTATAATTGAAGTGGACAGGAAAGGATCTAGATTAGACTGTGAATCAATAGAAACTTGTTGACTGGTTGGATGAAACATTTTTGTTACACCAGGTGTATGGTCGTGTCCAGATACACCATCATCCAGGTGAACAGCTGCTTGAAACATGCTTCAAGCAATAGATGCAGCATGGTGTGGCAGTCTTATTATTGTGAACATTCACCTAGGATCTGTGGCGGTATTATAAGGCAAGCCTCCATGATAGCAGTGGACTAGATGAACATATTTGCATACCACCTGCTAAACAGATGCTGATATCGTCCCCAAAAGTGATTTCACCATCCGGCACAACATTGTCACAAAGCCAAACTAGTGCTAACATGGACTGAGTTACACGATGCACCCAATCTGAACCCAATGCAGCTTTCTGGGACATCAAGTGCCAATTTTGCAGCCAGTAACTATGTGTAATTTATTGTCCTGTCAATGAAGCAAAATTAGGAGAAAAAATCATGTAGTCACAAATGTTTGCATGGTCCTAGGGGGCAAGTATCACAAACACATACTAAACGTCCTGATTAGTGGGTTGTAAGAACTGGGGTGGGGGCAACATTTAAAGGTCACAATGCTTTTTCTCGAATATCTATATCCCAGCTTCTAAAAAAAATGTTTCCCAGTACAAAATTAAATTGCATTAAAAAATGTCCTATCCATTTTTTCTCTATGACATAGTCTCTACATTGCAGGCAATGGAAAATTTTAATAGTATACAGGCCTAACTGACGTTTATCTTTAAATGAAGTCAGTCAGAAAAATATTAAATGTGTGTATCACATCTAAGCACAGTAGTCATTAAGGGAAAAATCGCATTCTGGGGGCGTAACAAGGCCGCGGGGAGGGGGACAGGACAGGGATGTGTGGGGTACAACTGCGAGGGAAGGTAGGTTGGTTGTCATGTTGTGTTCTCACAGTTCCCTCCCTCCTTAGTCCGCAAACTGATAATTGATCAGGTGGTATCCTCTCTCCATCTATTCCACTATCTCAACAAGAAGCACCTGCAGGGTGTTTCGTGAAGTTACACTCACCCTCTACAGCACATATTGTGAATCACTGGTGATACAGTATGTGGAGATGCCTGAGGGATGTTTATTTTCCACAAGCAAAGTGACCTTCAACCAACCTACCCCCCCCCCCCAGTCAGAATATTTAGTACATTGTTCAGGACACTACATCCTAACAATGTGCAAAAATTTGCGACTACATGGTTTTTGCCCCCTAATACTTTTTTTGTCTTTGCTGACTGGGCTATTACAGGAAGTGCATGACCTGTGCGCATCTGGTGGAAGCGGTATACCTCTGGAAACCTACTAAGGGCATATCTTATACGTGGCACAGAAATGTTGCTACACTTTGGAACAAAGATGGACCAAGATGCTATTACACATGTAGTCATAATGTTATGGCTCAAGTATGTCGCTTTTTGAACCAGACAAGGGAAGGAGCATATAAAAGCACACTGTTTAAATTCAAATTTGTCTGTGTTTCCCATGCTTTATGTCTCAAGACTAAGAACGCAATCTTAATTATGCAAGGGAGGCTGTAGGGTTAAGCTTTCAACTGGCTTCCAAATTTATAAAAGTATTTCTTGGGTTTCTAGTCAGGTGAATCTGTTGAAATAGCATGATGTTTCACTGAGTCACCTCCACGAACTTCTGGTTGAGACAAAAAAGGAGGGAAACATTTTATTTCTTTATATTCATTACTTTGTTCCCCCTTTTCCTCGAAACAGTTTGGTGCTTAAAAATCTGCTCCCATCCAAAACCTATTCCTATTTCCATTGCGGGGAATGGACTAAGAATTCAAAAATGTGGGAATAGTTCTCTACATTTACACGAGTTTACCGACAGTACTTTAATTTCCATTTGTAAATGACTACCTTAAGGCTTAAAATTTTACATAGACATTCACGGATGAAGTATTACATTTCTGGCACCCTGCTTGAGCTATTCTGGATTAAATACACTTTAATAATGTCAAGTGTTGCAAGTAGAGCATGGAATGCGGGAGTTAGACATTATGTATTCTTCCATCTGAAATCCGCAGACCAATTGAAAGAGCAAATACAGCAAATTAAAAATTGTTTTGTACTTACCCTGCTGCCAATATGTCTTCTCCTAGATGACATAGGACTGCGAGAATGGCTGCGATAGAATTCTTTCCGCCTATCACTGTAACCATAGTATTTCCCCCGTGGACTGTATGAACGTGATCTCGAATGCGAGTACCGAGACCTGTATCGTCTTGGGGAACGTGATCTGCTTCTTGACCTGTACCGACCACGATATGACATTTTTCGGGGACGTGAGTGACTCCTGAAACAAGTTTATCGGTAAGTTAATTTTCTTCAAAATTGAAAACTTCAGCTGTCATAAAATACAGAAGGTGAGGCACATGCATATTAAGAACTTTTGCAATTTCCCAACAAAATTAACAAATATTTTCCACATCTTCTGCCAATAAATAATGTGAAGCAACGACACTGAATTCAGGGTATATAAAATACTGCTTTTGATTGTGTTCCTGCTTGTCTGCAGAGTTGCAACATTCAACATACAGCAGGCCATTATTTCAAGAGAACCTCTAATTAAACTACTGCACAACCCCATTAACAAACTAAGGAAGGAGGGAAGCCATTTCAGAGATAATTTTTTCAGTGAAATTATGAAATCTAATACTGACTACAATATTCTGAATGGTAGGTATTTTTGAAAGTTTTGTAGATCAAACAAATTCAAAAGTCTTTGTACACTACACTTATGTACTTTATAAAAGTTAAAATAACTGTTTCAGGATTACAGCACACTAATATATAGTATAGTGTACCTCATAATCTGTAGCACAGCACATAAAAAAAACTTGAATGCACTACTGGTGGCTGTGTAGCTTTGTACAGACCAGTGTGTTGGTGAGTGGGAAACAACTCAACAGCAGGCATTGACACCTCTCCGGTCCCCACAGCCCTGCACAAATTCGCTTTCAATGGTTTCTTCAATGGTCTCCACAAGTAAAGGCTTTTTTATTTGTGGTTTTCAGTCGCTTTGGATAAATCTTACTTTGGCTGACCCGATCAGTTAAGCTGGGTCTTCTGTATATTTAATTATTTATTAAATTTAGAGATACTGTTTTTCTGGGAGCATGTATACGCATGGTCACCAGAATGATGAGAGGGTGGATGGCATGTATGATGACTATGACATCGTATCCTAACATGTTCGCTCAAATTGCAGACTGATTTTTCTCAACGAAGATTAAGTAATTATTTGATTGGGGGCAGGTCACTGACATTAATCCAATCAAATTTGGCACTACAATTGTCACATTAACTATTTCTGGACTATTATGATCAACAGTAAGCTTGTCTACTGCACGGTGAATCTTTTGCTAAAACAATAATCCAACTTAATAATCAGAAATATATTCACTTCATTACCTTTTTATGTTCTAACCAAATCATCGTGATTTTTGTTCTACAAATTGCAAGCAATTTGTACAGGATATCAGCAGGTTTAGGCAAATACATGTGACTACTTTAAACATTCTATCAGCCTTGTTCTATCTGGGAAAAAATGTTTTATTGTCACCATCTCTTTTTCCTTTGACAATTACCCACCCCTGCTCCTGTTTCCTAGTTTTAGTTACTTCTGCTGGTTTCAGTTTTGGTTTTGTTTTGCTTTAGGGCACAAAATACAAATGGGGTCATACGCACCCAAGTCAAATCTATAGAACATGAAGACAGACCCAACTGACATAACAGAAGACAGCTAGAAACAGGCACGTGGAAAAACAGGTAAGATAGACACCATACAGAAACGGAGGTACAAAACTGAAAATTAACTGGCCTTCGCCATATTGCTTTGGCAGATAAAAAGTAAAAAGCAGTCTACAGCTCACACGTCATTTGCTAAAACGGCTGATAAATCAGACAGCAAACACAAGCAGGAACATAAATGGTTAAAAAAATGGGCATTCCATCAGGAAATGGCGGTTAGTTAAAACTTGGGCGCAATGTGCACAAAGTGGCGGGGTAGCGCCACTTAGCAAACGATGATGGCTAAAATGGCAGTGCCCAATACACAGCCTACTTAATATGACCACCTCCTGGCGGGAGTAGCTGGGAGATGCTTAATAACCTGGAGCTTATTCCTGTGAAGGGAAGACCATTGGCGATGCCAACAGGACACCACCTCCCGCCAGACCGCAACACAGAGATCATCAAAGGGAATACAGTTACTCATGGGCTGAGGTAAGAGGACTGCAGCCTTGGGACCAGCGTCAGCAGCCTCATATCCTGGCAGACCAAAATGACCAGGAACCCATAGAAACATCACACTGGCTCCTTCAAGAGTGAGAAAGTGACAGTTTTCCTGGACCTGCTGCACTAAGGGATGGGTGGTGTACAGCTCACAGACTTTGAAAGGCACTGAGTGAGTATGAGCAGAGGCCAACTGAAAAGGCTGTGTCGCCAGATGTACTTCGTGGCCTCGGCAGTAAATACTAAGCAGTGTGCCAGAAGCCAGTACGAAAGACATGGGTGCCAATGACGAATGCACAGCTGACCCCACAGTCAGTCCGAGAGCAATCAGTGTATACAAAGGTACTACCGCGAAGTTCCATGTGAAGGTCGTGAAACTGAAGGCAACAGAGCAAGGCTGGAGTAGTTTCCTTAGAAAGCAAATGAAGACTGAAGTTAACATGGGCCATTTCACGAAGCCAAGGTGGCGAAGGGTTCACAACCACCAGGAAAGTTGCAGGTAGTGCAGTTAAGCCGCTACAGCAAGTGCTGAAAGCAGACTCCAAGAGGTAACAGAGAAGAGGGACACAACCCATACTGAGGATCAAAGGAATCATCAAAGGTGGCACAGGATGGCTGAACACACACACACACACACACACACACACACACACACACACACACACACGGCAGAAAAACAGCATGCATATCTGCTGAGGAGAAAATCATGACAGTAGGACAGTGGTAGTTCAGCAGCTTCAGCAGACAGACACTCAACCGGGCCAGTGTAAAAGGCACCTGTGGCCAAACGGATGCCATGATGGTGGATAGTGTTGGAGATGGGTAGTTTCGAATGGACAAGGGACCGGTACAAGGGTGGTTCAAGTGGCATCCCAGGAAGTACCACAGAAGGCACGTAAGACATTTCGGAACTGCGTACAGCAGGCTGCCACATAAGACACCTGGGAGCACCAAGAGTGTCTCCTATTGAGCATGAGCCACAGGAATTTCGTAGTTTCAATGACAGAAGGGCAACAAGCCCAAGATGTAAAGATGAAGGTAGAGACCATTATATTCAGCAGAAATTCATACAGACAGTTTTGTCAGTGAAAAGCGAAAGCCACTGTCGATACTCCATGGGAGATAGGCCATTATAGGGTTAATGGCGATAGCAAAGAGGATGGCACTGAGGACGGAATCCTGAGGCACAGCGTTTTCCTGGATAAAGGTGTTCCGACAAGGGGGAACCCACAAATACCTTGAAAACTCAGTCTTTTAAAAATTCCTTAAGGAAACAGGGCAGGCGGCCACGGAAGCCCCATGTGTAAAGAGTACGGAGGATACCAGTCCTCCAGCAGGTGTTGTAGGCCTTCTCCGAATTTAAAAACACGGCCACAGTCTGGGGTTTCCACAGAAAACCATTTATTCCGTGGGAGGACAAAGTAATAAGACGGTCAACTGTGAACACCACGCTCTAAATCCACACATTTCATTCATTAGTAAATGGCAAGACACGAGCCACTGTACCAGCCGGACACGAATCATATGTTACATCACCTTGCTAATGCAGCTGGTAAGAGAGATGGGGCAGTAGCTAGAAGGAAGGTTTTTGTCCTTACCGGGCTTAGGTATGTGTATGACAGTGGCTTCACACCAGCATCCGGGAAATGTGCCCTCTGCCCAGATGTGGTTGTACGTGTTAAAAAGAAAGGGCTTGCCCGCAAGAGAGAGGTGCTGCAACATCTTGAATGTTGATGGCGTCTGGCTCTGGGGTGGAGGATCCAGATGAACAGAGAATGATTCAGCACCCTCATAGTAAAGGCAGCATTGTAGCACTCACGATTCAGAGAAGAGAAGGGTATTGCCAAACCTCTGCTCATATCCAATGAAGGAAGACAGGTTGATGGTGGGAAGAGATCAAAATGTCCACAAAATGGTGGCCCAAGGTGTTGGAGATAGCAATAGTGTCCACGATAACATCGTCTGCTACTGTCAGGCCGGAAATTGGGGAATGGATCTTGGTCCCAGAGAGGCATCAGAAGTTGGCCCACACGACAGAGGAAGGGGTGGAGCTGTTAGAAGACCTAGTGAATGAAACCCAGCACGCTGTTTTGCTGTACCAAAGAATGCAACAACACTTTGCAAGCATCCGTTCACAATGAATGCAGTTTGCCATCTTAAGATGACTGTAAAAAATGCAGAGAGCATGTCTACGTGCGAGAATTGCGTCACAGCATGCCTCGGTCCACCAAGAGACAATGTGGTAAATAGGAGGTGCGAGGAATAGTACATTTGTGAGATATTCCATCTGGTCATCACAACTGGGGAAAATCTTGTTCTTCAAAGGTTGCCAGGGAGGAGTAATGCTGACAGTCAGCCTTAGTAATCTGCCATTTGGACGTGTACATGGATGGGTAGGAGTCAGCAAACAGACAGCACACGGGAAATGGTTGCTTGAGTAGGTGTCAGAAAGAACAGACCACTCAAGATGATGGGCAAGTGAGGCAGTGCAAAAGGATAGGTCCAAATGAGAATAGGTGTGCGAGGAGTCTGAAAAGAAAGTCTGTGTACTAAGGAGGAATCTACCTTTTTCATTACATGGACAGCACCGACACCCTGATGAGAGACATTAGATTGGATTTCGGCCTCTGTTATACTGTCTAGCAGCCTGGTGTAAATTACACCACGGGAAGAATTCAAAATTCTATGGGCCTCGACATGAACAGGGTAGCTGTGAAGAAGCTAAACAGAAAGCAGTTGTTGTGCCTGGGAATCAGAAGTAGTCTCCAAACGCAAAGTGCCATTCCGTAAATGAGAGCACAATTTTACAGGGCCAGCAATTGCATCTACACCTTTCTGAATAATAAACAGATTTACCGTGGCAAAGGACTGTCTCCAGTACATGAGACCACAAGGAACTGTTGTGCAGCGGGAAGTGTCTCTGAATCATTAACCTCATTAGGTTTACATTTCGTAGATGTTGAGTGGGAAGATGATTGAATCAGTGCGAGAAAATCCCCGTGGTTGCCAGTGTCTCCAATGGCACGCTCCTTCCAACTGGGTGCTCCCTTCACAAGGTGGTGCTCCTGCCTTAGGTGACTGTTCACACCTCAGGTCACACCTCACCTAACACCTGACAGAGACCAATCGGCAAATTGGGAAGGTTGCAGCTCAGGCGAACACCCTTCCCTGCACCAGGGGGTATGTGCGAACTCTACTGTCGACCCAGGGCTGAGGAATTACGTGTTACACAGTCACCTGTTACGCGTCAGACATGTGGGCTGGCCTTCAGCACAGGGGAGGAAGAAGAAAAAGATGAACCTCAAACTCCGAAGCAGAAGAATGAGAGGAGAAAGGAAACAAAGGAAAAGGGAGAGAAAAACAAAGGTGAGACTGTTCTTCGACAGTGCAGAACATTCCCAGTAACGCTCCAGACATGTTCCCCAAGGGAGGGGGAAAAGAATATCAATAGGATAGACATGCAGCACGGAAAGGAAAAGATGCTGCAAAGGCTGGGGCCCCGTGGTAGCCAAGCATGAACCCGATAAAGAGTGGAGGGCCCCTGGAGTGACACCAATAATCAGCATCCTGTATCCAGCAGGCATCTCCTGTTCTCTTCTTTAAACAAATGAGGGTCATCTTTCAATAAAATTTTTATTATGCTTTCATCTTTCATGACACCACTATATTAATTTACTTTTTGTATTCAGTTCCACTTCCAGCAAGGGTTTCCAAACAAAAAAAGTCAAATAGCATAGAGGTGCAGATTTCAGCCTAGTTGCCATTACTTTCAACTTTCTTGAAGTTCAGCCCTTACCCCCTTATCTTGTTCCAATCAACAAAGGAACAATATGTGCAGAATTTCAGCTCAAAGAACTGCACAGCACCCGCCAAAGACCATAAAGTTCTGCGATTTTCAAATCCAACATTTTTAAATTATTTCATTTGCGTTCACTTTTTAAAACAGTATCAATCAAAATTTTGGTTTTTATTAATTTAATTAACATGTTATTTTTATTTCCAGTAACATATGATTTGGTATTCCAAGTTATGGATAAACACTTTTACAAGTTCATTATGTGACTTATTATTACTATTAATTTGAAGCCTCTTATGGGCTTCATTTGCAGATACAAACAATTTTTCAATTGTTTTTGTGCTGCTTGTGACTGCTGTAACTTTCTTCTTAAACTTATGACATTGCATCAGCTTCTGGAACTTAATAATACAAAGAAAATGTTTTATTTTTCCTGTTGGCTGCATTTTCAGACACATGACTGGTGCCTAACTGCACTCAAAATGACACATTTTAAAAATTTTCTTCAGCAATCTTATGAGTTGTAAAGCCTACAAGGGAAATGCGTAAACAGTCATTCAAAAGCTTTTCATTCTTTTGGTAAAAAATACAAATTCCTACTACATGAACTGACCATGGCAGTGACACACTATTGAAACATTATAACTGCTTAAATTATTTTACTAGAACTGCAAATGACGAAAAAGCAATATTTTTTGTGGGAGTAATGACCTCCGATGTCATTCAGATGCTTTGGAACAAAATTAAAATTAATCTTCCTAGCACCACAGGGGTCCAATTAACCTGTAAGCTCATTTGAAATCCTATCTACCTTGTTTATATTCTCTCAAAATGACTTTCCCTCTGAACCAAATGTATCCAATGATGTTCTTTTCAGACTTATATTAACAACACATGAAAATTTATTCACATTTTTTTTGCACAGAGTACTACTGGCGTCAATTTTACCCCAATCCAACTTTTTTCCTAGAATGTACTATTATGAAGACTGAATGACAGCTGTTGTGTTGCAACAAATGTTATAGGAAACACCTGCAACAATGAAAATAACATTTTCCACTTATTTTATATGCATTTTTGAGGGTCTTGCCTCAGATGTGTTTTGCATCACATCAGTTGTTCATGTTTTTGCAACATTGTGTTGCAGAATTACGAGTATATGTAAGTTTGAGTAGTCCTGAAATACAATCAATTTTGAAAGAAAAAGAATTAAATGAAATACCAACTGATTGATGCTATTATTTCTGAAGGCAGTAAATCAGTTGAACATTCTGATTTTTAAGTTAGGAATTTGAAACCTAGTGCTCCTGAAGTTAGTGACACCAAGTCAACATTTTGAAGTATACTTCATCCACCATTTGTTTACACCACCACCACCACCACCACAGAAGTAAATATCTAAAGCAGCAATCCCACTGTTTTCAAACCCAGAAATGGAAGAGAAACACAGGGAAAAAATCTGGTTAGATTACATGGGAGGAAGCCACTGTAAAACATACTCAAAGACAGTTCCTGGTCCAATACAGTCTAGCGTAAGCAATGCAAATATCTTGCAGTCAGTATCTGAATTATATATGAAGCTCAACTTTTTCCAGAATATTTTGATGTGGACCAACAAAGGAGCTAACATTACTTTCGAGAACCAATTGATAGGTCTTGACAGTGAAGAATTTGCACACTTTCTTGGTCTACTTATACTTGCATGAGTGTATGAAGGTCACAGTGAATTTATGAAATAGAGACTGGTGAACTATTGTAAATAGTTCCACAGTTAGAACTGCTTTACAGAAACGTCACACCGTGTTTTGTTCAATGATGAACAGCAGCAGAGACAGAACTGTAACCCTGATAAATTGGCTTCTAAAACAGATCTATCTGAACAGTGGATAAGTGCATTACATGATACATATCGAACACATGAAAATATTAGGTGATTAGCACCTGGTAACTTTTAGGGGCAGTCTTGGACTTGTCAAAGTAATTAGAACAGAAACAGACAACTGCTTGAACTGTTAAGATTGGTTGGATTAAAAGAGGGGAAAGGGACCAAACTACGAGGTCATCAGTCTCTTGTTCCAAATAAAACAATGCCACAAGTGTGAGAATAAAACAAACTAGACTGACTGACAACTCACAATGGAATAAGAGGAAAAATCACAAGAATGATGAAGGGCAACAAACAAGTAAATGGACAAAAGGGGACAAGAAAAGCAGAGAAACAAAAGAAACGGGATGAAGAGACTAAAACAACAAAACAGATTACCAAGGCTGGCTGATCATGAGAATAAAAAAAGAGAAGCCAGCCACTCTGTAGCACATTAAAACCTCCAGCCTAGAAGCACTGGGGTGGAGGAAACAGAGGGACAAAGTTCACGCACTAAAACTTAGATCAAATGATAACACACACCCTCACGAACAAAACTTAAAACTAATCAGCCGATGAAGCATTGTAGGATAAAATTAGCGACAACTAGCCTGGTAACAAAGATTTCCTCGCAGGGCAGTCAAAGTGGGGCAGTGCACCAGAATATGGGCCACTGTCAACCTGGCACCACATCGACACTGAAGTGGGTCTTCACAGCACATGAGGTAGCTGTGGGTTGCTCTAGTGTGGCCAATGCAAAGCCAGTGGAGAACCACAGAGTCCATGCAAGAGGCACACATGGATGACTGCCACATGTTCACAGTCACCTTCATGGCACGCAATTTGTTGTTCGTATTGAGACTGCCATTCCATCTCCCGAAGCCAAAAAACCCCACAGCGTAAGTCAAAACGCAGGTCAGGTTCAGAGAAGCCCATCTCCAGAAGCGATTTCTGTGTAGCCTGTTTGGCCAGCCTGTTGGCAAGTTTGTTGCCTGGGATCCACACAAACCCCACCAATCCAGGGCATAGATTGACTCCTGGATGGACACTACCCAAAGGATGGCAAGGGTAGCACTGGTCGATAGCTTTTAGGCTGCGTAAGGAGTCAGTACACAGAAGAAAGGTCGGTGTAAACCACTTCAGAGCCCCGGAACATGTCATAAATAGATAGGAAGTGACAGCGGAGAACGCCAACACACCATATGTTCCAGCAGCTTACAAAGAACGTTCGTGAGGCTGGTGGGCCGATAGCTAACCACATCAAGCAGGTTTTTGCCAGGTTTGAGCACTGGTATGATGGTGCTCTCCCACCAGTGCAATAGAAAGGACCATCACACCACATGCACTTGAAGACGACGAGGAGATGTCGCTTGTAGTCAGGCGAGAGATGTTTAATCACCTGACTGTGGATCCAATCTGGCCCAGGAGCTGTGTTGAGGCAATGTGCAAGGGCACTGAGGAGCTCCCACTCTGTGAGTGGGGTCTTATAGGGTTCACTGTGACACATAGTGAACAAGAGGACTTTCCCTTCCATCAGTCATTTGAGAGTGCAAAAGGCTGGAGGTGATTATCTGACGCAGAGGCACGAGCATAGTGCTGAGCAAAGTGCTCGGCAATCGCGTTTGCATCTGCGCCATTTGTGTTGACATCAGGAACACCTGTTGGGGTCTGGTACCCAAAAACTCATTTGATCTTTGCCCAGACTTGGAAAAGCGAGGTACGGCACCCAATGGCCAAGACGTATATCTCCAAACACTCCTGTTTCCGTCTTGATAAGCTGGCGAATGTGGGCATGGAGCCATTTAAAGGCTATGAGGTGGTCCAGGGCAAGGTGCCGCTTATGCCACTGTAGAGCTCGCTGACACTCCTAAATTGTCTCAGTGACTTGCAGCGACCACGAAGAGACTGTCTTTCGCCGGGGGCACCATAAAGAATGAGGGATCGCGTTTTCCCGCGGCAGAAACGATCGATCGTAATTACCTGCTCAACCACCACATCGATTTTACTATGTGGGGGAGATTCAATGGTGACAGCAGAGGAGAAAGTATTCCCGCCTGCCTCGTTTGAAGCCCATCCAGGCAGGCATCTCTTGGCCTGAAGCCGGGGCAGTGACAGGAAGATGGGGAAGTGGTCACTACCAGAGGTCGTCATTTACTCTCCAGTGGATAGATGGGAGAAGGCCAGGACTGCAAACAGAGGGACAAGCACAGCTTCAAGAGGGGTTTGAAGAGGCACAGGATGACTGTGTGGAATCGATAGCTACGCTGCCACAGCGTAGGTGCAAGTTCTTAGGTTGGCACTACGACACCGACGACAGCACCCTCTAGCCGGCGCTGTACAGCTCCATGAGCTTCGCTCCAGATTCAGTGCATTTGATTCCAAGTAGACAACCTAGCATCATTGTTTCTATTTCCTAGTGCGTGAGCCACTACAGATTTTGCCTTCGTACCTTATAGCTGATGTATGATTTTGTTGTGTAAAGTTAAAGGCAGTAGTGAAGCATTTCACCTTTTCCTGCTCCTACTCACTTCCTACATTTGGCCTACCCTTCAGTTTACAGGAGCAGACCAAAGCACCGCATACCAGGCGGGATACATAAGACTGCATACTGAGTTCAGGACATAGACACAAACTCCAATCGACACACTATTATAGTCACTATGGTTCTTGTAATATCCCCTACAGCCGTGGAAGGCAGGGGTCTGCATTTCCAGTAACCAGGTTTCCTGAAGGGCAGTGCAGAGCAGGTCTAAAGCTTAAGGGGACCACACCCTGGTTCAGGTTGAAAAAATCTATTTTTGGTTTTCATCATATTTTGATAGATCAAGGTTTTATTTAAGTACTCTGAAAAGGATTTCTCAAGGAAAAAAAAATTTTTTTTAGCATTTAAAGAGCATTTTCCTACCACATATGTTTGTGCACCACACCCACTTTTCTGCATATATTAGAGATCTTTCTATCCCCTACACTGCACGACTTCTTCAAAACCTTATGAAATCAATACTGGATTAGTTTATGTCTTACAATCCATTGGCAAGGGCATGGCTGCGAGGAGAACATTTTGTTCAGTGATAACTCACATCAACTACCAAATAAATTTGAAAAACTGATTGCAATATTAGAGGAAGCTTTAAGTGAGGTCAGTGGGGAAAGCATGAAACTGGCTGCTAGGGAAGCAGTGGAAGAAAATGATGGATGTTCGGATATTGCAGTTGCACTTGATGGAAGTTGGCAGAAAAGAGGACATACTTCTCTGAATGCAGTAGTGACTGCCACGAGTGTAGACACCAGTAAAGTGTGAGATAATGTCTAAATATTGCAAATGTTGTAAAGTCAATGAACATAAAAAAACAACTGTGTGGCCAATTTTAGAGCAACAATTGGTGGTTTGGAAGTTCATGGAGTACAACAAATATCTCATCACTCCATAGAAACAAAAGGTGTACGGTACACCAAATATTTGGGCAATGGTGACAGTAAGGCATACAACAATGTGGTCAACTCTCAGCCATATGGAGCTGCCATTACTAGCAAAATAGAATGTGTTGGCCATGTTCAGAAACGTTTGGGAACAAGGCTGAGAACACTGTTGATAGGAGACGAAACAATTAGAAGATGGAAAATTGTTGACCAGACAGGGTTGGTTAACTAAAACTGAAGTAGAACACTCGCAGGGATACTATGGGCAGGCAATTAGGAGAAATAAAATCTGTAGGCAATGAAGAGAGATGTTTGTGTTTGGGCCATATTTTTCCATAAGTCCTCTACTGATGATAAGCCATGTCATGGATTGTGTCCATCAGGAGAAAATTCGTGGTGCAAATACAATATGGTTCAGCCAACTGGAGAATCTTATTCTCACCAGCATTCTCTTCCTGCTGCTGTTATTACAGCAATTAAACCTATTTTCAGAGACTTGGCTCATCCTGACCTAAGGAAATGTCTGCATGGGCAGACACAGAACCCAAATGAATGTTTCACAGCATAATTCGGAACTGCCTTCCTAAAACAGTATTTGTCGGCTTGCATAAAGTGAAACTAGGAGTTCATGATGCTGTTATTACATTCAGTTGTGGTAATATTGGAAAGTGTTCGGTACTGAAAAAGCTGGGAATTAATCCTGGTGAAAATATGATCACTGGGTTGCAACATTGTGATAAAATGAGGATAGCTGATGCAGACAGGTCTGCATCTAATATGGCCAAGAAAGCAAGACAAACATCCAGGTAGGTGAAAAAAAAAGCTAGAAGACCTGCTAGAGGACAAAGAAGGGCCATCATATGCAGCAGGACAGTTTTAATTAACTGTAAGTAACAAATTTCAATACTTTTTCTTTAAAGTCAATTTCCCACAAACTAAAATGCCCATTATATCAGAAACTACGATAGATAAATGAAATTTTCAGAGACTCTGCATAACAAAAAGTCACCTCTGGTACTACATTCATTAATATTCCCCCATGGAAGTTCACAAAACATATTTTCTGCGGAAAAAAACTTAGTTAATAAATTTAAAAACTATAAAATAGATAAAGTGGATTTTAGTAAGTTGACTAGTAGTATCATGTAACATACAGTAAAAATATTACGGTTCGGCATCAAATAGTTGTTTTTTTTCCTCCAGAAATGGGTCAAATACTTGCCTAAATTAACATGGGTTAGATAGGCAGAGTGTGGTCCCCTTAAGAGTTGCCGTAGCTCAGCCATGTGGTGGAAAAAAACGCCGCAATTCCACTGAGGATGATATCGTGAGGCTGGGAAGGCATGAAGCGCGTAAGGAGGCAGGTTATGCCTCAGGATCACCTGCTGCCACTGAGTATTTGTAGCCATTTATATGATGGATGAGACTTCAGTGAGATCCATGTCCACAGGGGACACTAAGATCTCCACCACATTTTCAGATGCAGAATTGATAGGGAGTGGTGTTGGGGCCACCAGAGGGTCCTGTTCCTTAGCAGACCATTTCTTGGTTTGCTTGCTCTCTCGCTTCTCTTTGAGGGCTTGCTGGGAAGATTTCCCCAAAGCAGCTTCAGGAACGGAAGAAGACCATGAAGCTCTTCGTCCAGCAGCTTTCGTCTCCTTTAGCCACTGGCGAGTGTCTACCATAGCGCTAGTGGACACCTTGGGAGAGAGGGTCCCAAGGGACCCCTTCCGCACAAGAGGATCCAGAGGAGGTCTTTGCTTCTACAGCAGGGGGCAGGGGACCCATGTCCCCTGTGTTTGGGGGGCCTTGCTTCCAAAGTAGATGCTTTGGTAGCAATGGAGGAAGATTTGCCCCCTACCACCAAGGGGTCAGATGTATTCTGGTGGCCCGGAAGGCCCACTGTTTGTGGTACAGAGTGAGGAACCACTGGCACTTAGGGCAGCAATGGTGACATAGCTGCAACATATGTCGATGTCAACCAAATGGGGTATAATCTTTCGAATTTACATTTAGCCCCTGTGAAATGTCAACCGGTCCAGGGTCTTGTACTCCATGATTTTCCACTCCTTTTGGAGTACTGGACAGTATGGTGAACAGGGGGAGTGGTGCTCTCCACAGTTTATGCAAGTGGGAGGAGGCGCACACAATATCTGGGTGTAGTAGACGTCCGCAGTCTCAACATGTGGCGCTGGAAGCGGGAGGATACGTGCCCAACTTCCAACACTTAAAGCACCGCATAGAGGGAGGGACGTATGGTTTAACATCACAGCAGTAAACCATCACATTGACCTTTCCAGAAAATGAATCACCCTTAAAGGCCAAGATGAAGGTACCGGTAGCAACCCTGTTTTCTTTGGGTCCCCTGTAAAAGTGCCAGATGAAATGAACACCCCATCATTCTAAATTGGCGCAGAGCTTATTTTCAGAATGCAAGAGGAGATCACAATGGTATATGAACTGATGGACCATGTTGAGGCTTTTATGGGGATTGACTGAAACAGGAATATCACCCAGCTTCTCACAAGCGAGTAACACTCGGGATTGGGCTTGGGACGCTGTTTGAATCAAGCATCTTAGACAGCACTTTCACTTCTCCAAATTCATCATCAACGTGTTCAACAAAAAACTGAGGCTTTGTAGGTAGAAAGGAGTCCCCATCTGTTCTGCTACAGACTAAAAACTCGAGGCGAATATGGCTCTCTCCATTCTGTAGCCCTACATTCCTCCTATGGTGTAGTGAGGGAAGGAAACAATTTAGGATCATACCTGTCGGCATTGTATTTGACCTTGTCCTTCTTAGAGACTGCTGGTGCCATACGGTCACCAGCAAGAGATGACAAGTCTGCATCATTGCGGGTCATCCGCCCTGATGCCAAAACCTCCAATCAGGGGCATCACTCCACAAGTGCCACCCAGCCACAACAAAGGCGAACTGGTATGATGGCCATTGCTGGAAGTCCCCATGCCCCAGGAAGACCAGCATCTACTCTTTGCTTTGGGATATGTGGGGAGCTTACAGCTCAGGCATCAGCAGTGCGACCCCCATATTGTCAGGGGGCTACCACCAAATGGGTAAATGACGGCCCCACCACAACGGACTGGCTACCGTGCTGAATATTGGGCACATTGTCATGGGGGCAAAAGAGGACAAAAGACAATGGAAGATAATGTCATACCCTGGAAAGTGTCATCAAAATAGTTTAATCGCAGGTGGAGATGCAAAGCCATGACAAGAGATTCAGGAGATCGAATCTAAGGGCACTATGGATAACTCGTGCAGCACATAAGGCATCCTTCCCCATTTGGCCCGCACTTCTGTAGAATTTTGTAAGTGACAAGTCAAACCATAGAATGGGACCTGAACTCTTAGGGCCGAAAAGTGTGACACTCCTTTTAGTCGCCCCTTACGACAGGCAGGAATACCTCCGAGCTATTCTAACCCCCAGATCCACAGAGGTGGGGGGGGGGGGGTGTATTCTGCTTTCTTCTAGTTTCTTGTGCTAGTTTGAATGTTGTAATGGAGCCCCTCTCTCATATTTCGAAAATAGACAATGTAATGTGATGACTTATGAAGAACTTATGGCCCTAGAATGTCCCTGGGATTAGGAAAATGGGCTCAATTTTGATGATTTGGATTTAGTTTCTACCACAACTGTAGATGATTAGGAATATGCAAATGGTGACAGTGAACCTCGAGACTACTACAGGGACTACACAAAATTCAAATAACTTTTGGGAAGATGATAATTAACTTGTTGAGATACTGGTCCATTTTCAAAAGCATCGTTAAACTGCTGCTTATTTGGTATTTCAAACTTTGTTTTTATACTTGACAAATGTTTTTTAATGATGCACATTTCACACTGTCTTGCACTAGTGCAAAGTGCCGCATATGAGTGACTGGTAAGTTTCAAGTTTCGCATAAATGCGAAGTGTAAAAATTTATTATTTTTCAGAATTAAGACCATTTTCTCGTAATTTTTCTCAACACCCTCAGATGAAAAATCTGATTTTCTAAAAAGAGGGCAGAATGAAGGGTCAAGTTTTGTGTGTAAGTTCTACACCAAGAGGAAATGCATTCCTGAATGGGTTGGCTGATCTATGGAATGGGACTGTATAGATATGCTTATGTCTATACAGCAGCATGTGTGTCCTGTACAGCAGTATATGTGTGCTGCAGGTTATACGGCTTTAACACCATACACTATATGCATCTTCTGAAAATATTACAGCAAAAATTTAATCATGAATAAAATTGTCTACAGTTCTGTCGTTACCATCAACGAAAAAATATAATGCACATACTGACTGCTGTTTTAGTAAAAGAGAATGTGGAATATTATGATTCAGTTTAATATTCGGTATCAATACTGACTGCATGATTCATGATCATGTAGCACATGTAGAAGTACCAAACCGGAATTTTCCTGTAGATGGTGATAGCTGCCAGTGTAGGACCTGTGACACTGCAGCTGCAGCGCCATCTTTTTCCTGTTAACAGCTGATGACAAATTTCAACACACAGTAACCCAAGTTCCACATAATGGTATCTGTTTCAAATCCATAAACATGTTGAGTTGTGTGCCTATGAACTACAATTTGCGGATATCATTGGTTTTCTGTTACCATTTGAAGAATACTGCTGTAGAACCACATCGAACTCTTGTTTAAGCTTTCGACAAACATGCCCTTGGGGAACACTTTCAAGGGGTTCAAAAAAATTCACAAGTGGTGATTTAGACATGAGAAATGACAAGTGCAGGAAACCACCGATAAAGTTCAGACAAAAATTGCAGGCCTTATTGGATAAAGATGATACTTGAGGTGTTTAGGGGAAATTGCGGCTTATTCTCCAGACTTGGCTCCATCCAATTATCGTCTATTTGCATCATTGAAACGCACTCTAGCTGAACAACATTTCAATTCATATGAAAATGTACGAAAATGGCTTGCTACTGGTTCACTTTAAAAGAAGTTTTTTTTTTGCATTCATGGCCTGCCGGAGAGGTAGGAGAGATATGTAAATAAAACAATGGAGATTATTTTGAATAAAATACTGTCTATCAATTTCAAACAGATGTGTAATTATTGCAACCGAATTCCAGATTCGTACTACTACTACACCTGGTACAAAACACAGAACTGTGTTCAGAACACAAATCTGGAAATTAAGTTAAAGCTGTATGAAGAATGTCATACCTTGATGCATGTGCAGTCCATTTACTTGATAAACTCCATGGAAGTAGGCCTGCCAGCCAGACAAAAGGAAGGTAAGACAGACAATACTTGTTCACAGAAATGTTACTTTCAAACACGTGAACACGTGAAGTCCAGTCAAAAGAAGGGTGTCAAAAAAACATTGCTTGACATATTCTGCATCAGCTAATAATGAACACACACTCTTCAACATAAACTGAAAGGTGGAATGACAACTCCAAGACGGTGCAGAAAAGTGTTTCAATGGGCCACATGCTGTATCAAATGACGAGTTTCCCGAAGCAGATGAACCATTACAGCAGGAATAAATCGTCAAAAGCTCAAAAGAATGTCTGTACCCTGATCTCCACCTCTGCAGAATGTATCAATTGTTTACAAATGCACAATATCGAACTTTTAAGAGTCAGTTGCGCCTTGCAAAAGCAGACAAAGCATATGAAAAGGATACGAAAATGGCTAAAAAGAACAACAATATAAATGCTGTATGTGTTTACCTACAAAAGGTTTTACTTTGTCCCACATTGGCGCATTCCATAGTATTCTGCCAGAGACACTGTTTTCATACTTGCACAGTTCATGATGTTGATTCTGGAAAAACAGTAAATTTGTGGGATGAATTCCCCAGAGCCAAAACAGTTTCCTGTCTGCTTAAATCTGAGAAGGTCTGACCACTATGTCAGGCAGAACAATAGCCGAGGAGTTTTAGAGCTTTATTTCTATCTGATCAT
Organism: Schistocerca nitens; assembly: GCF_023898315.1. Lineage (NCBI taxonomy): Eukaryota > Metazoa > Arthropoda > Insecta > Orthoptera > Acrididae > Schistocerca > Schistocerca nitens. The sequence goes on along the minus strand of NC_064617.1, from coordinate 717,358,358 downwards.
CTGTGAGTTGTTGTTGTGGTCTTCAGTCCTGAGACTGGTTTGATGAAGCTCTCCATGCTACTCTATCCTGTGCAAGCTTCTTCATCTCTCAGTAACTACTGCAACCTACATCCTTCTGAATCTGCTTACTGGATTCATCTCTTGATCTACCTCTACGATTTTTACCTTCCCCGCTACCCTCCAATACTAAATTGGTGATCCCTTGATGCCTCAGAACATGCCCTACCAACCGATCCCTTCTTCTAGTCAAGTTGTGCCACAAATTTCTGTTCTCCCCAACCCTATTCAATACCTCCTCATTAGTTATGAGATCTACCCATCTAATCTTCAGCATTCTTCTGTAGCACCACATTTCAAAAGCTTCTATTCTCTTCTTGTCCAAACTATTTATCGTCCATTTATCACTTCCATCTGCGAGTATGTTACAGAAATTCTTTTATGTTCGAGTCAGTTTCCTACGTTGTGACAACTTCACAAAGATCGAGAAAAGAAAGAAGTTTCTAAAGTTGTTTTCCTTTAGAATGGAAGCATGTCATTGCTTAGACCTTCGCGTTCAAAACTGACCATGATGGACGACTTCAAGGATACAGGATCCACTGAGTTTTCAACATGCCATCTGCTTAATATATGGAGTCAAAATACAGCCATTTTTACGAAAACCTGCAGTGTGACAACTGAGTTTAATGTACCACATCTGTGTCTAAGCTTGATAGAAAACTCATGTTCTATTACCTTTTTAAGACCGAAGTAATCTGATAACAATGAATATTAATTTGTTTCTCATTATAATTTTCTTTCTTACAAGTTATGGATTCTCGGCAAGCTTATTACAGCAGGGTACAGAGCAATGTGGAACAATGCTGTATATCCGTTGCTGTACACCGTTTTTCAATTTTAATACTTACTTATTTTCAAAAAAACTATGCTCAAAACAGTTTTAGACAACAAAACCAAGTTTTTTCAACAGTCTGCATGCAATAACAGTACGTATCTGCTATTACATTATTATTTCTCAACAATTCTCTGGAATTAACAGTTTTTGTTGATTTCTTAAAAATTGCAAAATGTGCCATAATCGTGCACACACTGTTTATGTACTTGGTAAATTCTAACCTGTAGCAGATTTTGCTGATTGCGAGTATTCTTTCTAGAATTATTCCCTCTGCCTACAATGCTTGCACTTTATGTTTCAAACTATCTGCAAAGGTATTTGGTTGTGAAAAAATGTCACATGTAGTATTTCTTCCTGCGGAAACAGACATATATGATGCATTACAACTTGCTCTGCAAGAAGAGCACCTAAGGGCACTGCTCATCTGTGCCTATGCAAGCAAACCCATTCATCAAATAAAAGAATTTGAACAAACTGCAAGCTAAACCTCTATTCTTAGTTTGTTTGGTTTAGTGCTCATATTAAATGATAAGAGCATGTAGCCTCGCACTGAAACATTTGCTCATACAAAGTGATATTTTCACTTTGAATGTAACACGGCAAGGAACTGGTGATGAAAGGATCACACAGGAGTAGGAGGTGCAAAGTGATTTGTCCTTGTACTTCAGGACCATGAGTTATTACATTTCACCAACTGCATAATTTCAGTTCATACATACATACCCATCAAAGTGACAGATGGCTTCTAGGCACTTTTCAGAAGGGTCCTAAACAGGGTCCTAAATGCCTGATTCTTTGAAGACATTAACCCCACAAACATATATTAAAAGTCATAAAATAAGAAGTTAGAAGAAACAATTCGTAAGAAGTTCGTATGCTAAAGCAGAGCACCCATCAAAATAATTTGTGCAGTTCTTCTAGGGTTAAAAAATTATGAGGAAAGGGAACATTAAGAGGAGACTGCCAGGAATGATGATAAATGACAAAAATCAAACAATGAAAAATCCAAGATGGAATGTAACAATATTATGAAAAGGAAAATTGCTACTCACCACATAGGGGAGATGCTGAGTTGCAGGTAGGCAGAACAAGCTTTTTATTATGCCTATCTGCGACTCAGCATCTCCACTATGTGGCGAGGAGCAACTTTCCTTTTCATAATATTGGTCAATCACAAAATATTTTATTTGCTTATCTGAAAGTACATATAATCAGGATCATCCCATACTTTTGATTTGAAATTAAACTACAAATTTTACAAAAATCATAAAATGTAATGCACAATACCCACTTTTAGCTTTTCCAGTAGAGGAACATTTTTTTGCTCAATTAGCCAGTGAACCTTAAAACAATAGTTTTAGAAGCCTGCTTTTTTTTAGCTTTACATACTATTTTGTGGCCAGAGCAGGATTTATAGAAGGCTGTGGCACTTGTTAAACAAGTTTTGTACCATTTTGTGAAATTTGAGTTAGTGGCGTTCTTTGAGCAATATAGATCCCTTCTTACAGTGTTAAGGCCTGGTAAAGTATTTAGAAAATATAGTAAGTCCCATACCACCAACAGAAGGAGAGAAAATGGTGTTGGGATTAGAGTTAGGCCTTCAGGTCGAAACATTAGCTCATCTCCAAGTGCATCTAAAGTAGAACTCTAGACTGATATTGTGCCAGGAGAAGCAAATCCTGAAGAAAATACAGATTTCCGAATTTAAGATCTGGAGTTCGTAGCAGATGTACTTAGAAAAGCCTACAAACACACCGTCAATGGAGGAAATGTGAATTTTGGAATTATGAAAAGAGTGAAAGTTTGTAGATTATTCACTTTGTACCAAAATTGTGATGCTGACACCACTGAAGACATCCACGCCTAACAGAATGCAATAGGCTGTGTGAGTTTTGCACATGAATTAAGGTGTATACAACTTGAAAGAAAAGGTGGAAACTTATGTGGTATGATGAACATGCCTGGCCCTCCACTAAAATTTACTGCAATGAGCACTGCTCTCCTCAAAGCAGATATAAGCAAAGAACATGAAAATAGTAGTTCACAGGGCTATTCAAGAAAATTGTATTGGGTATCAACAGTCAGAGTCGACACTGGAAAAGTATTAGACTGCAAGTAATGTCTACATATTATTCTGCATGTTCCTTGCACAAGAAATACAATGATTTAAACAAAGAAACAGAATGGCCAGAAGCACACAAAGCAGGAATTAAATAGGCTCCAGAGGTGGGATGAAAGCTGCTGGTACAAGACTTTTTCTATAGGTCTTTGCAAAAATATGGAGAAAGATACATAAAATATTTAGGAGATGGAAACTAGAACTTTCAAGATTGTAGCTGAAAGTCTGGTCTATGGAAAAGAATGCAATACTAAAAAATTTGAGTGTTTAGACCATATTCAGAAGAGGATGAGTGGACAACAGCTGTCACAGGTGATAAAGGCAAGCTACTGGGATGAAAAAACACAAACTAAGAAAAAATAGAATTTACAGCCTACAAGTATATTATGGTGGTACAGTTAAAAAACCTCGGACTTCAATAATATGAGGAAAGCAGCATGGGCAATTTGGTTTCATTACTTGGCAGGCAACTCACCTCAATGTGATTTATGATCCAATCAATGGCGCAGATTCTTGAAAAGCAAGGAAAGTGGGGACACTTACAGCCATTAAACGAATTTTCCTTGAGGTAGTGATGGCATTACACCAACTTTTTTTAGCACTTGACTAACCAGAATTGCTAGAAAAACATGTGTGCAAGCAAAATGCAGAACACAAACGAATGCTTCAATGCTCTTATTTGGAAGAAATGTCCAATGACTGTTTCCAATTTGACAGTGAAGATTTCTGTTTAGGAAGCCGCAGCAGTGTTTAAAGCGCAACTACAAATCCTCAGGTAATTGGGCTTTTTAGTCTACACAGTATGAACAGTTTCATGGTTGAAAATATATGGAAAGTTTGTCTTTACAAAATATTCAAATCCAAAAAATTGAGGAAGATAATTTACCAAAAAGTTACTGCACTTACATGAACATAGCATCAATAAATTATTAAAAATTCTTAAAGCATGTTGGATCCCTCTAAATACAGTGGAATTTAGATTTTATTTTGCCGTGATTCTTACACCATACATTCATAACCCCTGTGAAAAACTCTTAAGATCAATGCTCAAGATTCCCAGATTTTACATTTCTTCCTAGTAAGGTTTACCTTGATTCTACATTCTTACTCTATATCTCACTTGACTTTTCCCTTTTCTTCCTACTGACATTTGATTTGACTGAAGGAGTTATAAGTGCTACAAAACACACATGGTTTGCATTGTGGGTGGTGGTGGTGGTGGAGTTAAGGTTGGTTGGTTGTGGGGGGAAGGAGACCAGACAGTGTGGTCATCGGTCTCATCGGATTAGGGAAGGATGGGGAAGGAAGTCGGCCGTGCCCTTTCAGAGGAACCATCCTGGTATTTGCCTGGAGTGATTTACGGAAATCACGGAAAACCTAATCAGGATGGCCGGACGCGGGATTGAACCGTCGTCCTCCCGAATGCGAGTCCAGTGTCTAACCACTGCGCCACCTCGCTCGGTGGTGGAGTTTAGGCCATTGCTGTGAGCGAAGACACGAGAGAGGAAAAGCTGACGTAATCCACAATTGACATTGCTGACCACATGCAACGTTTAGCTTCACCACTCAATTACGAAGTCTCAGTGCTGACTTTAGCATAATTTATAGTCTTTGGCAGACAGTGTACATGAGCTGTTCTGCATGAGAGATATGATTTTAGCCCTTTTTTTTTTGTGGTTTTCGGGCGCACAACTTCAATGGTCATTAGCGCCCTGACTACTCTAAGAATGCACCGCGAGGCACAAGTTGACAACAACAACTAAAAGGAAAAACACAATAAAAGACAGACTGACAGGCATAGGATTAAAAAACATCATCAAATGTCCTTAGCGAGGTTTGTCAAATTGATAAAACAAAGAACACGAGCAGCTGCTCGTGGGTCATCCGCTAAAATGGCATCTAAAGTAGTAGGCAGGTTAAGATCGAGGCGCAGTGTTTTAAGATCGGGACAGGACATTAAAATGTGACAAACCGTCAGCAAGTGCCCACATGGGCAGAACGGCGCCGGCGCAGCCGTCAGCAGATGGCGATGGCTGAACCGGCAGTGTCCAATTCTTAACCTTGCTAAAACAACCTCCTCCCGCCGAGAAGGGCGTGAGGAGGACGTCCAAGCCACGGGAAGAGGTTTTAAGGCCCGAAGCTTGTTGTCGGTAAGTGCAGCCCAATCGGCATGCCACAGCGACACAACGCGCCGACAAATGACCCTGCTAAAATCGGACAAAGGGACACAACAAGAAGCTGTCCGAGGCTGGAGGACCGCAGCCTTGGCCGCGGCATCTGCAGCTTCGTTCCCAGGGATACCGACATGGCCAGGAACCCACATAAAGCTAACCGGCGTACCGACGTCCACCAGCTGCTGAAGAGAGCGTTGGATCCGGTGTACGAAAGGGTGAGCCGGGTACGGATCACTGAGGCTCTGGATGGCGCTCAGGGAATCTGAGCAGATGACATAAGCAGAATGTCGGTGGCGGCAGATGTACAGAACAGCCTGGTAGAGGGCAAAGAGCTCAGCTGTGAAGACCGAACAATGGCCATGGAGCCGGTATTGGAAACTTTGTGCCCCGACAATAAAGGAACACCCGACCCCGTCATTGGTCTTAGAGCCATCTGTATAAATGAAAGTCATGTTGTTGAACTTCGAACGAAGTTCCAAAAAACGGGAGTGGTAGACCGAACCGGGGGTGATCTCTTTTGGGAGCGAGCTGAGGTCGAGGTGAACGCGGACCTGAGCCTGGAGCCAAGGTGGCGTGCGGCTCTCGCCCACTCGAAAGGTTGCAGGGAGTGAAAAATTAAGGTGTTGAAGGAGGCGACGAAAGCGAACTCCAGGGGGTAGCAAGGCAGAGACATACAACCCGTATTGAAGGTCAAGAGAGTCGTCAAAAAAGGAACGATAAGAAGGATGGTCGGGCATTGACAGTAGCCGACAGGCATACCGACAAAGCAGTATATCGCGCCGGTAGGTGAGTGGCAATTCGCCAGCGTCAGCATGAAGACTCTCTACGGGACTGGTATAAAATGCTCCGATCGCAAGTCGTAAACCCCGATGTTGTATGGAGTTGAGGCGGTGTAAGATGGATGGCCGTGCAGAGGAGTATACGAAGCTCCCATAATCCAGCTTGGAGCGGACGATCGACCGATATAGACGAAGTAGGACGGTTCGATCCGCTCCCCACGACATACCACTGAGAACACGGAGGACATTTAAAGAACGGGTACAACGGGCGGCCAAATATGACACATGTGGAGACCAGCTAAGTTTCCTGTCAAAGGTAAGGCCTAAAAATTTGATTGTCTCCACGAGTGGGAGAGCAACGGGACCGAGTCGTAAGGACGGTGGGAGAAACTCTTTGTAGCGCCAGAAGTTAATACAGACCGTCTTCTCGGCAGAAAAACGGAAGCCATTGGCGACACTCCAGGAGTAAAGACGGTCAAGAGAACGCTGAAGACAGCGCTCCAAGACACGTGGACACTGCGCGCTGCAATAGATGGTAAAATCGTCCACGAAAAGGGAGCCTGATACATCAGCGGGGAGGCAATCCATTATTGGATTGATCGCGATGGCGAAGAGAGCGACGCTCAAAACTGAGCCCTGTGGCACCCCATTCTCCTGGCGAAAGGTGTCGGACAGGACAGAACCCACACGTACCCGAAACTGTCGATCCATTAAAAAGGAACGAATAAAAAGAGGGAGGCGACCGCGAAAGCCCCACGTATGCATGGTGCGGAGAATGCCCGCCCTCCAACAGGTGTCGTAAGCCTTCTCCAAATCAAAGAACACAGCCGCGGTCGGGCGCTTCCGCAAGAAGTTATTCATGATGAAGGTCGACAAGGTAACCAGATGGTCGACAGCAGAGCGGCGCCTTCGAAATCCACATTGTACATTGGTAAGTAGGCGTCGAGACTCGAGCAGCCAAACCAATCGAGAGTTAACCATTCGCTCCATCACTTTACAGACACAGCTGGTAAGCGAGATAGGTCGATAACTGGAAGGCAAGTGCTTGTCCTTCCCCGGCTTAGGAATCGGGACAACAATAGACTCGCGCCAGCATGCGGGAACATGTCCCTCAATCCAGATGCGATTGTATGTACGAAGAAGAAAACCTTTACCCGCAGGAGAAAGGTTCTTCAGCATCTGAATATGAATAGAATCAGGCCCTGGAGCGGAGGACCGTGATCGGCCAAGTGCGGTTTCGAGTTCCCGCATGGTGAATGGGGCATTATAACTTTCACAATTCGAGGAGCGGAAGTCACGTGGCCTAGCCTCCTCGGCCTGTTTGCGGGGGAGGAAGGCAGGGTGGTAATGAGCGGAGCTCGAAACCTCGGCGAAAAAGCGGCCGAAGGCATTGGAGACAGCTTCAGGGGCCACAAGGACTTCATTCGCGACCTTCAAGCCAGAAATTGGGGAGTGGACCTTAGTGCCAGATAGCCGGCGCAGGCTACCCCAGACAACAGAAGAAGGAGTAGAACTGTTGAAGATGCTGGTGAAAGCAGCCCAGCTGGCTTTCTTGCTTTCTGTAATAATACGACGACACTGAGCACGTAATCGTTTATAATTAATACAATTTGCCACTGTAGGGTGGCGTTTAAAGGTGCGTAAAGCACGTCGACGAGCACGTATAGCGTCCCTACATGCTGCGGTCCACCAGGGGACCGGTACGCGACGTGGAGAAGAAGTAGGGTGAGGGATGGAATATTCAGCAGCAGCGAGAATGACTTCCGTGAGGTGTGCGACCTGACGATCGCAGCTTGTGAAGGTTTGATCCTGAAAGGTCGCCCTGGAAGAGAAGAGCCCCCAGTCTGCCTTGGAGATGGTCCAACGAGAGGAGCACGGAGAGGGAGTATGCTGCAGGAGATGGATAACACACGGGAAGTGGTCGCTCGAATATGTATCAGCAAGTGCATACCACTCAAACCGGCGTGCAAGTTGGGGAGTACATATAGAGAAGTCTAAATGGGAATAGGTATGAGATGTGTCCGAAAGAAAAGTAGGGGCGCCAGTATTGAGGCAGACAAGATTGAGCTGGTTGAAAAGGTCTGCTAACAAGGAGCCCCTCGGGCAGGATGCTGGAGAGCCCCAAAGAGGATGGTGGGCATTGAAGTCTCCAGTTAACAAAAATGGTGCAGGTAGCTGAGCAATAAGTTGCGTCATGTCTGCCCTGGTAACGGCAGATGACGATGGAGCATAAACGGTACAAAAGGAAAACGTAAAAGTGGGGAGAGTAATGCGGATGGCAACTGCCTGCAGGCCGGTGTGCAACGTGATGGGATCGTAGTAAATATCATCCCGGACCAGCAACATAACACCTCCATGAGCTGGGATACCTACCACAGGGGGTAGGTCAAAACGCACAGAGGTGTAGTGTGCCACGGCAATTTGATCGCATGGGCGTAGCTTCGTTTCCTGGAGGGCTACGACGAGCGGACGATGCGAGCGGAGCAGCAACTTCAAGTCCTCTCGGTTGGAGCGAATGCTGCGAATATTCCAGTTAATAAGTGCCATCGTAAGAAAAGGAAGATGAGAGAAGGGGTCACCTCGAAGGCCGCTTAGGGCCTGGCTTCGAGCGAGCACTGCCGCCGCTAGCAGGAGGCGGACAGTCATCGTCCATGGGGTCTATAGGGTCATCGGCCATCTCAGGAGGATGGCCGGGAGGGGGAGCTTCCTCCGCCGGTGAACGGCCAGATGTTCGGCTACCAGCGGTGCGGCCAGGCGAAACGGATGACGGCCTGGGGCGGCAACCGCTGGGTGGCGCAGGAGAAGAAAGGCGCCGCGGCGGAGAAGGAGAACTGTGCTTCCTATGCGCCTTTTTAGAAGGACGTTTGGTGGAAGTACCGGTCGAAGGCTGGGAGGTCGAGGGACGGAGGAAGTCTGCACGGGATGGTTCCTTCTTGAAGGCCCGTGCATCTGACTTCGGGGTCTTCGACTGAGCAGAAGCTGAGGAAGTGGCTGGTGTCTGTGGGGTGATGGGAGGAAGAGGAGACGTCGACCGCGCGACCTTAGCACTGGCCGAACGGACGACCGTGGTGCTGAAGGTCAGATCGCATGTCTGGGTTGCCACCTCCCGGGTAGTCCGAGGAGAGGCGAGGACAGCGCTGTATTTCCCCGCTGGGAGCAGCGTGGGCTTCCTACTAGCCAATAGCTTGCGAGCAGCCGAGGTGGACACTTTCTCTTTGACTCGAATTTCCTGGATACAGCGTTCTTCCTTATAGACAGGACAGTCGCGGGAGGATGCGGCATGGTCACCCTGACAGTTCACACAACGAGGAGACGGAGGTGGACAGTCACCCTCATGGGCATCCCTGCCACAAGTGACACATTTAGCCGCATTGGAACAAGACTGTCGAGTGTGATTGAAACGCTGACACTGGTAGCAGCGCGTAGGTGTCGGGACATAGGGGCGAACAGAAATAACCTCGTAGCCCGCCTTGATGCGCGATGGCAGCTTAACACTATCGAAGGTTAAGAAAAGTGTCCGGGTCGGTACAAGGTCATTGTTGACCTTTTTCATGACCCGATGGACAGCCGTCACGCCCTGCTCAGCGAGGAAAGATTGAAGCTCCTCGTCAGTCAATCCGTCGAGAGAGCTACTATAGACTACACCACGAGACGAATTCAAAGTGCGGTGGGCCTCCACCCGGACAGGGAACGTGTACAAGAGTGTGGCCCGAAGCAGTTTTTGTGCCTGAAAGGCACTCTCAGTTTCTAGTAATAAGGTACCGTTACGCAACCTGGTACAAGATTTGACAGATCCGGCTATGGCATCTACGCCCTTCTGGATAACGAAAGGGTTGACAGAGGAAAAATCCTTGCCGTCCTCAGATCGAGAAACTACGAGGAACTGTGGGGCAGGCGGTAGTATTTTTGTCACTGTTGGCTGGTCACGTTTCCGTTTGTGGGTCGAAGTCGAAAGCGATGGAGTAGAATCCATTGCGGAGGAATCCCCCATGATTGCCAGCGTCTCCGATGGCGCGCTCCTTCCTTGTGGGGACCCTCTCAGAGGGCACTGCCGCCTTAGGTGAATGTTTACACCTCAGGTCACACCTCCCGAGAAACAGACGGAGGGACCAATCGGCATGGTCAGAAGGTATCAGCTCAGGCAATCACCCCTCCCCGGGCCTGGCCTTTACCAGGGGGTACGCGCGTGCCTTACATGTCTACCCAGGGCGGGGACTTACGCGTTACCCCGTCACCGGCTACGCGTGCGAACGCGTGGGTCGGCCTTCAGACACGCACAGGGAGGAAGGAAGAAGAGGAAAAAGAAGAGAGAGGGAGAAAGAGGACAGACTGTCTCAAACGCCGAGGCGGAGACCAGAGAAGGCAAGGAGAAGAAGGCAATGAGAAAGCAAGGAGAAGGAGGCAAGGAGAAGAAGGCAATGAGAAGGCAAGGAGAAAAAGGCAATGAGAAGGCAAGGAGGAGTCAAGGGAAAGAGTAAGGAAGACAGTGAAGTGGAGAAGAGCAAAGAAAGGAACCAACAAAAGGAAGGAAGAAACGAGAAGTGAAAAACCAAAAAGACCATGATTATAGGTCGTGAAACCGTCCGTCTCCGGACGCAGGCGCTAACTACCCCCGTGAGGGGGATGGACTCCTTTTAGTCGCCTCTTACGACAGGCAGGAATACCTCGGGCCTATTCTAATCCCCGAACCCGCAGGGGGGGATTTTAGCCCTGCATGAGATACTTTTCCACTCCCGTCAGTGCTGACCCCTACTTCCACTCTGTACCAGCCAAACTCACCTTGTTTAGCTCATTACGCAGTAAGTTTACACAGCCTTAACCTACAAAACACTTGAAATGCCAAAAGTAGTGGCTTACAAACAGGCACAGAAGCTATAAATCAAAGTAAGAGCGAGAATTTTCTCCTCCTAGGCAGCAATTCATAATGTCAAGTTCACAAAATTTTCCCTAATTTCCAGGTTAAAAAACTGACTTTCTCGCATGAAACAACACTAAACACTTGACAAAAGTACATTTGTGTTAAAGTAACAATTCACTTTCTCTCAGAGCTGTAAATTTTTGAATTGTGAATGTTTTATACCACAGATAAGAACTTCCCAGCACTTTGTGGTAAGCTTAATGTGGCCTAAACACACACAGAACTCATCTTGTCCATATCAGTCACACAAACAAGAGTTACATGCACACGAAAATACAAAAATTTGAAAAATTACTTGAAAAACATGGATTTTCAAAGTGTGGTAGTACAAAAGGGACAAGTGATATCCAAGCCAAATTTCAAACACTACATAAGTAAGACCACAATATGTGTCAAAATTTCAACTTGTTATTGCAAGGTATTTGTGTACAATAAAAGTTGGAGGGTTGCGTTGTGTTGGGGGAGAAGACCAAACTGAGAGGTCATCGGTCTCATCGGATTAGGGAAGGAAGTCGGCCATGCCCTTTTCAAAGGAACCATCCCAGCATTTGCCTGAATAGATTTAGGGAAATCATGGAAAACCTAAATCAGGATGGCCGGACGTGGGATTAAACAGTCATCCTTCTGAATGAGAGTCCAGTGTGCTAACCACTGCGCCACCTCGCTCGGTAATAAAAGTTGGAGATTTATTTGGTTACGTTTCTTTTAACACGATTTAGCAGGTAATAGTGATGATGCAGACAGACTGTTTCAGATAAAGCTGCAGCAATTGTTAGGAACCATTAGGCAACAGAAAGCTAAACAATGGTAGGTTTCAGAGACAGAATGAGTCATTGTTAGGTAGGAACAACAAAGGAAACAAGCAACAATTACAGGTTACTCATTTTTTTAAGATTCTAGTTCAGACTAATCAGTACTGTTGTGGATGAATCAGACCAAGATTTGTTGGTATGGAGATCCGGGATACACCCTGTGGGCACAAGAAGTACAGTGAAGTGTAGCCTCAGAAATTGATATAAAATCAGTATTGAAAGTGAATCAGTGCATGTGACTTAAGATGAAACCAGGGCAAAAGTTACGTTCCAGGTGTTACACTGCTAAAAAAGGAAGAATATTCTGATAATTTACATGACAGTGACTAAGAGTATCAGCCACCTAAAACTACAGCAGATGAGCAATTAAATACTTCAGTGACTGCTCTTGGTTTGTCTCCCATGAAGACACACAAAAGTTGGGAAAAGAGACAGGCCTAGCTATGGTGGAAATACGGAAGCGTCCAATCCCACCCATCTGCTTTGACCCATGAGGTCACAAATATGGCGGAAACAAAAACACACACACACACACTTTCCACAAGAAGCCTAATGACACTAACGGGACAAGCGCAGGAAATGGGGTGTTTCGGGTGGGGTGGGGGCAAACTAAATATAAACAAATTTAGAAGCCTTGCATAGCTACAACGTGTAAGTGAAGACCGCCATGCATGAATAACCACCCACCTCCCCAGCGGTCATAACCCCTGCAACCCATAGAAGATAAAGATGCTTCAGTAGCTGATTAGTGTTTTTTGTCTTTAAAAAAAATCTCATGGGATAGAACGAACAGATCAGAAAGATAAATATAATAAACTAAAACAGAAATTGGAGGAAACACAATTAAAATAAGTAATAACTGTTTTTGAATTAAAAAAAAAATCCTCACGAGATAGAACGAACAGATCAGAAAAGTAAATAAAATAAGATAAAACAGAACTGGAGACAGCCACACTCAAACCGAACTCCGTGCTATCATGACGTCACACACAACACCCTTACGTCACGGGTCAAAGCCGACGCGTGGGATCGGACGCTTCTGTCGACCCGCTATGGTAGAAGAAAACTACAAGAAGCTCAAATGGAATTAAAACACAAAATAGATGACACACTAATGGTGGGAGAGGAAGAATTATCTGCTCCACAGGAACAGAAATCATGCAAGAAATGCTCTGATTTTGACAAAATTGTGCATGATTTGAAAGAAAAATGTGCCATGTCCACATGCCAGGAAAAAAAGAAGCTATTCTTACCCTTGCACCTTCCAGCTGGTCTATTGACTACACTGCAAAGGAATTCCATGTTTCTACATATATGGTAAAGCAAGCTAGGAAAATAAAAGCAACCCAAGGAGTGCTTCCACAACTTCAGCAGGCTCAGGGTGAGCAATTGAGTTCAGAAATAAAGGTGCTAGTGTCAGAGTTTTATGAAAATAATGACTACAGCCAAATAATGCCAGGAAAAAAAGTATGTAACAGTGAAAATGGGAAATGTACATGTACAGATGCTAAAAAGACTGTTGCAGACAACATATCAGAACTATATGTAGAATTCCAGGAAAAGTATACCAATACCAAAGTAGGTTTATCATCTTTTTCAATCTTCGGCCAAAATGGGTTGTGCCTGTAACTGCAAGGGGCACACACAATGTTTGTGTATTTAAGACCCATCAAAATGCTAAGCTGATGTTTGCTGCTATAAAGGATTCTGGTCTGGATTACAAAGGTGCAATGAAGCTGCTAGTGTGAGACATCAGTTCCTACCAGTCCATGATACACAGGTGTGAAAAGTGTCCTGGTAAGGCAAATCTTGCAGAACACATGAACAACAAACTGTATGGTGAACTCCTTATGGATGACTATGAACTTGTTTATTATAAACAATGGGCACACATGGATCGCACAAGTCTTGAAACAAAGCAAAGTACAGTGGAAGATTTTGTTGAAATGTGATGTCAAAAAACAAACAGACCACAAACAGCTCCACAGTAACAGCACAATCTGCTTATCTCCAGTTTTGTAAGGATAACTTGAAACAAGATGAAATTATAATAATAGTAGACATTCTGAAACTTATGCATTTATAGTTCAAGATGCCATCCAAGGACATCATTGGAACAACAGTCAACCAACTCTCCAGCCATTTGCGAGTTACTATAGAGGTGAATCAGGTGATGTGTGTTATGAACCTGTGCGATTTTAGTGACTTTAATTCACGATGCCATTGCAGTTCATGCCCACTTTCGCACTGTCATGGCATGTGTGGAAAACTAGCTGCCTCACATACATTTCGCGAAATACTTCACTGACGGGGCAGCTAGTCAGTACAAAAACTGTAAAAATCTCAAAAATGTATGCATGCATTACCATGATTTTCAGATTCACACAAAATGGAATTTTTTCACAACAAGTCAAGGTAAAAATGTATGTGATGGTATTGGTGCTACCATTAAGTGCATGGCATCATGAGCTAGTCTGCAGCACCCTACAGAAGGTCACATTCTAACACCTCTTCAATTATTTACCTGGGTACAGAAAAATATCTCTGGCATACAATCATTCTAAGTTTCGAAAGATGAGGTGAAATCAGTCTAAGAGTTGCTAAAAAGCAGATTAGAACACATTAAAACTGTTGCAGGCACAAGGAGCCATCATCACTTCTCTCTAGCGGACTGACAATGTGCAGATGAGCAGACTGACTGGTTATCACTATAGGTTCATGCACAACATGTGTCTTCACAGTGTGTCTCTCAGGATTCAGAAGCAAAATAAGCAACGTACAACCAGGTTGCTATGTTATTACTGTTTATGATGAAAAATGGTACTTAGGATGTGTTGCAAAGTGCTGTGAAGCAGAAGGTGATGTATTTGTGAACTTCATGGCACCAGCAGGACCAACAAGATCGTTTCATTGGCCACGTTTGGCAGACAGGTGTTGGATTCCTTTTGAACATATTCTTATGACAGTTCCAGTTCCTACAACAGTGTCAGAAGACAGTACAATTTGCCACTCAATGTACAGAGTACAGTAGTGTGGGAGAACTTCTGTTCAAAGCACAATCGACTGGTTTTTAGCAGTTAAGGTGCAGTAAACATTAATGATAGGTTGTGTAAATCTGTCTATATGTTGTTGCTTAGTGATTAACAGTTTCGGGAGAAGATAAGAAGAGTCAGAACAGTTTACGATATGTTTTTACAAAATTGTGTTGTGGAACAATGGGCACGTCACCAAATACATTATCAATTTCCATTGTACACAAATTTTTGTCTTGCAATAACATGCTGAAAACAGATATGTATCATTATGGTTTACTTATGCAGAGTATGAAATTTGGCTTGGATACCACTTGTTCCTTTTGTGCTACCACACTTCGAAAATCCATGTTTTTCAGGTAATATTTCAAATTTTTTTATTTTCGTGTGCATGTTGAGTTCTGTGTTGAGTTCAATGTCATACCATCCATGACGAGCAACTCAGTGACAGACTGCCTCCACAGCTGTGGCAACACCTCCAGTAACAGATATAAAAATGCAGTAAATGAAGCAGGCAAAAAGGAATACAAACGTCTCAAAAATGAGATTGACAGGAAGTGCAAAATGGTTAAGCAGGGATGGCTAGATGACAATTTTAAGGATGTAGAGGCATATCTCACTAGGGGTAAGATAGATACTGCCTACAGGAAATTAGAGAGACCTTTGGAGAAAGAGAACCACTTGTATGAATATCAGGAGCTCAGATGGAAACCCAGTCCTAAGCAAAGGAGGGAAAACAGAAAGGTAGATGGAGTATATAGAGGGACTATACAAGGGCGATGTACTTGAGGGCAATATTATGAAAACGGAAGAGGATGTAGCTGAAGCAGAAATGGGAGATATGATACTGCGTGAAGAGTTTGACAGAGCAGTGAAAGACCTGAGTCGAAACAACGCCCCGGGAGTAGACAACATTCCATTAGAACTACTGACAGCCTTGGGAGAGCCAGTCCTGACGAAACTCTACCATCTGGTGAGCAAGAAGTATGAGACAGGCGAAATACCCTCAGACTTCATGAAGAATATAATAATTCCAATCCCAAAGAAAGCAGGAGTTGACAAATGTGAAAATTACCCAACTATCAGTTTAATAAGTCACAGTTGCAAAATACTAATGCAAATTCTTTACAGACGAATGGAAAAACTGGTAGATGCCAACCTCGGGGAAGATCAGTTTGGATTCCAAAGAAAAATGGGAACACGTGGGCAATACTGACCCTACGACTTGTCTTAGACAATAGATTATGGAAACGCAAACCTACGTTTCTAGCATTTGTAGACTTAGAGAAAGCTTTTGACAATGTTGACTGGAATACTCACTCTCAAATTCTGAAGGTGGCAGGGGTAAAATACAGGGAGCGAAAGGCTATTTACAATGTGTACAGGAACCAGATGACAGTTATACGAGTAGAGAGGTATGAAAGGGAAGCAGTGGTTGGGAAGGGAGTGAGACAGGGTTGTAGCCTCTCCCCGATGTTATTCAATCTGTATATTGAGCAAGCAGTAAAGGAAACAAAAGAAAAATTCGGGGTAGGTATTAAAATCCATGGAGAAGAAATAAAAACTTTAAGGTTTGCCAATGACACTGTAATTCTGTCAGAGACAGCCAAGGACTTGGAAGAGCAGTTGAAAGGAATGGACAGTGTCTTGAAGGGAGGATATGAGATGAGCATCAACAAAATCAAAAAAAGGATAATGGAATGTAGTCTAATTAGGTCGGGTGATGCCGAGGGAATTAGGTTAGGAAATGAGACACTTAAAGTAGTAAAGGAGTTTTGCTATTTGGGGAGCAAAATAACTGATGATGGTCAAAGTAGAGAGGATATAAAATGTAGACTGGCAATGGCAAGCAAAGTGTTTCTGAAGAAGAGAAATTTGTTAACATTGAGTACAGATTTAAATGTCAGGAAGTCGTTTCTGAAAGTATTTGTATGGAGTGTAGCCATGTATGGAAGTGAAACATGGACGATAACTAGTTTGGACAAGAAGAGAATAGAAGCTTTCGAAATGTGGTGATACAGAAGAATACTGAAGATAAGGTGGGTAGATCATGTAACTAATGAGGAGGTATTGAATAGGATTGGGGAGAAGAGAAGTTTGTGGCACAACTTGACTAGAAGGGACCGGTTGGTAGGACATGTTCTGAGGCATCAGGAGATCACAAATTTAGCATTGGAGGGCAGTGTGGAGGGTAAAAATCATAGAGGGAGACCAAGAGATGAATACACTAAGCATATTCAGAAGGATGTAGGCTGCAATAAGTACGGGGAGTTGAAGCCTGCACAGGATAGAGTAGCATGGATAGCTGCATCAAACCAGTCTCAGGACTGAAGACAACAACATTTCAATATGCAAATTTACTTTGAGTACCAGTACTGTAGTATCTCATGTTTGTTATTACAGCATAATGCCATATTGGCCGGAAGATGAAAACATGCATTTGAAATTCACCTAACAGTTTAAACTAGCCAATGGCATGAAAAATGAAACACTAGGTTTCAAATACATTAACTGCCTCTGCAGAAAAGACTAGTACGAGGCAAATTGCTTTGGCAAATTGACAAAAATAACTTCATTGTTCTGCGAGGTGATTAATGCTTTACTGCCAAAAACACGGAAATAAAATAAAATCAGAAAACAAACTAACAACATATTTGAGGCTTCCATAATTAGTTGAATTTATTTTAATTCACTTGATAGCTCCCAGCCACAGACTTCTATTTTATTTTCATTTGACGTGAAAGCTGTGAATGAAGAGGAAAAGCAATATCACTAAAAGTAAAAAACTGGTCACATGGGAACTAATCCCCTCCCCACTACAACTCAGACTTTGCTCATGTGTGAATCTGGTGTGTTTGGCGTGCCGGAAAAATTTTTCCGGGTAGCATCTGGCTGCTTGTTGCTACTGCTGACAACAGCTAGCAGCAACACTTCAAGTAGCCAAAATTGGGAACAGGTACTGCTCACAAGCGACCAAAATGTGCATGCGCGTGAGTACGAGCCCGCAGGCAACTGTTCAAACAAACCTACTGTGAACAGTTGTGACATCACACTCACCATAAGCAATTTATTGTTATTGAAGAATTTCACAGTCTTCATCCTAAAGCCTTTGAAATGATTTGCTGTTGGCAGATACTTGTGCATGCACTGTGCTTCGCTGTAAATGGCGCATTTTTTGCAATTTAATTTTTATTTTGTTTCTTTTGTATTGTTTACTTTTTATGGCCACAGTATTATTCTGCAGTGGCGGGCTACAGTAAAATCCTTTGTCAGAGTATCAGGACTTACCAGTCAAAATTACAAAAATTTAAACTAACCAAAACAATGAAAAATTCCAGGTTTTCCTGGTTGTCCCAGGGCGTACACACCGTGTGTCAGCATTGATCTTATGGTTTCCTCACAGGGGCTACAAATTTATGATATAGAATCACGAAAACCTAAAATCCAGAGAAGATAAAATTGAAGTTCCACTGTAGATATTTGTTTACTTTATTTGCAGATGAAGAGAGAGAAAAATTTATCATGGCAGATAAATTATTCAGAATGCTGAAGATGAAAATTGCGGTAGGTCTAGAATTTTGTAATAGGACAAGGAAGAGACAGAATAGCCACGGGAGAATGCAAGCTGTGGGAATAGAATTAAATGAGATGTCATTTGGTAGAATAATGCACACAACAATTTTCACATTTTGCTTAAGAATCATGAAAGGTCACGTTACATTTATCTGAAAAACTTTACCAGACCTCATCTGAAAATTAATAATCATGAACTGCAAATTTAAGCTGCCGGATGGCAAATCACAGATAAGGTGAAACAGGGTTTATGGGACTTTTCAAAAAGAAAATCAGAAAATGTGTGACAAATGGGGAAATAAATATAAGAGAACGATTAGCTTTGAGATAGGAAATTGGGAAGCAAGCGTAAGAACAACCAGGCAAAAGTATAAGGCCCAGTGAGAATCTACAGGTAATGTGCAACATTAAATTCATCTAATGAATGAAAAAGATATAAAATGTAGCAAATGAAAGCAACAACACAGAAATAAAAGAAAGGGTAACGAAGTTTAAAATGGCAAAGCAAACAACGCTAGAGAAGAAATTTAATGCTCCAGAAGCATGTATGACATTGGAAAAACTGATGAATGAGCAGCAGCTCTATGAACATCAAAAGGTGCGATGGGAAGCTAGAACTAAGCGAAGAACAAAGCTGTCTGCAGGAGGGTGGAAATATTTCTGTTTCGTGTAGGCTTTCAGACCAGTTGCTTGAAGCTGGTTTTCAATGTCTTCAATAGTACTTTGCAAGAATGACTGTCCCTACTGCCAGTAACACAAGGGTGTGTTTATGCTGCCACCTCTACTTGCCCGGCAATGATGAAATAAACCCACAGTCTTAATGGTCCATTTTACCTGCATCATCACTGTTTGCCAAGTTGCTGATAGTCTTATTTGGTACGGAGCCCACTTTAGCTCCATTCTAAGATGGGTCAGATGAGCGAGTTATTTATTAAGCAATCTCCTTTGTAGACTGACTGCATTTTCCTAGTATCCTACTGATGAGACCACCACACCCCCCCCCCCCCAAATACGTATGATTTTCATTTTAGGTGCACTGTGCTGCCACCTACAGCCAGGTACTCCATATCAGCAATCTCAGTAGTCAAGACATTGTGAGAGCAGAATGGGGCTCTCCGCGGAACCCACGGACTTGAAATGTGGTCAGGTGATTGGGTGTCACTTGTGTCTTATGTCGGTACGCGAGATTTCTACACTCCTAAACATCCCTATGTCCCCTGTTTCTGATATGTTAGTGATGTGGAAATTTAAAGAGACAGATACAGCGCAAAAGCGTACAGACCGACCTCGTCTGTTGACCGACAGAACACCAACAGCTGAAGTGGGCCTTATCGTGTAATAGGCAGACATCTATCCAGACCATCACACAGGAATTACAAACTGCATCAGGATCCACTGCAAGTACTACGACAGCTAAGCGGAAGGTAAGAAAGCTTGGATTTCATGGTTGAGCAGCTGCTCATAAGCCATACATCACACGCCGGCAAATGCCAGACGACAACTCCCTTGGTGTAAGGAGCGTAAACATTGCACAACTGAAAAGTGGAAATAATGTGTGGAGTGACAAATTACAGAACACAATGTGGCGATCCGATGGCAAGGTGTAGGTATGATGAATGCCCTGTGAACGTCATCTGCCAGAGTGTGTAGTGCCACAGTAAAATTCATAGGCGGAGGTGTTATGGTGTGTTTTTCCTGGAGGGGGCTTCCACCCCTTGTTTTGCATGGCACTACCACAGCACAGGTCTACAATGATGTTTTAAGCACCTTCCTGCTTCCCACAGTTGAAGAGCAATTCAGGGATGGCGATTGCATCTTTCAACACGATCGAGAACCTATTCATAATGCACGGCCTGTGGCGGAGTGGTTACACGACAATAACATCCCTGTAATGGACTGGCCTGCACAGAGTCCTAACCTGAACCCTAAAGAACACCTTTGGGATGTATTGAAATGCCAACTTCCTACCATGCCTCACTGACCAACACCAATACCTCTCCTCAGTGCAGCACTCCATGAAGAATGGGCTGCCATTCATCAAGAAACCTTCCAGCACCTGATTGATTGTATGCGTGCGAGAGTGGACGCTGTCATCAAGGCTAAGGGTGGGCAAACATCACACTGAATTCCAGGGTTACCGATAGAGGGTGCCACAAACTTTATGTCATTTTCAGCCAGATATCCGGATATTTTGATCACATTGTGTATCACAACCACTTCATTATGGATACACTAGGTGTAAATCTTTGAAAACTAGTTCCTCTGTTTCACACGATTTATTATGTTCCTTTTTTTGTTAAAATATCAGCATACAAACCCAGAAAAGGTGAGATATAATATACAAAGTAGATGTGCATAAAAACTGATTAAATACTACCTCAGAGTGAGGTAAGCCTACAAATTTCTCTTAAACAGAAATTAGATTAACTATTACAGGGGTAAATGGAAAAACTGGTAATCCACAAGAGTATTTTTGTGTTTCTCTGTGTATGTTTGGCTCACACAAGAGAGAAAAATACTAATACAATAATGCTGATTACATGCAGCAAACAGTATATTTAAATGATAAGACATGAAGCTTCTTGTTACGAGCATGTTGTGCATTCAAACACACAGACAATGTAAGCATAGGCTTCCATGGCACTTTTCAGTCAATAAAATAAATTTTGGCCATTACAGCAAAGGGCATTTTTGCTGAATAGGGGGAGAAAAAAAAAAGTTTTGGTTCTCATATACTGATGGAAGAGAGAATTATCCTCGTGTGATACGGTATTGATGAGGGGTGTTAGAAATCCTTTATGTTTGCATTACTTCTTTTCTTTGTGAAAGATTCTCGATTGGTGTTTGCTTAATTGTTTGCCACTGGCAGAAGTAGGCAAGTGAGAAATGGACAGCAGTTATGACACAGCCTATTTACCTGCTGCCTAGTGCAATCTGAAGCATGCCAGTACTCTGTACCTTTGGCTGTAGTGGCCTCTTGCATGCCAGAAGACAAATTTTTTTTTTTCAATGAACATTAAGAATTTCATTGCTGCTAGTTTCACAGCAATTTAAACTGCTATTACTTTCTCAAATAACTGCAAGATCAGAAATGGTTACAGACATTATCATCCAGCTGATTGTGGCCAAAATAAAATTTATAGTAGATGCTTTTGACAGGAGTCACACTTTAAATCCTTCCCACCACTGTATACTAAATATGGGAAGTGGTGTCACACAAACATTTCAAGACATCACTTCTCTACCACACACAAAGTGCAAAGAACATTCTCCAATTGCATATGAATAAAACTGTAGTTTTTCTCACAAGAGAACTTTTTTAAATGAGCTCTATAGCATACACTGAGCTGTGTTAATTCTGTTGACTTCAAGTTTCACCAAGATTTTTAATATAAATGGCGCAATTTGTGTTGCCCACAAAAGAGAGATGTAGCCTGAAGAAATACGGAAGAGAGAAACTGCAGAGCTTTATACAGGTTTAACAATAAAAACAATTTGGATGGTGCACTTCCTGAAAGAGTCATGACAAGAGGAAGACCTTTCAAACAAAATGGAAACATTTTTATGCCATTTATCAGACCCAGGTTTCATGAAGACTGGAGTACGAAGATTTAGCTATGCACACTAGAGAATTGTGTCATTGACATTTTCAGATGTTAATTTTATTTTCTCAAAGCATTAATCTCATTTTGTTATGTCTGAAATAAATAAGTAGATAAGAAAAACTAATAACCGGTTTACCTACAAGCCTGGAAAATCTGTTTCCTGTAGTGAAACCACATGGGCAACTGAGTACTTGATGCACCAATGGACCATCATGTATAATATTTAAACAAAATGATCTTATATTAGAAAACTTACAGCATTCCAGTTTGGAGTAGATGGAAGTGTAATATACTCAGAAGATTTCCTTCAGATAATGTGTTCATCTACCTTCAATAAAAAAAGTTTCCTTCATGTTGAAAATTCTGTAATATTGCCAGAAAATGCATTTTTCCACACATCTTAATTTGTTGCTGTATGTGAAATTAAAATCTAAACATAGTGCAACTCTTCCAGAACTCAATGATGCCAGTTCCTTATTTGTACACTGAATAATGTATCTGTTCGAGTGAGCTGAATAAAGCAAGACTACATGTTCTATGCAGTACGTAGTAGACATGCCAGAAATCTTTCAAGGAGAGGTGGTGGCGTGACAATCCCAGAGAAATTACAGTGACAGGTTGGGAGTTCAGCATTCCAAAGTAACAACTCTCTTCTCTGCTACCGTTTAATCACAGTTTTTGGTCACTGAATGTATTTGAATTAATGTTTAAATACTTGCATGTTTTGAAGTATTAACATTTTAAAACTGATTTATAAAACCCAATAAAATTAAATTCCCATGCTCAGTTTAAAACAATTCCCTATGATTTCATAAAACTCTTCAAATTCCCCAGAAGGACTGTCACACTCTATATACTTAGCACCAGTTCTTTCTAACTGTAAAAATACAACAATGAACTGTAAATGGCTCTGCTACCAGTTCAAAATTCACTTCAAATTAAAAGCTTTTTTATTTTTGGCAAAGTCAAATCCTTTTGAAATTATTCATTTATTGTTAATAGTAAATAGCAAAAATCGATACATTAAATATTTAACATACATTGCGGGGAGCATGCACAACACTGTCCACATTGTGAAAAGTTCTTTACAAATTAAATAACCAAGGCACCATATTTAATTTTCCTATGTGTATTTTGTCTAATAGTTTCTTTCATGAAACAAGATTGAAGCTATACAATACGCCAACATACCTTGAACGAGAATAAGATTTTCCTTTATGATGTGATCTGTGTTGGCTGTATGAGCGAGAACGGCTCCTTGATTGCTCTCTAGAATTAGGTGGTGTGGGGGTCTTATCATTAGCCGGAGGGCTGTGATTAGATCCGCTATGACTTGGGCTATGCTGCACACAAAATTGCGAAAATATAAAAATGTTGTGAATGTTTCACGCTTAAGAAGTATTCTTACATTAACATACAATATTGTACCCATACACATTAGAACAAACAATGCCACAAAATAAAGCGCTTCAGTTACACAAAACAAAATACAAACACACATACAAACTGAAAAATTCTTGGGCAACTTTCAAAAAAATTATACAATTCAGATTATTAATTCATCACTAAGAGAACAAATTTTGGCAAGACATACTTGAACGCACATAATGTGCTTGTTATATGGCGCCAGGCAAGAATAAATTAAAAGAGCCATAACGCACATAGGTCTTTCACCGTCACGTTGACGCTTTAGATTAACAAAATTATAACAACAAACCAGTAAACTGTGATATTTAAAAAGTAATCACTAAGTTTGTAGAAGTTGAACGAGTGAAAATGCAATAAATAATCAGATTTATTTTTCTCAATTTTGTAAACAGTTTTGTCAGCGGAGCAGTTTATAGTTACTCAATGCCGAGAAGCTATCACGAAAATGGCGCGTTCTGCACATTGGGGTCCTCAACAAAAAACGATTTGTATTCATTACGACGGTGTTAAATTTCAAATTGTACTGCGACATCCAACAAAAAGATTACTATCAGCTCTGATTTTCTTGCAAATATAAGTACTCAATGAATCTGCCTATTCACTGAAAAGTTTAAAATGCATTTAAATAAAATACTTCCAACGTAACTGCAAATACCGAAATGTTACTTCTAAAGCATTGTTCTACCTAGGTAAATAGTACCAGTCAAAAACAAAATTCAGAACTATCTTACAAATATGTATATTGATCGCATGTTACTCACGATTTACCTCAATGCCGGGCAACGCTGAAATGTATGCAACCAAAAATAGATATCTCGCAAAATGAGTACATGAACCAGCTAACTCACCTCCCTGTCACTCATGCCTTGGAAGATTTAACTCGTACCAAAAAATTCTTGCTTCGTACATATAACACAATTTACTAAAATGGCGTCCTTTCAATACCTAGCGCGCAATCCCAAAAAGTTGCACCTTCCGTTGACTAGCAACGGCAGTATTCACCAAAGACAATCGCCACCGGATGTAACCAGTGTTGTACCTATTGGAAAAACCATTTCATACTTAATTCAAAAATTAAATTATATTTATTTGATAAATTTTAAGGCACACATAGGTCTCTGTAATATTATAAATATTATAAACAAATAAAATTTTTCAATAAAGAATCAGTTTTGCTTTAACAAAAATAATGCTAAGATTAAGAAACGTACGTTTAGTGATAATAGTACTCTCTAGTGAAGCTATCATCGAGGAACAATGCAATCTTTACGAAAATTGTACTGGCATTATCCATGATGTACACAACTTTGCCAAAGATTTTCATGCGATTTACTCTCTGATGACAGAGCGGTTCTAGCCAAAATGGCTGGTGCAATGTTATTCGAGAGGGCCCGTGCTGTTTCCAGCACAAATAGAGAAGAAGGTATTGATTTGCTGAATAAAATTGTGCGGGATCAAGAAATTGCCGAGAATGACGAAGATACCATCCGAGTTAAGGAGCAAGGCATCTTGCAACTTGGTGAGCTGTACAAGAAGGAAGGTAAAGCTAAGGAGCTTGCTGACCTAATCAAAGCAACTAGGCCTTTTTTAAGCCATATAAGCAAAGCCAAGGCAGCAAAATTGGTGAGATCACTTGTTGACTTTTTCTTAGATTTAGAAGCTGGCATAGGAATAGAAGTGCAGTTGTGTAAAGAGTGTATAGAATGGGCAAAAGAAGAAAGAAGAACGTTCTTGAGGCAATCGCTGGAGGCTCGGCTCATAGCCCTGTACTTCGACACTGGCATGTTTTCAGAAGCTTTATCTCTTGGATCTACTCTGCTAAAGGAGTTGAAGAAACTGGATGATAAAAATCTGCTTGTGGAAGTCCAGCTTCTGGAAAGTAAAACATACCACGCTCTAAGTAATCTTCCCAAAGCACGAGCAGCACTTACATCAGCAAGAACAACGGCAAATGCTATTTACTGCCCCCCAAAGTTGCAAGCATCATTGGATCTGCAGTCTGGGATTCTTCATGCTGCTGATGAAAAGGACTTTAAGACAGCATATTCTTACTTCTATGAAGCATTTGAAGGTTACGACAGTGTGGAATGTCCAAAAGCGTTGACAGCTCTCAAGTATATGTTACTTTCGAAAATAATGCTGAACAATCCTGAAGACGTACATCAAATTATAAGTGGTAAATTGGCGTTGAAGTATGCAGGCAAGGATATAGAGGCAATGAAGTCTGTGGCTCAAGCCAGTCACAAGAGGTCACTTGCTGATTTTCAACATGCTCTTAAAACCTTTAAGAAAGAGTTAGAAGATGATGTGATTGTGCGTGCACATTTAGGAACATTGTATGACAATATGTTAGAACAAAATCTTTGCCGTATTATTGAACCATATTCCAGAGTTCAAGTGGAATACATATCTCAGTCTATTAAACTCCCAATGCAACAAGTGGAGAAGAAATTGTCGCAGATGATCCTTGACAAAAAGTTTCATGGTATATTGGACCAAGGTGAAGGTGTTCTTATTGTGTTTGAAGACACTCCAGTGGACAAGACATATGAAACAGCTCTAGAAACAATACATAGCATGGGAAAGGTGGTGGACACTTTGTACCAGAAAGCAAAGAAACTGTCTTAATTTCCATGTGCTATAGATGTAAATTAAGTTCTTCAGATGTAAATAAAAATCAGTTTTTGTGAACGCAGTTATGTTAATTTAATTCTTGGTTAAGCATGTTACATTTACATTTTTTATTGTACCACATCATTCATTGTCTTGTTCATTCTTTGTTTGCTACAGTGTAACAAATTAACTGTTCTAAGATCACATGAATTCAGTTGCCTATGGGAATTTTCCAATAAATAACTTTTGTATCTCTTCATATTTGTGCTTATTTTCTTCGACTAATAATGTGAAAAATACAGACAGGGGTATGTGGTACTGTGCGACATATTTCCTACAATAGCCAGGCAGTTTGATTGTAATATAGATAATTCCAGCTTTGGTTTTTTTCCAACCAAGTTATCAAATTAAAATGCAAATTGACATAATTGCCAGCTCATCATAAATTAATTACAGTTTATACCAGTAATTCTGTTGTGCTTCTGTCCTGTGTTATGGTTACAGGTAGAATAATTTTTTGATAGGTAGAATTTGTGTTTGTGACTCCATGAGAAGTATAGTAAAATCATTAGTGTTATGTTTTTAAAATGCTTTTCATACATTCACCTCAAGGCATTCTTTTAGAGTATTTGTGAATATAGCATGTTGCAGAAACAAAGCCTGCTGGTGTTACTAAATACATTTTCCATGCTAGATTTTCCATATTCAGTGCTCCTCAGGATGGTATTATTGATGAAGTGTCAAATCTTTATTAGCGCCTTGTGCTTGTATTGTGGTTTGTCAGTCTTGGACCAAGTTTTTAAATTGACACTTTGTGGGGATGAACTGAGGATCTCTCGCTGAAGAATATTTAATTCCATTGTTGGTTCATGATTTTACACTTATTTTGTGTTAATGATATTTTCTTATTGTATTTAGTAATAAATATCCCAAGATATTCTCTGAAGGGTTATAGAGTGATGATGATCTAGATACTCCTGAGCCCTAGTTTGTATGTTGACAATTTTTTGTAGTATGGTATGTTTCCTTAGACTATTGTTTCTTAAATGCAGTTGAGGGTGGAGTTTATGATCATATATTACTTTCTCTGTTGGAAAAAAATATGCTAAGAATTAAATGCCTATGAATTAGTGTTGGCACTTTGTCATAGTTTCATAAATATATTTCCCCAGTGTTGTTTTTTTATAATTAATACATCCTCTTTCCATTTGATGTTTTCACTATTTCGTACATACAACTTTTTGTGATTTAGAGCCACATCCAGAATCTGAATACAATCTTAACTACTAGTCAACATTATACATGACTCGTAGGAAGTATACATTCAAAACATCAGAGAGATGAAATGCACACACTGTGTACATTCATTCCATATTCACTAAAAATAGCTTTATCATATCATAAGCATGTAGATACCGAGTGATAGAATTTGATAAATGTAAAGATAAGAAAAACATGCATTTACTTGTCTGCTTGGCGATGGTGTGTGTGTTTGATAATTATTTTTTGTAGAAATATTCTGCTAATGCTATTTGCCTACCCCCAAAATATGATGCCCTACATTACAATAGGCTATAAAGGAGCTATGGTAGATTGTCTTTCTAGCATCCTTAGAAGTAGCATAGAACAATATTGGTCATTGTGAATTTATCATGTTACTGTGATAGCTGATGATAGTCCCTCCACCCCCACTTCCCAAAACATCTGTCATACTGGGACAAATTCTGAACCTAGTGTTCATTATGCCCAAGTTTATTCAATAACAAGCATTCTAATTTATGTAAGGTACCAACACTCAGGATAATTTGTTCGTTTGTTGCAAAGTCAATGAGTACCTGTGCATCACTTGAATATTCTTGATATTTAAGGATAAATTACTATATGAAACGAGGATTGGGCCTAGAATGATACTTCACAAAATTGTCCTCCATTCTCTGAAATACTTTGCTGTATTGGATGTAACAACCACCCCCACTTTCTCTCTGTAATACCTGGAGGACGTCAAAACAGTCTTGTTAACTCTACCTCATTCTAATTTCAAAGAGTATTAAGAGTGGTTCATACAAACAATGGCTTTTGTAAGGTCAGTGAAGGATTGTAAGATGTATCAGACTTCTCAAAAATTAAATTTGTTCTACGTTGCCTATACTGAATGATGTGCACCTTAAATGAGATGCCCAATATTGTATGTAGTAGTTGTTTGAGATACTTAACAAGAGAAATGTAGAAGGTAGTTTCCTAGAACTTAATTTGAGACCCCTCCTTCTACCTCTCTCTTCCCTCTCCTGCACCAGGCATGTCTGCACCTTAATAGGCGCACTACAACAATTATCA
Source organism: Schistocerca nitens (assembly GCF_023898315.1). Taxonomy (NCBI): domain Eukaryota; kingdom Metazoa; phylum Arthropoda; class Insecta; order Orthoptera; family Acrididae; genus Schistocerca; species Schistocerca nitens. The sequence goes on along the minus strand of NC_064617.1, from coordinate 717,330,079 downwards.
GAAACCTCTCGACAAATTTGTCTTTCATTCCCATTCCTTGTTGCTGATTCCACATGCAGCACTGTTATGCCTGTGTGTTGAATTACATAGTAAGCTCTTTAACTGTACTCCTAATGATATATTTGAATACTACTGGGTTATTTCCCCTGTGTTTGGTGATAGCTATCATTAGTGGAAGTATTAAGTCATTCTGTATTTATTGCCATTAAAAGAGTTACAGAATTAACTGTGCCAGTTTGCAGTAGTAATGTCAAGGCCAAGACAGAAGCCTGCATCACAGTCAAACCTTCCAAATCGGTGAAAAGACCCAAGAGGTGCAGCAAATGTGAAAACCACAGTTTTGACATGTGCACTAGGTGCATTGCTTTTGAAACTTGATGACAAAGTGATATACTCAACTCAAAAACTTCAGAAGTAGCCTGACACTACAGGATGTAAGCTGCATGTTTAGAAAGTGAAATGTTATGAAGACTTTATTGCTAGGTAATAGATATGCTAAGTTAATGTCAGAATGGGTACAGAACTTTTTAGGAGATGATTACCAGGAAACTATTAGTTTAAGGCAAGTGCAGGGCTCAGTGATGATAAATGTGATTTAGTTTCTTTGGAAGAGGATCTAGGAAAGGCAACGGAGTGAGTGTAACCATAATTTATACAATGAAGAGTAACATTGGACACACTGTTGAGAATGTTTCTCATTCTAATGTGAATATGTGTAACTGTATGAGCAGCATAAAATAAGCTCTGGATGCCAAAAATGGAAAAGGAGGCACGTCATTCTCCCCCTAGATGCGAAGGACCTACCTACTGTGACTACATTCACGAAATGGAAAGTGTTACACCATGGACATGCTGACTGAATGCCACCAAACTGCTACTCTAGTTACTTCCATTTCTCTGGGATACAGCGATTAAATTTTCATCCTGGTTTGATCTTATTTTCAGTACAGAAAAAAAGCCATTCCTAATGATGAATGGCATGAGAACATGTGAATGTTAGGAGCATCTAATATTACTAGAATTTTTCAAGTGTAGATCACAACATTGTATGCTCAAAGGTTGAAACATCGGTATGCAGACATGGGAATAAATTACCAACAGGTCACACTGATGACTGTAGAATGGGTGGTGAGGAGATGGACTCAGAACAACACTATGACAAGAAGAGTAGGCACAGATCCCTCCAGGACTATACCATGAGAAGATTGTAGGATTGTTCTATTGGCTCTGATGATTAGGCATATGACAGTAGCTGAAATGTGGGTAGAGACTAAGGCAGATTGTTATCCTGAACTACTGGAAACAGTATAATGAATGCTGGGTTGAGATGTCGAATTGCTTACCACTGACACCATAGCGCATTCAACAAGGCCTTGTTTACTGTAGAGCCAGAATCAGCTGGGACATTTAAGTGGCATTCTTTTATGTTCAGTGTAGAGTCTCAATTATGTATGTAGTAGTCAGATCAATGCCAATGTGTCCATAAACACTCTTTTGAAAGAACACAGGAAACTTCTAAATCTTGATACCTACCTAACTAACTCACTCACTCCTGAAACAATGGTAGGTATTGGGTAATAAAACAGAACTGGTTTGGTAAGAATTGCTGGGAAACTGGGTGCTTGCCAGTATGTGGCAAGAATACTATGCCCTGTTATCCCCTTTATGACCAGGGTACCAAATGGTGCACTCCAGTAGAATAATGCAAGACCTCACAATGTAGCTCACACCACAAACACGTGGAAGAATGTATGGGTCCTTGACTATTTTGCCAGGACCTCTGGTTTGTAACCCATGGAACATGTCTAGGATGTGGTGTAAGTACACATACTAGCAGGTGTTCGGGCCTGACAAGAAATTCCTGATGATGATGATTTGAAGCTGTTTGCTTCCATGCTAAAATGATTACAAGAGTGTATTCCTGCCTGTGGGGTCTCCCATCATATGGGTGTTGATAATATACTTCAGTTCCAAATGAAATGAAAGATAAATTATTTGATACTCAATATGTGATGAACATCTCAAACTTAATGGAACACTTTACATTTCTAGCAACATTGCTAGAAATGTAAAGTGTTCCATTAAGTTTGAGATGTGTTATATAGGCCTGTGTTTCAGCTGAATTTAACTCGAGAAGGTTCCAGGGAACACACTGGACATCTCTGTGATGGGATATGTTTTTGATCTGTTTCGATGCTTTGGGTAATTAACTATGCAAGTAGCCTACATTTTTTTTCTTTTCCAGAGAACAGCAAACAATATGGGTGTACTGGTGACCATATCTGATAAATTGTTTGTATATACTGAGAACATTAAATACCTTGTTACACTTTTTTGAGGTACACCAGGTGGTGCATCTGTTTCTGGTGAACATTTGCTATCTCTATACTGCAATGTGTTGTATTAGTCACAAATTCTATAGCTAATCACATATTTGAGAGGAAAGTTCATATATTCCAGTTAGCTGATGGCATGCTACTGTAAGGACATCCTTCAGGCATCTAGGAAGGGGAGTCTACCTATTCACCAGACTGTGCTACTTGCAAGATACCGTACATGAAAAAAACCAAACTGTTTCATAGGAATTGTTTTCTTAACCTGTGTTGATCCTTCAGAGGAGATGTGTTTATATTGAGGAATGTCAGTGTTAAAGTAATAAACAAATGTTGACTTCATTTGTTTGTTAATATGTACAACCATTATTTTACCATTTTTGTAGACAGATTTCGCCTTCACTTTTTCCATCCTGCATGACAGTTTCCATTTGCTAATAAATATGAGATGGTAAACTGGGTAATTCTGCAGCATACCCATTTAAAAATCTAATAGGAAACCTTTTTTTTGTCCCTGTCTCCCTCTGCACTCATAGTAGTTTAAATTGCTTTCCATTATCAAGAGCATTGATATCAGTACTCACCATTCATGAGTTTGTTTGTATCTGTTACTGAATTCTTCCACTGATGCACTTTTGAATGCAGAATTTATTACTTCTGTTTTCAGCTTGTACATTGTTATTTTGACTCAAGGAAGATCCATGAGGCTATTAAAAGTTCCAGTCTGTTCAGTGGGTTTACATAGTGCAGTTTTTGTTCCTTCTATTCCCATTACTTCACATGTTTCTGTAATGGTTTTTATATTTCTTGCCACAATTGCAGCATCATAACCATATGCACATATGTTTAAAATCAACAAACAGAAAGTGTAGATTTGTCATATTCATAAAATTATTTCATTATTTGCCCAATGACAAGCATCTGGTCCGAAATGGTACTATTTTGTTAACAACCATATTAATATTCTCAAAAACATTTGCTTTTTTATTTTTAATCTTTGTAAACATCTTTCAGGCGGTACTCAATAATGAGATGTCTATATAGTTTCTACAGTTTGAATTATGTGAATCTGTCTTTTGAACTGAATTATAGGCACTCCATCTTGTAAATAATTTAGAAGTAAAAGAGAATGCTCACTGCACAGCAGAAGCAATGAGTGGTCAACAGGCATGCACACATGTGCCTGACGATGACTCAGCACTTCTACTACTCGATGAGTGGTTTCCTTTACTCCAAAATTATTTACATTCTTATAGAACCTTACAGGCAATCAAACTTATCAGTTCCAATCGCTTTAGTTCTGCCCTGACTGATAATATTCTATGAAAAACAAAATCTTTAAAATTGCATCGCTTGTGTATGTCAGTAGTTACAAAAATGGTGCACCATTTAATATGTTGACAAAGTTTCAGATAAATTTGCCAAAAAGTTAAAAATCTTGCAGCAACAGACCAGTGTCTTACAACAATAACAGATATCTAATTTATTGTTCAGTAGAATAATATTGGTCAGTCAGACAAACCTGTGGTAGCTAAATTATCAGGACATGAGAGAATTTGGAGACTAAGAAAGACAGATTCAACCTTTGTGGAACATCTTTTAACAAAAAATGAACCAAGGGTGGAGGGGGGGGGGGGACAGAAAGATGATCCCAATGGAAACACTTCAAGTCTGTAAATCAGAATTTTTTTGTCTTATTAAGTACATACGTAAATCATTGATTTGAAATTCAGGACATGCCAGTATAAATAATGTAACTTAAGATACATAAAATGTATTTAAAAAATCTTAAATTACATAAGTCGTTACAAATTTATTTCATTACTCTACAAAGAAAAATTAATCATTATTTACAAATTCTGTGTCTGAATAATATTTTTGTCCTAGGACAGCATGTAATTTTATCCTCAGTGAAGCTAATTCCTCAGTGTGACAGCTTTCCACTTTTAATTTATTATAAATTTTCATAGCTATGAGTTGAGGAGTTTGTGAGTAGTTTTAGCCTGTGAGATGGTAACATGAAATTATCTTTGTTTCTTGTGTCATACAAGTTTTGAAACTGCTTTTTCTATAAATAATTCTGGATTGTTACAGGTGAGGATAAACAGTTCATAAATGTAAAGACATGGAGTAGTTGAAATTTTCAGATCCCTGAATAAAGGTTGGCATGAATCTCTTAAGCTTAGTAGGACACGTATTTCTAATAATAGTTTTTTAAGCAATGTTATTCTATTTTCACTGCTTGCATTGCCTCAAAAGATTATTCCATATCTTAAAATAAATTCAAAATTGCTGTGGTAAACAACTTTCCTAGTGTCCATGTCACTTGCATAAGACTATATTGTGATTGCGAATGCAAGACTGTTTGGATTATATGAGAGATAAATTTTTATCAAGAAATATCCCCAGGAATTCTGCAGAATCTGCTTATCTAAGTTTATGATTTTTGTGTGTTATTTGAAAGTTATCTGATTTTGATTGTTTAGAAGAATGCCAAAGATTAGGTGGGTAGATTACGTAACTAATGAGGAGGCACAGCATAGAATTAGCGAGAAAAGGAGCTTGGGCACAACGATACTAGAAGAAGGAATTGGTTGATAGACAGCATTCTGAGTCATTAAAGGATAAGCAATTTAGTATTGGAAGTAAGTTTGTGAGTATGGCAGGTAGAAAAATATCATAGACGGAGACCAAGAGATGAATACAGTGAGCAGATTTATAAGTATGTAAGTTGCAACAGTTATCAGGAGATTATGACGCTTGCACATGATAGGGGGACATGGAGAGCTATGTTTAACCAGTGTTCGGCCTGAAGACTACAACAACAACAGTTTTAAACTACGTTAGCTGGTTTTTTTTCATGTTTAATTTTAATTTATTTACATCAAACAAGTGGCACAGATTCCCAGCTTAGTTTTAATGGCCAATCACAATTTTCTTTATCTCCCTCTGTTAAATTAAATTTTAGTTATAAAATAATATATTACAATTGTAAATTAAATTTTATTTTCTATCTATTATAAGAGTATCTTTATGTTTCATTTTTAGTTAAGTATAACTGTTTCTGCACAAAATATAAATGTAATATTTTTCTTTGTAACCACCATATAATCATTCTTTGTACCTTCTGTACCAGTATGAGTAATATCTATACAACTCCCTCTCATAGGGATTATGAGGATAAGATTAGAATAAGCACTAAACAGAGGCATTCAATCAATCATTTTTCCCACTCTCCATGTGTGAATGGAACAGGAAGAAACCCTATTAACTGGAACAATGGGACGAACCCTGCAGGTCCAGGGGTTAGAGTAGGCCCGAGGTATTCCTGCCTGTCGTTAGAGGCGAGTAAAAGGAGTCTCACACATTTTGGCCTATATGTGATAGTCCCCTGTTGGGTTTGATCTCCATCTTTCTAAATTTTCCTGAAGAGTGAGCCAATTGGGGAAGAGCACCTTACATGGTGCATCATGCTGCTCATTCTCCATCTTTTGGGTGAGGACACCTTCCTGGGTGCATTTTTCCACCATGCACTATGCAGTGTCACTTTCTGCACTGATGATGATCATGGACTTCTTTGCACCTCATATCCAGCACAGTAGCCAGTCCATTGTGATGGAGCGCCGCCATGTACCCTGTTGGTTGTAGTTCCCTGACAACACAGGGATCGCTGTGCTGATCCCTGTGCCGTTAACTCGCCACTTCTGCCATGGAGTAGGTGCCCATCTCCCTGGGGTGTTGGGACTCTTGGCAATGGCCATCCTGCCAGGTGGCCCTTGCTGAAGCTGAGTGGCGCCTGTGGGGAGAGCCCGTGGTTGGAGTGGGTGGCATCAGGGCGGATGACACGCCACGAAGCGTAGTACATCATTTCTTGCTGGTGGTCCACCACCAGCAGTATCTAAGCGGGCAAAGTCTAACTTTAATGCTAAGAAATATGACCCCAAATCGTTTACCTCCCTGGCCACACCATGGGAAGAATGCCAGGCTAAGGATGGCAGAGAAGCTTATTCGCCCCAGTACCTTGTATGTATGAGAGTTGATGGGGAATATTTCATGTCCATGAAGCCTCAGTTTTTCGTGGAGCATTTGGGGGACAAGTTTGGGGAGGGGGGGGGGCCTTGTCCAAAATGCACTCTGGATCAGTCTTTATGAAAACAGCATCCTCTGCCCAGTGATGGGCATTACTCACTTGTGACAAGTGGGGAGGGGAGGGGGGGGGGATGTTCCTGTTACCATCACGCACCATAAGAGCTGAAATATGGTCCAGGATATTATATTCCACAGGGACTTTCTTTTGCAGTCTGACGATAAACTGCATGCCAATTTAGAGCGGTGAGATGTTCATTTCATCCAGCGTGTCCGTAGGGGTCCGAGGGCTAATCAGATTGCCAACGGTGCCTTCATCTTGGCCTTCGAGGGTGACACATTGCCTGAGAAGGTCAAGGTGATGGTCTACCACTGTGACGTCAAGCCATATATCCCTCCCCCAATGCGGTGCTTTAAGTGCTGGAAGTTTGGCCATATGTCTTCCCCGTGTACTTCCAGCACCACATCTCGAGATCGTGGACATCCATCACATCCCAATACTCCATGTGCCCTGCCTCCCATGTGTGACGACTGTGGAGAGCATCATTCACCTTTCTTGACAGACTACAGGATCTTACAGAAAGAGAGGAAAATCATGGAATATAAGATCCTGGACTGATTGACCTACACTGAGGCTAAGAGGAAATTTGAACACCTACATACTGTGGCTATGACCTCTTACACCGCCACTACAAGAACAGTTGTCGCCCCATCAGTTCCTCGAATACCTGTCGCCTCTCAGAATCAAAAGACTACACCTGCCCCCTTGATGGTGGGGAGCACTTCCCTCCCTGTTGCTCCTGTACCACATATTTTCCGGGGGAGCAACACGCCTGCCCCCCCCCCCCCCCCCCACCCCGCCAACCATCAGGGATGTCAGTCCCCACTTCTGAGCTGGAGAAGCATAAGTCTTCTTCAGCTCCTCTTGCTAGGAATGGGTCCCTTGGTCATTCCCTTCCCAGATTTCTGCTAGTGGGAAAGATGACACGCATGAGTGGCTGAAGAGCCCAAAAGTGCTGATCGTCAGCCCCGGAGACTGAATCGGTGAGGTACTCCCAGCCAGGGAAACCCAAGGAGCACTGAGAGAAATCCAAAAAGAAGGTCCCCAAGACCAAGGGAATTGTGGTGGCACCCACACCACCGCTACCTACAAGCTCTGCATCTGAGGATGAGGTGGAGATTCTGGCATCCTCTGAGGAACTAGCTCTCACCAGACCCTCAGACACAATGGATATGGACTGCTCAGGCTATAAGTTGGTGGCAGCAGGTGACCCTGAGGCATAAACTGCCTCATTGATTGTTCCATGCCTTCCCAGTCTCACGATGACATCCTCCAATGGAATGGTGGCAGTTTTTCCACTGCCTGGCTAAGCTATGGCATCTGTTAAGCTTTACATCTGCTTTCTGCATTGCCCTCCAGGAAATCTGGCTCCCGGCAATGCGGACCCCTGCCCTCCATGGCTATAAGGGATATTACAGGAACCATAGCGACTATAATCGAGCATCAGGTGGAGTTTGCAATTACGTCCTAAACTCAGTCTGTAATGAAACTGTGCTCCTTCAAACCCTCTTGAAGCTGTGGCTGTCAGAATAAGGATGGCACAGAAAATAACTGTCTGCAATGTATATCTTCCTCCAGTTGGTGCAGTACCCCTGAATGTATTTGCTGCACTGAGTGATCAACTCCCTAAACCTTTCCTACTTTTGGGAGATTTTAACACCCAAACCCATTGTGGGGTGGCACTATGGTGACTGGCCGAGGCAGAGATGTCAAAACTGTCTTCTCTCAGTTCGACCTCTGCCTCTTATATACTGGGGCTGCCACACATTTCAGTGTGGCTCATGGTAGTTACTCGGCCATTGATTTATCAATGTGCAGCCAAGGACTTCTCCCATCTATCCACTGGATAGAGCACATAACGACCCGTGTGGTAGTGACCACTTCCCCGTCTTCCTCTTGCTGCCCCGGCATCAGGCCCACGGACGCCTGCCCAGATAGGCTTTAAACAAGGCAGACTGGGGAACTTTCACCTCTGCTGTCACCGTTGAATCTCCCCCACATGGTAATATCAATGTGATGCTTGAGAAAGTAACAACAACAGTTGTTTCTGTGGCAGAAAACTTGATCCCTCGCTCTTTATTGTGCTCCCAGTGAAAGGCAGTCCCTTGGTGGTCGCCGGAAGTCGCTGAAGCAATTAAGGAGTGTCGGCGAGCTCTACAGCGGCATTAGCAGCACTCTTCCCTGGAGCACCACTTAGCCTTTAAACGGCTCCGTGCCCGTGTTTGCCCACTTATCAAATGACAGAAGCAGGAGTGTTGGGAGAGATACGTCTCGACCATTGCGTGCCATACTTCACCTTCCCTAGTCTGGGCAAAGGTCAAACATGTTTTTGGGTACTAGACCCCAATAGGTGTTCCCGGTGTTAACATAAATGGCGTGTTGTCTACCAACGCAAATGCGATTGCCGAGCACTTTGCTGAGCACTATGCTCGAGCCTCTGCATTGGAGAATTACCCCCCCTAGCGGCTGGAAGGGAAAGTCCTCTTGTTCACTACATACTACAGTGAGTCCTATAACGCCCCATTTACAGAGTGGGAGCTCCTCAGTGCCCTTGATCATTGCCCTGACACATCTCCTGGGCCAGATTGGATCCACAGTCAGATCTCTCATCTGACTACAAGCGACATCTCCTTCATCTTGAACTGAATTTGGTGCAATGGTGTCTTTCCATCGCAATGGTGGGAGAGCACCATCATTCCGGTGCTCAAACACGGTAAAATCCCACTTCATGTGTATAGCTATTGGTCCATCAGCCTCACCAATGTACTTTGTAAGCTGCTGGAGCATATGGTGTGTCAGGAGTTGGGTTGGGTCCTGTAGTCACGTGGCCTACTGGCTCCATGTCAGGGCGCCTTCCGCCAGGGTCACTCTACCACTCCCTCGAGTCTGCCATCCAAACAGCCTTTTCCAGATGCCGGCACCTGGTTGCCGTCTTTTTTGATTTACGAAAAGTGTATGACACGACCTGGCGACATCGTATCCTTGCCACATTATTTGAGTGAGGTCTCCGAGGCTCGCTCCTGAATTTTATCCAAAATTTCCCACTGCTTCGTACTTTCTGTGTCCAAGTTGGTGCCTCCCATAGTTACCCCCATATCCAGAAGAATGCAGTGCTGCAGGGCTCTGTATTGAGTGTATCTCTATTTTTAATGGTCTAGCAGCAGCTGTAGGGCCACCCATCTCACCTTTTCTTATGCAGACGACTTCTACATTTCTACTGCTCCACCAGTACTGGTGTTGCTGAGCGATACCTACAGGGAGCCATCCACAAGGCGCAGTCATGGGCTCTAGCACACGGTTTCCAGTTTTTGGTGCAAAGTCGTGTGTTATACATTTGGCGCCGTACCGCTCATCCTGAACCAGAACTTAACATTAATGACAATCCACTCACTGTAGTGGAGACATATCGATTCTTAGGACTGGTTTTTGACACCTGATTGACTTGGCTTCCTCACCTTTGTCAGCTTAAGCGGAAGTGCTGACAGCGCCTCAATATCCTCCGCTGCCTGAGCAACACCAACTGCGGTGCATATCCCTCTACGCTGCTGCAGATCTACTGAGCCCTTGTTCTATCTTGCCTTGACTATGAGAGTCTCATTTATGGTTCGGTGGCACACTCAGCATTGCATTTACTCGACCCAGTGCACCACTGTGGCATTCGCCTAGCTACGGGAGCTTTTAGGACAAGTCTGGTGACCAGTGTCGTTGTGGAGACCGGAATCCCTCCATTGCAGGTTAGCCGTGCACAACTACTGGCCAGTTACATTGCACGCATAAATAGTTCTCCTGTGTATCTGAATTATTGGCTCCTTTTCCCACCCACAGCAGTTCATCTCCTGCATTGGTGGCCCAGGTCAGGGCTTCCAATTGCAATTCGTGACCGATCCCTTCTTTCTGAAGTGGAGTCCTTGCCTTTAACACCTATACTTGAGGTCCATTCACATACACCTAGGCTGTGGTTTCGCCTGGACCATTCACATGGCCCTAAGGACTCAGTTAACCCTGCGGCTCTCTGCTGCCACTTCCTCTTGATTCTTGACATGTGCTGAGGCCATGAAGTGGTTTACACCGATGGCTCGATGACTAATGATCATGTCGGCTTCGCATATGTCCATGGAGGACATATTGAACAGCAGTTGCTGCCCGATGGCTGCAGTATTTTCACTGCGAGCTGGTGGCTACGTCTCGTGCTCTTGAGCACATCCATTCATGCCTTGGGGAGTCGTTTCTTCTATGTACTGACTCCTTGAAAGCCTACAAGCTATCGACCAGTTCTAGCCTTGTCATCCTTTGATAACAACTATCCAGGAGTCCATCTATGCCCTGGAATGGTCCAGTCGTTCAGTGGTGTTTGTCTGGACCCCAGGCCACTTCAGAATCCCAGGCAACGAACTTGCCGACAGGCTGGCCAAACAGGCTACACAGAAACTGCTTATGGAGATTGGCTTCTCTGCAACTGACCTGCATTCAGTACTACGTCCCAAGGTTTTGCGGCTTTGGGAGACGGAATGGCATAACTTCAGTACGCACAACAAACTGTGTGCCATTAAGGAGACTATGAATGTGTGGGAGACCTCCATGTGGGCCTCTCGCAGGGACTCTGTGGTTCTTTGTCGGCTCCGCATTGGCCATGCTTGGGTGACACACGGCTACCTCGTGGGCCGTGATGACCCACATCAGTGACCTTGCGGTGCCTGGCTGATGGTGGCCCATATCTTGGCGAGCTGTCCTCCTTTGACTGCCCTGCGATGGACTCTTCAGTTACCGTACTTCTTGCCATTAATTTTAGCTGACAACGTCTCATCAGCAAATTTAGTTTTACGTTTTATACGTGATGGTGGGTTTTATCATTCTATATAAGTTTTAGCACATGTCCTTTGTCCCTTTGTGTTCTCCACTCTAATCTTTTTAGGCTGGATGTTTTAATATGTCACAGAGTGGCTGGCCTTTCCTTTTTATTCTCATGGTCGGCCAGCCACGGTCATCTGCTCTCCTCTTTTTATCCCTTCTACCTGCTTCTTGCTTCTCTCTGTGGTTTTCTTTTCCTGTTTTGTCAATAGTAGTGTTAGTTGTCCTTCTTCCTTTCTCCTGTTATAGTGCTGTTTGTCTCCTTTCTTTTCTTCTTTCCCTTGTGTAATTATTTTACTGGGAACATGGGACTGATGGACCTTGCAGTTTGGTCCCTCCCCCCCAACCAACCAACCAACCAACCAACCAAAATCCTCTGCCGTGCATCTGACAGTGGTTTTCAGAGCACAGATGCAGATGTCATTTCAGGTGGATTTGCAATAGTCAGTTGCCATATGATGGTTTCCAAAGAATCTGAAAGACAGTTCATGAGCAAATAAATAATATTTACCAGTATACTAGGAAAGAGTTTTCTCTTCAGTATTGTTGTCATGCACTGTCAAGCACTGAGAAATTTTGTTAATGTTCCAATATATTATTTATTATTGCACGCGTTTCATGCATTAGGGGTTGACCACCACAATTTATAAGTTCTGACATGCCATCTCCACCAAATGCAATACTATTTTTCAATCAGTATATCACCAGCTTCATTTCTTGTATTGTTGATCTTTTTCCTTTTCCCTTACCTCTTCTCTTGCCGTTATATTTTCCTCTTGTTTCTGTGTATCTAAATACATATCTGAGTTAATATTCAGTATATCTTAAAGATATTGTGCCCATCTTTGATACAGTTGTTGTTTGTGCCTAATTATCACATCATCTCTATTTTTCCTCTCATTTAGTGTTTGTTTGGATTTTTTTCTCATTTATTCTAATGCATGACAGAAATTTTGTGTTTCATATTGGTGTGACTTTTCAGTTAGGAAACCATTGCTCTTAGATATAATGAGTATCTTTCCATTGCTCTTTAATTCACCGTAATGCATTATTATTTCACAGATTTCAAACAGTTCATAGTTCATGTTGAATCCAGAAATCTGCATACAAACAAAAACCACCAAACCACTCTAATGACCTAGACTATAACAACTAACTAAATATACTTGAAAAAAGAGACAGCATTGGTCGTATATTTTTTACTATTGCAAAAACGATTTTCTGTCACTGAGTGACCATCTTCAGTGCTATATTGTATAACTTAAATTGGGATGCACTGTTGTCACTATGCTTACGGCGATCACATAGATAGGATTCGTAAAGTACTTATTGGGCTCTATTCAAAAAACATATTAGCAAAGCCAGCCCTTAATTAATTCCAAAATAATTACCAGATTTGTCAAAAGTAATATTTGTATAACTATATCTGTTAATTTCATTATTTACACAAGTAATTCAGCCTAAGCTTTGTGGTAGAAGAAAATATTAAAAAGAAGGAATTTTTCGATGTATTCAATTAATTGAACAAGTTATGTTTTACTTATAATTTCTGTAACTTAAACATAAACAATGTATTTGTACAGTGCCTATTATTGTGAGGATATATAAAGGATCGATTTTTGGTCCCGAGTCCATGGCGTATTTTAAGACAAGAATTATGTATTGGTTAGATTGACAACAATGCATCAACTTAACAGTGGAATAAGTGTAACACAAATAGGCCATGTGTTAGAACAATTAACGACAATGTTGTTCAATTTATTTGAGAAATACACTCCTGGAAATGGAAAAAAGAACACATTGACACCGGTGTGTCAGACCCACCATACTTGCTCCGGACACTGCGAGAGGGCTGTACAAGCAATGATCACACGCACGGCACAGCGGACACACCAGGAACCGCGGTGTTGGCCGTCGAATGGCGCTAGCTGCGCAGCATTTGTGCACCGCCGCCGTCAGTGTCAGCCAGTTTGCCGTGGCATACGGAGCTCCATCGCAGTCTTTAACACCGGTAGCATGCCGCGACAGCGTGGACATGAACCGTATGTGCAGTTGACGGACTTTGAGCGAGGGCGTATAGTGGGCATGCGGGAGGCCGGGTGGACGTACCGCCGAATTGCTCAACACGTGGGGCGTGAGGTCTCCACAGTACATCGATGTTGTCGCCAGTGGTCGGTGGAAAGTGCATGTGCCCGTCGACCTGGGACCGGACCGCAGCGATGCACGGATGCACGCCAAGACCGTAGGATCCTACGCAGTGCCGTAGGGGACCGCACCGCCACTTCCCAGCAAATTAGGGACACTGTTGCTCCTGGGGTATCGGCGAGGACCATTCGCAACCGTCTCCATGAAGCTGGGCTACAGTCCCACACACCGTTAGGCCGTCTTCCGCTCATGCCTCAACATCGTGCAGCCCGCCTCCAGTGGTGTCGCGACAGGCGTGAATGGAGGGACGAATGGAGACGTGTCGTCTTCAGTGATGAGAGTCGCTTCTGCCTTGGTGCCAATGATGGTCGTATGCGTGTTTGGCGCCGTGCAGGTGAGCGCCACTATCAGGAGTGCATACGACCGAGGCACACAGGGCCAACACCCGGCATCATGGTGTGGGGAGCGATCTCCTACACTGGCCGTACACCACTGGTGATCGTCGAGGGGACACTGAATAGTGCACGGTACATCCAAACCGTCATCGAACCCATCGTTCTACCATTCCTAGACCGGCAAGGGAACTTGCTGTTCCAACAGGACAATGCACGTCCGCATGTATCCCGTGCCACCCAACGTGCTCTAGAAGGTGTAAGTCAACTACCCTGGCCAGCAAGATCTCCGGATCTGTCCCCCATTGAGCATGTTTGGGACTGGATGAAGCGTCGTCTCACGCGGTCTGCACGTCCAGCACGAACGCTGGTCCAACTGAGGCGCCAGGTGGAAATGGCATGGCAAGCCGTTCCACAGGACTACATCCAGCATCTCTACGATCGTCTCCATGGGGGAATAGCAGCCTGCATTGCTGCGAAAGGTGGATATACACTGTACTAGTGCCGACATTGTGCATGCTCTGTTGCCTGTGTCTATGTGCCTGTGGTCCTGTCAGTGTGATCATGTGATGTATCTGACCCCAGGAATGTGTCAATAAAGTTTCCCCTTCCTGGGACAATGAATTCACGGTGTTCTTATTTCAATTTCCAGGAGTGTATTTTCACACGTACTGTATTGTACTGCAAGAACTGTGAACTGTATGGTTAGGTTTCTACTGCTCATAGATGTTCAACAGCAAACCATTGTAGTAGTATGCTGATGATGCCTGCAACATATTAATCAGGCTTATCAACATTCGCCAATAGTGAACTGGCCATATAATTGTGTAATATTGGGAGATTGTGAACAGTGAAAGTAAAGAACTGTGAAAAGCTATTGAGCAACTGTGGACTACATCATTTACAGTATCAGTGTTGAACTTCCACCACCATTTTTCAGCCAGTATAACAATGCAGTACATTGACACCAAGGACTATCAACGAAGAAATAAAGCAGGTGAACGTCACACTATCTAATTCACTTATTAATAAATATAAAAGCACATTAATTCAGGACATAAAGATACAAAACATACATTGACATAACTTACAAACATGGCCAAAGTGGCCCATGGAGTTGCATCTTTTTTCACCAGCATGCTACATTTCCACTCATCTATCCACCATTAGTTGTTTGGGCCTTTTTGTTTACTATCCAGATAGATAACTGGTAGTTACCATACCTAAGGTTAATCTGAAACAGAGATATTGTACAATACATCTCATGCTGCCCAGCAAGGTAGTGAAAAATCCATGGGAATTCCGATAACACACTTAGCACTTCACAGTTAGATGAAAAATATTTGATGCTAAAAATGCACTTTAATCCAACCACCACATCACCATACTGCGGACTTTATACTCACATCACAGTATGCACTAGAGGTCTGCATTATCTCCGATTTTTACCGGCGTGTCCCGCTCGACCCTCTGGCTCTCGGGAGTACGCGGCCGAGCGTCCTCTTCCGCCAGCTGTGGGCAGCCGATCGCCAGCGCTCGGCCGAGTGCGCCAAACGCTCGGCCGGTCGCCAGTAACCGGTGGACTCAGTGCCAGCGAGCCGCGCTTCGTCACACTCCTTGAGATCAGAGGCCACAGCTTCACATTAACCACTCACTTATTTCTTTTACAAATGTCTTTTGTTGTTTACTACCAGTTCTATTACCTAAACAATACACTTGTATATGTTACATTTGATGTTTGTTAATATGTTGCAGACTACTGGAGTTTCGCCTTTGAGGTTATCATGTATTCCAGTAATTGTAACGTTAAAAACTGTAATGTCTTTATTTAGTATTTTGTTCCGTTTGGTAGACAAACGGGAACACAGTGGACTATGTGTAGCCTATCTCCAAACTCGGCCACGTATACATTGTACTAACATTGAATGCAGGATCGGGAAGGAAGGACGGAGTTAAAAGTAATACTCACGAAATTTTGTTGCACAAACGTTAATTTCTGAACAAATTATGACCTGTAAATAACGTTACAAGTGAATCATGACTATACAATTCGTTTTTCGTCATTGGTGCGTCCTGATACACAGGCGTCATTTTTGTTCCTGGAGCTATTACTACAGCTGGCGGTTTGAACTTCTTCCTGTGAAGTCAATGAAAGTGGAACCATACATTTATAGAGTTTGAAGAATGTTTCCTTCCTTGTGATTACGCTGTATGTTGTGAATACTTACGTAATTGTGATGGATCAATAAGAGATCATCCACCTTGTCTGATAACAGGCACGATCTTTTGCTGGACAGCAGGTGACCGGCCTGGCTACAATTTCTCTCGCTGGCAGCACTGGTGGCAGGAATACAGAGAACCCTTCTGGCTACTACCTACAGCCTTGGAAATAGCCCCGCGTGTGTTTTCCACCACTGCAAAATTTGTTCTTCGGCACAGCTACAGTCGGATTTGGAGAGCGAAAGGTACCTGTCGAGTTCATTGGTAGTAACTGTGTGTCCATCTTCGTCGTCCTCATCCGAACTCCAGTCCATCCTGGACATTTTCATGGGAAGAACTTGGTCACTGTTTGCTTGAATGGACTCTAAACATGAATGAAAACATCCGTAAGATATTCCTGTCACCTTCCAATATGCATACACCGTAGTTAGAATTACTGGTTACTAAACGACTATATTTACGGTGACATTATATATATATATATATATATATATATATATCACACAAATTACATCAAAACGCATTGTGGAATGTTTAAGCTGCGAAACCTTTCCCAAATATCACATTGTAGACCTAATAAATGTTGATCTAACGAAAGATGGCAGATTAGACAAACAAACATTCGTTTACTAATTGGTTTCAGTGAATGAACCTTACCATTTACGGGCAGTTCCAAGTACAATCGTACTCTCATACGCGGCTTGCTTTTCGTCTGCTGTGAGTTTCTTCAAATGATGCCGTGATGGCCATAGAACCGTGGCAACGTAATGGATAGCCTCAATTTTACACTTCTCTGTGATGAAGTATGCTGCCATGAGCTGAAAAGGAAACCCAATATACATAACTGCACTCTGATAATTCAGCAGTTGTATAAAGGATCGTAACCTATAGAAAGTGTTCTTACCTCGTTGTCACTGTCTATTGGTTCACAATGATGTAACAGACTCTTGTACCACGGCAGCACACGTTCCAGCGTTGTTACCTTTGCAGTTTCCAAATCCAAACTCGCTTCTTTAAAGGGGGTTAGGAAAGCGACAACGTCTCGTACGCATCCTTCTTGGAAGGTTTCTAAGAGTGTCGATTGCCCCTAGGATTCTAGCAGATCTCGAATATCGTCGATTTGACTTACGACGGAATTGAGCATTAACAGTATACTGTTCCACCGAGTTACAGCTTCTTGCTTCACAGAGTGCCGCAGACGCCCCCGAGTGACCCGATCTCTTCAAATAGCCTACTATAGCTCTTGCTGATAGTAGACACGACAGGATTTCAGGGGCTTCGTCTTCTAAAAACGGCTCTTGAAATGTGTGATGAAGCGCAGTCATCAAGCAGTGATCAAAACAAGGCAAACGGTCTTTAGATTCAAGTGCCTTCTTCATATTAGCTCCTTGGTCGGCGACAAAGTAACATTTCGTAAGACCATTCTTGATAATTCCTAACTCAAGCATCCACTCTTCGATTTCGTGCCGTATGTTCTCTCCTGTCTTAGGTACGCCCGGAAACTCGGCTGTTATCAAAACAAGCGTTTCTAGCTGCCACTCATCATTCACATAATGCGACGTCACAGTCAAAAAATTTCTCTTCTTGTAGTTATCAGACCACAGATCAGCGTCTAAAGTGCACATTTTGTTCTTTAAGGCACATATTAGCTTGGGCACCATTGTCACCCGTATTTTGTCTGCCTTTTCTTTAATATGCCGCGATACAGTGATAGGGTGCGGAAGAACATCTTCTATACTGACTTCGCCGTAAGTGGCGCCAACATTGATGAGCTCCTGCGAATAATTCTTGAAGTCAATCTTACTACAAGTATTTAACGGTAGCAAATCTATTCTACTCATATCGACCAACCTATCAACAACAACTTTCTTTATGCTACTCGGTACTGCAAGTGGCCGGTGGACTTCTGCCCCGCATTTACTTTTGCAGTGCCGAATCATACCTGTTGTGCTTGACTGGTACGGAAGTATGGTATCACATGTGGTACATTGCACGAAACCAGCAGAAGCCTGCGTGACAGGATCCATTACAAGTGCAAACGATTTCCAAGCTTCACTTTTCGCCTCCTCTTCCGACATGTCTTTCTTCTTCAGGACTAATGAGCCGCTTCTAATTCTCTCCATAACACTTCTCTTTGTTTCATGAATGGAACGTTTACGACCTATACTTGGTTTATCCATAACGCTGTCTGCGCTGCTCAAGGCCAGGTCGTCAACTGCGTTTACACACGGTTTGTAATGCGATTCGGCACTGCAGAGCGCGCGGCGGTTGTACTGTCACCGGCCGAGATTGTGAGTACGCTCGAGCGTCCGGCAGTGCTCGACCGTCCAACCGATAACCGAGAGGTGGAGCACAACCGGCCACATGGCGCATTAGACGGTCACAGCCGTATCGCAGCGTGGGCCTTTCCCAGCCGTCGAGCAGCGGCACGAAATGGGAAATGCTCGAGCGGTTGTTTTCATCGAAATGCAGAGCTCTAGTATGCACACTAATCTGATAGGCACGCAATCACCAATAACTTTTGTTCCATTATGTGAGTTCTATATTGCTTAGGGGACCCCAAGGCAAAGGCCAACTATACTGGCCATGAGTTTGTGGCAAAACCAAATTGAACAAGCAATGAATTATGTCAGTTCAAAGAAGCTAATTCCCTCCAGTATGGAAGTACTCAGAAAGCCCCTTGACTCGGCCTATCAGTACTACAGAACAGGAAACTGCTCCCATCTACCACATTCTATCAAAAGCAATACACTGTTCTGTCTGTGCTTGATGGAGTTTGTTACTCTCTGAAGGCAGTAACTTAAAATCTCCACAGTCTTAACCACAGTAATCACCGCAAACTTCCATTTCGTTTACAGAACACCAACTGCCATTGCCCCACTTGTTACACACGTTTTCTTTTATGTTCTGCCTCACATACAGCCCACACTTGCTAGTTAGTGCTCCTTGGTCCACCATGTAACAACCTTTCTGGTTGCCGCCGCTGTCCTCCCAATGATGCATGACATACAGCCCATTCATTGCCATAAACCTATCTATATGCAAAGATAATATCCAAATGAATTATCTGCAGCTTCTCTTAGGTGTTCTGGGAATCAAACACTATTTAAAGTATCCACAATCATGTTGTTACTTCCTCTCATATTTACTACATCAAAGGAAAATTCAGGTATTGTTACTGCCCAATTTGCTGTATACCTTCTTTTACAGTGTTTGGCCAGCACCCAACTAAGCACCTGGTTGTCTGTCTCCAGGTAAAAATGTGTGGGTTCTAGATGTATTTGAACTAATCCATACAGTACCGCCAGCACTTCAATTTCATAAATGGATTTTTTTTTTTCATTCAGTGCCCTTGATGCATAATCTATGGGTTGCCTCCTTTCAGCACTTTCCTTGAGCAAAACTACTCCCACTCCGTGCATGGATGCATCAATGACGCATTAGCTGAAGAATAAATTGGCTATCAAAACCTTGTATTGTCAAAACTGGAGCTGTATTCCATGCTTGTTCAAAAGATATTTTCAAGAACCTGATGATGTGGTTCCTCCCACTTAAATTTACAAGCCTCGTTGCTTATATTATTTAGCGGAGCAACCATTTGGGTGAAGTTCTTAATAATACCCAAGCTCAAACCCTCTGTAGCTATAAAGTCTGAGCTAATAACATGTGGAGTGGCCAAACAGGCTTTGATCTTGACCTTCGTCTTCTAGGTATATGGTCCAGTTTTAAATTTGACCCACAAATAGCCTTTATTATCCAAGTACTGTTGGCTGCTCTGCTTACTTATCCTTCCTGAATTAACAGTGGCTACCATTGTACAATGGTCACTAATGCTTCAAGCCCACTGTTCACTAACTATTGTTATTGGACTACCTGAATCTAACAAGGCACATACCAGTTCTTCATTGACACTACAACATATAAATGGTAATTTCATCTCACCAGTCTGCATAATGTATACCTCTAAATAAGGGACCACAATTTAGATTTGTTAATGCAGCCACCTTCTCCTGGCATCATTTCTCCTTTCCCCCTTATATCTGTAGTTGACATTCTCGTTTCATATGACCTTGTCCCCCACATCCCCAGTATTGGATTTCCCTGCTTCCCCCTTCCTCTGTTGGTGTTCTTGCCTGTCTCCATAAATTATGATCTTTCGATATGTTTCCCGTTATGTTGCATCTACAGCAATTCATATTTCTTATTGTATTATTATATTGTGAGCCGTGGTTATTAATGTCTCTTGCTTTGTGTCCCTCCACGTTACATAATAAACCAGTACTCACACCACAGCTGCTTCTTCCCTCTTTGGCGTCACATTGAGCATCTACATGTGTCATTCCTTGCACATAGCAAACTATTTTATTTAAATCATTAAAATTACTGTGGACATATAAAATACTGCCATCTGCTGATCTTCAGGTCTTAAACTCTGCTTTATCCTACCTACATAATCAGAGCTCTTTCCTGTTTCTTCCTTTTGCAAACATATGTAGAATAGGTTAATTCCTGTAAAACTCTTGGAGGCAATTCCTTGCACTAGGTTATTCTTAGTTACATTAAGGTAGCTCCCCAACACACGTTGCGGCGATACTCCAATTCGGTCAATTTGATCCTCAATCTTTACTAACAAATGCAGCACTGCTACTGTGTCACATAATATTACCTCATAACCTATTAAGAGCTGCACTAAAGGATTGGGTAATTTAGTGTACATACTTACATGGGGTTCCAATGCGTATTATAATTTTTGGGGCCTACTTGTTTCCTTAGTGGCACTCATGCCCTCTTCCAATGCCGACATATTACTCCATTCCCACAATTCAACAATTTGCTTTTGAAATGCCTATCTCTGTTCAGCAGGTAAGTCTACCAAATCATCCACTCTGTGTGAATAACGCACTACTTTAGCTTATAATTTACGAACTATTGGTATCAACTCAGTAAATAACTCCCTTGCCTGATTAACTTCTGCAAGCACAATATTAACAGCAGCGACAGCCAAACTCACCTGTTCTACACCCTCTGGGATCACAGTCATTGGTAATTCCATTTTTGGTGCAACCTTTGCTGTAATTCAGTGACATTTTCTTGCATTTGGACACCTCATTTCTGCATTTGTACATTAGCTCCGCTTTCCCTAGATAAGTGAGGTCCCTTATAGTTGTTGATGTCATTCTGTAACATCATAAAATTACAATAATAAGTGAATAGTGAAGCTACAATTAATCATTAAACCAAGAATTCTGTCACTGTGTGCTGATTTGCTGGATGTTATGGCCTACTACCATTTGTGCCTTGGAACATCAACTACTCGAATCAAATTCAGAAAATGAGTACAGAGTTACATTTATCAAAACATTGTTATTACATTTATCTGATATATTACCAAATCCCTCATAAGAAAGCCTTCATAGAAAACGTGATACGATTAGGTTACAGAGGAGGAACAGTTTATAGGCAACAAGCCATTACAGAAACATTAAAGTTCATGATGCTTCACTTCCACATAAATTTGAAGGCAACACCACATGGGTTCTCTAGCACTTATTTCCAAACGTGTAATTATCCCACATTTCATAGCAATAATAACAACCCCCTAATACTAACAGGACATATATGGCTCCAAGATGAGCCCAGTTCAGGATTCTTCCAACACAGACTTTGGTGGGAACCTTTGGTATACTCCCAATGATTACATGTCTACTCACCTTTATTTATAATTTTCTACAGAGGGACCCCCTGCACTCTTATTTGAACATTTTCACGTAATACCAGTAACAGCATTACCAAAATCTGAAATCAATAATAGCATCACTAAAATCGAAATTACCACCAAATTCACTAATTAATAAATTTAAAAGCACTTTAATTTAGGACATAAAGATACGAAACATACATTTACATAACATACAAACATCAGTGAAATGGCTCATGGGGTTCCATCTTTTGTCGCCAGTGTGGTATATTTCCACTCGTCTAACCACCATTAGTTGTTTGGGCTTTCTACTTACTATCCATGTAGACAACTGGTACTTACCATATCTAAGTTTAATCTGAAACAGAGATACCATACAATACAGCTCCTGCTACCCAGTGAGATACAGAAAAATCCATGTGAGGTCCAATAACACACTTAGCACTGGACAGTTAGGTGAAAATTTGATACTATAATCCAGTCCCCACATCACCATAACTGCAGACTTTATACTCACGTCATAGTACACACACTAATCTGATAGACAACGAATCACCAATAACTTCTATAACTTCTGAGTTCTGCAATGCTTAGGGTGACCCAAGGCAAAGACCAACTACACTGCCCATGAGTTTGAAGCAAAACCCAGTTTAACAAGCAATGAATAATGTCATTTCGGAGCAGCAAATTCCCTTCAGTTTGGAATTACCCAGAAAGCCTACCACATAACAGTCCCTTGACTTGGCCTATAAGTACTACAGAACCGGAAGCTGCTCCCATCCACCACATTCCGTCAAAAGCAACATACCTTCATGTCTGTGCTTTAGAGAGCTTGTTCCTCTCTGAAGGCAGTGACTTAAAATCTCCACAGTCTTAACCACAGTAATCACTGCCATGTTATTTATACACACCTGGAAATGGAAAAAAGAACACATTGACACCGGTGTGTCAGACCCACCATACTTGCTCCGGACACTGCGAGAGGGCTGTACAAGCAATGATCACACGCACGGCACAGCGGACACACCAGGAACCGCGGTGTTGGCCGTCGAATGGCGCTAGCTGCGCAGCATTTGTGCACCGCCGCCGTCAGTGTCAGCCAGTTTGCCGTGGCATACGGAGCTCCATCGCAGTCTTTAACACCGGTAGCATGCCGCGACAGCGTGGACGTGAACCGTATGTGCAGTTGACGGACTTTGAGCAAATTAGTGGGCATGCGGGAGGCCGGGTGGACGTACCGCCGAATTGCTCAACACGTGGGGCGTGAAGTCTCCACAGTACATCGGTGTTGTCGCCAGTGGTCGGCGGAAGGTGCACGTGCCCGTCGACCTGGGACCGGACCGCAGCGATGCACGGATGCACGCCAAGACTGTAGGATCCTACGCAGTGCCGTAGGGGACCGCACCGCCACTTCCCAGCAAATTAGGGACACTGTTGCTCCTGGGGTATCGGCGAGGACCATTCGCAACCGTCTCCATGAAGCTGGGCTACAGTCCCACACACCGTTAGGCCGTCTTCCGCTCATGCCTCAACATCGTGCAGCCCGCCTCCAGTGGTGTCGCGACAGGCGTGAATGGAGGGACGAATGGAGACGTGTCGTCTTCAGCGATGAGAGTCGCTTCTGCCTTGGTGCCAATGATGGTCGTATGCGTGTTTGGCGCCGTGCAGGTGAGCGCCACTATCAGGACTGCATATGGCCGAGGCACACAGGGCCAACACCCGGCATCATGGTGTGGGGAGCGATCTCCTACACTGGCCGTACACCACTGGTGATCGTCGAGGGGACACTGAATAGTGCACGGTACATCCAAACCGTCATCGAACCCATCGTTCTACCATTCCTAGACCGGCAAGGGAACTTGCTGTTCCAACAGGACAATGCACGTCCGCATGTATCCCGTGCCACCCAACGTGCTCTAGAAGGTGTAAGTCAACTACCCTGGCTAGCAAGATCTCCGGATCTGTCCCCCATTGAGCATGTTTGGGACTGGATGAAGCGTCGTCTCACGCGGTCTGCACGTCCAGCACGAACGCTGGTCCAACTGAGGCGCCAGGTGGAAATGGCATGGCAAGCCGTTCCACAGGACTACATCCAGCATCTCTACGATCGTCTCCATGGGAGAATAGCAGCCTGCATTGCTGCGAAAGGTGGATATACACTGTACTAGTGCCGACATTGTGCATGCTCTGTTGCCTGTGTCTATGTGCCTGTGGTTCTGTCAGTGTGATCATGTGATGTATCTGACCCCAGGAATGTGTCAATAAAGTTTCCCCTTCCTGGGACAATGAATTCACGGTGTTCTTATTTCAATTTCCAGGAGTGTAGAACACCAACTGCTGTTGCCCCACTTGTTACGCAAATATTCTGTTATGTTCTGCCCCAGGGACTTATGACCACAGATGTCAAGTCCCATAGTGCTTAGAGCCAAGTGTTCTACCCCACACACAGCCTGCACTTGGTTGTTATCACTCTGTGGCCTTCCACATAAAAACCACCATGGGCTGCTCTCACTGCCCTCCCAGTGACGCGTGACACTCAGCCCAACAACTACTAAATGCCTAATGATAGGTAAAGATGCGCCAACCAGTACAGTAGGAATGGACAAGGATACGGCATGGATTTGGGAGTGGCTGAATACCACTGTAGGAGGGGTGGGCAGGATAGTGGTTAGTGTATTCCTTATTCCAGGGCACGACAAGACGTAGCCAAAACCCTGACAGAAAATGTGATTTAGTTGCTCCAGTCTTGGATGATACTGAGTAATGATGGGAGTGCTCCTTTGTGGCTAGATGGTGGATATGTGGAGGTGACTGAAAAGGCAAGGCATGGGAGGTCTGTTTCTGTACAAAGTTGGGAGGGTAATTTTGGTCTGTGAATACCTCAGTGATGTGCTTGGTATATTTGGGTGGAGGGATCATAGTTGGATAGAGGAGAGAACTGAGTCAGGCTGTGTACAGTATTGGTTTTGAGTTCAGTCTGATTGGTGGGGTTGGTGAAGAAAAATGTTTCCACTGTAGGGACCAGAAGAACGAGAGAAGGTCTTTAAAAATTGTAGCATGATTGAATTTGGGAGAGGAGCAAAAGGTAAGGCCTGTGGAAAGGATTTATACTACTAAGGGACTAAGGCTATTGGAGTAAGGGTTCATGACTATGTTTTGGATCTGTTTAGGCTCTCGGTTCTTTATGGTGGTGGGAGGGTTTGTTGGATGTGAGGAGTTATGAGGGAGGTTTGGAGGCTCTGGTAGAGTTGTTAGATCATGGTAGTCCTACATGGGAGAAGGAGATGAACAGGTTGAAGAGTTTTTTAAGTTGGAATTGTGCATGATGCTCTAGTTCCTGGATGGCAAGCGTTCCAGTATGAGATATGGGATGCAGGAATTTGGAATTGAAAACCAGGAGAATTTTACGGATTTAGAAGAGGTACTGCAAGGAGGTTTGAGACTGGTTTACATATGTTTTCAGGACTAGGTTGGTGAGGACTATGGACTGACAGAGTTTGAAGAGATAGAGGTCATTGTGGATGGACAGGTTGCACCTGGAGATGAGTAATTTGATGGTCAGGCCATTTGAGAGAATTCTGTGAGCTACACAATACCAAGGGGCATTACGTGGGACTGGGTTCGGCCTAAGGATTGGGAAACTTTTCTGTATTGGTGCAGATGGAAAGAACAAGGATCCACAGTGGAGGATAAAAACACATAAAAAGTACATAAATACATGTAAAAATGTTCATTGATGCATCTTTGTGATCTGGACCAAGGCTGAGGACACACTATCCACATTCCTCCAGCAGCTCAATACCCTCCTTCCCATTCGCTTCATCTGGTCCTTTCTTACCAAATAAGCCAATGGTCTCACTGAAGCCTTCACAGACTTAAATTATACTCTCAATCTTGTACAGAAACAGAGCTTCCATGCCTTTTCTCCCACATTCCCACCTTCCAGCCACAAAGGAGTACTCCCCTTGTGATACAGTACCACCATGGACTGAAGCAACCGAATGACATTTAGTACAGTCAATAAAGGACAATATGGGGAAAAATTCATGTAGTCACAAATTTATGAGTGTCATGAATGATATACTGAAATCAAGTTGTGAGTATTGGGGTGAGGTGAGGTGGGAGGAGAGTGCATGTAAAGATCACTTTTTTATGTTTTTCTTGGATATCTCCAAAATCAAAGCTTGTAGCAAAAATATTTCCCACTACAAAATTAAATTACATTTCCTACAAAAAAGGTCCTATTCATTTTTCTCTAGGACTAAGAATTTCTGCATTTCAGAGGATGCATAAGCTGCATATTTTTTAAAAATAGTGGTTTAATGGTATAAGATTAATATTTTCTGTTAAATGAAATGGATTAACAACAAATATTAAATGTGTGTACCACATTTAAGTGTAGTAGAGCCATCTTCACTGATGCATTGTGTTCTGGGAGTGTAACAGGATGGAGGGGGAGGAGTCGAACGTAGAAGGTGGGAGAAAATAGCTCCCTGGATTGTTGTCATGCATTTCCCTCTATCCTGAGTCTGCAGAGTAAAGAGGGAACAAATTATTCCCTATTCTATCTATCCCACAATGTCGCAAGCATCAACTACTGATCTTCCGCTGTGTGCATTACGAGTCACTGGAAATGCAGTGCTTAGACATGTCCGGGGATGCTTATTTTCCACAAATTGCATTAATACTGCATGGAAAACAGATATGAGATACTAATAATACTAATTCATATGGGCAGAATATGTGTAAATCTTTGTAGGCTGTTGATTCTTAGTCATCCTCTATGACAGCTCATTTTGCAGATAGACTCTATCTCCTCAATATTTCCTGTCCAGTTCTCTTCTGTGAGTTGACAAAATATCTTCACTGAGCTCATGTTTATATGAGCTCAGTTTATTACATAACTACTTATTTACAGTTGTTAACTGAGCTTTTATGTTAAATGCATTCCTATAAACAGAGGCTGAGAAATGTGTAATTTGTAAGTGTCATATTGTCGTTGACCTTTGCAGTGTTGGTAAGAAAGGTAATGGATTGGTAAATGTGACATCATGTTACTGTTTATCATTGACAGCATCTTGTCATGCCACATAATTATGTCATAGTCTCTTGGTAGTGAATTAATGATTGACAAGAAAGACACTGCACTTTTCTCACTGTTAATTCTGTTACTGATAGACTGCATAAATCTCTTACATCCAGAAATTACTGGCACTTGTTGAGTGGGCTGCACTGATTGGAGCCACTTACCACACATTCACAGTATATCTTCCTAGGTGTTTGAGAATGTGTTTGATGGGATGGGACTGATTATGTTCAAGTCTAGAACAGTAATCTACTTTAATGCATCGATTGACTTAGGTTGAGATATCTTAAGTTCAGTAACCACTTGGTGACCTACTTGTGTTGGGAGAGCTAAGGGTGGGGCAATGCATTTGATACCACTCAACCTGTGAAAACTATTCCAGCCACTGATATGGAGATGATGAAATTAAGATTGTAGAATACTTATTGCCAGCATGTTAGACTCTTGACCAGCTCTTCATTGTGGTTGATAGTTGACAGCCGCATCAGTTCAACATTTTTACATAACAGAACAGCACTCATTTAATAAACTGAAAATAATTCTACTATATAAACATGAGCTCAGAGAAGTTATTTGTGTCAGTTCACATAAAAGAACTGCACAGGAAATGTTGGGGAGATATAGTGTATCTGTAAAATGAAATGCAAGCAGCACTCAAGGTAGGGAAAGTTATCTTCCCTGGAAGAATGCTAAAGCCGCCATACCAAATGACTAAGAATCAGTCTGCCTTTTAGCAGTGTAGAATAGTCCACAGAGATTTAGGTAGATTCTGTCCACATGTGTTTCTTGTGTTAGTAACTCATATCTGTACTCCATGTAATGCTAATGCTCTTTGTGAAAAATAGACAACCCTAGGCATGTCTGCACTCTGAGTCACCAGTTATTGATAATCTGTACCGCAGAGGATCAGTATAACTTTATGAAGCACCCTATAGTTGCTTCTTCTAACACACTGGAGTAGATAGGGTGGGGAATCGCTTGCGTTCTCTTCTAGATGCAGACGAGTCCAAATGCAGACTCAAACGAATGTCACATATAATTACAAACTATGTAGGAAAGTTAATCCAACAGCAATAGAGAATTTTTTAAACCTTATCAAGGAACACGAGTGGCAGGATGTTTATAGTACTAATAACATAGATGATAAATATAATTCTTTCTTTAACACTTTTCTCATGCCCTTTGAGAGTTGCTTTTCATTAGAACGTTCTAAACTGGGTACTAGCAGTAATAGGCAGCCCGGGTGGCTGACTAGTGGGATAAGGACATCATGTAATTGAAAATGTTATTAGCAAGGCAAAGAGTATGTGTTATGCAAATAGAATAGCTAATTCACAGGGTACAATTAAAACCATATGGTCAGTTGTGAAGGAAGTGTCTGGTCAGCAGCACAAGATCAACAATATGAGGTCAGTTTGTAGTAAAAATATTTCTGTTACTAATAAATCAGATATATGTACAGTTTTTAAAAATCATTTTCTGAGCTTTGCTGGTGAATTAAATAAAACTTTAGCGTCTACAGGGAATCATATAACTTCCTCGGCAAATGTCTTTCTGAGATTGATGTCTGAAATACTCCTCTGTGATACAGACAAGGGGGAGATTGAGTCAATAATTAAATCAATGAAGACTAAGGACTCTTATAGATATGATGGAGTACCAAGCAGAATATTAAACTATTGTGCTGCACATGTTAGCCCTGTATTTAGCCATATTTGTAATTTTTCCTTTAGGAATGGTCAGTTTCCTAAACGATTAAAGTAAAGCCACTTTATAAAAAGGGAGAAAGGGATAATGTAGAAAATTTTAGACCTATTTCTATGCCATCAGTGTTTGCTAAAGTTATTGAAAAGGCTGTATATGTAAAGATACTTCATCATTTTGTATTGCACAATTTGCTATCAAATGTACAGTTTGGCTGTACAAGTCATTTAACAACTGATAATGCTGTATTCTCGTTTCTCTGTGAGGTACTGGATGGGTGAAACAAAAGGTTTCAAACACTAGGCATATTTTTTTTTTTATTTAACTAAGGCATTTGATTGTGTTGATCACAAAATATTGCTCCAGAAGTTGGACCATTGTGGAATACAGGGAGTAGCTCACAATTGGTTCACCTCTTACTTTAGCAACAGACAGCAAAAGGTCATTATTTACAATGTTGAGAATGGCTGTGATGTGGGGTCTGATTGGGGTATGGTCAACTGGGAGATGCCCCAGGGATCAATGTTGGGGCCACTCCTGTTCTTCATTTATATAAATGATATGCCCTCTAGTATTACGGGTAACTCTAAAATATTTGTTTGCCGATGACACTAGCATGTTAGTAAAGGATGTTGTGTGCAACATTGTCTCGGTTTCAAATAGTGCGGTTCATGACCTAAGTTCATGGCTTATAGAAAGTAAACTGATGCTAAATCACAGTAAGACTCAGTTTTTACAGTTTCTAACACATGATTCAACAAAACCTTATGTTTTAATTTCACAGAATGAGCATATGATTAGTGAAACTGAACAGTTCAAATTTCTAGGTGTTCAGATAGATAGTAAACTGTCATGGAAAGCCCACAATCAGGATCTTCTTCAAAGACTTTAGCTGCCATTTTTACTATTTGAAAGATATCTGAAGTGAGTGATTGTTTGACATGAAAATTAGTCTACTTTGCTTATTTTCATTCGATTGTATCGTACGGTATTATATTTTGGGGTAACTCTTCCCATTGTAAAAGGATATTTTTGGCTCAGAAACTGGCAGTTCAGGCAACAAGTGGTGTAAGTTCACAAACCTCTTGTTGACCCCTGTTCACGAGTCTATCTGGATACTTCCCACTAACACCAACCTGTCAGAACTCCGGAGATGGGAACTTGCCCTTCAGTATATCCTCTCTTCTCATTATCCGCCAGGCCTCAATCTCCGCTAATTTCAATTTGCCGCCACTCATACCTCACCTGTCTTTCAACAACATCTTTGCCTCTACTTCCGCCTCGACTGACTTCTCTGCCCAAACTCTTTGCCTTTACAAATGTCTGCTTGTGTCTGTGTATGTGCGGATGGATATGTGTGTGTGTGTGAGTATATACCTGTCCTTTTTTCCCCCAAGGTAAGTCTTTCTGCTCCCGGGATTGGAATGACTCCTTACCCTCTCCCTTAAAACCCACATCCTTTCATCTTTCCCTCTCCTTTCCTCTTTCCTAATGAAGCAACAGTTTGTTGCGAAAGCTTGAATTTCATGTGTATGTTTGTGTTTGTTTGTGTGTCTATCGACCTGCCAGCACTTTCGTTCGGTAAGTCACATCATCTTTGTTTTTATATATATACCAAACGAAAGCGCTGGCACATCGATAGACACACAAACAAACACAAACATACACACAAAATTCTAGCTTTCGCAACCAACGGTTGCCTCGTCAGGAAAGAGGGAAGGAGAGGGAAAGATGAAAGGATTTGGGTTTTAAGGGAGAGGGTAAGGAGTCATTCCAATCCCGGGAGCGGAAAGACTTACCTTAGGGGGAAAAAAGGACGGGTATACACTCGCACACGCGCGCGCGCGCGCGCGCGCGCGCACACACACACACACACACACACACACACACACACACACACACATATATATATATCCACACATATACAGACACAAGCAGACAACATGATATTTTTGATAATGGCCAGTGGCATCATTGGGGATGATGAGATGTTCGCCACTCTTCTTAACCATCTCAGATACAGGGTGGACCTTATTAGCGACTTGCTTTTGGATGTTCCAGCTTCTCATAAATACAAAACTGCCAAGACACTACTGTTACAACAACTAACATGCACGCCTGAGCAGCAGCTACATCTCATCATCAACGAGACCACTTTGGGCAATAGCATGCCGTGTTTACTCTGGTGCTGCCTGCGAATTCTACTTAGCCCAGCACTCTTGACTGACCACATGCTATAAAAACTTCAGCTCCTAAAACTGCCAGAGAACATCCAGACTGCAATGCTAGCACATGAGGTGGCACCTCTGGAGTTTAAACTTCGACTTGCTGACAGAATGCAGGTACTATCACAACACCGCATTCTAGTCAACAATCAACAGCACTATGATGCAGTCAGCACCCAGTATACATGCACTGAAACCAATTTTGCATGATCCTGGCTGAGCTGCCCTGACATTCTGTGCAGCCACACACTGCCTGATGATGGCTGGATCGATCCAGACAGGGCTGTGCCCCCTGCCTCTACCATCCTGAGTGCCTTTCACGGCTCCAGCAGACAACAGACGTTTATTGCAACAGTTGAATTGTTGCCTTCTGAGCTGGCCACAGCCCCAACTGTGTGTATAAACAAAAGCTGCACTGACCAAGTGCATCACCTGCTTCCACACCCAACACACAGCAATGCTACTGCTGGTTTTGCACCAGATGTGGCCAGGATGCACAGTGCTGCAGACAACCTTGCATCTAGCCAGACTAGAACGGTTCATTAACAAGATGCCCCTACACAACGCAAAAAACAGCACCAATGCAGTGTTTCAATGGGCAGACAGTTGCCGATTATTCGTCCATAACAGGCACCTGCACATGTATTTCCTCGTTGATACCAGGGCTGATGTGAGTGCTCTATTGCCTGCTCTAACACCTGCTGTTGCGCCTGCTATAATGTCACTGTCACTGCTGCAACTGTGCATGGCCAATGATACTGTAATTGCATCTGCTGAACTGCACACATCATGCTCGACCTTGGAACAGATATGCAAATACCTTGGACATTTCTAGTGGCAGAGATGGTTGAACCAGTCCTGGTATCAATTTCCTTGGGAATTTCCAACTACTGCCAGATTTAAATCACACCCTTCCATTATGACAGGATGGCCAGCAGCTGATCCTTGATGTGGTCATACACTGCCTTCAGACACAGTAACAGACTCGGTGACAATGCCCATGCTCGACACACCACTCGGCTTAAGTTACAAAGCAAAGCACTTTTCAACCAGCTATGCTTAAAGAGAGCCAAGTACTCATAATTACATCATGACAATGACGTCACACACCTCAACAACTAACAACTATGGAGATGAATCCTGAACGCCACCACATCGTTTCATGCAGCGTAACAACATCTTGATGACCTTCATCGTCTCAACACTGATCACTACCATGGTGCTGCTACTACACACACTTCTCAGGTTAGTGATGCTTCACAATCCCCCACTCAAGTGTACTCCTGAGACAATGCCGTGTGACGTTAACAGCAACGGTGAATCACATCACGCCCCACTTCCTGGACTTACTCCACGCTCACCCATTAGACCACGTACAATCTGTGCCATGCAGGACAGCACAGTCCACCACATCACAACCACACCAGGTCCCCCTGTCTGTCACCACCCGAATTATCTAGCTCCTCACAAACTAAAAGTGGCTTAAGCTGTGGTAGACAAACTTTTATGGGCTGGGCTAGTCAGGCCATCAGACAGTCTTTGGACCTTCCCAATTAAATTAGCTCCTAAAAAAATGGTACTTGGTGCCTGTGCAATGACTACCATTACCTCAACACCCATGCAATCATTGTCAGCTGTCCCATTCTCAAATTGTGGAATTTTTCACATTTGTTGGCTGAGGCAAAATTTTCAGCATTGTCAATTGCAAAGCGCATACCTGCAAATACTGATGGTGGCTGACGATATACCAAACACTTTGATAATGATGCCATTCAGTCTCTCTGAGTTCCTCTGCATGCTGTTCTGATAAAACACAAGGCACAGATATAGCAAAGGTTTATTGATACTGTACTGTTCAATTTGTCTTTCTGGTCTATGAGACATTATAATCTTTTCACAAAGCGAGCAAGA
Source organism: Schistocerca nitens (assembly GCF_023898315.1). NCBI lineage: Eukaryota > Metazoa > Arthropoda > Insecta > Orthoptera > Acrididae > Schistocerca > Schistocerca nitens. Next base: position 717,297,370 of record NC_064617.1, on the reverse strand, counting down.
CCATGACGACTACCTCCATATCATCCATGATAGGCTAGCTTCTCACGGGGTCATGAAAAAAGTGACAAGTACCAACTTCGGCAACCCCATGTGACCTTTTCCAGACACCATGTCAATGTGTCTGGGGTGCATCCTACTCCTGAGGAAACTGAACAGATACGCCTTCTCCCACCTCCCAAAAACTACCAAGAGCTGTGTAGGTTTTTGGGGGTCCTAAATTTCTACAGGAACCAATTGGCACACACTGCTGAGACTTCACTATCATAACACAAGCAATGTGCTGCGCGAACACATCTGGTACATGATGCCTCGATTGGACATCTGGTACATGATGCCTCAATTGGACACCACAAATGCAGATGGCCTTTGACAAAGTAAAACAATGCCTGTTACATGTCAGGACCCCCCCCCCTCCCCACCACCACCACCCATCGCCTAACGCAAATCTAATTATCATGTACAATGCTATCGATTACGCAATCGAGGTTGCTTTACGGCAAAGAGTTGGTGGAATTACTCAGCCACTCAGGTTTTTCCTCCCACAAACTTACCGACATACAGAAAAAAATGGTCCCCATTGATCATGAACTACTATCGTTATATGAAGCAGTTTGTCACTTTCAAGATGATGTTGAAGGAAGACCCCTTATTGTACATATAGACCATGACCCATTGGCAGATTCTACACCCAGGAGATTCTGCCACTTTGATTTCATAGCACGGTTCACTACTACGAACGATTCATCAAAGGTGCCAATAATATTGTGGCAGACTATTTTTCCCTTATTGCAGATACCTCTGCCAGTTGGACTTCAATAGGATCCCAGATGCACAAGCAACAGCTGCTGATCTCCACAGCTTGTTTAACAAACCAGACACTGGACCACAATTGCAACAACACACGCTATCCAACATGACCAAACAAGATTGGTGTGGTGTTTTGAATTTACGGGTCTGACTAGTCATCCAAGAGCCACACCACAGGACAATTTTTGACCTTCTCCACAACCTTGCACATCCGGGTGTGCACCCTACCTTATGCCTCATCATGGAATGATTTGTCTGGCCTAACATTAAAAAGGGTTGTGCCACATGGTCCAGGACTTGCATTCCATACCAGCAGGCAAAAACTGGCTGCCACGCTAGCCCCCCTTTGGTAAATTCCTGATTCCAAAAGGATGGTTTCAGCATGTCCACATTGACATCTTAGGGCCACTCCCTGAATCACATGGTTACCATTACATTCTGTCAGTGATAGATTGTGTGACACAACCCACAATTCGCAACATATCAGCAGAGACAGTAGCAGAAACATTCGTCAACAGTTGGACTGTCAGATTCCTGTCCTCCTTAATATTGGACCAGGGTCAGCAGTTTCAATCCCAACTGCTCAGTGACATGTCATCTACGCAGATGCCTTCAATTCCATACCACCACCTCCCATCCCCAATCCAATGGCCTAGTGGAACAGTGGCATTGGATGATGAAAGCTGCTCTCATGTGCCATTCAGAATCATGGGTGGAGGCCCTTCTATGAGTTCTCATGAGCATTTGCACGGCACATAAAGATGACCTTGATGCATTGTTACACACCGCACACCAGAGGACTCACCTCCCTTTTTTAAGCAGATGGTTAATGCTGCTGGCAGCAATCCATTAATCACACTGCCAATGTTACACTGTGGCCATGCCCTGTGTCCCCTGGCACACCTTGCTGACTACAATGTGTCTTCCATCGCATCCACTGTCACACACCTGTCTCCATCACTTCCGATAGATGACACTCTACTGTAGCCTCTCCTCACATGCTCTGCACTATGGGGATGGGGGTAGGGTGTCAGTGGTGGTGTAACACCTCTGACTGGAGAAAAGGAAGATTGCTGCCCCGGCAGGCAGTGAGAGCAGTATGCTCTTATGCTCGTAATGATTACACAAGTTATATATATTGTGCTTAGCAATAAATAGTGTGGAAATTGTACCTCTATGGTGTGTCACTATTGTGTTATCACACCTCCAGTACCCCATTTCCCAAATATCATATGACTGTGACATTTTCTTGTCTTTCTTTTTCTAGGTGCAGTTAGTTTCTTTCACTTGCAAAATCTGAAAATTCGTAACCATGGCTAGTAAAAGGAACTGAGAAATGCAGCCTTCTGAACTCCCAACTTTATGTGATGTTCTGAGATATGGGCTTCTGCTAAGAAAGCACAATGGAGAGAATGTCAGAAATTACCCAGCAGTAGTTCTTAAAAAGGATAGTTATCCAAAAGTGCTTGAAAAGTGGGGGCTAGCAAACAGTTTTTGTGTGGTGCCAATTTTAAATTACAGAGTCACAGTCCTGAAGGACCAATTTTCTTCAAACTGGGAAAAGGCAAAAACTTATCACTCGGCAGACAAAAACTGGTAGTGAAAGAGACTTTTAAAGCAATGACCAAAAAGATCTTTGCATTCTCACATGCAAGTGTGAGATTAAGCTAAGTTCAGAATTTGAGGGTCTATGTCCGGGTAGTGCTGACTGTAAACATGAAGTGCACATCTTCTGCTCTTGTACTAAACAGTGTCCATTGGTGATACATCAGGACGGTAACATCTCACATATCTAGGATTGCCTGCTTTTATAGTTCACTTCTTCAGTTAGTCTTGTTAATCTTGCTAGAATGGTTAGGATGTGTCTATGCAGTGTGCGAATGCAGGATCAGCAGGCCACAGTTCGCGAACAGCTGAATGTGCTGTTGGGTACGGTCAATCACCTTTAGGCTGCTGTCTCAGGGTGTAGCAGTGGTGGAGAATCTGGCATGTTGCATAGGACATCTCACGTGCCATTTGTCTTTCCCATGGGCTCTGCTTCCAAGGTACCTCCTAGTGCACCTGATGCCGTGGATCTGCCCCCACTGAAGGGTGAGTGGTGGGTGGTAATGCATTCGCATCGCTTAAGGCAGAAGGCCAGTGTAAGACTGGGTAAGGCCAGCTGGCTTTCCACCCTGTGAATGGACAGGTGGCCACTCCTTCAGCAGGGTACGAGCAGGCACACGGGCAGAGGGATTTACTAGTTATTGGGAGCTCCGATGTTAGGAGCATTATGGAGCCCCCTAGGCAGATAGCATTCAGAGATGGAAAGAAAGCCAATGTGCACTCAGTATGTTTGCCAGGGGGCCTCATCTGAGATATGAAGGATCCTTGCCTATAGTTATTGAGCATGCAGGGTGCAGTCTTCTGCATGTTGTGGCTCACGTTGACACCAATGACTCCTGTCTCATGGGTTCTGAGGCAATCCACTGTTTGTACAGGTGGCTGGCAGAGATGCTGAAGACTGCTGCCCTTGCACATGTTGCAAGCAGAGCTCGCAATTTGCAGCATCATTCCCAGAGCTGATCAGGGTCCTTTGGTTTGGAACCGAATGGACAGTCTCAACCAAAGGCTGCAGATTTCTAGACCTGCATTATCATGTGGAGATTTGTAGGACTCTCCTTGATAGGTCAAGGGTGCACTACACAAAGGAAGCAGCTACTTGGCTAGCAGAGTACTTGTGGAGTGCACATGAGGGTTTATAGGCTAGGTGGTGATTAGAAGTATTCTGATAAATTTTCACCAGTCGACTCATAGCAAGGGAAGTCATGCAGCCTTTTGAATAAAGACACTTTGACTGTCACAATTTTATCAGTAAACTCTGAAATTGTTCATAATAAGGTTCCCGAATTTACTGTCCTCCGGCGAAAGTCCTCACACTCAAATTATTCTTGGGACCAAGAGCTGGTTGGAACTTTAAGTGGAAAGTTCTGAGACATTTAGCAAGTCATGGAATGTATATCGGAAAGACAGATTAGAGGCTGTAGCAGCGGGACTGTTCATTGCAGTTCACAAAAATATTGTCTCTACTGAGGTCAAAGTTGAGTGACAGTGAAGCAATCTGGTCGCGATAACAAGTGTAGGTGAAACTAAGTTAATTGTTGGATGTTTTTACCAACCACCTAATTCTGCTGTGACAGTTCTAGAGTCATTCAGAAAGAGTATATGGTCAATAGTGCGCAAATACCCAGATGATGCTATACTAGTTGGAGGCAACTTTAACCTGCCAAGTATAAACTGGGATGTTTGTGGATACATTGCAGGGGAGGGGGGGGGGGGGGGGGTACAGATGGGCAGTCATGTGAAATACTTTTGAACACATTTTCTGAACATTGTATTGAGCAGCTAGCTCAGAAAAAGGCTGAACCTTATTGACAATGTCAGTATAGAAAAGGGGGTTAGTGATAATGATGTCATTATAGCAACTATGATTACGAAAGTTAAGAAATCAGAGTGTTTCTGCTAGACAGAGCAGGTAATCAGTTGTTAGCATCTCACTTAGACAGTGAACTGACTTTCTCTAGTTCCAGTAAGATGGATGTATAGAAATTATGGGCAGAGTTTAAGCAGTTTGTATATTGTGGACTGGAGAGTTATGTGCCTAGGAAGTGGGTAAAAGATGAAAAAGAAGCACCATGGTTTAATAACAAAATTCAGCAGATGCTGAGGAAGCAGAGCCTGTTGCACTCTTGGTACAAAAGGGAATGCATAAATGATGACAAGCAAAGGTTAGTAGAGATTTGTGCATCTGTAAAAAGATCTACGTGTGAAGCATACAACTACCACCATCACACCTTAGCAAAAGATCTGGCAGAGAACCCAAGAAAATTCTGGTCACTTGTAACATTGCAAAGCAGGCCTGAGAGTTCCATTTAGTCCCTTGTTGGCCAGTGTGGTGTAGCAGTTGAAGATAACAAAACGAAAGCCGAAGTTTGAAATTTCACATTGAAGAAATCGTTCACACAAGGGAACCATACATTTGACCATCAGATAGACTGCTGTATGGACAACATAGTAACAAGCATACCTGGTGTAGAGAAGCAACTGAAAGATCTGAACACAAATAAATCACCATGTCCAGATGGAATCCCAGTTCCATTTTACAAAGAGTACTCTGCAGCATTGGCCCCTTACCTAGCCTGCATTTATCATGAATCTCTCACCCAGCACAAAGTCCAAGGACTGGAGGAAAGTGCAGGTGACTCCAGTATATAAGAAGGGTAAAAGAACAGACCCACAAAATTACAGACCAATATCCCTAACTTTGGTTTGATACAGGACCCTTGAACATATTCTCAGTTCGAATATAATAAATTCTCTTGAGACTAAAAAGCTTATGTCCACCAATCAGCATGGTTTTGCTGATGTGAAACTCAGCTTGCCGTTTTCTTACATGATATCCTGAAAACTATGGATGAAGGGCAACAGGCAGATTCCATATTTCTAAATTTCCGGGAAGCATTTGACACAGTGTCCCACTGCAGGCCATTAACGAAGGTACAAGCGTATGGGATACGTTCACAGATATGTGAGTGGCTCAAAGACTTCTTCAATAATAGAGCCCAGTATGTTGTCTTTGACGGTGAGTGTTCACTTTATGAGGGTATCATCAGGAAAGCCCCAGGGAAGTGTTATAGGGCCGCTGTTGTTCTCTATATACCCTAAATGGTTTGGTGAATAGTGTGGGCAGCAATTTGTGGTTGTTTGCTGATGATGCCATGGTGTATGGTAAGGTGTTTAAGTTGTATGACTGTAGGAAAATACAAGCCGACTTAGAGAAAATTTCCAGTTGGTGTGATGAAAGGCAGCTAGCCCTAAATGTGGAAAAATGTAAGTTAATGTGGGTGAGTAGGAAGATCAAACTTGTAATGTTCAGATACAGCATTACTAGTGTCCTGCTTGACACAGTCGAGTCGTTTAAGCATCTGGGCAGAGCTATATGAGATGGAACGAGCATGTGAGAAATGTGGTAGGGAAGGCAAGTGGTCAACTTCTGTTTATTGGGAGAACTTTAGGAAACAGTGGTTCTTCTGTAAAGGAGACTGTATGTAGGACATTAGTGCAAGCTACTCTTTAGTACTGCTTGAGTATTTGGGATCCATACCACGTTGGATTGAAGGAAGATATTGAAGCAATTCAGAGGCAGACTGCTAGATTTGTTAACGGTAGGTTCGAACAACACGTAAGTGTTACGGAGATGCTTTGTGAACTCAAATGAGAATCTGGAGGGAAGGCGATGTTCTTTTCAAGAAACACTATTGAGAAAATTTAGAGAACCGCCATTTGAAGCTGACTGCCGAACGTTTCTACTACCGCCAACATATGTTGTTGTAAGGACCACAAAGATAAAATATGAGAAATTAGAGCTCATATGGAGGCATACAGAAAGTTGTTTTTCACTCAATCTATTTGCGAGTGGAACAGAATGGGAAATGACAAGTAGTGGCACACAGTACCCTCCACCACACACTGTTTGGTGGCTTGCAGAGTATTGACATAGATGTAGATGTGGATATAAAGCTGCTGTCAAATAGCTAGTGTTTATTAAAGGTCAAAGAGAGAATGTTGGATCTGCTGGATAGCATCAAACTGTATAAAGGTAAGCTTCCGCGGCCATTGTGAATTCAATAAAATTTTTCTGGGTTATTGACAATCCGGTCACAAATCCAGAAAAAATATTATTGAAAGCGTCAAACTGGGTTATCAGATCTTCCTGAGCACAAAAGACAAAAAGCAGAAGAGGCAAGAAGATGAATTAAGAAGAACTTCTGATAATAAGAAGAAAAGGAAAGAAGAGTTAACATTACAGTCAAATGAAATTATTTTCTCCAAAGAGGATGAAGAGACAACAAATGTTAAAGATGAAAGTTCTGAAGATCCTTTGCAGATTCTATGTGATGATTCTGGTGTACCTTCTACTTGTAGTATGAGTCAGTATAATAAAGTACAATAGAGAAATGCTGCATTAGAAAATATTGGGTATTGGGTACTGAGTAAGATGTTGGTGTACAGCTGTGTATTTGCATGCTGGATTAATGACTGAAGGAGACAATAAAGGGCCTAAGAAAAAGTCTTGAAATTGCTTGATGAAGAATTTCATGCTCAATGCAACACAGGCAAGATTGAATGTATCTTCTTTGCTGGATGCCAAGATTCCACTAAAGTTCTGTAACAGAAAGATAAATCATCAATTTACAAATATTGTGTTTGCGAAGAATCAGGCGGAAGGTATATTTTCCATTCTATTCCATAGAAAATCTTAATGAAAAGGAAATCAGTTGAAATTATTGTTAACCATCTTGTGGATTTTTTAAAGAAAAACAGCTTTGATAAAAGTTTGCAGGCTACTGGTGATGACTCAATTAATTTTAAGACTAGCATGGAAGGAGGTTCATTTGTGCTTGTCATATTAATGAGCTACCTTCACACAACTTGATCAAACAGTTGGAGGGGAAAATTTTGTCTAACAACAAGTGTAGTGATAAGATTGACATGTGCTTCATAGTGCAACAGAACTTGAAATCAATCTCTGATTTGTCAGGATGTCCATTCCAGAACATTTGGTTCTGTTAAATGAGACTATAGTCAAAGATTTATCTACAGATCAGGCTCATGGTTGTGACTGATCTGGGATAGTTATATTGGTCCTGTAAGCCACTCTCAGTGGTTAGCAACTGCAGATAGGATTTGTTGCACATGGGTTTCAAAATATGACCTTAAAGGCATCGGCATGAAGATGTTACAACTCCTTGTGGAATATATTGTTGGTGTTTATGATTCCTGCTGGTTTACAATCAAATTGAAATTCTTTTGGGTGAAAGGAACCCACCATATTCTTTATCAACTGAAGCTCCTCAAATCCCAAAAGAAGGCAGTAGCAGATATTGTTTTCCCAGCACTGCAACATTCAGCACAGTTTACACATTTAGTCAAATGGTGCTTCAGACAATATTATGTTCAGTAGAATGAACATAATATTGTTTAGGGGTCCTGAAGATAACTGAACTGAGGAAATGAAAATGATGATACACAAAGAGAACTATCTTTTCAGCCTAGGAAGACACCTGCAGTATATCCAAATGCATCTTCACTTTTGGAAGTGATAAGCTGGTCAGGAATAATATATGAACTTCCACTTACTTTTAAACTCAAAATATCAGAAATAACAAAGCTTGTTCAGGAGCCAATGCAAATTCCACAGTTGTCATTTCATGGACAATCCATAGAGAGGTGTGCGAAACAAGTAGCAGAAGCTTCTGGCAAATTGTCTACTCACGTGAAATGAGGATACATTAGAGGCCAGGAAGCAGACAGATGAATGATGTCTTGGAATGAATCAAAGCAATATTTGATGAATGTTGTTGGTTGAAGCTCTTTATATTTTTTACACTGTGTTATCAGTGTTTAATAATAGAGACAGAATGTAAAGAAAATTGAATGAGTTCATTAAACCACTTTTTGACCAAATTTTGTTGGAGTTTATATTAATTTATGCCCTTTTGTTGAAAATAAATTTACCAAACCAAATGTTTATCAATAAAAAACCTTTCAAATTAGGAAGTTAACATCAAAAGGCACATCTTTGGATCCCTTCATTCACAAAAATCACTAAATTTTATTCTTGCCCTCTAAAATGACATGCCATATTATCCAACGTAGTGTGTTTCAGTTCAATGACACTTCACAGCCTGTGCCATCTGGATCCTTACTATCAACACCACCTTTTCTGAACTTTGCACGTTGGAAGTCTTGCTGCAATACATCCTACATTCCCATAATCCCTCTGGCCTTATCCTTCATAATCCCTGTCCTCCACTTACCTAACCCCTTCCCTGCTCCCAGTCCAGCACAACACAGCTTTCCATCCCTGCCAACACACACACTAGCCCCTTTTCCTTCTCTACTTTCCACGTTTTCCACTTCCCTCCTCCCTCCCATTTTCCCAAACCTTCTGACTGCACCTAGCAGCCCCATGCTGTCTCCACCATGATGATGCATGCTCTCATTTAGAGGACGTCATTTTGATTTTTCTGTTTGTGTAAGTGCTGTTTTTGGAGGTAGTATTTGGATGACAGTAATAACAATGGCAGGAAGTCATGCAGATTTTGGTGGCCTTGAAGTATTTGCAGACAAAGGTAATGCATGGAAGATGTTTAGGATATCAGAAAAAACAGGGTTATTTCGGAAGAATCCATGTGGAACAATAGTTATAGTCAAAACACTAACTAATCATACAAGGAAGAAGAGGGGGATGAATTGTGATACCTTTTTATTCTCTATACATACAAATGATCTGATGCACAGGCTGATCAGCAATATGTGACTGTGTGCTGATGGTACTGTGGTGTACAGAAAGTGTCATCATTGAGTGACTAGAGGAGTGTACAAGATGACTTTGCCAAAGTTCTAGTTGGTATGATGAATGGCAGCTTGCTCTAAATTTAGAAAAATGTAAATTAATGCACATGAGTATTAAAAAAAAATCCCATAATGTTCAAATAGTGCAATGGTAGTGTGCCACTTGACAGTCATGTCAATGAAAGAAATATCTAGGCATAACAATGCAAAGCAGTATGAAATGAAATGAATACATAAGGGTGGTAGTAGGGGAGGCGTGTGGTCGACTTCAGTTTACTGGGAGAATTTTTGGAAAGTGTAGTTCACCTGTAAAGGAGACAGGGTACAGAGCACTAGTATGACCCATTCTTGAGTATTGCTCAAGTGATTGGAATCCACATCAGGTTGGATTAGAAGAAGACAATGAAGATATTCAGAGGTGAGTCAGTAGATTTGTTACTGATAGGTTTGATCAACATGTGATAGTATTATGGAGACGCTTTGTGAACTCAAATGGGAGACCCTGGAGAGAAGATGGCATTCTTTTCATGAAACACTGTTGAGAAAATTTAGAAAACTGGCAACTGAAGCTGTGTTCTGGATGATTCCACTGCCACCAATGTACATTTCACATAAGAACCATGAATGTAAGGTAGAAATTAGTGCTCATATGAAGGCATATAGATAGTCACTTTTCCCTCGCTGTATTTGTGAGGGGAACAGGAAAGGAAACTACTAGTAGTGGTACAAGTTACCTTCCATTATGCACTGTATGGTGGGTTGCAGAATATGTATGTATAAGTAAGGGGGTGGGGGTGGGGGTGTGTACCCAAATAAAACAGAATAAAATTGCCGTGGGCAGAGCTTATATGGTATACATTTCTACTGCAAGGTGTGTATAGTGCAACTCATTGTCAGTTCAGTGCCACCTTTGTTGTTGACCTTGCTTGTTCTGTTCATCTGCAGTGATTGTTTTAGCTAGTGCTGTTTTGTTCTTGTTTTGTTTTTTATAATGGCAAGTTCAAGTGAACAACTTGCAGCTGTGGTATTTTGTTTTATACTCGGTAACAATGCTACTGAAACTGTCTGAATGTTGAAATCAGCTTACCAAGATGATGTTATGAGGAAAACTCAAGTGTACCAATGTTTTGTTCAATTTAAAAATGGCAACATGTCGACTGATGACAAACATCACTCTGGACGACCATCAACTGCCCGAATCAATGAAAATATTGAAGAAATTCAAGAGCTTGTGCTCACAGGCCACAGACAGACAATTGGTCAACTTCCAGAGATCAGTGGGTTATCTTGCAACTTGGCCCAGCCTAATTTGTGGCAGACAGGACACTGGTTCTTCCACCAAGACAACACAATTGTACACTTAGCCATCTCTGTTAGGCAGTTTTTGGCTAAAATGGCATAGTTCTGCTGTCCCAAGTACTTTACTCTCTGACCTGGCCCTGAAAGGACATTGATTTGGCAACAGTGAAGTAGTCAAGAAAAAAATGAGGGTGGAGTTGTCAGCCATTTCTAAAGATGACTGCAAAAAATGTTTCGAACAAAAATGTTTCGAACAGTGGAAGCACTTGTGGGACAAATGTATTAGTTGTAGTAGAGAGTATTTTGAAAGGGACAAGGTACAGATTAGGCAATTTGGTGACCAAGACATCAGTGTGAGCTTATTAACATGCACTGTCAAACATCTGTAGCAAAACTCTGGCCTTGTGGGAAAGATGTTAATTTTCATGTAGGTCATGATGCTTCAATTACTACCATGTATCTCATGGAAACTCTGGCAAAATGCCCCCACAACATAATACTTCTTCCAGCAGCCTGCATCCGCAGCACGATGCCTGTTTTGAACAGCCATTTGCCTGGATGAAGGCATATGCAGACATGACTGTCAAGGTACTGTAACAAGAAACTGAAGTTACAATTGACATTGTTGCTGGGTCAACATGAGAACACACAGATGTTGTCTGCTCCAGAACTGAGTATTCAAAAATGTGTGGTTGACAGTGGGTTCCTAAACACTTGGATCTGACGAACATTGCACCCCGTCATCAGAACTACCACATATCGCCACTTGCTTTTCATAGTGCGCAAGTCTTCAACCTCCACATTCTGTGATTAGGCATGGAAATCCAACATGATGTTGTTTATTTGTGGTTTCACCAGCCTTCAGCCACTTTCCATAGATCCTCACAACAGTAGCACACAAACAATTATGGGAACACACAGATGTTATCTGCTCCAGAACTGAGTATTCAAAAATGTGTGGTTCACCGTGGGTTCCTCAATACTTGGACCTGCACGAACATTGCACCCTGTCATCAGAACTACCACATGTCACCACTTGCTTTTCGTAGTGCGCAAGTCTTCAACCTCCGCAATATGTGATAGGCATGGAAATCCAACATGATGTTGTTTATTTGTGGTTTCACCAGCCTTCAGCCACTTTCCATAGATCCTCACAACAGTAGCACACAAACAATTGTCAAGTTTTCCTTACTATATCATGTGTCTGGTGGCTATCCTCATAGTGGACAGTGGTGATAAAATGTTGGCTCAACAATGTGTATTGCCACACTAGATGAGAACCAGAATATTTTAAGGTATAACCAGATATTCTCCTTCGTACAAGAACTTACGTTCATGAGATGAAGTGTGGAACCATAAAGAAAGGAAAGGATAGCAAAACTTGAAACAATTTTCCTATATTCACCTTACAATCTTCATTTATCTTCTGCAAAACCTTACCCCTCAGGTCTCCTGGAACACCTTTTGTAATACTTGAATAACTTGATCAAATATGAGACCAAGCTTTGCTCTGAGAGCATATTTGGCAATCAGAATAATGACTTTGGCCAAATGTTATGAAGAATGTATATGAGTCCATAAAGTTAAAATGAAATGATGTATTGGAACACACTGCTGTATAATTTAGTTTTAATTGCACAACTGGTTTCAGTCAGGGACCATTACCCAGTTCAAATTCATATTAATAACAGGTAAACAAATGTCAAAATATAATATTTATAAATAATGTTTTTTGTTGTGCAGAGATAGATGCATCCTCCTATAACTAAAATCTGCGATAAACAAGATTTTGTACTGGAAAATACTCTCTGACTTCAACCGCCCACATAATTAAAACTAAATTATACAGAAGCTCCACGTGTTACAATACAACATTTCTAAGATTCATCAGAGTGGTGTAAATGCAATCAACAAAACCTATTTTGGAATTATTTCTCTGTTTTTGTGTCTTAGAGTTGTCAGGCAACTCTTAAGATAGTCCTTTGTGAGCAGTAAATATCTAAAAAATTAAAGAAGCTTTTGGCTATAGTTACGTATGTCAGGCATACTTACTTATTCTGCATCGTTATTATACAGTATATATTGGAATGAGGACTGTTACTTTTATGAATGTTTGTAATTTTGCTGCAATTTGATCAATTCACTCAGTGACAGTTAGTGTTGTTGTTGTTGTTGTTGTTGTTGTTGTGATCTTCAGTCCAGAGACTGACTTGATGTAGCTCTCCATGCTACTCTATCCAGTGCAAGCTTCTTCATCTCCGAGTACCTACTGCAACCTACATCCTTCTGACTCTGCTTAGTGTATTCATCTCTTGGTCTTCCTCTGTGATTTTTACCACCCACGCTTCCCTCCAGTACTAAATTGGTGATCCCTTGATGTCTCAGAACTTGGCCTAACAACCGATCCCTTCTTCTAGTCAAGCTCTGCCACAAGCTCCTCTTCTCCCCAATCCTATTTAATACCTCCTCATTAGCTATGTGATCTACCCATCTAATTTTCAGCATTCTTCTGTAGCACCACATTTAGAAAGCTTTTATTCTCTTCTTGTGTAAACTATTTATTGTCCACGTTTCACTTCAATACATGGCTACACAACATGCAAATACTTTCAGAAACAACTTCCTGACACTTAAATCTATACTCGATGTTAACAAATTTCTCTTCTTCAGAAATGCTTTCCTTGCCATCGCCAGTCTACATTTGACATTCTCTCTACTTTGACCATCATCAGTTATTTTGCTCCCCAAGTAGCAATAAATATGAAGCGCTCCACAAGCAGGCGAGGGGAATTATTTACCGCATTTATAACTCGAGAGAACGCTGACCCATAAATCGTCAAAGACCATCGATATCCCTGTAAGTAACCCTTGATATCATTTTAAGAAATGACAGGGGAATGATGCTTTCGACGAATTTATCCAGTTGCAGTCTTGAGAGTGATTAGAGCACCAGAAAACCTCAGATTCTTTAAAGAATCAAACTTTCATGTAAAAAATATATGACGAATGAAGCTTTCGACGAATTTATCCAGTTGCAGTCTTGAGAGTGATTAGAGCACCAGAAAATCTCAGATTCTTTAAAGAATCAAACTTTCATGTATAAAACAGCTTCAAATGTCTGATTACTAATCCTACTCCTAATGATCCAACTCCCCAACACACCATCCAAATTGAACCCTGCCTGGAACAGTTCCGTCCTCCGTCGCAGCGGGACCCACCTCCTCTTCCTCAAAATCACCCTCTCCAAACCTTCCAGCAATTTCTGACTTCCAGCCTTGCACCTCAATCCTTCTTAAAAAACCTTAATCCTACTCCCAACATCACCACTGCTGAAGCCCAGGCTATCCGTGATCTGAAGGCTGACCGATCCATCGTCATTCTTCCGGCGGACAAGGGTTCCATGACCGTGGTACTTGATCGTCGGGAGTATGTGGCTGAGGGACTGCGTCAGCTTTCAGACAACACCACATACAAAGTTTGCCAAGGTAACCCCATTCCCGATGTCCAGGCAGAGCTTCAAGGAATCCTCAGAACCTTAGGCCCCCTACAAAACCTTTCACCTGACTCCATCAAACTCCTGACCCCACCGACAGCCTGCACCCGTACCTTCTACCTTCTTCCTAAAATCCACAAACCCAATCATCCCAGCCGCCCCATTGTAGCTGGTTACCAAGCCCCCACAGAATGGATCTCTGCCTACATAGATCAACACCTTCAACCCATTACATGCAGTCTCCCATCCTTCATCAAAGACACCAACCACTTTCTCGAACGCCTGGAATCCTTACCCAATCTGTTACCCCCGGAAACCATTCTTGTAACCATTGATGCCACTTCCTTATACACAAATATTCCGCACGTCCAGGGCCTCGCTGCGATGGAGCACTTCCTTTCATGCCGATCACCTGCCACCCTACCTAAAACCTCTTTCCTCATCACCTTAGCCAGATTCATCCTGACCCACAACTTCTTCACTTTTGAAGGCCAGACATACCAACAATTAAAGGGAACAGCCATGGGTACCAGGATGGCCCCCTCGTATGCCAACCTATTCATGGGTCACTTAGAGGAAGCCTTCTTGGTTACCCAGGCCTGCCAACCCAAAGTTTGGTACAGATTTATTGATGACATCTTCATCATCTGGACTCACAGTGAACAAGAACTTCAGAATTTCCTCTCCAACCTCAACTCCTTTGGTTCCATCAGATTCACCTGGTCCTACTCCAAATCCCATGCCACTTTCCTTGACGTTGACCTCCACCTGTCCAATGGCCAGCTTCACACGTCCGTCCACATCAAACCCACCAACAAGCAACAGTACCTGCATTATGACAGCTGCCACCCATTCCACATCAAACGGTCCCTTCCCTACAGCCTAGGTCTTCGTGGCAAATGAATCTGCTCCAGTCCGGAATCCCTGAATCATTACACCAACAACCTGACAACAGCTTTTGCATCTCGCAACTACCCTCCCGACCTGGTACAGAAGCAAATAACCAGAGCCACTTCCTCATCCCCTCGAACCCAGAATCCCCCACAGAAGAACCACAAAAGTGCCCCACTTGTGACAGGATACTTTCCGGGACTGGACCAGACTCTGAATGTGGCTCTCCAGCAGGGATACGACTTCCTCAAATCCTGCCCTGAAATGAGATTCATCCTTCATGAAATCCTCCCCACTCCACCAAGAGTGTCTTTCCGCCGTCCACCTAACCTTCGTAACCTCTTAGTTCATCCCTATGAAATCCCCAAACCACCTTCCCTACCCTCTGTCTCCTATCCTTGTAACCGCCCCCGGTGTAAAACCTGTCCCATGCACCCTCCCACCACCACCTACTCCAGTCCTGTAACCCGGAAGGTGTACACGATCAAAGGCAGAGCCACATGTGAAAGCACCCACGTGATTTACCAACTGACCTGCCTACACCGTGATGCATTCTATGTGGGAATGACCAGCAACAAACTGTCCATTTGCATGAATGGACACATGCAGACAGTGTTTGTTGGTAATGAGGATCACCCTGTGGCTAAACATGCCTTGGTGCATGGCCAGCACATCTTGGCACAGTGTTACACCGTCCGGGTTATCTGGATACTTCCCACCAACACCAACCTATCCGAACTCCGGAGATGGGAACTTGCTCTTCAATATATCCTCTCTTCCCGTTACCCACCAGGCCTCAATCTCCGCTAATTTCAAGTTGCCGCCACTCATACCTCACCTGTCATTCAACATCATCTTTGCCTCTTTACTTCCGCCTCGACTGACATCTCTGCCCAAACTCTTTGTCTTTAAGTATGTCTGCTTGTGTCTGTATATGTGTGGATGGATATGTGTGTGTGTGCGAGTGTATACCTGTCCTTTTTTCCCCCTAAGGTAAGTCTTTCCACTCCCGGGATTGGAATGACTCCTTACCCTCTCCCTTAAAACCCACATCCTTTCGTCTTTCCCTCTCCTTCCCCTCTTATATATAAAAACAAAGATGATGTGACTTACCAAATGAAAGTGCTGGCACGTCGATAGACACACAAACAAACACAAACATACACACAAAATTCAAGCTTTCGCAACAAACTGTTGCCTCATCAGGAAAGAGGGAAGGAGAGGGAAAGACGAAAGGATGTGGGTTTTAAGGGAGAGGGTAAGGAGTCATTCCAATCCCGGGAGCGGAAAGACTTACCTTAGGGGGAAAAAAGGACAGGTATACACTCGCACACACACACATATCCATCCACACATATACAGACACAAGCAGACATACTTAAAGACAAAGAGTTTGGGCAGAGATGTCAGTCGAGGCGGAAGTAAAGAGGCAAAGATGATGTTGAATGACAGGTGAGGTATGAGTGGCGGCAACTTGAAATTAGCGGAGATTGAGGCCTGGTGGATAACGGGAAGAGAGGATATATTGAAGAGCAAGTTCCCATCTCCGGAGTTCGGATAGGTTGGTGTTAGTGGGAAGTATCCAGATAACCCGGACGGTGTAACACTGCGCCAAGATGTGCTGGCCGTGCACCAAGGCATGTTTAGCCACAGGGTGATCCTCATTACCAACAAACACTGTCTGCCTGTGTCCATTCATGCGAATGGACAGTTTGTTGCTGGTCATTCCCACATAGAATGCATCACAGTGTAGGCACGTCAGTTGGTAGATCACGTGGGTGCTTTCACATGTGGCTCTGCCTTTGATCGTGAACACCTTCCGGGTTACAGGACTGGAGTAGGTGGTGGTGGGAGGGTGCATGGGACAGGTTTTACACCGGGGGCGGTTACAAGGGTAGGAGCCAGAGGGTAGGGAAGGTGGTTTGGGGATTTCATAGGGATGAACTAAGAGGTTACGATGGTTAGGTGGACGGCGGAAAGACACTCTTGGTGGAGTGGGGAGGATTTCATGAAGGATGGATCTCATTTCAGGGCAGGATTTGAGGAAGTCGTATCCCTGCTGGCGAGCCACATTCAGAGTCTGGTCCAGTCCCGGAAAGTATCCTGTCACAAGTGGGGCACTTTTGTGGTTCTTCTGTGGGAGGTTCTGGGTTTGAGAGGATGAGGAAGTGGCTCTGGTTATTTGCTTCTGAACCAGGTCGGGAGGGTAGCTGCAGGATGCGAAAGCTGTTGTCAGGTTGTTGGTGTAATGGTTCAGGGATTCCGGACTGGAGCAGATTCGTTTGCCACGAAGACCTGGGCTGTAGGGAAGGGACCGTTTGATGTGGAATGGGTGGCAGCTGTCGTAATGGAGGTACTGCTTCTTGTTGGTGGGTTTGATGTGGACGGACGTGTGAAGCTGGCCATTGGACAGGTGGAGGTCAACATCAAGGAAAGTGGCATGGGATTTGGAGTAGGACCAGGTGAATCTTATGGAACCAAAGGAGTTGAGATCGGAGAGGAAATTCAGGAGTTCTTCTACACTGTGAGTCCAGATCATGAAGATGTCATCAATAAATCTGTACCAAACTTTGGGTTGGCAGGCTTGGGTCACCAAGAAGGCTTCCTCTAAGCGACCCATGAATAGGTTGGCGTACGAGGGGGCCATCCTGGTACCCATGGCTGTTCCCTTTAATTGTTGGTATGTCTGGCCTTCAAAAGTGAAGAAGTTGTGGGTCAGGATGAATCTGGCTAAGGTAATGAGGAAAGAGGTTTTAGGTAGGGTGGCAGGTGATCGGCGTGAAAGGAAGTGCTCCATCGCAGCGAGGCCCTGGACGTGCGGGATATTTGTGTATAAGGAAGTGGCATCAATGGTTACAAGGATGGTTTCTGGGGGTAACGGATTGGGTAAGGATTCCAGGCGTTTGAGGAAGTGGTTGGTGTCTTTGATGAAGGATGGGAGACTGCATGTAATGGGTTGAAGGTGTTGATCTACGTAGGCGGAGATACGTTCTGTGGGGGCTTGGTAACCAGCTACAATGGGGCGGCCGGGATGATTGGGTTTGTAAATTTTAGGAAGAAGGTAGAAGGTACGGGTGCGGGGTGTCGGTGGGGTCAGGAGTTTGATGGAGTCAGGTGAAAGGTTTTGTAGGGGGCCTAAGGTTCTGAGGATTCCTTGAAGCTCTGCCTGGACATCAGGAATGGGATTACCTTGGCAAACTTTGTATGTGGTATTGTCTGAAAGCTGATGCAGTCCCTCAGAACACATACTCCCGACGATCAAGTACCACGGTCATGGAACCCTTGTCCGCCGGAAGGATGACGATGGACCGGTCAGCCT
Organism: Schistocerca nitens; assembly: GCF_023898315.1. Lineage (NCBI taxonomy): Eukaryota > Metazoa > Arthropoda > Insecta > Orthoptera > Acrididae > Schistocerca > Schistocerca nitens. The sequence continues at coordinate 717,279,164 of NC_064617.1, read as the reverse complement.
TCAGATCACGGATAGCCTGGGCTTCAGCAGTGGTGATGTTGGGAGTAGGATTAAGGTTTTTTTAAGAAGGATTGAGAGGCAAGGCTGGAAGTCAGAAATTCCTGGAATATATATATATATACACTCCTGGAAATTGAAATAAGAACACCGTGAATTCATTGTCCCAGGAAGGGGAAACTTTATTGACACATTCCTGGGGTCAGATACATCACATGATCACACTGACAGAACCACAGGCACATAGACATAGGCAACAGAGCATGCACAATGTCGGCACTAGTACAGTGTATATCCACCTTTCGGAGCAATGCAGGCTGCTATTCTCCCATGGAGACGATCGTAGAGATGCTGGATGTAGTCCTGTGGAATGGCTTGCCATGCCATTTCCACCTGGCGCCTCAGTTGGACCAGCGTTCGTGCTGGACGTGCAGACCGCGTGAGACGACGCTTCATCCAGTCCCAAACATGCTCAATGGGGGACAGATCCGGAGATCTTGCTGGCCAGGGTAGTTGACTTACACCTTCTAGAGCACGTTGGGTGGCACGGGATACATGCGGACGTGCACTGTCCTGTTGGAACAGCAAGTTCCCTTGCCGGTCTAGGAATGGTAGAACGATGGGTTCGATGACGGTTTGGATGTACCGTGCACTATTCAGTGTCCCCTCGACGATCACCAGTGGTGTACGGCCAGTGTAGGAGATCGCTCCCCACACCATGATGCCGGGTGTTGGCCCTGTGTGCCTCGGTCGTATGCAGTCCTGATTGTGGCGCTCACCTGCACGGCGCCAAACACGCATACGACCATCATTGGCACCAAGGCAGAAGCGACTCTCATCGCTGAAGACGACACGTCTCCATTCGTCCCTCCATTCACGCCTGTCGCGACACCACTGGAGGCGGACTGCACGATGTTGGGGCGTGAGCGGAAGACGGCCTAACGGTGTGCGGGACCGTAGCCCAGCTTCATGGAGACGGTTACGAATGGTCCTCGCCGATACCCCAGGAGCAACAGTGTCCCTAATTTGCTGGGAAGTGGCGGTGCGGTCCCCTACGGCACTGCGTAGGATCCTACGGTCTTGGCGTGCATCCGTGCGTCGCTGCGGTTCGGTCCCAGGTCGACGGGCACGTGCACCTTCCGCCGACCACTGGCGACAACATCGATGTACTGTGGAGACCTCATGCCCCACGTGTTGAGCAATTCGGCGGTACGTCCACCCGGCCTCCCGCATGCCCACTATACGCCCTCGCTCAAAGTCCGTCAACTGCACATATGGTTCACGTCCACGCTGTCGCGGCATGCTACCAGTGTTAAAGACTGCGATGGAGCTCCGTATGCCACGGCAAACTGCCTGACACTGACGGCGGCGGTGCACAAATGCTGCGCAGCTAGCGCCATTCGACGGCCAACACCGCGGTTCCTGGTGTGTCCGCTGTGCCGTGCGTGTGATCATTGCTTGTACAGCCCTCTCGCAGTGTCCGGAGCAAGTATGGTGGGTCTGACACACCGGTGTCAATGTGTTCTTTTTTCCATTTCCAGGAGTGTATATATATATATATATATATATATGACGAATGATGCTTTCGACGAATTTATCCAGTTGCAGTCTTGAGAGTGATTAGAGCACCAGAAAACCTCAGATTCTTTAAAGAATCAAACTTTCATGTATAAAACAGCTTCAAATGTCTGATTAGTTTAAAAATGAGTTCATGTGATAAACATTTAACACTAAGCAAGTAAATGACAAAAAATTTAGAAAATGATTGAAATTATGCTTATACATCCACATCTTCACCCACGTAGATTCGTACGGTGCATGGCGGAGGGTACCCTTTAGCATTCTAGTCACTTCCTTTCCTGTTCCACTCACAAACGGAGTGAGGGAAAAATGACTGTCTATATGCTTCTGTGTGAGCACTGATTTCTCATATCTTATCTTTATGGTCCTTGTGCACAGTGCATGTTGGCAGCAGTAGACTCGTTTGGCAGTCAGCTCCAAACACCAGTTCTCTAAATTTTCTCAGTAGTGTTTCTCAAAATGAATGTCACCTTCCCTCCAGGGATTCTCATTTGAATTCCTGAAGCATCTCTGTAACACTTACGTATAGTTTGAACCTACCGGTAATAAATCTAACAGACCATGTCTAAGTTGCTTCAATGTCTTCCTTCAGTCCAAGCCAGTACAGATCTCAAACACTTGAGCAGTACTCAAGAATAGGTCGCACTAGCGTTTTACATGCGGTCTCCTTTACAGGTGACCCACACTTTCCCAAAATTCTCCCAATAAACCGAAGTTGTTATTCCCAGATATTCAAACGACTTGATTGTGTCAAGCAGGACACTAGTAATACTGTACCCAAACATTACAAGTTTGTTCTTCCTAATAATCCGAATTAACTTACATTTTTTTCTACATTTACAGCTAGCACCATTCATCGCGCCAACTAGAAATTTTGTGTAAGTAGTTTTGTATCTCCCTGCAGTCACTCATGTTCGATACCATACTGTACACCACAGCATCACCAGCAAACAACCGCAGATTGCTGCCCAACCTGCCAGCCAAATCATTTATGCGTATAGAGAACAAAAGCAGTCCTATCACTCTTCCCTGGAGCACCACTCCTGACAATACCCTCGTCTCTGATGAACACTTGCTCTCGAGGACAACGTGCTGGGTTCTATTACTAAAGAAGTCTTCGAGCCACTCACATAACTGTGAACTTATGCCATACGCATGTAGCTTCGTTAACAGCCTGTAATGGGGCACTGTGTCAAATGCTTTCCAGAAATCTAAAAATATGATAGCTGCCAGTTGCCCTTCATCAATATTTAACAGTATATTAGTGAGAAAAGGGCACGCTGAGTTTCGCACAAACGATGTTATCTTAAATCTTCCTAATTCGTGGACAGAAATTCTCAGTCTCAGGAAAGTTTATTATACTGTATTTGTACTGAGAATACGTTCAAGTGTTCTGCAACAAACCAAAGCTAGGGACATTGGTCTGTAATTTTGCGGGTCCGTTCTTTTACCCTTCTTATACACTGGTGTCACCTGCGCTTTTCTCCAGTCACTTGGGACATTGTGTTGAGCGAGAGATTCGCATAAATTCAGGCTAGGTAAGGGGCCAATGCCGCAGAGTACTCTTTGTAAAATCGAATTGGGATTCCATCCGGACATGGTGATTTATTTGTTTTCAAACCTTTCAGTTGTTTCTCTACGCCAGGGATGCTTGTTGCTATGTCGTCCATACGGGAGTCTGTCCGATGGTCAAATGCCGGTATGTTTATAAGATTCTCATGTGTATACAATCTCTTGAACGTGAAATTTCAAACTTCGGCTTCCGTTTTGCTATCTTCGACAGCACGACATACTGGCAAATAGGGGACTGAATGGAAGCCTTAGGCCCGCTTTGCGATTTTACTTAAGACCACAATTTTGTCAGGTTCTCTGTCAGATATTTTGCCAAGGTATGACGGTGCTAGTTGTTGTATGCTTCGTGCATAAATCTTTTCACAGAAGCACGAATCTCAGCTAACCTTCGCCCAACGTCACTGTGAAAAAAAAAAAAAAATTGGCTCTGAGCACTATGGGACTTAACTTCTGAGGTCATTAGTCCCCTAGAATTAGAACTACATAACCTAATGACATCACACACATCCATGCCCATGGCATAAATAAATGAACCTGCGACCATAGCCGTCGCGCGGTTCCAGACTGTAGCACCTAGAACCGCTCGGTCCCTTTTGAACTGAGAGTGCAATGGCCTCTGCCACTTCAGCATCCTCCGAATTTAAACCATCGGGGATCTTTTCCGTCCTTTATCCACTTACTAGACACACAATCCTCCACACCACGCGTTACAACCTGCTTAAACTTTTATCTATAAGATTAGATTAGATTAATACTTTTTTTTGCGCCCCTTCATTTATATCTAAAAATTTTTGGAATAATTTCTCTACATCCGTCTTACTGGAACTAAGTGATGTCAATTCACTGTCTAAGTGAGATGCTAACAATTGGTTATCCACTCTATCTAGGAGAAACACTCTCCTAGCCTTCTTGACTGATTTATTAACTTTCGTAATCATGGTCGCCACAACGACGTCATAATTGCTAAACGCCGTTTCTATACTGACATTGTCGATAAGGTCCAGCCTATTTGTAGCTACAAGGTCTAAGATATTTCCGTTGTCTGTGGGCTGCCGAGCTGGCTGTCTGACTGTACCCCCCACGATGAATCCACAGACATCTCAGCCTATACTCGATAGGTTAAAGTCGTCTCCAACTACTACTCCATGATCAGGTTATTTACGAGTTATTGACCTTAGACTTTATTTGAATGACTCTAGAGCTGTCACAACGGTATAGGGTGGTTAATAAAAATATCCAACAGTTCACTTTGTTTCACCTAACCTGTTATACGCGACCAGATAACTGATATCTGGTGCTAGTTGTTGTATGCTTCGCAAATAAATCTTTTCACAGAAGCACGAATCTCAGCTAACCTTCGCCTGACGCCATTGTGCGTTCTCTTTTGAACTGAGATTGCAACAACCTCTGCCTCTCAGCATCCTCCGAATTTAAACCATTGTGGACCTTTTCCATCCTTTATCCACTTACTAGACACATAATCCTCCTTCTCTTAATGAAACACTGAATACAGTCTGCATAATTTCCGCTCCATTTTATACAAAACTAATTTTTTCACGCATCTCAGTGTTTATGACGCCATATCTCCTGAATTATATGTCGTACACTGATATAATTTTGTAGGCACATTCAGTGGTGTTTGTGGGTACTGCCTGTAAACTGTGTCATGTATAGTGTTGGTAGTAAAGAAATAATAAATTAAAAATATGTCTCATGTTGACTTTTGACTGCATGAACACTGAAAATGTAGTGAGAGGTAACTTTGCCCCTTAGCATTTTGTGGGGTGCGTGAGCAAGGAAAAACTTTGTTGGAAGTCACTAAGTGCTTTCATTCTCAAATTCTGGATGAATTAAGTCTGGATATATATGCGAGGTCTGTTATGCTACCTCAAGACCAAAACACACAATTTCTAAGTGTTATATTATTGTGTTAAACATTTAACATAAGATTATGCCTCTGAATGATTAGATTATATCAGCATTTTAAATTTATAAATTCGGTCAGTAACTGTGCGAAACAATGAAAATAAAATTTGTGTTGCCACTCTAAGCTGTTAGATAGGCACCCTAGAATTGGTATTGGGTTCAGCAATGCTCGCTTAGTAATATAGATGGAGAACACTCAGGAAAGCTTAACGGTCACAGATAGCTAACAAGCTAGCTACTACTCCTTGGCCACTATGTCGTAAATTATAGTTACGTCACTCATAAGAAGTGAATGTCTGCATATTTCTTATGATTCAATGACTTTGAACTCATGATGTCATTATCGTTATTAGTGATGTCATAATGCTTATCAGTGGGAAATAAACACCCTTCTTATCTCCATCACATCATAGTGCAGTATTCAAACTAAAAGAGCAAATGAAAATCCAAGATGGCAGAAATAGCTCAATTGTGTTAGTGGGAAAGATCAAATAAAACCTTTCCCCCTCTCCCTTACAAATCGCTGTGCAGTATTCCTTATCTCTAACATGGCATTAAAAACCAAACATGGTGTAAATTATCCAATTGTGTTACTGAGAAATTTAAAACTCACTCCCTCTTTCTTCCCATCCTCATCTCCAGCCAATCATAGCGCAGTATTAAACATCCAAAATGATGGAAATAGACCAGCTGTATGCTTTATACCTCATGCCCTTTCCAACCAGAGTGCATTGTTATAAAATGCTCCCACTTGTGTTGATGGCAAATTAATAACCACTTCCCCTCCCCTCTTTATCTCCTGCCAATCATAGTACAATACTGAACATCCAAGATTGCGGAAATAGCCCAATTGTGTTAGTGAGAAATTTAAAAAAAACTCCAATTAGTCAGAGCATAGTACACAGGAGAGCCAAAGAAACCGGTACTCCTGCCTAATGTCATGCAAGGCCACCGTGAGCACTCAGAAGTGCCTCAGCATGACGTGGCATGAACTTGACTAATGTCTGAAGTAGTGCTGGAGGGAACTGATGCCATGAATGCTGCAGCGTTGTCCATAAATCCGTAAGAGTACGAGGGGTGGAGATCTCTTCTGAATAGCACGTTGCAAGGCATCCAAGGTATACTCAATAATGTTCATGTATGGGGAATTTTGTGGCCAGTGGAAGTGTTTAAACAGAGAAGAGTTTCCTGGAGACACTCTGTAGAAATTCTGGACGTATGCGGTGTCGCATTGTCCTGCTCGAATTGCCCAAGTCCTTCAGAATGCACAAAGGACATGAATGGATGCAGGTGATCAGACAGGATGCTTACGTAGGTGTCACCTGTCAGAGCCGTATGTAGATGTATCAGTGGTGCCATATCACTTCAACTGCACACACCCCAGATCATTACAGACCCTCCACCAGTTTGAATAGTCCCATGCAGACATGAAAGGTCTTGAAAACCTGCCATCGTAGCAGCAGTAACCGACCACAGTGCTGTATTCTGCCTGCTTAAATATCTCTGTATTTGAGTACACCTGGCTACACCAGTTTCTTTTGCGCTTCAATGTATTAAAATGATGTGTAAAAATGGTGTTGAATTGGGTTATTTCCAAAACCCACATCACGTATTGCCCTTTCCCTCTCCTGTCCTTATCCACAGCCCACCAAAGAATCGAAAGTGATGGAAACAGAACAATTCTGCTTTTTACTGCACACATCCCCTCCTTCCAACCAGTCAGTGCATGGTATCAACACCATGCATAAAAATTGCGTTGAATTACATAATTTCTGATATACATATCAAATCACATCCTCTCATCCTCTTCCACTCCTTATGTCCATTCACTCAAGGCGACAGAAACAAACCAACCGTGTTCTTCATGCCCCTCTTCTTTGTCCTCTTTCCAACCAATCAAAGTATTGTATTAAAATGGTCTGTCAGAAACACAGTAAAAGAAAATTGCGTATCCTCAACTTGGAAGTCAAAAATATGTTCATTATTTCATTGAAAGTCAAAGATATACTGGCATAAAAACCTGTCAATTTATATAATTTACTTACAGACCATTTGTGTGCTTTATACCCATTTATGATCTCTTTCCAACCAATCAGACCATAATATTAAATTGATGTGCCAGACATACAGTAAAAAAAGAAAAAGAATGTAGCCCTCAACTTCAAATCAAAGATATATCCACTATTTCTGTGAAAGTTACTCACCTCTAACTTAATATTAAAGCGAAGTCATGGTGAAAGTTACTCATTATTTACCTGCAGATACATATATTGGTGTAATATTAAAACCATGGGGGTAAAAAAAGAAGGGAGGTGGCATTACATCACAAACTTGAAGCTGATGTCTGCCATCTTAACAAGCCCAAAATATTAGGTTCACTGCACTCATACCCTCACAGTTCACTGAGGTGATACTTCCCCATGACGTCAGTCTGGCATTCGTGTATTACTAGAGCAAACACACATTCAAGAACAGAAAAACGTTCTAAATTGCCTTCCTTAAACTATGTTATTCATGTAACCTCTATAATTTTTAGTATTTATAACAGTCGTTGCTCACACAGGACAGAAATAATGAACAAGAATCACTCATAAACAATAGTCTGCCACGGTAATGTTCTGGTCTACTTGATATGGCGGCAGGCCCCACCCACTCTGGATTCAAAACAGTGTACAGCACAAGCCTCCCTTCTTTTTGTACCTTCATGCTAAAACGATTCCAAGTTCAAAAATATGTATTATGTATGTAAGAAAGGTGTTTCTGTACATCAAAAAATTCTGCATGCGCAATGTGCTCAGTACTGAACTGGAGAGACTAGTCAAAGGCATCTTTGCCTAGAAAACCGTGACGCTCTTTGGTGGAGTCGCCATATTGTAACGGGGCATTAGTACTTCTTGTTGTACCTCTGCTTGTGACTTTAAAGTGATCCTGCTTCTTTCTTAACAAAGGGCTGTGTTGCATCCGGATGGAACAATCGATGGACAGCAGGAAGTAGTATTCAATTCCGCCTGTAAGTTACACATACTTTAATATACGGTAAAGGAAATAGTGTTCGAGAAATTCAAATCCTGTAAAAATATGTCTAATAGAGCTGTGAAAGTAACGAGAAAATGTGTATCCGTATGTATTCGTTACTACAGACAACAATACCCGTTACAAACGTATCGTTACTCGTTACTTTCGTTAGCGACGGTATCGTATAACTCGTATGGAGTCCAGACACATCCATACGATTACATTTTGGTACTTCGGTGTATTTTTTTACTTGAATCAGTTTGAAGCAGGTTTAACGACTGAATAAAAACAAAAACCAGTAAATCTTGAATTATTTAATGTGGCAGCTAAAGACAATTTGTTGCAAATGCACTAGCAAAAACATAACAATGCAATAATCAATATAATATGTAGCTTATACAACAGACAGAATATGTACAGAGAAATGTCTTACAGAAACCTTTGGTTCAAATTTAAAAATAAAGTTTCTTCCTTGGATTTCGGCTTCAGGGAACTCCTCCTATCAGAAAATTTTTGGCCTAACTTCGAGAATGCTCTTTCTGACGGTACTGAAGGAGCCATGACAGATAAATATTTTTGTACTAAGCATGACAGCTCAGGATGGAGAAGTGTTCGCGCCTGCCACCATTTTAAAGGACACTCATGCCTACTTAATAACTTTTCTTCCATATATTGCCTCATTGAAATTATGCTGGTAACACCTGATGTCATAGACCTTGACATTGTCTTAGCATCAAATTCTTTCTAAATTGAGTCCTCTTTGTCAAAAGGAATGACCGACACAGACACGGGCAACTCTGCTTCAAATGGTGTTCTTGAATGAATATTTGTTTCCAATTCAGTTTTTCATGAGCTTTAGGCGAACTCGTAAGCAGATTCATCTTTAAAAGCAAGCCTCTTAAATCTTGGATCTAATAGGGACACTTTCGAAAGGACCGGATGTCTAGCACAGTTTTTAAACCGATTATTAAATTCTGTCTTCAACTTAAACAGAAAGTTCTTTGCTGTTTCTGCACTTAAATTAATATGAAAACTGTCAAATATCCCTGCTACACTATCAGTGGCTGATAGCACCTTTGAAACAAACACTTGCGTTTGTGAGGACATTTCTTCTGTAAACTGTTTAAAAGGCCTTAAAATTTTGATACCTTCTGGTAGAGCTAACCATTCAATTTCAAGGAGACTTTCAACATGATTGTGAAGAAGTCCAAGCGCCGCTTCAAGGGGTTCTTGTAGAACAGAAATCATTTCCAGCATATCCAGTGTGCTGTTCCACCTAGTTGCAACGTCCATTTTCAGTTTTAAAGGCTTTTGTCCACGCCTGAGCTGCTCTTGTATTGATGTTAATTTTTTTGTAGACACTGGACTTCTATGAAGTGTTGTACAATTGTTTTTGTTTTTTGTATAATGGTTTCTATGCTCTTAAGTCCAGAACGCACTATTAAATTAAGTGTATGCGCAACACAAGGCAGATGTTCATAGCCCTCCAACCAAATTGCTGATTTCAAGTTCGCGGCATATTTTGTCTTGTACTTCCCACTTACATAATAAATTACATAATTCCATTTTAATATCGTCAGCTGTATGCTGCTCATAACATTCAAAACATCCTAATAATGCAGACTTCAGTTCCCAGTTTATGATGTAGTGTACTATAACTGCTAGTAGGACGTCGTTGCCCGAGAAGTCCAACCATTGGTCGTGAAGGAAATGTGAGACACAGTTCCCAGTTCGTCTTTTAGTTTATTTTTCGCTATTACATACTGAGCATCCAGTAATGTCGTGTTTAGTATGTACCTTGATGGTAATTTATACCTGGGATCCAAGTATTCAATTAAATCTTTGAAGCCAGCATCTTCAGTCACAGAAAAAGATAGCAAATCTTTAATTAGCACATTGAAAACTAACTCAGTAATTTTTGTTTCTCTTGCAACACTTAAGGGTTTTTTGATAACGGTGGCAATGGTTGTTTGTTTTTGTCCAGGTTGAGGTTTAATGAAGCGACTTCAGATGTGGATGTAGGTGGTAATGACATTTCAGAAGAAAATTCTCGACCTTCTTGGGATCTGGTGAGCACTAGTGGATTTGGTGAAATTGTAATTATAGTCTTGTATGATAATCGACGTTTTTTTATAAGATGTTTTTTTCAAATTTGATGTAGAGCCACCTTTCACGGAATATAAGGTATGGCAAAGATCACATTTTGCCTTATCATCGGTAACTTCGGTGAAAAAGTTCCACAGTTTGCTTCTTTTCTTGTCCATTGTAAATTTCACTGAAAAGAACAGTACAGTACTGTTAAACAATGGTCCTGATTGACACAAGAGTCAGGAAACGAGTAAGAACTCTAAGTACTGTTCCCGCATTCTATCTTGAAGGCTTGGCCCGAAGTTCGCTCATGGAATTTCATAAACAATCGGAATATTTCGTGACGACTGTCGCCTATTGCTCATTGCCCCCTGTCTGACCGATCTTAGTTGTATGACTACATTTGCGAACCACGGGACTGTTGTGCTGCGTTTTGTGACATTGACAATTAAAATAATATCGACATTAGTGAAAAAGTATCACATTTGAAAATGACAATTTGTATAATACGCATTCATGAATCCATTATACCACTGCAGTCATATGGTATAGGCACACTTCCTAGCTTCTAGGTTTGCAGCATCGATTCAGTGGTGTGTCAACACTCCCCCAACCACACTATAGCCACATCCGCCTTTGAAGTGAAGTGAAGTACCAAATAATACACATCTAAATCATTTAAAATTCTTCAAGAATGCGTAAATAAATTACTCACCTCACAATAAATATTAACAGAGAATATTCCAAAAACAATATTTCAAATGAAGCTAAATTTACTCAACAAAGCTTGTACAGCAGAAACCATAGTGTCGATATAGCATCTTTGCAAAAACAGACATAATGTCTGATGGGATAACAGCAATCAGTGATTTTATAATGTTACTTATAATCCGTCTTGATTGCAATTTTTTTTATTCATATGACCGGTTTCGGTTCATTCAGAACCATCTTCAGATCTGTAACAATAATGATACTAATTTACTATTTCACAGAAGCAAATCTTTTTCATCCTATTTAATCAACATCAAATGTTCCAGAACGTACCTGATATTTCAGTTACAGGAGTAACCTATCCAAATCCAACAAATTTCACATGCTGCGTCACATAAAATTGGTTGGCAGAGGGGACGTCATTTATATTAATTATAACACTATTACCGATAGGTGGTATCTGGGACATTTGTTACATTCCATTTGCACATACTGTATTCAGTAGATTTTTTTAAAATAAAAATACTTAATTAAAATACATATATGTCAAGCTTAAACTCTGTGCTTATCAAAATTAAAACAGTAAAATTATCATTTTTATACGATCTAAAAAAACATAGGGCGATTTTTATATCTATGGTTCTGGTGTGGACTTGTTTTCCTCCATGGTGTGGACTTGTTTTCCTCTAAGAATTAAGTATTTTTATTTTAAAAAAACTACTGAATACAGTATTTGCAAATGGAATGTAACAAATATACCAGACGCCACCTGTCGGTAATAGTGTTATAATTAGTATAAATGACGTGCACTCTGCCAAACCAATTTTATGTGACGCAGCATGTGAAATTTGCTGGATTTGGACGGGTTACTCCTGTAACTGAAATATCAGGTACGTTCTGGTACATTTGATGTTGATTAGATACGATGAAAAAGATTTGCTTCCGTGAAATAGTAAATTAGTATCATTATTGTTACACATCTGAAGATGGTTCTGAATGGACCGAAACCGGTCATATGAATAAAAAAAATTGCAATCAAGACGGATTATAAGTCACATTATGAAATAGCATCTACTGCGCCGATGCGCGCGCATATCTTCCGAAAACGGCCGAGTAGAAACGAGCGTAAAACACGGTACACTAACGAGTAACGAAATTATGAGTAACAATTCGGTACTTTGTGTCTGCTAAAGTAAACGTTAGTACCGAATAAATGACCTTGGTACTATTATGTATTTATTATACTTCAATACGTTTGAAGTGGCTTTAGTAATGAAATTGAATAAATAGTAATTTTAAAAGCTAAAAACAATTTTTACAGATGCAAGATACAACATATGTATTTTAAATAACTAATCAGCGAAATGAAAATAATGTCATTGATTCAATCAACTAAATAAACTAAAAAAACATATTGAGATTTATTTCAAAGTAGGACCCCAATTACAACAAGGCCAAAAAATAAATAGTAACCATTAAACTGAAGCATTTGCTAATAAAAAATTAAAAAAAAAGTGTGTTTGCTTTAAAGGCGACAGACCTGCAGACCGTCGAGGATTAATCTGCAACCACGGACCAAGAAATAAGATCGAAAATATTTTATAACAGTAACCACCTAAACCATAGAGCCACGCATGTCAAATTCATCAAGAAGGTCTATAAAAATTACTCACCTCACAATAAATATTAACACAGAATATTCCAATTCCAAAAATTGCACGACAACAAGGCTTGTACAATAGTAACTATGTTCTCTAAATAGTAACTACTGCGCCGACGGGCGTGCGTCCTTAAATCTCCTGCAAACGTCCGCGCAGAACCGAGCGATAGCAGCCGAACGCGGAGTACGGTAACAAATAACGAAATGTATTTATGAGTAACGATTCGGTACTTCGAGTCAGCCCAAGTATTCGTTACTCAGTACCGAATTCATACGGTTTTCTACATCTCTAATATCTAATATCTTTTAAGTTTTCCTCGCTTGCATCCAGAACTTATAAGGAAATGGGTGCATCCAGTACGAAGGGAATACTGGACTACATCAAAACATAACGTCATTTGTAGCTCTCATTTTACAATCGACAACTTCATGTTTCGACCAAGAGCTGATAGGTAACTGCTGAAGGATGACGCTATACAACGTTTATTCAGTTTTCCAGCCAATTTGCTAGTGAAAAAACCGGAGGAGGCAACTTGTTCGGAATAAACCATCAGTTTCTCATGTAAAACTAGCAACTAAAATACAAATTGCTATATATGTAACTCTCTGAATTTGTAGTAGCTCGTAATTGTTGCTGACGGATAAAAATTCAAATGGCTCTAAGCACTATGGGACTTGACAGCTGAGGTCATCGGTCCCCTAGATTTAGAACTACTTAAACCTAACTAACCTAAGGACATCACACACACCCAAGGCAGGATTCGAACCTTCGACCGTAACAACAGCGCGGATCCAGACTGAAGTGCCTAGAGCCACTCCAACACAGTGGCTGGGAAGCTCATGGATACATCTAATTTGTTTCAGGAGATGAATGAGATAGAAACTACAAATACGTTGTGTGAATCCGATGGCATCATGTGTTCAGCTTGATGTCTCTCACTGAGTTGTGACCCTTAGGAAAAAAGGTGAGACAACTGCAGATGAATAGAATAGAATAGAATAAAAACTTTACTGTCACATGACATTTCATATACAATCAGATGATTGGAACATAGGTGACTTGTCAGTTTAAAGCTGCTTCTTATTGTAAGTATACAGAATAATTACATATATTTTGTAATTTTAAGTACCACAAAATATTGAAAATAAAGTAAAATTAAGAAAATGTGCCTTTTCAGCATGACAATAAAATGTAACATCAGGCACAGTTATTTGTGACAGTCAGTCATAAATTCTTTACGCTGTAGTAATATAGATATTTTTTTAAATGATGTCCAAATTCTTCTGGTTCATATTTTTTGAGTTTTTCACAGACTTTATTTCCCAGCCTCATACCCATATAGCATGGTGTCTTCTCCAGCAATTTTAGCCTACGAGTTGGTAACTTATACTGATATTTGTTTCTTCTTTCATCATCATGTTTATACAGGTTATCCTCAAAATGTTGTGGTTTTTATTTAGAAAACTTAATTCTCTCATAGATATAGAGGCCAGGAGCAGTAATAAGATCAAAGGCCTTGGACAGAGGTCTGCATGATTGTCTTTTTTCTGCACCTGCCATGGCTCGAATGATTTTTTCTGTAGCCTAAAGACTGTCTGTATGTTTGTTTTCTCTGATCCCCCAAAAATTGTACCATATCTAATCACAGATACAAAATACGCATGATATACAACTTTTTGACTGATGTTTCTGTCTTACTGCTTATAACATTCATTGCAAATATTAGGCTATTTAAACAGTGACACATGGCATCTACATGGTCTGTCCATGATAAATTCTTGTTCAGCATTACACCTAGAAATTTGGAACAGTTTGTGGCGGCAAGTTGATCGTCCTCATATGATATTTCTAGTATATCCTGTAAAGCTTGTTTTGTGGTAAAGTGAATGATTTGTGTCTTCGCTAGATGTAATTTCAGACCATTATTTCTCACCCATGCCTCTATTTCAGCCAGAGTCTGCTGAAGATGACTAATTAAATTTTCACTTTCCTTGCAACAGACTATTGCTGTAGAGTCATCTGCATAAAGAACAGTGTCTCAATTTATGTTAGTTTACAGGTCATTTGTATAATACAAGAACAATATTGGCCCTAAGATAGATCCTTGTGGAAAATCTTGTTCTGTCTTTCTCCAACTTGAGAAGAATCTCCTACCAGTTTCTTCTATTACTATTCTTTGTTTCCTGTTTAATAGGTAAGATCTTAGCGAATTTTCACTAAAACAACATGCCTGTAGGTTGCAAATTAGTAGTTTGTGAGCTACTGTGTCAAAGGCTTTACTTAGGTCACAAAAGATGCCCAATACATTCATATTTTAATCTAGATTACTACTAATTTTTGTAATAAGTTCATCAATGGCTTGCACAGTGCAGTGTCACTTTGGAAACCATGCTGATTGTTCTGGATAACATTATGCCGATTATTATAGTTAACTATCTGGTTACATGCAGTTCTTTCAAATATTTTAGAAAATATTCATAACAATGAGTTTGGTCGATAATTACTCACTTTATCATGTCTGCCTTTTTTGTAAATGGGTCATATATAAGCATACATAAGTCTATCAAGAAAACATCTGTCCTCAAAAGACTGATTCGTTATAAGGGACAGAGGATGAGCAATACTATGGGAGACTGCCTTTATTATTTTTGTAGGAATTTCATCCCAGCCTTTAGAGTTTATATTCTTCAAGGACTTTATGATATCAGCTACTTCAGAATAGGATATATGGGTGCATTTAAATTTAGTGGTGTTACATAAACTGGAAACAGGTTACACGTTTGGCAGTGAAAGTTCATCAGTTTTACATTGTTTTATGAAGTGGCTGTTAAACACTTCACAGATTTGTGTAGTGTCCCGAACAGTCTCGCCTTCAACCACCACTTCAAGTTTCCATTGTCTGCCTTTCTTGATACCTATTTCAGTCTTTACAATGGTCCATATTGCTTTAGACTTATTTTTAGCATTTGAAATGTAAATACTATTCGCCAATTTTTTGTCTTTTCTGACAATTTTATCAAAGAATTTCTTATATTTCCTTACATAATTTAAGAATTCTGGGTCTCGATTGCCTATCACCTCCATATGAAGTTCTCTTTTCCTCATGCTCGAAATCTGAATACCGCTTTTTATCTATGAACCCTTCTTAGGTGTGTCAGTTTTTATAGTTATAAAAGGAAGGCAATCACTGAACACCATCAAGAAGGTCTCCAGAAAGTTACAGAAATTTTCATTTACTTAGGACTTAGCAGTGAGGCTGATTTTATTGATGAACATTTCTATATTTTCTTGTCGAAAATGTCTGATTTTCTTATTAGTGTGCTTTGTGCTAACACAGGGTAATGGCACTAATAGAGCACTGTGGTCTAAGATCCCTACACTTACTATACATTTTTCTGTTACTTATGTGGGGTGAAAAAGAGGTGGAAACAATGGCAGAATTGATTATAGTGTTGAAAAAAAAAGAAACTGTGTAAATGACAACCTGGAAAGTGTTCTTTAGCAAAATTTTAGTGGCTTTGCTTTAGACTTTATAGTTACCCCACTGAACTCCTCCAACATTGGTGCAAAGAAGCAAGTAACCAAACATTTTTCCCCCTTCTGCATTTCTATGCTCCTAGGGCATTTAGATTTGGACATTCTTTGTTTCTTTTGCCTCATCCCAGTATTCTTCATGGCTGGGTGTCATCACTAAATTGTGAACCTGAACAAGAGGTTTCTGTGTATCTAAAACATAATACCAGTGACAAAAGATATCTTAAAAATTGTGCACCTATTTTTGATAGTATGTTAATTAGGAAGCAGCTTATGTGCAACAGCAACAAAAATGTGTATGCAGGTGTTGTTGATATGGGCAACAATGCAAATATATATGCAGAAGAACTGGCTACTGAAGCTTTAATTTTTCAGATAGTGTCATAAATCGAAAAGATTTAGTGCTCAATTGTATATTTGTTTGTGAATAAACTGTCATCAGAAGTAATGACTGAAATTGTCAGAGTTTTTATACCGAAACTGTTTTCTGTTGGTGTTCTTGTGAGGTCAGTAACATGTGATGGTGCTGCTTTCAACAATCGGACACTGAAAAATCTTGGGTGCTCACTGAATCTGGAAAATTTTGCATGTTACTTCAAGCATCCTGCAAATGACAATAATGTCATGCAATTCTTGATCCATGCCATATGCTGAAATTACTTTGTAATACTTTAGCTGAAATGAAAATTATTAACTGCGAAGCTGTAGATGTGAATTGGAACTTTATTTAGAATTTACAATCTCTGTAGGAGTGTGAATCTTTTAAATTTACCAATTCAAGTCTTGGTTCACATGTGAATTTCTATAATAAGAAGATGAATGTCTCTTTAGCAGCCTAGACAATGAGCTCCAGTATTGCTGATGCTATTGTATTTCTAGGGATTTCCCAGCACCCAGATTGTCAGGACACCTCTGCCACTGTAGAATTAATCAGAAATATTGATAAACGATTTGATCTGTGCACCTCTAGGACTGTTCATGCTAAGGGCTTTAAACAACCATTGAGAGCTGAAAACGTAAATTATTGGACTGTATTTCTTTGTTCTGCAGAAAACTTCCTTCAAACGTTAAGGATTGATGGTGTATGTGCATTAGTACATGCACGAAAATCATTTGTGCTGGGATCTTTGATGTGCATACATAATGTTAGAAAACTCTCCCAGGTGTTTCAGTTTCAGATACCGAACCTAAAAGTATTTTTTAACATACGAACTCTCACAAGATCATCCACAATTCTTTTTTCCTTGAATCAGATGTGGGTTTGGTTGGAACAATAATCCCACCACATTACAGTTCCACTCTGCTCTGAGAACAATGTTGCTCAAGAACAATGTTAGTGCAAGCGACGAGAGTAAAGTAGATGACATTGAGAAAGTGTGCTCTTTCACTGTTCATGAATTCATGTGACATAAGAAGCAAAGTGATAAGTTCACTGATGATAGTGAAGCTACTGCTTACTTCGAGGCTCTTGATACAGCACTACTGGGTGAATACCAGGGTAATATCATTTATTCGACATTGGGATATGTTGTGAAAAAGATTATGCAAATGTTAAGATGTACTGAATGCAACGAACTTATTACTGTTCCTTACATGTGCCCAAATGATCACACTTACTGCAAGACTCGTGTGGCAAATCCAGCTGCCTTTACTATAAACATTGATAGAGGTGGTTTACTTCACCCATCTGTAGCAGTGTTTAAAGTAGTGCAACATACAGAAAAATGCTTTCGTTTTGCTCTAGTGAGATTTACCTTAAACTCGAACAACTTTTATGACAGGCTTATTGATTCTGTTTGTTTTTCTTTGGCGAACAAGCCAATGTATTCGACAGAGTGCATAAGCTAATCCCTGCCATTGACTGTGAAGCCATGCAGGAGTCACTGGTAATACAACGTACTGCTACTGTCTACATTCAGATTACATTAAAGGTTTACACAAAAAAGCAGCAGCTACTAAACAGGGTAACTATTTGGGCATGAGGCAGAAGCTGGGGAAGCTAATTACATTTGCCAATGTATGATGTGTGAATATACGGGGTCGTTGTAATTAAACTTTCTCTATTTAACATGTCATAACTTGGAAACTAATTACCAATGATTACCAAGCTTGGTAGTATTAGTGTCCAGAGTATGGGGTGCATGATTTCCATGCATCACAGTGGCACTGTCCAGTTCTAACTATGGCCACCAGGTTCTGTGATCAGTCTTCATGATTCATAGTCTCTCACACCTGACCAGTCGTAGTGCATCTGTTGATGTGTCAACATTGGCTTATGCAAAAGGAGCATGGCATTACTGGTGAAGCTATATCATCAAAACATCAGTCATGCTGCAACTGCACTTCAAGAATATTGCTGGCTGAGAGGATTACAGAAGGGTCCTCTTTCTGCACCTGCTGTGCGGACCATGATGAAGTTCAAATGAACTGGAGAACTGGGCGTTGTTCCATAAAGAGGACGACGACCAGCTGCACCATAGGTGGATGATGAAATCGCTGTTGCTATGGCAGACAATGCTGCATGCAATTCCTGACTGTCAGGCATAGCCCATGCTGTGTTATGACAGTTGAATGTGGTCCACTATATGTAAGGTGCTTCGAACCATTCTCAAATGGTATCTGTACAAGATCCATATCGTACAGCAGCACACATCAGAGGCTACACAACAATGTGTTGACTTCACTCTCCACTTTCTTGCAAGGGTTGAAGTTGATGAAGGCTGGTCCTGGACAATCCTATGGGCAGATTAATCCCATTTTTCTCTGACTGGTGAGGTGAACAAACAGAATTGTGGAGTAGGGGGTTCTTCACCTCCAGTCACAGTGCATGAAGTTATTCTGTATGGTGAACATGTCATTGAATGATGTGGCTTCGTGGATACATTCATCATTGATCCATTCTTTTTTGAAAAGGTTGGTGCTCAAGGACCAAAAAATGTGCAGTGTGACTGATCAGCATTACTGTGATATGCTTCACCAGTATGTCATACCTGTCCTATGGAAGCGAGATGCATTGAACTCTAAAGTTTGCATCCAAGATGGGCCCCACAGCACATTGCTGGTAAGTCCGCCTCCTTCTCCGGAACACATTTGGAAACGATCAAATCATCAACTGATCATTTCCAAATGCTTGGATGGCACGATCACCTGATCTCACTCCCTGTGATTTCTGGGTGTACCTGAAGGACAGGGTTTACCAGGAGAACATTCACCCATGAGCTGATCTGAAGCGCAGCACATCAAGAGAGATAGCCAGCATACTCAAAGGGCATACTTCATTCCGTTATGCAGAATGCAGTCCTGTGCTTTCAGGCTCTTATGGACTCTGATGGGCACCATACTGAACCCCCTTTGTAGCAGTAATGGTTCCGGTATGAAATAGTATGATGTACAGAAGTAACACATTAAAAGCATTTCAGTTGAATTGATTCTACATTATTTCTCTTCCCCACGTCCTTGACATTAATGCTACCATGATTTGGTACTCGTACAGTACTTAGTTTCTGTGTTATAATGTGTTAACTAGGAAAAGTTTAATTATTACCACCCAGTGTACTAAACGCAGCAAAACAATAAATAAAAAGTAAAATCTGGTGCTTATATTTTACTAATTTAACCACTTGCTTCCTTTCCCAAAATTCTTAGTTGTTAGCATAACAACCAAGCAGTGTAAAAGTCTATCGTGTATCTCGTCAAAAAAGCGGCAATTTTTCTGGTGAAAAGGAAGTGTGTGTGCAATATAAAGCTGAAATATGGAAAATCGTGTTTCTAAATTACAACTCATGATCAGTGAACTGAAAGTGGATATTAGTAAACTTACATTAGAAAAACGTGAGCTACTGTTAAAGCAAGAAACAACAAAATAAAACTCGACTTATTCGGATAAGTTGACAAAAGATATGTGCATAAACAGTTCACAGAGTGTCGGAAATCAAGAAAAGTTTGGAAGCAGCGTAAATTTAGTTCACAACAACAGCCGTGATATGTTATCTACGATAAATTACGAAAATTCCAAAAGTAAACAAACTGCTCTTGCATTGTCCAGAAGTCGTGTGTTTAGTAACTCCTGTAAAATAAATAATGACAGCTACAAGAAAGTTTTAAATACTGGAAAGATTTTATTTTCTGTCTGATAGTCATGGACGACACCGCCCTAGTTTATTAAATCAGACACTTCCACCAAGATATTTTGCGACGTCCTTTATCAAACCAAACGCACAGTTGAAATATTATGTTAATAACATTGAAGAAAAGGTAAAGGACATCAGTAAATTTGACTGTGTTATTGTTCTGGTTGGAACAAATGACGCAGAATCAGATATCTCTCACAAAATCTACGAACACTAGAGTGATTCTGTGTACAGTACCCTACAGATTTGAGAGGGCAGACTAGAACGACAAAATATACAAAATTAACACGTTCTTGATGGAATATCTTGCCCAGTACAGTCACGCTAATGCACTGGATGTAAATCTGTTTTTAAGGAAGACTAATTATACAAGGCAGGGGCTAAATTTGGTGGTGAAAGCGAAGGTAAAACTATGCAGAAACCATCATTATTTAGCCATGATTGAGACCACCACACCGTCACTCATCTCTGTTAACTGATTGCAACAGGCAGATCAGTCACTCGACGAAACTGTATGCTTACAATATGGGAAAATAACAGAAGACGAAATCAAAAAATTAACAATAAATATGTATACTATGGAACGAACAAGCGACAAGGAAGCAGCACAGAAGACAGTATCACTACAGTATACGAAAATCACAGAAGAAGAAACCAAAAAGTTAACAGTAAATATGCCTTCAGTGGAACGAACAAATGTCAGGGAACCAGCACAGAAAACAATATCGCCATGTAAAGAGACACAAGGAGGAAACCGTTCCAGAGTGGACAGAAATTAAAAACAGATCACGTTGAAGCACCAGGCAAAAGTTAGCATCCAAGCAACACTGCAGAAGAAAACAACCAAGAAGAAATCCATGATCCCCAGGAGGTGAAAAACAGGTCAGAATCGAAATGACTAGAGCCTGCTCTTCAAAGAACTAACCAGGCAAGAAACATACCTATCATAGAACTGAATAATTCGTTAACTCTCCTATATCATAATGTACAGGGCTTAACCAATAAGCTATATGGGCTAAAGGTCATTTGAATGGTTCATTGAAGGATATTTCTATCTTGTGTATGACTGAACTCTGGCTGCAAGAAATACAAAAATGAGCAGTTAGGATTTCAGACTTCCAGTTGATCAGCAGCTTTTGCAGCGAAACATACAGAGCGGGTGGTACATGTATATATGTAAGAACAGGTATTAAATCAAAGGAAATTAGTTTTAAAATGTCTGCTGTATTGAAAAAGATTTTGAATATTGTTCACGTGAACGAACAGATAGTAAAATTGTAATTGCATGTATATATAGGTCCCCATCCGGCAATTTTGAATTGTTCTCTGAAAATTAGGAAAATCTTCTAAACTATCTAAATAGTCAGTCAAAATACATAACTGTGCTTGGGGATTTCAATATTAATTTCAAAGACGACTGTAAAAAGGGCAAAAACTTGTTAATCTACTAAAAAAATACAATATGGACATTTGTGTAGAAGATACCACCAGACACAGCAGATAAAGTGAAAGTACTATAGACCTAACATTCATTGAAAAATCAAAATGTGGCTTTAAATCTGAGGTATTGGATACAAGTTTCTCTGATCATCAAGCAGTTAAATTCACTTTAGATAAATCTCATGAGAAAAGTGACAACAGAAGATATATTGAGAGAAGATTAATAATTGATGACAGCATTAGGGTCTTTAATCTAATGTTAAAAAATGTAAACTGGGACATGAAAAGCAATAGTTCTGTAGATATGAATTTCAACAAGTTCTTGTCAAATTATAAATACTGCTAGGTATTTCATTCCCTCTGAAGAGAATGAAAATAAACAAAAATCAAATTCATGGGTAACAAGTGAAATCAAAAAGTCATTAGAAAGTCTTAGAATGATATCTAAGTCTGCAAAGCAAAATACTATCTTGAAACTATATGTCAAGTGTAACAGGAAAAAGCACGGGGAAGCTATAGTTGCTGCCAAAAGGAAATATAATGATGCATATATCAGAACAACAAATGAAATCTATGTGGAAAGTTATTAATAATCATACGTCAGAAGATGAAAATGCTGTTATAAAATCACCATAAAACACAGAAATGAAATTGTTGATGATCCACTTCTACTAACTAATATGTTTAATGACCTTTATATTAATGTAGCCAAAAAGCTGATCACCACTAAATATAAACCAAAGGCAAAGATCACAAGTCCAATAAATGAAAGGACAATATACCTATATCCTGTAACATCCAAAGAAGTACAAACGCCTATCAGCAAATTAAAGAGTAAAATGACCTGCAGATTTGATGGTACCCTGACAAAATTATTAAATATAATATCGATAATGTTGTCTCACAACTTGTGGACATAATCAATGACTCCTTTGAAACTGGTGTGTTTCCAAGTAAACTTAAGCAGTCAACAGTAACATCAGTTTATAAAAGTAGTGACAAGTTTGACATTAAAAATTTCAGACCACTATCATTGTTGTTGTTGTTTTGGTCTTCAGTCCTGAGACTGGTTTGATGCAGCTCTCCATGCAACCCTATCCTGTGCAAGTTTCTTCATCTCCCAGTACCTACTGCAACCTACATCCTTCTGAATCTGCTTAGTGTATTCATCTCTTGGTCTCCCCACTATCATTATTATATGTATTTTCGAAAATAATTGAGAGAATAATGTATGACAGATTGCTAGACATCCTAAACAAAAATAAAATTTTTGTAAGTGCACAGAATGGTTTCAGAAAAGACAAATCTACACAAACAGCTCTCTTCAGTTTCTAAACATGTTTACAAAGGTATTGATTACAAGGAACTGATCTGTGGGTTGTTTTTGGACTTTTCCAAAGCATTTGATCTTATAATTCATAATCTACAGCTGTTATAACTTTATGGTGTCCATAGTATTTCCTACGAGTGAATCAAGTCATATTTAACTGATAGGAGACAAAGGGTACAAATTTCTCAAGATAGAAATGTGTACCATTCTGAATATATAAAAGTTAATTATGGGGTGATCCAGGGCTTGGTAATGGGACCATTGTTATTCTTGATTTTTATTAATGACCTACCTCAACCGTTTTCAACAGATGATACCATATTATTTGCTGATGATACCAGCTTCATTATAAAAGGGAAGAATGATTATCAGATGCAGCCAAAAAATCGTGAAAACAGCAGAAGTGGCAGAAAAATGGTTTAGTTGTCAATGACAAGAAAACTGTATGGGTGAACTTCAACTATACAGGGAACAAAAATAGGACTAATGTAATATTGACGCTATTCAATATCCGAATTCAGCAAAAGAATCACATAAAATTTTTAGGATTATGAGTAGATGAGCATCTAAGACGGGGAAAACATGTAGAAATGCTTAACAAAAAATTAAGCAAGTACTGTTACATATTAAGGGTGCTTAAAGATTGCTGCAATACAGAAACAGTTAAGTGCTTATCACACATACATGCATAGTCTATTGAAGTATGGAATTGTGTTATGGGGAAATACCTCTTTTGCAAAGCAGTCTTTTAAGCTGATGATGCTTACAGAGCACCATGTAGAGGTGTCTTTAAGGAATTAAAAATCATGAATTTACCAGCTATTTTTATATTTGAAAGCATATGCTTCATTAAAAAGTAATCAAGTTTCAGCTTTGGATAGTGACATCAACAATTATCAAACAAGGAACAGGGACAACTATCACAGGAATGTGCACAGAAAATCAATATATCAGGAAAGTGTTGTTTACAAACCAAAAATTCTGTACAGTGAATTGCCAGATAGCATCAAAAAATACCAAACAGTAATACATTTAAAAAAAGAACTAAAAAGCCTAGCAATAAACAACAGCTTCTGCAGCATTAACGAAAACCTGGAATTTTGCTCAAATCTGTAGGTCTGCTTCATAACTCTCTAAACAAAAATTCATAATTATCAACCATTCCTAGATGAAACCAAACTTCTTTCATCCATTTATATATGTAATTATGCACCTATCTTTTGTGCTGTCATGTTACTATGCCTAGTTAACTAATGTACTGGTATTTAACAGTTTTAGTAAAATCCACCTATGGGTTTTGCAAGCTTTTATTCTGTCTGAATCTATGTAAACAGAATAATGTTTCGTACTGTTCTGCACTTGACATTCCAATATCATGAACGTCATAATATATGCACTAAATAACTAAATAAATAAATCAGTAACAAAGCAATCGTTTAGCAGTTTTGTTACCTAAAGATGGGTGCAAAACGTTTCTCGTTACACTCAGAGAGAAATGCAGTTTGCTGCACTTGTTATTGTGTGAAAGTTCGCCACATATCTGTTGAAGTAGCTACAACACGAAATTTTTGGTATCAATATTTTGGTCATTTTGTATCACTATGTAGTCTCGTCGCTCAGGAAATAAAATGCAAAGAGTGAAAGTAAAATATCTTTTGCGTAGATGGAAGATTTTTGAGAGGTATAAATTGTCAGCAGCGTTAGCGGCGCTACGGAAATTACGTATGTAAACACAGCAGAATAACTACGAATTTGATCTTCCACGGAAGGGATAGAAGGTAGAAAGCAACAGCAACAGGGAACTACAAAATAAACACATACAGCGTCATATAGTGTACATAAGTGGTAATAGTATTTTTTCTATGTAGCAGAACAATGTGCAACCTTGCCTCGTCTTAATATGGTGCACAGCCGACTAAAGATCTTTGGTCGGCTGTGAACATGGCAACTGTGGCATCATGCGTCACTGCTTTGCTTCGTGTGGTAGTCTCTCCAGTTTAGTATTGAGCTCACAGTGTACTCCTTACAAACACATGTTCTCGCTGTATTTGATACGACAAAGAAAGAAATACTGTGCTTGTTAGACATGCCTGTGGCAAAGTAATCTTTTCTCTCTGTTACCTCTGATGTAATGTTAGAGTGAAGTGAAGATCAAAGTAATACATAATTCACCTACACATACATGATGTAAGATTAAAACGATTCAAATGTCGAAGATATTCATTTATACATTGGGTACACACCCACCCACCCACCCATCCACACACACACACACACACACACACACACACACACAATCTCTTTATTTCATATATCAAATTCTGTACATCCCATGAACAGTCTTAGACATAAAAACTGCCCACCGGCCGGCCGCCACAGAGGCTAAGTCCGAGTCGTTCGTTTAAGGTGGCCAATAAAACCGACCGCCCCTGAGAATGCTAAGTCTGGCTATCTGCACGATCTGGCAACACTGCTAGATGCGGAAGTGTCAGGAGGAAGTGTTGTCTACTTCCGAGATGTAAATAAGTTGGGTGAGCCTGTGGTCTAGTGGTGCCAGCACGGTAGCTCAGCATGCTCGGTCAGAGGGTTAGCTACCCTCTGTAATAAAAACCTAAGTGAATGGATCAACAAAGAACGTGAACAGGTATCATCGGACGCCTGCCTTGAACAAATTCACCGAACAATGTAGAACAAAATAAGATTACAAAAGTGGTAGTCGTCGCGACTTTTAAACTTATAGTTGCGTGAAACTTCCTGGCAGATTAAAACTGTGTGCCCGACCGAGACTCGAACTCGGGACCTTTGCTTTTCATGGGGAAGTGCTCTACCATCTGAGCTACCGAAGCACGACTCACGCCCGGTACTCACAGCTTTACTTCTGCCAGTACCTCGTCTCCTACATTCCAAACTTTACAGAAGCTCTCCAGGTTCGCAGGAGCTTGAACAGTCCCAGCTTGAACAGTCCCGTGCTGACATGCAGGGTCCATGGACTCATTAGGTTGTCTCCAATCCCATTAACAGCCATCCACTCGATACAATTTGAAACGAGACTCGTCAGACCAGACAACATGTTTCGGCTTCGAAAGCCCATATAGATGATGTTTCGTTGAATGGTTTGCACACTGGCACTTGTTGATAGCCCAGCACTGAAATCTGCAGTAATTTGTGGAAGAGTTGCACTTCTGTTACGTTGAACAATTCTCTTCGGTTGTTGTTGATCTTGTTCTTGTAGGATATTTTTCCAGCTGCAGTGATTCCAAGCTGGATTCCTGATATTCACAGTACATTCGTGAAATGGTCTTACTGGAAAAATCCCCCCTTCACCACTACCTCAGAGATACTGTGTCCCGCCGCTCTCGGGCGGATGGCAAGGAGCACATCACATCGGAACTAGTGACTCACACTCTTATTGATGTTGGTAAGCACTGGCATTCAGTTTGGTATTTAAACTGGCTTGAACAGTGATTCATGATGTTTCGGTCTGTGTTCGACTCTGGTCTCATCCAGTTTCATCCTGTAAATTAAACTGTTTTCAGTTAGCAAATCTCAAGAGCATTTTTCCTGTTTTCCTGGGATTATCATTGACTGTTGTGTCACGAAATTGTACCCTAACAGTGTTCTGCAAATTTCCATCTATGTGTGGCTAATTAGATGCCTTCCTCATATAGACCTTCTGGGATGTGTAAATCATGTTGAACTGTGTGCATGACATTCTAGAGAAGGGATGTCAGCTTCAGGGCATTTCGTGATTGTGGATACATTTCTTGCTTTCCACTGAGTGAAATTTGCAAGTAAAGGAGTTAATTAATTTCTGTGATAACAAATTTGTCAATTAATCCTCTCAAGGTTTAACTGTATTGATTCAGATTGCCTCATGTTCAAGAAGCAGGGTCAATGTGAAGTTGGTTAAGACTGATAGTGATAATTTGTCGTTTACAGATTTTGTTCTTAACCTGGGACTGTAGTAAAGTGAGTCATGTCTTGATGTATATGATGTTCATGAAACATTAGTGCATGTTATGCTTCAGTGAACTGTGATCATATTTTGTTATTCGCCCTTCTGTAACTACCGTAACAATGATTTTCCCACAACCGGATTGGCTGAACTGGCGTTAAGTTATTCACATGTCAGCATTCCTATGGCCAGTTATGGTGCACTAACATGAAAGAGTGTCTGCACTGAAGCTTATTTGGTATATAAAGAATACTGTGCATGAATTTAAGTTTTTAAGGTTATTCATTTCAATGCTTAAAGCAAAAGGAGACTTGAACAATCTAGAACTTCTTTGATCACTCTAAATACCTTGGATCATTGTAATATTTTTAAAGGTTGTTGGTTCTAATGTTAAAGTGAAAGGAAATTTTGGGTAATTTAGAATATCAGTAATCAGCTTTAAATATTTTGAAAGATTATTCTTTAAGAAAATTGCATGATATTGTTTCAAGGATTGCTGCTTTTAATGTTTTAAGAAAAATTATTAATTTTGTGTATACCTGTGTATGCCTGTGTAAACTAAGTAAACCAATAAATATTTATCTACTGTGCTCAGCCGTTTGCCACACCAGAACTGTTGTGTTCTAGCTTGACCAGCTCCAAAGGTTACCTTTCCCTTTCGAAATCATAAGAGAAAGGGTGAAATTCCCTGATTCATCTATGAAGATAGTCGCTGATAGCTAACTATTATTTAAAAATTATATTAATTGATGTAAATCTGGTAATACCCAGCATAGACTCAATTTCTACTATTCTAAAAGATGACAATAGAATAGCTATGAATCCACCCTATACCAATGTCACACATTATGACATTATTTGAAAAGGAAATTCTGATCACAAAAGTATCTCCATTTTATGAATACAATTACTTGGCGAAAATGTAGCATTTATGTACAAGGCTACTCGTTAACCTGGAGAAAAATCCAGTCTATAGTCACCCAAAAATGTATAGACGGATACACAAAAAAATGGCCACATTTTTACTTTATTTGCAGCAATGAATCGAAACATCCCTTAAACAGCTACCTAGGATCTGCACCTTTCTGATCACAGTCAGTGGAGTGTAGAAAATAACAATTACTACACTCCTGGAAATTGAAATAAGAACACCGTGAATTCATTGTCCCAGGAAGGGGAAACTTTATTGACACATTCCTGGGGTCAGATACATCACATGATCACACTGACAGAACCACAGGCACATAGACACAGGCAACAGAGCATGCACAATGTCGGCACTAGTACAGTGTATATCCACCTTTCGGAGCAATGCAGGCTGCTATTCTCCCATGGAGACGATCGTAGAGATGCTGGATGTAGTCCTGTGGAACGGCTTGCCATGCCATTTCCACCTGGCGCCTCAGTTGGACCAGCGTTCGTGCTGGACGTGCAGACCGCGTGAGACGACGCTTCATCCAGTCCCAAACATGCTCAATGGGGGACAGATCCGGAGATCTTGCTGGCCAGGGTAGTTGACTTACACCTTCTAGAGCACGTTGGGTGGCACGGGATACATGCGGACGTGCATTGTCCTGTTGGAACAGCAAGTTCCCTTGCCGGTCTAGGAACGGTAGAACGATGGGTTCGATGACGGTTTGGATGTACCGTGCACTATTCGGTGTCCCCTCGACGATCACCAGTGGTGTACGGCCAGTGTAGGAGATCGCTTCCCTCACCATGATGCCGGGTGTTGGCCCTGTGTGCCTCGGTCGTATACAGTCCTGATTGTGACGCTCACCTGCACGGCGCCAAACACGCATACGACCATCATTGGCACCAAGGCAGAAGCGACTCTCATCGCTGAAGACGACACGTCTCCATACGTCCCTCCATTCACGCCTGTCGCGACACCACTGGAGGCGGACTGCACGATGTTGGGGCGTGAGCGGAAGACGGCCTAACGGTGTGCGGGACTGTAGCCCAGCTTCATGGAGACGGTTGCGAATGGTCCTCGCCGATACCCCAGGAGCAACAGTGTCCCTAATTTGCTGGGAAGTGGCGGTGCGGTGCCCTACGGCACTGTGTAGGATCCTACGGTCTTGGCGTGCATCCGTGCGTCGCTGCGGTCCGGTCCCAGGTCGACGGGCACGTGCACCTTCCGCCGACCACTGGCGACAACATCGATGTACTGTGGAGACCTCACGCTCCACGTGTTGAGCAATTCGGCGGTACGTCCACCCGGCCTCCCGCATGCCCACTATATGCCCTCGCTCAAAGTCCGTCAACTGCACATACGGTTCACGTCCACGCTGTCGCGGCATGCTACCAGTGTTAAAGACTGCGATGGAGCTCCGTATGCCACGGCAAACTGGCTGACACTGACGGCGGCGGTGCACAAATGCTGCACAGCTAGCGCCATTCGACGGCCAACACCGCGGTTCCTGGTGTGTCCGCTGTGCCGTGCGTGTGATCATTGCTTGTACAGCCCTCTCGCAGTGTCCGGAGCAAGTATGGTGGGTCTGACACACCGGTGTCAATGTGTTCTTTTTTCCATTTCCAGGAAAATTTTTATTGCAGAATCAATTGCTGTTCTTAAAGCACTGAAGTGAACTATGGACATTGCTCGAAATAAAATTAAGAGAGAGACGCATTTTACAACTGTATTAAAGTTAATGACAGCGAAAACTGTAATGTATCTTTCAATAATGATACTATCTAGTCCATCAACTAGTATATTCAGTTATCAGAAATGGGAACCTCAACGAAATTATTTGTACAAATGCTGACTGTGGAATCGATACGATGATAAGTGTATGTATTTGGAAAAGTCGCTATAATAACAAGAATATATTTAAATACAAAACTGTTTCACACAATTTTTATAACTCCATCAAATCTAGAAAGATGTACCGAGGCATTTGAGTGGCAGTCACTATCCAACAGTGCAAGTCAAGATCCCATCGAATTCGTGGTCCCAAAAACAATGACAACAGAAGAAACATAACCATATCAATGAGAATGAGTCTAGGGATAGAAAATTTCCCATTCAATTGTAATGTCTTGGGCTACATAGAACAGTGTACTGTCAGCAGAAATGAAACAATTAGCGAGGTAGGCAGGGTATGTTCTCGTGATTTATTGAGGATTCTGAAGGAAGAGCTAATGGTGAATCTAATAAACGAAAATGTACTGCTGCCTCAGTCCAGCAATACTCTCTTGGAGTCAGCAATAGTTGTCATGTATCTCCTAGAATTAAATATATCAACACAAGTTATTCATATATTTAGTGTGTGTTATCAGGAAGTACCTCTTGTACATAGACAACAGTGCAAAATTAATGAAAGAACACATCTTGATTACAGTGTTTATGGTGTTAAATTAAATGTTCACAGTAGTTATCGTTTTCTTATTGTAGAACTTCAGTGTACTAATTCACTGCATTTTGTTAACATTCACCACCTTAGTTAAACATGCTATCCTCAGAGTGAATTTTCTGTAAATGTCTACACAGAAGATGGTTTTAAAGCATGCCAATAAAGAACTAATGGCATTATTGACATATCTGAACACAGTGACTCTACACACCCTAAAGGAAAAAATCGATGCATCGTGAAGGAAACGTCTGAACGGGATAGGAATTCCTATATGTGATGTAGATGCACAGACAAACAAATGATTACTGTTTCAGAGAAACTTTGATGCTTTATTCAAGAGAAAGAGGTTCACAAACTGAGCAGGTCAATAGTGTGTTGGTCCACCTCTGGTCCTTATGCACGCAGTTATTCTGCTTAGCATTGATTGATAGAGTTGATGGATCTCCTTCTGAAGGATTTGTGCCAAATCCTAACCAATTGGCATATTAGATGATCAAAATCCCAAGATGGTTGGAGGGCCCTGTCCTTAATGCTACAAATGTTCTCGTTGGGGAGACATCCAGCAACCTTGATGGCCAAGGTAGGGTTTGGCAAACACAAAGACATGCAGAGGAAAGTCTCGCCATGTGCCAATGGGAATTATTCGTGGCTTGCCGCGAAGGGCATAGAATATCACTGACATACTGCTGTATTGTGAGGGTGCCACAGAAGACAAGCAAAGGGGTACTGCTGTGAGAATTAATGCCGCCATAGACCATCACTCCTGGCTGTTGGGCTGTATGGTAGGCGACAATTAGCTTGGCATCCCACAGCTATCCAGGGCATCTGCAGACACAGCTTCACCTGTCATTGGGGCTCAGTTCCAAGAGAAATTGGTTCACTGATTTGGGGGAAGGGACCAAACAGCGAGGTCATCAGTTCCATCGGATGAGAGGAGGAGGGAAGGATGAGGAAGGAAGTTAGCAATGCCATTTCAAAGGAAGTGACTTAGGGAAATCACTGAAAACCTATGTCAGGATGGTCAGAAACAGGTTTGAAGTATCGTCCTTTCAAAGGAGAGTCTAGTGTGTAATCATTGCGCCACCACGCTCTGTCCAAGAGAGATTCATCACTGCAGAAAATTCTACTCCAGTCAATGAGATTCCAGACCAAAGACGAGTCTGGAGATGTCCCATACAGAGGAGGTTATATTAGATTAGATTAGATTAATACAAGTTCCATGGATCATGAATACGATATTTCATAATGATGTGGAACGAGTCGAATTTTCCAATACATGACATAATTAGGTTAATTTAACAACATACTTAAGTTAATATAACAACTTTATTTATTTGTGTTTTTTTGTTTTTCTTTATTTTTTTATTTTTATTTTTATTTTTTTTAATATTTGTTTTTCTTAATTTATATCTAAAAATTCCTCTATGGAGTAGAAGGAGTTGTCATTCAGAAATTCTTTTAATTTCTTCTTAAATACTTGTTGGTTATCTGTCAGACTTTTGATACTATTTGGTAAGTGACAAAAGACTTTAGTGCCAGTATAATTCACCCCTTTCTGTGCCAAAGTTAGATTTAATCTTGAATAGTGAAGATCATCCTTTCTCCTACTATTGTAGTTATGCACACTGCTATTACTTTTGAATTGGGTTTGGTTGTTAATAACAAATTTCATAAGAGAGTATATATACTGAGAAGCTACTGTGAATATCCCTAGATCCTTAAATAAATGTCTGCAGGATGATCTTGGATGGACTCCAGCTATTATTCTGATTACACACTTTTGTGCAATAAATACTTTATTCCTCAGTGATGAATTACCCCAAAATATGATGCCATATGAAAGCAATGAGTGAAAATAGGCGTAGTAAGCTAATTTACTAAGATGTTTATCACCAAAATTTGCAATGACCCTTATTGCATAAGTAGCTGAACTCAAACGTTTCAGCAGATCATCAATGTGTTTCTTCCAATTTAATCTCTCATCAATGGACACACCTAAAAATTTGGAATATTCTACCTTAGCTATATGCTTCTGATTAAGGTCTATATTTATTAATGGCGTCATACCATTCACTGTACGGAACTGTATGTAGTGTGTCTTATCAAAATTCAGTGAGAGTCCGTTTACAAGGAACCACTTAGTAATTTTCTGAAAGACAGTATCGACAATTTCATCAGTTAATTCTTGTTTGTCAGGTGTGATTACTATACTTGTATCATCAGCAAAGAGAACTAACTTTGCCTCTTCATGAATATAGAATGGCAAGTCATTAATATATAATAAGAGCAACAAAGGACCCAAGACTGACCCTTGTGAAACCCCATTCTTGATAGTTCCCCAGTTTGAGGAATGTGCTGATCTTTGCATGTTATGAGAACTACTTATTTCAACTTTCTGCACTCTTTCAGTTAGGTACGAATTAAACCATTTGTGCACTGTCCCACTCATGCCACAATACTTGAGCTTGTCTCGCAGAATTTCATGCGGGACACCAACCTGACTGTCACCCACCATATGGCCTGATAACCAGAGTGATAGTCTGGGGTTCTATTTCTTTTCATATCAGGACCCCTTTGGATGTCCTCTGCAGCACCCTTAGAGCACAGCAGTACATCAGTGATATTCTACACCCTTCAAGGCAACCCATCTTGGGCTTACATTTCAGCAAGAATGCACATAGTGAAAGCTTCTGCTGTTTGTCTTCATGCTTAAGAAATCATACCTTGTCCAGCAAGATTGTTGGATGTCAACCCAATTGAGAATGGGAGCATTATTGGCAGGGCCCTCCAACCATCTCGGAATTTTGATGATCTAACGCGCCATTTGAACAGAATTTGGCACAATATCCCTCAGGAGGAAATCCATCACCTTTATTGATGAATGCCAAGCATAATAACTGTTTGCTTAAGGACCAGAGGTGGACTAATGCATTATTGATTTGCTAAGTTTGTGAAGCTTTTTCTCTTGAGCAAATTATCCAATTTTTCTGGAACTTATAATCATTTGTTTGACTGTGCTGTACATCAGAGCTATCAATTTCCATTCCACTATGATAATTCTTTCATGGTGCATCGTTTTTTTGTCTTAAAGTGCATAATATCAATTATAGTCGACCCTATTTCCAAGAGTCACTTAATGGATTATTAGAATATTTTCATCAGCCATTTAGACACATCTTTCGATCAGGAGTAAAAACTGTTCACATGACTAATTTCAAATCCTCATGGTGAGTAACCCATAGTGCAGAGGATGGCGATTCAAAAATGCGCAATAATGTTTGCTTTCTGCATGCCTCATCTGAAATGGCTTGAAAACTGGCCTCTAAGAAATTTAATATTTGTTTGAGTGACTTGCTGCACCTGTAAGTGATAAAGGACTATTGTTTTATTACGTTTTTATGCCGTTTCAAACTGTTTACTGAGCTGTTAGAAACTTAAGAAACTAAAATAAAATAAATCAGTGACGACAGCCAAAACATAATGAAGCTATTTATTCCTTTATCAGCACTCTGCTTCTTGCCTTGCAAAATTGCCACTACCTAATACTTTGGACACGATGCATGATATACAGACTATGCAGTTAAATGCTGAACACGCAGTTTTCCGTTCGTAAAGTGGAGTACTAGTGTGACTCGTTATTTTAACAGTGCTCTCTAAAGTCCCCAAACAGTCAGTTGGTTTGATAGCCATAGACAGTGGGATTCGAAGGTATGTGGGAAATCTTAAAGCGATTACTGTAATTTTTTGAAGTTTGTTCACATATATTGGAAATATGAAATTCTATGGAACTCCTATTCGTTGAGCTATCTGTTTGTTGGTGCTTTTGTCTTTCATTATAGTATTGGCCATGTTCTGGATTCATTGTTTCTAGATAATTGGTACATACTTAGTTGGTGTTACCACTTACGAAAGTCCTGGACGCTAATGAATAAGATCAGTATCCGACACAGCACTTTGAAGTGCGAATATTAGTACTGCAGTTTTAATATAAACGCAGTTTTTAGTAACGTAAGTATGATAAATATGGATTACGAATTGTTAACAGTTATGGTTTGTGGAAGAACAGATAGTTAGAAGCAATGTGGGGAAGTTAAGAACTGTAAATTTGCTGTCGAAATAAGTTACTTGTATTAGTAAATTGATATACTAGTTTTGATGATGATTTTAGTGTTTGAATAAACTATACATAGAGAATCGTGTGGTGATGGCCTGTTTGTTTGCTGCTTCGAAGGAAAATTTTATGGTGTTCTGTATGTTTGCTGCTTCAAAGCAAAAATATTTTCATAAGTAATGTAATAGTATTCAAGGGTGAGAAGTATGTTACTTTTCCATTGTTAAATTTATTTATTCGTCGCTTATTGACACGATGGGTTATATCTTTATGTGAGGTGAGTGCTTTGGACCGCTTCTGCTTCCTCTGGCCTTTCTACCCCCCTCGAGGTAAGAACGTGGAATGAGTTTCGTATTTAAAGGTAAACTTACCTGGGACAACAGTTCATGGTATTAGCAGTAATTGATTTACGCTTTGACTGTATTATAGTTCGTATGTTATTTGCCTTGCTGTTTTCTGACTGTAATTTTTGTTTACAGGTCACCGGCTTACCACAATTACACCACATGTTGTAA
This sequence comes from Schistocerca nitens, assembly GCF_023898315.1. Taxonomy (NCBI): domain Eukaryota; kingdom Metazoa; phylum Arthropoda; class Insecta; order Orthoptera; family Acrididae; genus Schistocerca; species Schistocerca nitens. Next base: position 717,244,242 of record NC_064617.1, on the reverse strand, counting down.
GCATTGGAACCAACGCCTACAAGTTTCACCAAAGAAAAGTAATTGCCGCGAATATGTAAGTAGAAAACCACCCGTTAACTTCTTTTGGACAGTGTAGTGTAACGAACCTAAACTGCGCGTTTTTTCATATGTAGAAACTTTGTCACTATATCGTAGAATTGGCACCACACTTTCACGCTTTTCGGTGTAACAGAACCCAAATTTAGGAACGTCTATAATATAATTGTCTGTCATGTAATTTTCATCCATTTTCGTGAAATGCTGGGTGCGCTACATTTCCTCATCTTGTGATAGCTTTTTTATCAATTTGGCTTCGTTGGTAATATCAGTTATGTATTTTAGGTTCCTTGCGTTTACTTAGCAGTTGTAGGGTTTATGACGAAAATGCATTAATAAGGTGCAAACATAATCGTGCTTTCTTTGAAGTTTTCCATGCAGTTTTGCTGTGGAAGTATAGAGTTCCACCAAAACATATTCATCTTGAAAGATTCATTCATTGGGTATGAAACAGTCACTGACAGAGCTAATTACAAGGAACTGTTGGAAATGCTATATTTAGCGTACTTAGTATGGGAAATGCTATAGTTACTTGGTATGGAAATGCTATAGTTACTTAATAATACAATGAAATAGCAGTTTAAATTAAACCATGACCAATTTTTTAAAAGGGAAAAAAAATCGCTGAACAAAGAAAGAATGTTAATTTCCTGCATGCCACACTGCATATAACAAAATTCGTTAACATGGCTTTGTTAGCTCTGTTATGTTGTCATTGCCATCAATACGTTCCAGTATGATTTACAGTAGGTGTGAGGATGTGGCAACCCCCATTGCTCAGTTGAAACCACTACAATTGGCCACTGGAGAATTGGTGGGAAAACCATACCAAAATGGGTAAGGACAGGGAAGATGATGCAACACACCACTCTACATTAGACTAATCATCCATGTGGAGATAAAAGATTGCCATAAAAGGCTACACTGATGCTTGAAAGAATAATGGAATTAAGATTATTTCATCATTGCATAATCTCAGTTAATGAGTATACAATTGTTGGACTTCATTGTAGATTGTGTTATTCTCTCTCCCCTTAAAGCACTAGCATTATCAGTGTAAATTTTTTACGTTGTTCTGGCTTTGCAGCTAATTCAGTTGGTAATAAAAGCAGAATCATTCTTTGGCCTATTCAGTTGTAGATGTAGCTTTAATTTAGGCAACTGACGTGCCCAAGGTATTGGCCCCACCAGCCTACTTTGCACCAGTAGTGGTTGTTGAATGAACTGTTTTGCTTGTCACCATGAAAATCAGCATCACCTTAAATTCTCAAATTGCCATCTCTAAAATGTGACTTTCAAACATATGTATATTCCAGTCGTCAATAGCTGGTTTTTCCATAGTACAATTGGATTTTGTTTGTCACAAGTGTAATGTAGAGTTGCTACTGGAGATTACAGAAAACATCAGATTGCCTCGCAGTAGAGGAGACACGACTTCATCTTGATTGTTTTGTTGGTGTCCAATGGAAACTGGGGTCGACAGAAGCGTCCGATCCCACGCATCGGCTTTGACCTGTGACATAAGGGTGTTGTCGTGTGTGACGTCATGACGGCGCGGAGTTTGGTTTGAGTGTGGCTGTCTCCAGTTCTGTTTTATCTTATTTTATTTACTTTTCTGATCTGTTCGTTCTATCTCGTGAGATTTTTTTTTTTAATTTAAAAACACATTACTTATTTTAATTATGTTTCCTCCAATTTCTGTTTTAGTTTATTATATTTGTCTTTCTGATCTGTTCGTTCTATCCAGTGAGATTTTTTTTTAAAAAGACAAAAAACACTAATCAGCTACTGAAGCATCTTTATCTTCTATGGGTTGCAGGGGTTACGACCCCTGGGGAGGTGGGTGGGTATTCATGCATGGCTGTCTTCACTTACACGTTGTAGCTACGCAAGGTGTCAATATTTGTTTATATTTAGTTTGCCCCCCACCCAAAACACCCCATTTCCCGTGTTTGTCCCGTTAGTGTCATTAGGCTTCTTGTGGAAAGTGTGTGTGTTTGTTTTTGTTCCCGCCATATTTGTGATGTCTGGGTCAAAGCAGAAGGTCGGGATCGGACGCTTCCGTATTTCCGGAAACTGAAATCCTAGTGGTTCTGCCATTCGAAGTGATATTGACTTAACCATACTCCATCTCCATTTTGCTTTATTTTTATGCCAAGGAAACTTCAGTGGTACCTGTTCTAAGAAAATCGTGCTGTAAAATGATCAGAAAGCAGTAATTTTGTCCCCGTCACTACCAAATTAACTATACATAGTTGTCCGTAGTTGTGACAACATATGCAGGGATTTGAAGCACTGTACTGGAAACCAGCTTTCATCATTATTTCCATAAAAAATTGTTCCAGAAATTTGGTGCTAGAGTCCTTAACTCCATAACATCTTCTTTTTCCAAAATTGTTCCAAAAATATTTTTATTGGCGGAAAAATAACATATAGTAGATGACATTACATATAGGCATATTAAGATAGCTTATAATTCTCAAAATATTGAATTTATAATTTTTGAAGATAATCCCAAGTATATTTGTGCACTGAACTTTGACTTAAATATCTTAAAACGTGAAGTTATTTTTTAGAACCCTTTCCTGTCAATGTAAATCTTGGAGAAGCTGGCTTTAGCTCAGTGGATGTATTTATCTTGCACAACTAGCGAACATTTCTCAACTGACAAAATGACATTACTTTGATCTCTAAGGCTGGTATTACACGATCATATTTCTTTGACAGTGATTTGATCAAATATATGATAAAATATTTGTCAAATTTGTTCGACAGAGATATTTGACTTGGCACTAGAAAGGGGTAGGCCTATTACACTATCCTCATATTTCTTGTCAAAATTAAAGAAGGCTGACAATAACTTGTTAAGCGCAGCAGTTGCATGTACCACAATTGTATTGTATGCGTATTTGGAAGAGAAGGGGGGGGGGGGGAAGAAACATACCTAGGTGAAGCTGTGGGTTTGTTTCACAAAGTGCCTAGTATCCAGCGCATATGGTTTATCGATTATTTATGGTTCTGAAATGCATTGCTGTTGGTTTCTGAACATATTTAATCATATTCTAAGTTGATTTTCAAATGTGTGCATCTTGTACGTGGTGTCTCTGCAAGAGGAATACACATCACATCTAGAAATAAGCTTTTCTGCAGCCAAAAGGAAATGGGATCATACGAGCTGAGCGGAATAAAGCCGAATTGGTGAATGCCAATTGCTGTTTATATAGTTGGCTGGGTTTGCGAAAGATAAGCGTTTTTATAATTACTAACCAAATCCATAGATTCAGACTACGTGTGGAAATAAATGACTAACAGTAATAACAGTTACGAAATATTACATATCTTCTCGGTGTATCCAAAAGAATGAAATTTTGACAAAGAGAGAGAGAGAGAGAGAGAGAGAGAGAGAGAGAGAGAGAGAGAGAGAGAAAGAAAATTGGCCAGACCGCCAGTTATACAGTCCCCCGCTAGCAACCGCTGAAGTTCTATTCTGGGAGCAGCATGGAAAACGCATTGTATGAATACGTAATAACACTTTACCGGAGAATAAACATGGGATAACTAAACCGGTAGTTCTGTTAGGGTTAGTGAACTTAACCAGAGAATAAGTTCTGGCACAGGCAGGAATAGTTACAGAATAAGTGATGACTTGATTGTTTGTTAGAACAGGGAAGAAGAAGAAACGGGAACACTGCACAAATTATGGAAGAATATGAAGATTTCAAATTTACATTAAAATTTTGCGATATTACTTTTTGATGATGTCATGAAATGTGAAACTATTTCCTAACAAAGCTTTTTGCTTGTAGTAGGCCTAATAGGCATTTGATTTTGGTACTTAATGAATTTTATTCTGACATGTTAATAGAAATGACCCTATGTGCCAAAACAGTTTCATTTATTTGATATGTGTTACAGTTGCTGCAATATTAGGCAAGCCTATTTCGTTTTATCTAGCAGACACATAATCAGATCAAGAAACTGCATCAGTTTTGGGTACTATTTATATTAACAGCTTTTTCAGTATTATACGACAGTGTCCCCCTGCGGGGCCGGGGTAAGAATAGGCAGGTATTCCTGCCTGTAGTAAGAGGCGACTAAAAGGAGTTCCTCCCCCTCAAGGGGGTAGCTTGCGCCTGTGTCCGGAGACGGACGGTTCAACGTCTTACATTTGTGGTCATTTTGGTTTTTCGCTTATTCTGGTTTCTTCCTTTGTTTGTTTCCTCTCTTTGTCCTTCTCCCTCTCTTACTGTCTTCCTTGCCTTCTTCTCCTTGTTCACCCTATGGTCTTCGCCTTGGCGTTTGAGACAATCTGCCCTTTCTCTCCCTCTTTCCCTTTTTTTCCTATTCTTTCCTCACTGTGCGTGTCGGAAGGCCGACCCATGCGTAGCCGGTGATGGGGTAAAGTGTAATTCCCCACCCTGGGTAGACAAGTAGGGCCTGTGCATACCCCCTGGTAAAGGCCAGGCCCGGGGAGGGGCGATTGCCCGAGCTGACACCTTCTGACCATGCCGATTGGTCCCTCCGTCCGTTTCTCGTGAGGTGTGATCTGAGGTGTAAACATTCACCTAAGGTGGGAGCGCCCTCTGAGAGGGTCCCCACAAGGAAGGAGCGCGCCATTGGAAATGCTGGCAATCAGGGGGATTCATCCGCATTGGATTTCTCTTCTCTCTTGACTTCCGCCCAAAAACGGAAACTTGACCAGCCACCAGTGACAAAAGTACTACCACCTGCCCCAAAGTTCCTCATAGTTTCTAGATCTGAGGACGTAAAGGATTTTTCATCTGTCAACCCTTTCGTTATTCAGAAGGGTGTAGATGCCATAGCTGGACCTGTCAAGTCTTGTACCAGGATGCGTAACAGTACCTTGTTGTTGGAAACTGATAGCGCCTTTCAGGCACAAAAACTCCTTTGGGCCACACTCCTGTACACGTTCCCTGTCCGGATGGAGGCTCACCGCACTTTGAATTCTTCGCGTGGTGTGGTATCTACTAGATCACTCGACAGATTGACTAACGAGGAGATTCAGTCTTTCCTTGCCGAGCAGAGCGTTGCGGCTGTCCATAGGGTTATGAAAAAGGTCGACAATGACCTTGTACCGACCCGGACACTTTTCTTGACTTTTTATAGTGTTCAGCTGCCGTCGTGCATCTAAGCAGGCTATGAGGTTCTTTCTGTTCGCCATTATGTCTCGACACCTACGTGCTGCTACCAGTGTCAGCGTTTTAACCACACCCGCCAGTCTTGTTCTAATGCGACTAAATGCGTCACTTGTGGCAGGGATGCCCATGAGAGTGACTGTCCGCCTCCGTCTCCTCGTTGTGTGAACTGTCTTGTAGGGTGCCCATGCAGCGTCCTCTCGCGACTGTCCCATCTATAAGGATGAATGCTGTATACCGGAAATTCAGGTCAAAGAGAAAGTGTCCACCTCGGCTGCTCGCAAGCTTTTTGCTAGGAGGAAGCCCACACTGCTCCCAGGGGGGAAATACAGTACCGTCCTCGCCTCTCCTTGGCCTACTGGGGAGGTATTGATGCAGACATGCAATCTGACATTTGGCGCTATGGTCGTCCGTTCGGCCAGTGCTAAGATCACCCAGTCAACGTCTCCTCTTCCTCCCGTCACTCCTAAGACACAAGCACCTTCATCAACTTCCGCCAATACTAAGACCCAGATGTCAGATGCGCGGGCCTTCAAAAAGGAACTGTCCCATGAAGACTTCATACATACCCTGAACTCCCAGCCATCGACCAGTACTTCGACTAAACGACCTTCAAAGATGGCTCATAGGAAGAAAAGTTCTCCTTCTCTGCCACGGTGCGTTTCTTCTCTGCGCCACCCAGCGGTTGCCGCCCCAGACTGTCATCTGATTTGCCTGGCCGCACTCCTGGTAGCCGAACATCTGGCCGTTCACCGGCGGAGGAAGCTCCCCCTCCCGACCATCTTAACATGGTGGCCGATGAACCTATTGAAAAAATGGAAGAAGACTCTCCACCTATTGATAGCGGCAGCAGTGCTTGCTCGAAGCCAGGCCCTCAGCGGCCTTCGAGGTGACCCCTTCTTGCTCTCCTTTTTCTTCTCATGATGGCGCCTATTCATTGGAATATTTGTGGCATTCTCTCCAACCGAGAGGACTTAAAGTTGCTGCTACGCTTGCACTGTCAGCTCTTAGTAGCTCTCCAGGAAACTAAGCTACGCCCATGCGATCGTATTGACTTGGCGCACGATACCTCTTTGCATTTTGACCTACCCCTGTGGCAGGTATTCCGGCTCATGGGGTTATGTTGCTGGTCCGGGATGATATCTACGATGATCCCATCACATTGCACTCTGATCTGCAGGCAGTTGCCGCCCGAATTACTCTCCCCACTTCCACATTTTCCATTTGTACTGTTTACACTCCATCGTCGTCTGTCGTTACTAGGGCAGACATGACGTAAATTATTGCTCAGCTGCCTCCACCATTTTTGTTGACTGGAGACTTCAATGCCCACCATCCCCTTTGGGGCTCTCCAGCATCCTGTCCGAGAGGCTTCCTGTTAGCAGACATTTTCAACCACCTCAATCTTGTCTGCCTCAATACTGCCGCCCCTACTTTTCTTTCGGATACAACTCACACCTGTTCTCATTTAGACCTCTCTATATGTACTACCCAACTTGCAGGTCGATTTGAGTGGTACGCTCTTTCTGATACATATTCGAGCTACCACTTCCCTTGTGTTATCCATCTCCTGCACCATACCCCATCTCCATGCTCAACTAGTTGGAACATCTCCAAAGCAGACTGGGGCTCTTCTCTTCCAGGGCGACATTTCAGGATCAAAACTTCGCAAGCTGCGATAGTCAGGTCGCACACCTCACTGAAGTCATTCTCACTGCTGCTGAATATTCCATCCCTTATACTACCTCTTCTCCACGTCGCATACGGGTCCCCGGGTGGACAGCAGCATGTAGAGATGCTATATGTGCTCGTTGACGTGCTTTACGCACCTTTAAACGCCACCCTACGATTGTGAATTGTATTAATTATAAATGATTATGTGCGCAGTGTTGTTGTGTTATTGAAGAAAGCAAGAAAGCCAGCTGGGCTGCTTTCAAAAGCTCCTTCAACAGTTTTACTCCTGTTGTCTGGGGTAGCCTGCGCCGGCTATCTGGCACTAAGGTCCGCTCACCAGTTTCTGGCTTAACGGTCGCGAATGACATCCTTGTGGCCCCTGAGGATGTCTCAAAATGCCTTTGGCCGATTTTTCGCAGAGGTTTCGAGCTCCGCTCATTGCCACCCTGCCTTCCTCCTCCGAAAACAGGCAGAGGCTGCAAGGCCACCTAACTTCCGCTCCTCATATCATGAAAGTTATAATGCCTCATTCACCGTGCGGGAACTCGAAAGTGCACTTGCATGGTCATGGTCCTCCGCTCTGGGGCCTGATTATATTCATATTCGAATGCTGAAAAACCTTCCTCTTGTGGGTAAAGATTTCCTTCTTCGTACTTAGTCGCATCTGGATTGAGGGTCATGTTCCCACATGCTGACACGAATCTATTGTTGTCCCAATTCCTAATCCGGGGGACAATCACTTGCCTTCCAGTTATCGACCCATTTCCCTTACCAGCTGTGTCTGTGAGGTGATGGAACGAATGGTTAACTCTCATTTGGTTTGGCTGCTCGAATCTCGACGCCTACAATGTGGCTTTTGTAGGTGCCGCTCTGCTGTTGACCATGTGGTTACCTTGTTGACCTTCATTGTGAATAACTTCTTGCGGAAGTGCCTGTGTTCTTTGATTTGGAGAAGGCTTGAAGACACCTGTTGGAGGGCGGGCATTCTCCGCACCATGCATAAATGGGGCCTTTCCAGTCGCCTCTGTCTTTTTATTTGTGCATTTTTAATGGATCGAAAGTTCAGGGTACGTTTTGTTTCTGTCCTGTCCGATGCCTTTCACCAGGAGAATGGGGTGCCACAGGGCTCAGTTTTGAGTGTCTCTCTCTTCGCCATAGCGATCAATCCAATAATGGATTGCCTCCCAGATGATGTATCAGGCTCCCTTTTCGTGGACGATTTTACCATCTATTGCAGCCCACAGCGTACATGTTTCCTAGAGCGCGGTCTTCAGCTTTGTCTTGACCGTCTTTACTCCTGGAGTGTCGCCAATGGCTTCCGTTTTTTCTGTCGAGAAAACGGTCTGTATTAACTTCTGGCGCTACAAAGAGTTTCTCCCACTGTCCTTAATCGTGGTTCAGTTACTCTCCCATTCGTGGAAACAACAAAATTTTTGGGTCTTACATTTGACAGAAAACTTAGTTGGTCTCCACATGTCATATTTGGCTGCCTGTTGTACCCGTTCCCTAAATGTCCTCTGTGTTCTCGGCGGTATGTCGTGGGGGGCGGATCGAACCGTCCTACTTTGCCTATATTGGTTGATCGTCCGCTCAAAGCTGGATTACGGGAGCTTTGTATACTCCTCTGCACGGCTGTCCATCCTACGCCCCCTCAACTCTATACAACATCAGGGGTTACGTCTTGCGATCGGAGTGTTCTATACTAGTCCCGTCAAGTCTTCACGCTGAAGCCGGTGAATTGCCACTAACCTACCGGCGCGATATACTGCTTTGTCGGTATGCCTGTCGGCTATTATCAATGCCCAAGCAGCCATCTTATCGTTCCTTTTCTGACGATTCTCTCGACCGTCAATACGGGTTGTATGTATCTGCCCTGCTACCCCCTGGAGTTCACTTTCGTCACCTTCTTCAGCAACTTGATCTTCCACTCCCTGCAACTTTTAGAGTGGGCGAGAGCCAAACGCCACCTTGGGTCCAGGCTCAGGTTCGCGTTCACCTTGACCTCATCTCGCTCCCAAAGGAGGTTACCCACCTTTGGTATACCGCTCGCAGTTTGTCGAACTTCGTTCAAAGTTCATTAATGCGATCTTCATTTATACAGATGGCTCTAAGACCAATGACGGTGTCGGGTGTTCTTTTATTGTCGGGCACAAAGTTTCAAATTCTGGCCCCATGGCCAGTGTTCGGTCTTCACAGCTGAGCTATTTGCCCTCTATCAGGCCGTTCTTTACATACACCGCCACAGACATTCTGCTTATGTCATCCGCTCTGATTGCCTGAGCGCCATCCAAATCCTCAGTGATCCGTATATGGCTCACCCTTTCGTGCACTGGATCCAACACTCTCTTCAGCAGCTGGTGGACGACGGTTCTCCGGTTACTTTTATGTGGGTTCCTGGCCATGTCGGTATCCCTGGGAACGAAGCTGCAGATGCCGCAGCCAAGGCTGCGGTCCTCCAGCCTCGGACAGCTTCTTGTTGTGTGGCTTCATCTGATTTTAGCAGGGTCATTTGTCAGCGCATTTTATCGCTGTGGCATGCCGATTGGTTTACACTTACTGAAAGCAAGCTTCGGGGCTTGAAACCTCTCCCCACGGCTTGGATGACATCTTCAGGCACTTCCCGGTGGGAGGAGGTCGTTTCGGCCCGGTTACGGATTGGACACTCCCGGTTCAGCCACCGCCATCTGCTGACGGCTGCACAGGCGCCGTTGTGCCCATGTGGGCAATTGCTGATGGTACGCCACATTTTAACGTCCTGTCCGAATTTTAATACACCGCATTGATCTTGGCCTGCCATGTACTCTGGATGAAATTTTAGCGGATGACCCAGGAGCGGCTGCTCGCGTTCTTAGTTTTATCCAATTGACAAACCTGTCTAAGGACATTTGATTATGCTGTTTTCTTTTAATCCCTTGCCTGTTAATGTGCCTTTTATAGTGTTGTCCTTTCTAGTTGCTGTTTTAACATTGTGCCTCGCGGTGCATTCATAATTTAGTCTGGGCGCTAATGACCACTGTAGTTGTGCGCCCTAAAACAACAAAAAGACATTGTTTTTTCATGTAGTAAAACATTTGCCTATGTTTGATAATAGCTTTCCAGAAAGGAAGGCACACCATGTAAAGGACTTCAGTGTAGAAGAAATGTGTACTGTCTTGCTGCTTGTCTCTTGTCTTTACTGATTTTATGTAACCTGTATTTAATGTTGTCACACAAAACAGCAAGTTATTAGCTAAGAAGCAATAAAGAGTGCCCATTTTCTGAAGAGTTCTTGTTCTCTCGTGTACAAATAATCCCATCCAGTATTAGCTGAGGTTTTTTAAATAAAAGGTGCAGGATGTAAAACTGGCAGACTGGGAGCAGGAGAGAAACCATGGGACATTTTAATTTCCACTGTTTTGAATGTAGTTTCATGGCATCCATTACAAAGTTGGCATTACACAGAGCGAAATACAGTGACATGTGATAGAAGAATGCTGTGTGAAGAGACGTGATAATGGTCATTGGCACACTTAAGACCAAATAATGTCTTGTAGAAATAACACCCGGTCAGAATGACGTCTAATTGCAATGGAATATTTCTGGAAAAGGGGAAAACTTACGGCAGAAGAAAGATAAATAGTTACAAAAGGCAGCAATAGAAGGTGCTGTAATCATAATAGTGGTCGACTACAAATGACAAATGAATTGCACAACTGTGCCTAAGGTGTATGTTTGACATTAAACTAACTGTGCTACTCAGTGTGCATGGGTGTACTGGTGTGATACTGTTAGTTACGTACGCCCATTTCCGATGGAAAGGTCACAATCACATCGGATGGAAAGAATCGGTTTTTAATTGTCCTAAGGCCAAAAACCACGTAAAAAGCATCATTCAAATTGGAATATTAATTTCCGTGTGACTGGCACAAAAATTTTCAGTATGCTGTCCACCGTTTCGCACAACAAGTTGAAATCGAGAAACAGCATGTTCCACAACTGATCAAAGCGTGTCCGGGGTCACGTTCGGAATGTGTTGTGCAATGTGTACCTTCAATGTAGCGAAGTTTGCAGTTGGATCACTGAGCACATCTTTCAGATAGCCTCACAGCCAGAAGTCACACAGATTAACATCAGGTGATGCTACAGCCAAGCTGTAGGGAAACGGCAGCTGACAATTCTAGCATTTCTGAAACGGCACTTCAGCAGCTGCTTAACTGGATTTGCAATGTGTGGAAGTGCACCATCTCACATAAAAATGATCCCATCAAAACATTCACACTGTTGAAGAGCTGGAATGACATGGTTGTGCAGAAGAGCGTCACAGCGCTTGCCAGTGACAGTACAAGTAACAGGACCGGAAGCATCTGTTCCTCAAAAAAAAATGTGGCCCTATGATAAATGATGCTGTAAACCAGCACCACACAGACATTTTCAGGATGAAGTGGTAGTGGTTGATTTGCGTGTGGATTTTCCTTTGCCCATATTTGACAATTCTGTGTCTTGACATATCCTGTCAGATGGAAGTGGGCTTTGTTTGTCCACAAAATCTTCCATGGCCAATCAGTGTCCACTTCCATGCGAGCAAGAAATTCTAAAGCAAAGGTCTCTTTCTGGCAGGTCAACAGGAGGCAATTTGTGCACATGGGTAATTTTGAATGGATACAAAGAAGGCTGTTTAGTAGGATTTTATGCACCGTGCTGACGTGTATGTCCAATGTTTGGGCAATTCTCCGTGTACTACACGTTTGGACTCCACCACTTGTTTTCTCCTGCATTGCTGTGGCGACTGCTTCCCTATACTAGATTGTGCAACAAAATAACCCCTCTTTTCGAATTTCCGAATCGGTTTCACTAGACCCATGGCAGTCATCAGACCAACACCTTTTTTTAAACTCTTAAGTGTCCGGAACTTCAGCAGAGTGCCATGTGCACAGTAATCATTCTTGTAATACAGTTTTACAAACAGAGCCCGATCCTGCATCGAGATAGTCGTGGCGAACATCACAGACACGAGAGGAGGAAAAGCCGTGTACCAGGCGTGTTAAACTTCAGTGGGTCATGCACTTGACAGGTGTTTTCATTTATGTGTTCCAACACGTAAAATGCTATTTTCACCCCCCCCCCCCCCCGTCATAAGTTTTCCCCCTTCTCCGATAATACTCTGTTGCAACTTGACGTCATTCTGACCAGTGGTGTTATTTCTACAGTGTTTTGAAAGCTTAACTTAAATTATAATCACCCTGTATATCAGACTCTTCAGAAAGATGTGCGCTACAAAATGAACATATTTTTGAAAAGTCAATTTTTTAAATTTTTGGTGACCTACCTCAAACGCTCGAGGGAGGGGGGGGGGACGCCACCATCTAGTATTGCCTCGGTTTAGAAATATCGGGGATTGATGAGACTACAGAGCAGTCTGAGTTGTAAAGGGGAGGTGGGTAGTCTCCACGTGACGCTTGTTAATATTTAGTGATCTTTATCTCACATCAAATGAACACAAAATGGATTTCTGTGGCCAGGAGCTATCAAGTGAATTAAAGTATATCCACATATTTACGGAACGCTAGAATATGTTGTTAGTTTCAGATTTAATTTTATTTTCACCTCTCTGCAGTCAAGCATTAGTCGTCATGCAGAACAGTGATGTTACTTTTGTCTGTTTGCTAGGGAAATTTGGCTTTTATTAGTATTTTCTGCTGAGGCAGTCAATGTATTTGAAACAAAGTGTTTAATTCCACACTACTGGCATAGTTCTAACTATGCAGCATTTTAAGTGTACGTTTTCATTTTCTAGCATGTATGGCATTATGCCGTAATAAAGAACCGAACAAGAGATAATACAGTACCGGTACTCGAAGAAAATTTACATCCGAATCTGCACATATGAATATGCACTTAGCCGAATTGTGCATTTTAATATGATTCACAAAATTTCGATGCTCTTGGAGTATCCTCTAATGCCTTGTTTCTTTTATGACACAATGTAAGTTCCTTTAATGTTTTACATGGAAGAACAAATGGGCTTTCTGCATCGTCATGGCTGTGCAAGCATGGTGACACCTGTTATTTGGCGCATTGTGGCAACTGCTAAAATGAACCTATTTCGAACAGGTCGCAGGAAAATATTGTGAATGTTTGTTTGAAAAGTGCTACTTTCAAAGTAAATTTCCTTATATGAAAGATGAACCTTGTGCGAGAATGTACAATGAATTTCTTAAATTAGTGTTTGACTCTTATTTAATAATAAAGTCTTTGAGGACAACCATTTAGAAGTATGTGCGATTGCAGTCTTTCTTGGTGTATTCCACTGATGAATTCTTCTCGGGTTATCAGCTGAGTGGTGGTGTCTTGTCGCAACGTTTCAGTTAGTTTCGTTCCCCTCATCTTCTGGCAAAGATGCTTGGTACGAGACTCATTGAAATGTTGTGACAAGACGATGCCACCACTCAGCTGATAACCCGAGAATAATTCATCAACCATTAAGAAGAATTTTTAGGCCAGAAGGGCAAACATGTCATCAAAAATGTTACTGGCACATTTATGTGATGTATGTTAAAGTGTAACATGCGCAAAAAAGATCATTATATGTGAAAGCTTAGCTTCTCATGCAGCTTATGTATCCCAGAGACCAATACTATATGTGAAAGCTTTTCTTTTCTTGTACCAGCACTATGTATTTTAATTTAAACCACTAACTTTTCTCGTTGGTGTGTTCGCGCTACTTAAGTGATGTTTCTATTGGCTGACTTCATCACATGTCCTATGCTCTGAATATCTGCTGTCATCGGCTGGTGAGATCATGTGATGTGAGCTATGACTGGCTTACAAAAGCACATTGCAATCTCGATTTCAATGCTTTGGAAAGTAGCTTGTTACGTTTGGTGGAATTCGGATTTCTACTTTCTTGGTTCAAAAATATGCAGTTTACATGTTGGTGCACATCAAAGATATTTCCAAAATGTTCCCCACCCCTTCCAGTTTAGTTTTCTGATGTGCCGGGAAATTCTACACTGGTGAATAAAACCATAACCAAAGGATTGATAAAGTTTTGCAGTTACGAGGAAACGTATACTGTCACTTAAAACAGAAAAAGTGTTTTTCGCCGGGGACTTTTCCCCCCTGTCTACTTATACACCCTGTCAGTGTATTAATTGTATGTGTATTATTCCACATAAATTGTCGATTTTTAAAAACTATGCTTAAACAACCAGTTATGGCTGGCATACAGCTCAGCTGAGAGGAAAGAAATCGTGATTGTGGTGTTCCCCGCTCCTCCCACTGGTCATTAATTTACCAGGAACTTGCGGACACCGTCCTCTTCACACCTAGAACAGCAAGGGAGTTTTTATCAGTTTGGTGTAGCCATATGAATCACATTCTTCTTAACTTTCTGAGCTGCTAAGTTCAATGTCAAACTCAGGATCACTGTAGCCATCCTCTTTTGTAAACATTGGCTAAACAGAACAGTGGATATGATGAATGCTACACGTTTTGTTGCAGAGTTTCCAAAGCTGCGCACTGGAAAAATAATACCTAGTGGCAACCACTTCAACCAAAACACAGCAGCTGGGCTACAAATGTAGGACACATGCTACCTTGTGGCTGAACACTTATCAGTGCTGATACTGATATGAACAGGGTTTTATGTTTTTAGATCTGTTCTTAAGTGACTGCCTGATGGTCACGTAGGCTTTACATATGTTCATGGGGGGACATATTGAACAGCACTCCTTGCCATATGGCTGCAGTGTTTTCACTGCAGAGCTGGCGGCCATATCTCGTGCTCTGTAGCACACGCACTCATGCTCTGGTGAGTCATTTCTCCTATTTACTGACTCCTTGAGCAGCCTACAAGCTATCGACCAGTGCTAACCTCGCCGTACTTTGTTAGCATCCATTGAGGACTCAATCTATGCCCTGGAACAGTTCTGTCATTTGGTGGTGTTTGTGTGGATTCCAGGACATGTTGGAATCCCAGGCAACAAACTTGCTGACAGGTTGGCCAAACAAGCTACATGGAAACCGCTCATGGAGATCGGCTTTTCTGCAACTGACCTGCATTCAGTACTACACTGCAAGGTTTAGCGGCTTTGGGAGACCGAATGGCATAGCCTCAATACACACAACAAACTGCGTGTCATTAAGGAGACTATGAATGTGTGGAAGTCTTCCATGTGGTCCTATCAGAGGGAATCAGTTGTCCTCTGCCGGCTCGGCATTGGCCCACATGTGGCTAACACATGGTTGCCTTCTCCGTTGTCAGGACCCACCTCGGTGTTGCTCTGGCTCAGAAATGACAGTCGTCCACTTGCTGTACTGCCCACTTTTAGCTGCTTGGCGGTGGACTTTTGGCTTTCCCAACACCCTACCTTTCTTTATTGGGCAACAATGACTCCGCAGCAGCTTTAGTTTTATGTTTTTTTTTCCGTAAGGGTGGGTTTTATCATTTGATCTATGTTTTAGTGCATGTCCTATGTCCCTCTTGTGTCCTCCACCCTAGTGCTTTTAGGGTGGAGGTTTTAATGTGTTGCAGAGTGGCTGGCTTCTCCTTTTTATTCTCATGGTCAGCCAGCCATGGTAATCTGTTTTGTCATTTTAATCTCTTAGACCTGTTTCTTGCGTTTCAGTGATTTTCTTCTCCCCTTTCGTCCATTTAAGTGTGTGTTGCTCTTCCGTCGTTTTTATGGTTTTTCCTTTCTCTCTGTTTTGTGTTGTCAGTCTCGCTTGTCTTATTCTCACACTTGTGACATTGTTTTATTTGGAACAAAGGACCGATGACCTAACAGTTTGGTCCCTTCCCCCCTCTTTTAAACCCACACACACTAACACCACCTTACAAATTGACTTATTAAAACAATTGATATCCTCGTTATCATTTTCATTAGCCACATTCTGTAGCTTGAGGTTCAGTTTAAACTACCAATACACATGTGATTATGAAGTATTATTACTATGTACACAATGTGAAAACTATAATTATCAGCCCTAGATAGCAGTTTTAGAGTGCAGAGCAACGTACTTCCGGCCCATGTGGAAATAAATACGAGGGCGGTTCAGAAAGTAACCTCCCGATTGGTCACAGTGCGGGTTGTGGGGGGAGTAGCGACGCCATCTGTGCGTTCACGCACTCAACAGGTCAGTCGGCATCAAGTTGTGGTCGAGTGAACGTCGTACCTGCACTAGTTTAGTTTTTGTGGCAGTTTGAAATGTGTGCTGCAATAGAAAACCCTGCCAAATGTGAAGTGCGTGCTGTCATAAGGTTTTTTACAGCCAAAGGATATTCTGCAGCAGCTATTCATCGTGAGCTTTGTGCCGTGTACGGACCAAGAGTTATGAGTGAAGGAGTTGTCCGTGAATGGGTACGTTTATTTAAAAGTGGACGAGAAAACGTTCATGATGAAGAGAGGAGTGGTAGACCATCATTGGTGACTGACGAACTCGTTCAGACAGTTGATGCAAAAGTTCGTGAAAATCGACGTTTCTCAATGTCGGAGTTGTCTACTGGTTTTCCACAGATTTATAAGACTCTCTTGTACGAGATAGTGACAGCAAGATTGGGTTACCGTAAGTTCTGTGCACAATGGGTGCCCAAAATTCTTACCGACCACCACAAAATTCAAAGAATGGCCTCTGCATTAGACTTTCTGTCACGTTATGAGGACGAAGGAGAACCATTGTTAAACAGAATCGTGACCGGTGACGAAACCTGGATTAAGTACGTGAACCCTGAGACAAAAGAACAATCAAAGATGTGGGCACATTCAAATTCGCCTACCAAACCAAGAAAAGCCTCGCAAGATTTTTCTGCCAGAAAACTGATGGCAACGGTGTTTTGGGATGCCAAAGGGGTGTTGTTGGTTGAATTCATGGAACGTGGTACGACCATTAATCAAGACGTGTACTGTGAAACAATAAAAAAGTTAAGACGGGCTATACAGAACAAACGCCGTGGTATGCTGACTTCCGGTATCGTTTTTTGCACGATAACGCCCGTCCTCACTCTGCTCGCAGAACAATGGCCCTTCTTGAGTCCTTCAAGTGGGACGTTATCAACCATCCACCTTACAGCCCAGACCTGGCGCCAAGTGATTATCACCTCTTCATGCATTTGAAGAAATGGCTCGGGTCACAGCGGTTTGATGACGACGAAGAGCTCAAAGATGCGGTCACAGGCTGGCTCCAGGCACAAGCGGGTGATTTTTATGCAGAAGGAATTTCAAAGCTTGTGAAGAGATACGATGAGTGCCTCAATCGCTATGGAGACTATGTAGAAAAATAGTGCAAAGATGTAGTTGTAAGATGTATATATTAAAATATTTTTATTTAACTTGGTGTATTTTTTTAAATCAACCCGAGGTTACTTTCTGAATGGCCCTCGTATCTAAGAAATTGGTAAGACAGCTTTTCGTGAACGTTCATAAGTACAGTGTGGGGCTAGAGATATAGATGAAACATGCTCGCATCGAGATTAACAGATATCAGGAGCATGCATACATGCCACAATCTCAAAATTGATGACAGTGTGCTTTGGGCCCTTACGGTTCTCAGTGCCTCAGTTATTCAATAATAAAATGAACTTGCAGGCAAATCTAATTTTTCCCCTGTAAAACATCAGACTTGGGTATGTTTCAGAAATGTTCCATCTCTCCTTATGGAGATCAGTGTCCAAGAACTCATTAATTTCCAAGGTATTTTCTGCTTTGAGATTTAGTGCTCATGACAACCAAATAGACACATTATCTGTAGGTTACATTGTGTGGTAGCTATTTGCATTAATACTGTGTGAATTTTGCAGGTCTTTCCAAAGAAACGGGGGTGGCTATCGAGGGGGGAACAAATTTGAAGATCGCAGGGGGGGCAAAAACTTCAGGGGAAGAGATGACCAATTTGGTGATGGACTAAGGAAACCAGCCTGGGATATGAGTATGCTTTCCCCAATAGCAAAGGATTTTTATGTCCCACACCCTAATGTGGCAAACAGGTAAGGTCGTGTTCTTAACAATAGCATTTGTCTGTATTGATAGTTGAGCTGTAGATTAACTCGGTTTATAATTGTGTGTGTTTCATCTTGGTTTGTCACTTGTTTTGTTATGTGGTAACATTTATGTAATTTTCAGGAATAAGTTTGAAGTGGATGATTATAGGCGATCAAAGGAAATAACAGTGAAGGGTATTGATGTTCCAAATCCCATTCAATATTTCGAGGAGTCAAATTTTCCTGATTATGTGATGGAAAGTATTAGGTATGTATTGGAAGAGCTCTCTCCTTGTGTGTGTGTGTGTGTGTGTGTGTGTGTGTGTGTGTGTGTGTGTGTGTGTGTGTGTGTGTCACCCTTTCACCTTTCTTCAAGAACGGTGTACATTTAACAGATCGGTCATGTACAAATGGCAAAAATCATTGAAAGAATATGGTTATAAAGTCATTCTAGTTTGCACAATAATTTCATTGCTCCTTGCTTGACAAGACATTAGTATTTTATTTCTCCATTTAAGAATAACATGATTTACTGTGAAATATTAACAAACCAGAAAATTATATTTTTATTTGTTTATTTTCTCTGACAAGATTAGGAACTTGGGCCCTCCCTTAAATCTAACCATCTATTCTACATAGTTGACATTAGATTCATGTCACAAATTACATGTAGTATTTGATATTAAATTTTGTAATTACTGTAATGGAGGAGAAAGGAAAACCATTTCCATTTTTTCCATTTGTTGATGAGTACAACAAAGACAACTTAGGAAGGCAGTTTCCAACTAAGGATTGGCAGCAGTGGGCATGATATGAGTGAAATAGGGAGTGAGAGGAGGAAGATGGTAAACAGTTACACATGGATAAGAACAACAAAGTGATTCACTTCTAGCTAGCTGTTCACAGGGCTGCTAGTGCAGCAACAACTGCTAAGGGAATGTGTTTAGATGCACCTTCTGTGCCATTCAGTATTACCAAGTTGCACTTGCTATTCCATTCAGTATTGCCAAATCACTCTACTATGGCTACTAGACAGCTGCAGACAATGCTTGCACCAGGTAATTTAACAAATCTGATCAGTTTTCATTGTGTGCTATTTATCTATGAATGGCAAGTTTATTTTATGTCCCAGATGTTTGAAAGTTGTTGTGGAAGTGAGCAGAAGAGTGTGGTTGCTAAATAGAACATTCAGCGATCTGCTCGCATTTTGTGTGGTCAGGCATGTAAGTTTTCACACTCGGTGTGGGGATATTCCGAGAAATTGAAACAATGGTATGACTCTTGCTGCATCTTAATGAAGTGGAAAGAATTGTAGATGCTTTGAAGATTCATATAAGCAGTGTCTTGAAATTTTGTAAGAAGAGATCCTCTGTGTAACAGGAATGGGCTGGTTCATTTCATCTACGGACAACTGGAAAAGGGGAGACAGAATGAGTAACAAACTTAGTCATTCCAACAAAATATGCTGTTAGATGCCACATACACAAATATTAAGAGAACACCCAAATATAAAAAAAGAAACCTGTGCATTGCTCACAATGAGGGAGAATTATTCAGCGGCAGTAAAACTTTTATGATTATCAGAGCTCTCAGTTTCAGGTACAAAAAAAATTAATGCAAATATTGTCGTGAATGCTCAAACTTAATCTGTTTTTGTACTGATTTGTATCTGGTTTACAAATAGAGCAAAACAAACTACCACAAGGATATGAATCGCTATAATTATCTGGAGTGTTTCAAGGGGCAACTATTGGAAAACATAAAATTGGCCATCTATCATTGTAATGGATAATGCCACAGACCAGTATTTAAAAACAAAACTCCAAATATAGCAATTGAAAAAGTTGACATTGAATGGTTAAAATGTTAGTGTGAAAGTTCAGGGTAGTTTTGTAAGCTTGTGAAACAAAATAAGCCATAGTTTCAACAGTGTGTTGAGGAGGTGGCAAAAGAACACATTGCCAGCATTATTTGGCTTCCACAATACCTCTGCCACGTCAACCCCATTGAAATGGTTTGGTCATAGATTTAGCATTCTGTGGCAACGAATAATAAAAGCCTCAGTGTGACAAAAATTTTGGAACTGTTTAAGAAATCAGTGGCCCAAGTAACACCAAAGAAGTTGAGTAATATTGTATGCTACACAGAAACAATTTTTGAAGAAGTATAATAAGTGAGTGTAGAAAGTATTATGGTAAATATGATTATATTCTTGGGCAATTCCATTGACTTTTCCACTAAACACAAATGATCTTGTCAAGGAAGGAAGTGACTTTGAACTAAGCAACATTTAGCTTTTGCTAGTGTTTGTAGACATGATATTGGCATACAGCATGCACTATGTAGTGATCAGTAAGCACTTGAGCAGTTTATTTTAATGTTTATTGTTGTATTTAAATGGATTCAGATCCATTTAGCACCCCTTTTTGTCTCAAATACACAAACTAAATGTGAATTCTATTGATTCTTGTTGAAGGTGCATGTTGTGTCTTTGTTACAATGTAAAAGTAGGACACCACCATCACTTTGTACACTGTACACTTTGTACACTGACATGTTCCACATCCTGGAGGACCTCCTCACTACGGATCAATTGGAATGAAAGTAAATCTAATCTAATCTAAACACAAGTGACCAGGCCATCACAATATTGCAAAGCACCTGGATTATTGCATGTTAACAGAGAACTAGAGAAGTCAGTACATAAGAGCAGTCTCACTGTTTCCCGTTCCCTTTACCTTTCTTTGTTTCACTTTTCTCATTGATCTGCTTCGGCATTTGAGATTCCTCTTTTTCTTCTTCCACTCTGTGCCCTCCTGAAGCCTGTCCCACGCGTCTGAATGTAACATGTGACTTTACATGTAATACCCAGCCATGGGTTGACAGGTATGGTTTGCACCCCCCTGGTACAGGCCAGACCCAAGGAGGGGGTATTGCCTGAGCTCCAACCTTCCCAAATTGGAGACTGGTCCCTCAGTCCAGGTGATGTGACCTGAGGTGTGAACAATCACCTAAGGCGGGTGCACCCCCTTGTGACGGGGCCACCAGTTGGAGCGAGCGCGCCATTGGAGATGCTGCAATCGTGGGGATTTTCTCGCGAGTCAACATCTATGAAACTTAAACGGAATGAGGCTAATGATTCAAAGACCCTTCCAGCTGCACCACAGTTCCTCATGGTCTCACATACTGAAGATGGTCAGTCCTTCACCAAGGTAAATCCGTTAGTTATTGAGAAAGGAGTTGATGCAGTTGCCAGCCCTGTGAAATACTGCTCTTGTGTACAGAATGTCGCTTTGCTTTTGGAGACTACTTCTGATTCTCAAGCACACCACCTGCCTGCCGTCCCGCTTCTCGACGTCTACCCTGTTCGTGTTGAGGCCCATAGAACTTTTAAATTCTTCCCATGTTGGTATTTACACTAGGCTGCTCATTGGTCTGACAAGAGGTCAAAATCCAGTCTTTCTTCTTTGATGAGGTGTCATGGCCGTACATCGGGTTATGAAAAAGGTAGATTCCTCCTTAGTGCCCACCAGCATTCTTTTTTTTTTTTTCACCTTTGATATAGTGGTGCTTCCGTCAAAGATAAAAGCAGGCTATGGAAGTATCACAGTCCGACCATACACTCTGAACATGATGCGCTGCTACCTGTTCCATTGTTTCAACCCCTAGAATGTTTTCTCGACACCCCACCGAATGTGTAACCTGTGGTAGGGATGCACATGAGGTTGATTGTCTGATGCCTCCTCCCCACTGTATCAACAGCTATGGTGGCCATGCTGCCTTCTCTCGGGATTGTTCTGTGTATTTTGATGAGCAGGCTGTCCAAAAGATCTAGGTAAAGGAACAAGTTACTTACCCAGTTGCTCGCAAGTTACTGGCTAGTAGCAAACCCTGCATTCTCCCGTCTAGCACCTATAGTTCAGTTTGTTCCACAAAGATCATGGCCACGCAGACATGCGACCTACAATTCAGCTCTGAGGTTGTGAAATCACAGTGTGTCAAGGTAGTATTGCCATCCTCCTGCCCAGCTGTGCAACAAGTCATCAAACTCTCGCCTCAAGGGGCAAAGCCAACAGCTAGCCTACCGGCAGGAAAGGACAGAAGGGGTACTCCCGCAAAGACTTCCTACATCCCTCCAGCCAAACACCAAAGTCTTCCTCTGTTAACTAGAAAGGCTCAAAGAAGTCTACCAAAGGCAAATGATCTTCTGCTTCGCTGGAGACGCTCTTCGACGATGTTGCCATGTGATACCTTAGCCCGGCCAGCCTCAGTGTTGCCAGTGTGCACCACCAACCGTTTCTTGGCATTAGACTCCACAGACCGACAGCGCTGCTTAGATGTTCCTAGTCGACCCATCTTCCTATCCCCATCTTCAAGCTGTTGCAATTCACTTTTTCCTTCCCCACCTGACTTTTTCCCTCTTCCATTTATGTCCCTCCGTCATTAGATGTCACCAGGGCAGACTTCCTTCAGCTTATTGA
The DNA here is from genome assembly GCF_023898315.1 of Schistocerca nitens. Taxonomy (NCBI): domain Eukaryota; kingdom Metazoa; phylum Arthropoda; class Insecta; order Orthoptera; family Acrididae; genus Schistocerca; species Schistocerca nitens. The sequence continues at coordinate 717,221,920 of NC_064617.1, read as the reverse complement.
GCAGCTACCTCCCCATTACAGCTACTTGGTGACTTTTAATGTCCATCATCCCCTTTGGGGGTTCTCCAAGAACCTGTTGTAGAGGTGCCGCCTAGACTGATCTTAATCAGCTCAACGTCTTCTGCCTTAACACTGGGGCACCCATGTTCCTTTCTGCCTCCTTGCACACCTATTCCCTTTTGGATCTATCCTTCTGCACTTCCCAGCTTGCCAGTCTTTGAGTGGTCCGTTTTTTTCTGACACCTACTCAGGCGACCATTTCCCATGAGCTATTTGTTTGCTGACTCCTACCCCACCTGCGTGCACAACCAAATGGCAGCTTACAAGGACTGGCTGGCAACTTTACTCCTCCCTGGCGACCTTCGATGAACAGGATTTCCCCAGTTGTGATGACAAGGTTACCCTTACTGCTGCAGAATGTTCCATTCCCCGCACTTTCTCTTTACCATGCTGTGCCCTGGTCTCTTTGTGGACGGAGGTGTGCCGCAATGCAGTTCGCGCACTGAGACATGCTCTCCTCATTTTTAACTGCCATCCTAAGATGGCAAACTGCATTCATTATAAACAGGTGTGTGTGTGAAGTGCCATAGCGTTCTTTGGGATAGCAAAACAGCTAGCTGGATTTCATTCACTATTTCTTTCTACAGTTCCACCCCTTCCTCTGTCACGTGGATCAGCTTCTGACGGCTCTCTAGGATTAAAGATCCATTCTCCAATTTCCAGCCTGACACTAGCAGATGATGTTATTGTGGACCCTATTGCTATCTTCAACACCTTGGGCTGCCGTTCTGCGGAAATTTCGTGCTCTTCCCTCTATCACCATGCCTTCATCGGAAACGAGTGGAGGCGGCTTGAACTGTACCCTTCTCTTCTGTTTGAATCGTGAATGCTACAATGCCGTCTTTACTATGTGGGAGTTAGATAATGCTCTCAGTTCATCCTGATCCTTCGCCGCAGGAACAGGCGGTGTTGACATTCAGGTGTTGCAGCACCTTTTTCTTGTGGGCAAGCACTTTCTGATTAACACGTACAACCATATCTGGGCAGAGGGCCCATTTCCCGACCATCATACCTGTACCTACGCCGGTGAGGACAAAAACCTTCCTTCTAGCTACTGCCTGATGATGGAACGTATGATTATGCCCGGCTGGTGTGGTGGTTAGTCTCGCAATTTACTAATGTTTGCCCAGTGTGGATTTGGTGTGGCATTTCGCAGTTGACCTGTACTTAATTTGTCCCCATCTCGTGAATGGTTTTCTACGGAAATCCGACTATGGTCATGTTTTTCTATTTGTAAAAGGCCTAAGACACCTTCTGGAGAAGTGGTATCCTCCATACTCTTTACATGTGGGGCTTCCGTGGCCGCCTGACCTGTTTCCTTCAGGAATTTTTGAAAGACAGAGTTTTCAAATTGCATGTTGGTTCTGCCTTGTCGGGTATCTTTTCCAGGAAAACTGTGTGCCTCAAGGTTCTGTCCTGAGTGTTGTCCTCTTTGCTATCGTCATTAACCCTATAATGGCCTGTCTCCTGTTGAGCATCTGTGGCTCTCTTTTTGTTGACAATTTTGCCATCCATTGCACTTCTCCATGGACCTGTCTCGCTGGGCGGCTTCTTCAGTGATGTCTTGATCATCTTTACTACTGGAGCATCGACAATGGCTTTCGTTTTTCCACTGACAAAACAGTCTGTATGAATTCCTGGCGGCACAAATGGTTTCTCCGACCACCTTTACATCCTGGGCCCATTGCCGTTCTGTTAGTTTAAACTACGCTATTCCTGGTGCTCATGCTTGATAAGAAACTCTGGGTCCTCCCATGTGTCTTACCTGGCAGCCCTCTGTACACAGTCCAAGGTCCTGCCTGTCCTCAGTAGCACTTTCTGGGGTGCCAATTGAACCACCTTCCTCTGGTTTTACCGGTCCCTTGTCTGTTAGAAATTCTAGACTATGGGTGCTTTGTTTATGCGTTTGCACGTCCATCTCTTACGCAGTCTCAACACTATCCACCATCATGGCATCTGTTTGGCCACTGGCGCCTTTTGCACTAGTCTGGTTGAGAGTCTGTATGCTGAAACTGCTGAACTACCAATTTCCTACTGCTGTGACTTTCTTCTCAGCAGGTATGCATGCTGTTTGTCTGCCATAACATGGCCACCCATCCTACACTGCCTCCTTCGATGATTCCCTTGATCACCAGTGTGGGGCACGTCCCTCTCCTCTGTTACCTCCTAGAGTCCGCTTTCGGCGTTTGCTTTGGCCGCTTAACTTCGCACTACCATAAACTTTCCGGTTGGTTGTGAACCCTTCACCATCTTGGCTTCGTGAAGTGGCCTGTGTTCACCGTGGCCATCATTTTCTTCTAAGGACACTACTCCTGCCTCGCTCTATCGCCTTCAGTTTCACGACCTTCGCATGGAATTTTGTGACGGTACCTTTGTGTACACTGATGGCTCTCTGACTGACCGTGGTGTCGGGTGTGCCTTCGTCATTGGCGCCCACGTCTTCAGATGTCAGTTTCCGGCACACTGCTCAGTATTTGTAGATGAGCTCTTTGTCCTGTATCAGGCCACGGAGTACATCTGGCAACACAGTCTTTTCAATTGTGTCCTCTGCTCACTTTCTCGGTGCCCTTCAAAGCCTCTGTGTGTTGTACACTGCCCATCCATTGGTGCAATGGGTCCAGGAAAACTGTCACTTGCTCACTCTGGTGGATCCGCAGTGAAGTTTATAAAGGTTCCTGGTCGTGTCGGTCTGCCATGAACTGCTGACGCTGCTGCCAAGGCTGCAATCCTCATACCTCAGCCCACTCGTTCCTGTATTCCCTCCAGTGATCTCTGTGTGGCTGTCTTTTTGGCATCGGCATTGGTCCTCCCTTCATGGGAATAAGCTCATTATTAAGCCTCTACCAATGGCTTGAATGACCTCTTGGCTCTCCCACCCGAGTTTTAAGTGTCCGCCACTTCTTGATGGAATGTCCATTTTTCAACAGTTTAGATTCCCGCTTGGATTTGCCGTCTCAGTTATTGGCCATTTTAGCTAATGACACTTGGCCTGTCGACCACCTTTCACTTTTTGTCCATCAAAGCAATATGGCGAAGGCAATTTAATTTTTAGTTTTGGACCTCCATTTCTGTATGGTGTCCATTGTAGCCCTTTCTCCATTTCCCTGTTTTTAGCTGTCTTGTTTTGACATTTTGGGATTGACATTTAGCTGTATTTTAACTCCTCCCTGTTTCCGTGTTCTACAGTTGTGACATGGGTATGTATGACCTCAGTTATTTTTGTGCTCTAAAACAAAACAAACAAAAACACACTGGAGAACAGAAATCACCCCTTCAACGTTCAGGTGTGCTTTTTATCTCTTTCTTATTCTGTTCCAGATATAATAAAAAATTAAGGAAATTTACATGGTTGATGCAGAAACAAAAAAGAGCAAAAAGTGTAAATGAGAGAAGATGGTGGCATTTGCTTTACTGTTTGATAGAAGAAAATTGGCCACTTACATTAATCTTTAGTAAAGTATTATAAAGGGGACAGAAATTGCAGCTTCTCCTTGAGTGTTTAAAGTGTGGGGCATGTGCAGGGTCATTCAAAATTTTTCGTGTGTACTGTAGAATATAGTGAATGTTTTACCCGCAGCACATTCTCTTTCCATAATACTTTCTTTTTCCAGCTCTTTCCTGGATGATAACCCTGACTAATCCAAACATGTACAGTAGATACATCATCATTTTTGTCTATTGTCTGCAACTTGACAGTTGTCTTTTGAAAGTTTGCAGTATTATTCAAAAGTTCTGACACATTGTGAAAGAGTTTTTACATTTCAGAGTTCGACAAGCGATAGCTATTAGCCATATTAACTGATTTTTGATTACCTCGTAACCTCTGCCTTCCTAATGGGCCTACTGGATTGCCATGTAATTGACTGTGATCACGTGTGCGTAATTAAATTTTGCAATGTTTTAGGCTGTTACTGAAGGAAAATAACTGTTTAGTAGTAGGAAAAATGTTTAGAAATTTACTTTGTCAGATGTGCAAACAAGTCTTTAAAAACCGTTGTATACAGGGTGTTACAAAAAGGTACGGCCAAACTTTCAGGAAGCATTCCTCACGCACAAATAAAGAAAAGATGTTATGTGGACATGTGTCCGGAAACGCTTAATTTCCATGTTAGTGCTCATTTTAGTTTCGTCAGTATGTACTGTACTTCCTCGATTCACCGCCAGTTGGCCCAATTGAAGGAAGGTAATGTTGACTTCGGTGCTTGTGTTGACATGCGACTCATTGCTCTACAGTACTGTACTAGCATCAAGCACATCAGTACGTAGCATCAACAGGTTGGTGTTCATCACGAATGTGGTTTTGCAGTCTGTGCAATGTTTACAAATGCGGAGTTGGCAGATGCTCATTTGATGTATGGATTAGCATGGGGCAATAGCCATGGCGCGGTACGTTTGTATCGAGACAGATTTCCAGAACGAAGGTGTCCTGACAGGAAGACGTTCGAAGCAATTGATCGGCGTCTTAGGGAGCACGGAACATTCCAGCCTATGACTCGCGACTGGGGAATACCTAGAACGACGAGGACACCTGCAATGGAAGAGGCAATTCTTCGTGCAGTTGACAATAACCCTAATGTCAGCATCAGAGAAGTTGCTGCTGTACAAGGTAACGTTGACCACGTCACTGTATGGAGAGTGCTATGGGAGAACCAGTTGTTTCCGTACCATGTACAGCATGTGCAGGCACTATCGGCAGCTGATTGGCCTCCACGGGTACACTTCTGCGAATGGTTCATCCAACAATGTGTCAACCCTCATTTCAGTGCAAATATTCTCTTTACGGATGAGGCTTCATTCCAACGTGATCAAATTGTAAATTTTCACAATCAACATGTGTGGGCTGACGAGAATCCGCATGCAATTGTGCAATCACGTCATCAACACAGATTTTCTGTGAACGTTTGGGCAGGCATTGTTGGTGATGTCTTGATTGGGCCCCATGTTCTTCCACCTACTCTCAATGGAGCACATTATCATGATTTCATACGGAATACTCTACCTGTGCTGCTAGAACATGTGCCTTTACAATTACGACACAACATGTGGTTCATGCACGATGGAGCTTCTGCACATTTCAGTCGAAGTGTTCGTACGCTTCTCAACAACAGATTCGGTGACCGATGGATTGGTAGAGCGGACCAATTCCGTGGCCTCCATGCTCTCCTGACCTCAACCCTCTTGACTTTCATTTATGGAGGCATTTGAAAGCTCTTGTCTACGCAACTGCGGTACCAAATGTAGAGACTCTTCGTGCTCTTATTGTGGACGGCTGTGATACAATACGCCATTCTCCAGGGCTGCATCAGTGCATCAGGGATTCCATGCGATGGAGGGTGGATGCATGTATCCTCGCTAACGGAGGACATTTTGAACATTTCCTGTAACAAAGTGTTTGAAGTCACGCTGGTACGTTCTGTTGCTCTGTGTTTCCATTTCATGATTAATGTGATTTTAAGAGAAGTAATAAAATGAGCTCTAACATGGAAAATAAGCGTTTCTGGACACATGCCCACATAACATCTTTTCTTTGTCTGTGAGGAATGTTTCCTGAAAGTTTGGCCATACCTTTTTGTAACACCCTGTATATTAATATGCAGAAAATAAATTCTGTGTTGTTAAAAGTAAACTGATAGTGTTCAGAGTGCTGCAGTGTGGGCTGGAGTAAGTCATAGGACACTGAAACATCATAGGTATGTTCATTGATGGGTTCGTGAAGTATCTTGAAGAAATAACAACAGTTGCACTTTCTGCCACCAAATGAAATATGGTACTGCAAAGTCAGAATGTCGAATGTTTCTATACCCTGTGCTCTTCGCCAATGAGGGATGTCTCCCTCCTAACACCCACCCACCCGCACCTGGGATTGCAGGTTGGCATGGGTCTAGCTACCCCTTGCTGGGATCTCCATCTGCACTCACTGGACTGCACCCCGTGTCTTTCCTCCTGTAACCCCACTTGGATGGTCCCTAGACCACGGATTAGGACTGCTCTTTTGCAGGGTCCTAAGGTCTCTGTTGCTCCTATGGTTTACTGGCGTCTTGTATGTGTCATCCTTGCAGAGTTCCAGCGTGCCGCCGTCTTTTACACTGATTGTTCTAAGACTACTGATAAGGTGGGATATACTTTCACGTCGCCTACCAGATTCGAGCACCATTTGTTGCCAGGATCATGTAGTGTATTTACAGCAGAGCTTCTAGCCATTTACAGGGCCCTCCTTTTTGTTCCTCACGCGTCCCTCCATAGTGTTTTAATTTGTTCTGACTCCATGACCAGCCTTCAGGCTATGAATCGATGCTACTCTCGTCACCCCTTGGTCTCTGCCATCCATGACCTTATCTCTGCCCTTGAGCATGCCGCCTGTTCTGTCATCTTTCTCTGGGTCCTGAGTCATGTGGGAATCCCAGGGAATGAATTGGCTGACTGTTTGGCTAGAGATGCAGATACTCACCCTCCTTTTCCTTCCACGGTTCCAGCTGCAGATATGTGGATCTACGTCAAATCTCTCTTTGCCTAACAGTGGAATGCAGTCTGGAGCTCTAATGCTCTTAGTAAGAAACTCCACACAATCAAGCAGTCTGCGGCACTTCTTTCCGCCCCTCTCAGGAGGAGTCAACTGTTCTATGTCATTTACACATTCGCCATACCTGGCTCGCCCATTGTTTCCTCCTATGTAATGTCCTGCCCCCACAATGTTGTTGTGGTGCCAGACTGACGATATATCACATATTGGTGGCATGTCCCCTTCTTTCGACCCTTCGTGCTAAGTATAGTCTTCCTGCTATTAGTGGACGATCCACAGATGGTTGCCCTGGTCCTCGGTTTCCTCCATGAACGTAGTTTTTATTTCCAGATAAAAGGTTCTCCTTTAGGCTTGGAGCAGGGGGCAGGTTGGTTGTGATTGGGATTCCTTCTGCAGTCTTCATGGTCTGTGACCCCATGACCACATCCCCATTTTCCAGTTTATAGATTTGGTGTCACCTTTCATGATTATACTGTGTGTGTTTAATGATAATTCTTTTATAATTTGACTCCTGGCTGAATCCATTCATTTTTAGCACACACTCTTATGGGCCCTTTTTGGAATCGTCAGGCTGATGACCTTGGTCCCATACACACTCAATCAATCAATGTCGAATGTTTCGTGTTTTGGCGGTAGTCCTTTGTTTGTCACTTGGCTGTGTGTGTGTGTGTGTGTGTGTGTGTGTGTGTGTGTGTGTGTGTGTGTGTGTGTGTGTAAAGTTACTCTTGGTTTGTAAACACTTAAGAAGGTTGAAGTTGTCTGTGCAAAATGCAGTGAGTATTGAGAAGAAAGACCCTGCCTACTGGTAAATTTGTCTTATCAGAATGGTGTCAATAGCAGAGCTCTTTCGTGGGGAATATCGCCGACAGAAACAGCTGCAAAGAGACCCAGAGTCAATAAAGGGGCTAAATAAAATTAAAAAACAATGAATTAGATGGGGCAGCAGTGAGAGGGCAGTTTAAGTTGCTGTAGTTTCAGCAGAGATGATCCAGCACATGCTTCAAATTGTGCAGACGGTGGTAGAGTTGTCACAAGAATTCTCTCTCCTGTGGTCAACAGATCCAAAGGTTTTGCAGTGCAGAAGATTCAAAATATGCACCAAATGAAGCCCCGAGATAGGCTCCACAAATGCCTTCATTGTCAGTCCATCTTTCTTAGAGAAGATAACAGTTCGGAGGCCTGTTATTTGTACAGTGTTATAAGCACCTCTTTGATTAACATGTGATCATAGCTTTGCAAGGACATGACTGTGTCCACATTTTCACGCAAGATTAGGTGGAACCATGTGTTGGTTACAAGATGAAAGACTTGCTTTGAGAAACCTTTGGTAATTTTATCATGTAATAGGCAATTTTGAGATGAAACCTTCCAGATCGCCCAACCTAAATTGTCACTTCTGGTTGTGAGGCTATCTAAAGGATCATGCCTATCAGTGATGATCCAGACTGTTCTTGATCTGAAGGATGACATATTATGACATTGCTCTGATTACACAGGCTATGCTCCAAACAACTGGCTACTGTGCCCTGACAGATGCAGCATGTCGCTGAGTGAGGAGCTCATATTGAACAGGTGTTGTGACAATGTACTAATAAACGTGCCAGAACCACTATTAACATGTTTGATCATTTCTCCCATTTTCCTGCACCCATACCACACTGGCTGCTGACAAAACCATATTTTTCATCTCCTCCTCCTCCTCCTCCTCCTCTTCCTCCTCCTCCTCCCCCCCCCCCCTCCCCACCCCACTCACACTCCGCGAGCTCATAGAGCTTCATTAATGAAGATATCAGGGATGTTTGAGCTTCCTGCAATGTATACAGCCTGCATTGCTGCACTTGGAACATAGTTTAATTATAACCACCCAGTAGTTCATCTGGATATAATTTGCTAAGAAATAGCACTTATGTGTTGAGTCGGAATAAACTTTTGAATGCAAATGTGAAATTTTCAAGTCATAACAAATGACCATCTAGAAAGAACATTCACACCCGAACTTTCATAGCTATGAATGTTTGTCTTTATTAATTGATGCTTAATGTGGCTAAAAGGATGCCAGAGAACTGGCTTGTCAAGTTCAGAGGTCAGAGGAAGGCAGGTTGTACCATGTACAGTGGGAAAGAGTTACATAAAACACTTCCAATGTTCAAACTAAGATGGTGCTTCGTCAGTTATAAAATGTTACTGTTGTCATTGCTCCCCATCAGATGTTTCTCATAATGTATGGTGCTATGGTTTTCATCCAAACGGAGGAAGAATAAATGTACATTCCTTTACAAACACCCACAGAGCTGGAAATGTGTTGAAGTACACATCTTGTCATGTGGACTATGTGCCCTAAAAAGTGCTACAGTCCAGAATCTATTATGGTGGAAAATAAACATGAGATATAATGCTACCACATCAGATGAAAATGAGTCCTTCTGAATTGACTTAGTATAGGGAATAAAACGTTTACATTTCAGATATTTTGAAATGAAAAGGGGAGCAAAAAATTTACTAGTGATGGGAAACTTAAAATTTAATAGATGGAAAAGGAGACAATATGAAAACATACCAGTTGAAGCAGATAAAAAAATACAGATGTCTAAAAATGCAATTGAAAATGGATAACTGCAAGCACAAAACTAATGTGTACATGCATTACTTAAGTGCTGTGTAAATTCTGTCAGGCGAGAAAGGACTTTGTCTGCTGTCAAATACATGGAATGGCTAGTGCCTTGAAAAGTTTGTATGATGTTCATCAATGGAACTAAAAGGATGAGTGTATGTAATTGAACTGAATTAGGTAGTGTAGAGAGCATTGAATTAGGAAATGACCCTGAAAGTAGTAGGTGTTTAACTGTAAAAAAGATTGAAATTAGCAAGCAAGAAAAGTTTGTGAAAAGAGGAATATTTTATGTTTAAGTCGTAGGAAGCCTTTTCTGACAGTATTTGTCTGGAGCATAGCCTTTTGTGGGGGTGAAATGTGGACAATAAACAATACAGACAAGAGGGAACACGTTGATGTAGTGTCACAGAATACCAAAGACTAGTTAGACTTAATAATGTGGATATGCTTGGTTGAATAGGAAAGAAAATCATCCTTGTGAAAGTATGTTATTTATAATCATTTAAAATTTTAAGCATTTCTCTGTTGATTCATATACTTTGTTTTAGGATGCAGAATTTCTCTGAACCTACAGCTATTCAAGCTCAAGGATGGCCAATCGCAATGAGTGGGAAGAACATGGTAGGAATTGCAAGAACTGGTTCAGGAAAGACGTTGGCAGTAAGTACAGATTCTCAAAATGTGGTATAAATATTAGTTGAAGGTAGCGTGTGAGGTGTTGAATGATTTTTTTTTTTTTTTTTTTTTTTTAGTTAAAATTGAACAGAATAAATCTTGTTGATTGTACAAACATACTCCTTGCAAGTCACTGTACTGTAACTGTGAAGTGTAAAATGTGCTAATATTAGTGACTTAGCGCCCTTTTACATTCTCGTATTGAGCATAGAGTGGAAGGTTACTCTCTGCATGTGCCCATCTGTTTTATTATCTTGATCACAGAACTTAATGTCTCAGATTTAGATTCTTAAGTCAGTTCAAAGTCGGAGAGCCGTGATGAGTCCTCAGAACAATGCAGCTGACAAATGCTGTCTGTTCTTGAATATACAGGTGGGGTGCATATATCATTTGTCCTGTTATATTTCAATGAGGGACTATCACATTCCAAATAGTAGAATTGCATACAATCAATGGCCTCTCTATTTCCCTTTGGGACTGTTAAAGCATCTCCATATTATGAAACAAATAATCATAATGATAGTAGCTCACTAGGCCACCTCTGCTCTTTCAGTCTTTTTCCCTGTCCAGATTTAAAATACTAACCCATTATTTCTCAAGAGCAGTCAGAATGCACAAATGCAGATTTTCCCTCTCTGCTCCACAACTTATATGTGGGGGTGATTAGTTGTCATTTTGCTTACCCTCATTTGCAACACATTTTACGACTTAAATATTCCTTAGATATTTAGTTTCAGTTGTGTTCTTTCCCTTGCATGTTCTGAATAATGTTACCTCAGTATAATTTTTACATGTGTAATTACAGGTGGTTGTTGTTAAAACTAGTTCTATTACAATCTGTCAACTATAATATATTTCTTTACAGTACATCCTTCCAGCTGTTATACACATAAGTAATCAAGAACAACTAGCACGTGGAGATGGTCCCATTGCTCTTATTCTAGCACCAACCAGAGAACTAGCCCAACAGATTCAAACTGTTGCATCAAATTTTGGTGGCAGTGCTTTCATAAGGAATGCTTGCATTTTTGGCGGTGCTCCAAAACATCCACAGGTAAGACCTTTTATGCCTAAGAGATTTTCACATATCCTGTAAAATTTAGTTGTAAAATGTTTTGATATATTTTTCCCCAATCAGGAACGTGCTCTTCAACGTGGTGTTGAAATTGCAATTGCGACCCCTGGTCGTTTGATTGACTTCCTCGAACGTGGGACTACAAACCTCAGACGTTGCACATACCTTGTTCTTGATGAGGCAGATAGAATGCTGGATATGGGATTTGAGCCGCAGATTCGCAAGATTGTTCAGCAAATCAGGGTAATGCACTAAATAATAAATTTTATATTTTCCCTCGGGATTTAAAACTAGAAAAGATTTGTTGACTTTTTAATAGATTGTATACACAATTATCACCAAAGGAGTAACCACAGGAAATTTCACTGGAGATATATACATTTTGTTGTGTTCGTTGTATATGTTTGAATGTCAAATTTCTTTCTGCTGTTACTGTTAATTTGGGGTAACTTCCTTTTGTGATCGTTAATGATTATTATTTCCTACATTACTTACTTGTACAAAATTGAGACGAGAATGATTTTTCCACAGAATTAGATGTGCAATATTGTTTGCATGACCCATTTTGATAGTGTGGTTTCTTTCTAACTGTTACATCTAACTTTGTTGGCTAACAAATCGCAGATTACTGTGGTCAGCCTGCGGGTTCGGGGGTTACAATAAGCCCAAGGTATTCCTGCCTGTCGTAAGATGAGACTAAAAGGAGTCTCTCACATTTCGGCCTTCGTGATTGTCCCCTGCAGGGTTTGACCTCCATTTTTCAAAATTTTCCCCAAGAGCGAGCCAATTGGGGAAGGGCACCTTACATGGTGCATAGTGTCCATCATGCACTGAGACCTCTCACATCTGTCATCGATGTGAATTTGCTCTTCCGCTCGTTCTCCAGATGTTGGGCGAGGTCACCCTCCTGGGTGTGTTTTCCTTCATCCTCTGTGCAGTATTACTTTCTACGCTGTCAACAATAATGGACTTCCTAGCTTGTTTGCGCCTGATATCCAGCATGGTAGCCAATCCTTGTGGGGCTGCCATGTACCCTGTTGGTTGTAGCCCCCTGACCACGCAGGGATCGCTCTGCTGATGCCTGCGCTGTTAATTCCCCACATTTGCCAAGGAGTAGATGCCGGTCACCCTGGGGCATCGGGACTCACGGCAATGGCCAGCCTGCCAGGTGGCCTTTGCTGTCACTGGGTGTTGCCCATGTGCAGGGGCCCCTGGTTGGAGTGGGTGGCATCAGAGTGGATGACATGCAATGTAGCTTAGTACGTCATCTCTTGCTGGTGCTAAAAATACCAGCACTCTCTAAGCAGTCAAGGTCTAACTTGAATGCAAAGAAATGCAACCCCAGATCTCTCCCCCCCACCCCACCCACCCCCCACCCCCCACCCCCGCACTGGCCACACTGTGGGAGGAACGCCAGGCTAAGGATGGCAGTGAAGTTTTTACCCCACTACTATGTATGTACGAGAGTTGATAGGGAATCTTTATTGTCAATGAAACCTCAGTTTTTTGTGGAGCATTTAGAGGATGAGTTTGTCTAGGTAGAGGGCTTGTCCTAGATGCGGTCAGGGTCAGTCTAGATCAAAATGGCATTCTCTGCCCAATTACGGGCACTACTCACCTGTGACATGTTGGGGGGATGTTTGTTTCCATCACGCCCCATAAGAGCTTAATTATGGTCCGGGGTATCATATTTCACAGGGACTTTCTTTTACAGTCTGACAACGAGCTGTGCGCCAATTTAGAGCGGCGAGGTGTCCATTCCGTCCGGTGCATCCACTGTGGTCTGAGGGATAATCAGGTCGCTGCAGGTGCCTTCATCTTGGCCTTCGAGGGTGACACATTACCCGAGAAGGTGAAGGTGGTGGTATACTGCTGTGACATAAAGCCATATATCCCTCCCCAATATGGTGCTTCAAGTGCTGGAAATTCGGCCGTATGTCTTTCCGCTGTACTTCCAGCGTCATCTGTCAGGATCCTGGACGCCCTTCACATCCCAATACTCCCTGTACTTTGCTTCTCATGTGTGTCAACTGCGGAGATCACAATCACCTCGCTCGCCAGACTGCTGGATTCTCCAGAAAGAAAGAAAATTAATGGAATAAAAGACCCTGGGCTGACTGACCTACACTGAGGCTAAGAGAAAATGAGAGAGGCTAAATCCTGTGCATATGACATCAATCTATGCTGCTGCTATGACAATGGTTCTGCCATTTTCCATTCCACTGCGTACAGTTGGCTCTCAGAACTGTCAGACTACACCTGCCCCCTTGATTGATTGGGGGGGGGGGGGCACTTTCCTCCCTGCTGCTCCTGCACAACCTACTTCAGGAGCAATGCCTCCCTCCCCCAAACCATGGGGATGTCAGTCTCCACTTCACAGCCGGAGGAGCACAAGTCTTCTTCGGCTCCTCTTGCCAGGAAGGGATCCCTTGGGTCACTCCTTTCAGTGGCGTGACTGAAGCAACCACAGGTAGCTGGTTGTAGAAATTCACTGTCCTCCTCAGTCCCTGAGACTGAATGAGTGAAGCCCTCCCAGCCTGACAAACATAAGGAGCAGCGAGAGAAAACTTTAAAAGAAAGACCCCCAAGAACATAAGCACTGCGGTGGCACCCACACCACCACCACCACCACCACCACCACCAACAAGCTCTTGTGTCTGAGGATGAGGTGGAGATTATGGTGTCCGCTGAGGACGTAGATCTTGCTGGGCCCTCCGACACAATGGATGTTGATCGGACAGGTATTCATGTGCTGGTAGCAGGTGATCGAGGTGTAGATTGCCTCATTGAGTGTTTCATGGCTTCCCAGTGTCACGTAATTCTCCAGTGGAATTGCGGTGGTTTTTTCCCCCACTTGGCTGAGCTACGGCAACTGTTAAGCTTTACACCTGCTTTCTGCATTGTTCTCCAGGAAACTTGGTTCCCGACAATGTGGACCCTTGACCTCTGTGGCTATAAGCGATATTACTGGGGAACCGTAGTGACTATAGTAGTGTGTCAGGTGGAGTTTGTATCTATGTCCTGAACTATGTAGTGAACCTATGACCCTCGAAACCTATCTTGAAGCTGTGGCTGTCAGGATAAGAACGATGCAGGAAATAACTGTCTGCAATGTATATTCTTCCTCCAGATGGTGCAGTACCCCCCCCCCCCCCCCCCCCAAACGTATTGGCTGCACAGATTGATCAACTCCCATAAACCTTTCTTACTTTTGGCAGATTTTAACGTGCGTAACCCCTTGTGTTGTGGTGCCATGCTCACTAGCCAAGGTAGGGAAGTCGGAAATTGATGATCCACTCACTCTAGTTGAGACATATCGATTTGTAGGGAGACATGTCCGTTTGTAGGACTGGTTTTTGATGCCCGATTGATGTGGATTCCTCACCTTCGTCAGCTTAGGCAGAAGTGCTGGCAGCACGTCAATGCCCTCCGTTGCACTGAGCAACACAAACTGGGAAATATCACTCTACACCGCTGCAGCCCTACAGAGCCCTTGTTCAGTCCCAGCTTGACTATGGGAGTCTGGTTTACAGTTCAGTGGTACCCTCAGTGTGATTTCTACTTGACCCAGTGCACCACTGTGGCATTCGCCTAGTGACAGGAACTTTCAGGACAAATCCCGTGATCAGTGTCCTGATGGAGGCAGGAGTCCCTCCATTGAAGGTTAGGTGTGCACAATTACTTACCAGTTACGTTGCACACGTTCGTAGTTCTCCTGCGCATCCGAATCACCGTCTCCTTTTCCCAACCACAGCGGTTCATCTCCCCCATCGGCGGCCCGTTACCACCTCTCCTTGAGGTCCATTCATGTACACCTCCATGGTGAACACCTAGGCCACAGATTCTTCTGGGCCTTTCACATGGCCCTAAGGACTTCGTTAATCCTGCGGCTCTCTATCATTTCCTCTCGATTCTCGACATGTACTAGGGCCATGAGGTGGTTTACACGGACGGCTCGGTGCCTGATGGTAACATAGGCTTTACATAAGTTCATGGAGGACATATTGAACAGCACTCCTTGCCATATGGCTGCAGTGTTTCCACTGCAGAGCTGGTGGCCATATCTCGTGCTCTGTAGCACATGCGCTCATGGCTTGGTGAGTCATTTCTCCTATTTACTGACTCCTTGAGCAGCCTACAAGCTATCGACCAGTGCTAACCTCGCCGTACTTTGGTAGCATCCATTGAGGACTCAATCTATGCCCTGGAACAGTTCTGTCGTTTGGTGATGTTTGTGTGGATTCCAGGACATGTTGGAATCCCAGGCAACAAACTTGCTGACAGGTTGGCCAAACAAGCTACATGGAAACCGCTCATGGAGATCAGCTTTTCTGCAACTGACCTGCATTCAGTACTACACTGAAAGGTTTAGCAGCTTGGGGAGACCGAATGGCATAGCCTCAATACACACAACAAACTGCGTGTCATTAAGGAGACTACGAATGTGTGGAAGTCTTTCATGTGGTCCTATCACAGGGAATCAGTTGCCCTCTGCCGGCTCGGCATTGGCCACATGAGGCTAACGAGTGGTTACCTCCTCCATCGTCAGGACCCACCTCAGTGTTGCTCTGGCTCACTAATAACCGTCGTCCACTTCTTGCTGTACTGCCCACTTTTAGCCGCTCTGCGGTGAACTTTTGACTTTCCAAGCACCCTACCTTTATTGGGTAACAGTGCCTCAGCAGCAGCTTTAGTTTTACGTTTTTTCGTGAGGGTGGGTTTTATCATTTGATCTAAGATTTAGCGTATGTCCTTTGTTTCTATTGTGTCCTCCACCCTAGTGCTTTTAGGGTGGAGGTTTTAATGTGTTGCAGAGTGGCTGGCTTCTCCTTTTTATTCTCATGGTCAGCCAGCCATGGTAATCTGCTCTCTGTTTTGATCTCCTCTACATGTTTCTTGTGTGTGTATGTGTGTGGTTTTGATACAGTTTGAAATGGCTCGTCCGACCAGGCATGTTTCCAGTCATCAATGGTCCAATTTCGTTGACGTGCCCAGGCAAAGTGGAAAGCTTTGAGTTGTGCAGTCATCAAGGGTACATAAGTGGGCCTTCGGCTCCGAAAGCCCAAAATGATGTTTTGTAGAATGGTTCGCATGCTAACACTTGTTGATGGCCCAGCATTGAATTTTGCAGTAATTTGCAGAAGGGTTGCACTTATATCATGTTGAATGGTCCTATTCAGTCGTCATTGATTCTGTTCTTGCAGGCTCTCTTTCCACCTGCAGTGATGTTGGAAATTGGATGCTTTACCAGATTCCTGATATTCAGTGTACACTTGTGAAATGGTCGTACGGAAAATTATCCACTCCATCGCTACCTTGGAGGTGCTGTGTTTCATTGCTTGTGCGCTGACCATAACACTACGTTCAAACTCGCTAAAATCTTGATAACCTGCCATTGTAGCAGCAGTAACCAATGTAACAACTGTGCCAGACACTTATTGTCTTATATATGCGTTGCAAACTGCAGTGCCATATTATGCCTGTTTACATCTCTCTGTATTTGAATGTGCATTCCTAAAATGATGCTTCAGTGTGAATAGCAGCAATATGTTAATCTGTGTCAGGTAATAGGTTCCTATATAATTCTAATAATTTAATGCCTTAAATTTCAGCAAATAAAGAATTAATGATTTCGTGAGCTCATTTGGTTGGTGCTATCAAGTTTTCTATGAAAGCTTGTCATACAACCTACATGCTGGTTGCTGTGGTTACCATTAAAATATTATTTAATATGTTCACACTGGAATACAATTCTGAAGTTTGATACCCGCGCACCCACACCCATACGCACATAGTCTAATAAAATTTTTATTTGGAAAATATTCGTTTTATGAATATAATTAATACATTTTTAAAGATTAGGAAAAAACTGTGAATAGGGTCTGTCCTGAAAGTTCCCAGAATGGATTTTGTAAAAATCTTACTCTATCAGTTTTTAATCTTTTCTGAACTTTTCAAAGTATTCTCCCTTTGCTCCGATGCACAAATTCCAGTGCTTCACCCAAACATTTGAAGGCACCCTGGAAGTTGGTTCTCCTTCAGTGCAGCTGTCACAGCTGCTTTTACTGCCTCCAGCATCCCATGCCGAGTTCCTTTCGGGGTTCTTTTGATCCTTGGGAACAAAAAGGAGCTTGTTCGTACCAGATCAGGACTGGGTATTGTTGCCACACCAGTCTTGACCAGCAGCTCGGAGACAGTGTGGTGGGGCTTGATGCATTGTCATGGTGTGTGATCGAATTGTCATGAATTTCTTTCTAGACATGTTGAATCCTGTTGAGCAACCGTTTGAGCACCTCTCTATAAAATTCACTGTTGACTGTTTGTCCTTTGTTGCATGAATGCACTGTGAACCATCATTGCTGCCAAAAAACACGATGAGCATTGCATTGATTCACAATTTGTTACTGAGTGAGGTGGCGCAGTGGTTAGACACTGGACTCCCATTCGGGAGGACGACGGTTCAATCCCGCGTCTGGCCATCCTAATTTAGGTTTTTTGTGATTTCCCTAAATCGCTCCAGGCAAATGCTGGGATGGTTCCTTTGAAAGGGCACGGCCAACTTCCTTCCCCGTCCTTCCCTAATCCGCTGAGACCAATGACCTCGCTGTCTGGTCTCCTTCCCAAAAGAACCCAACCCCACAATTTGTTCGGCCGTGCACCACTTGTTGCTGTGTCACTTTGTTTAGAGATCGTGCTTGGGAATCCATGTCTTGTACCATGTGGTCATTCTGTCTAAAAATTCTGGATCTGTTTCATAGTTGTGCAATTCCTGGTACTTCAACAAAAGCTGCTCCTTCACCTCACTCATCAGTACTTTTGGCACCAGTTTCATGCCAACTTCACTCATATGAAAATCTTCGGTTAAAATGCGGTGAAAGATGCTTTTGGGTATCCAACAGTACACTGCAATTATCTGAACATTTAATCACCAGTCCTTGTCCACAATTGATGCACTTCTTGCACCAAGTCATCTGTGATGTTGATGGGTATACTGAGTGGAATGTCTTCTGCCACATGAGTTGGGCTTTGTTTCATCGCCCTGTTACAGTAGGCGTTTCAAAGCATTTCAGGTGTCTCCACCCCATTCCCCCCAGTATCACACACAACTAGACTGCATAATGTTGCTCCAAAAACTGGTCCAATTTTTGTTCAGTGAGGGTGTAGTGGTGGTAAGTTACTATGGGACCAAACCGCTGAGGTCATCGGTCCCTATGAGGGTGTAGTAGATACCTCTGCAAAGAATGTGACTCTGCCTCGACAACTGCCCACAGCTGACTAACATTTCTCTCTTTTTGAAGCTTAGATTCTCCACAAACTTTCCCTGCCTACCAGTGTTGCCAACTACAAAAAATAATTCCAGGAACTTTAGGACCCCTGTAAAACTACTCAAATTCAAGGTCTACAAGCTAGCCAGATACATTGGGACCTTGCTTAAAGTGAAAAACAAATTGTTAAAAAAGTAACTTGATTAATGAGCGATGTTTCACATAAAAAGTGACTATGATTTAGTGTTACGTCACCAGCCATTGGTGCACAGCGGGGGAAATGTTTAACAATATGGACACCTTTGTCAGCAACAGTATATGAACAATGTCTTTAGTATGTACTGCAGTGTGGGGTTAGCACTCTTTCAGCAATGATCTTAGTGCAGCTTGTCATGAAACATTTTTTCTAAACTTGTTCATGTAGTTTTTGTGTGTGCAAATTTTAATAACTTTCCTAGAAATGTCCCAAAAATAAAGCCACAAGATGAGGACTATATGAGAAAGAAAATGACCTTAGAAATGAAACAGAAAAATCATTGAAAACCGGTAACGTGGTGTGAGCATTGGTGACTTACACACACACACACACACACACACACACACACACACACACAGTCTGTCTACGTCAGCTATTTGCATTATCCTCAAGAACGACAAGGTTAAGGAAACAGATGCTTGAAAAGGAAGAGACAAGTGTATCGAAACAACAGTTCAATATTCTGGGTGATGTCGAAAGGTTGCTCCTTACATGGATAAATGAAAAGAAATTGCAAGGCAACACTATTAACAAGAACATCATTTGTGAGAGGGCGAGAATGATTTTCTCCAACCTCGTTAAGAAGACGCCAGGATTATCAGTGGTTGAAGTGTTTAAGGGAAGCTGTGGGTGGTTTGGGAAGAACCGGCATCCACAGTGTTGACATGTTCCGAAGCAGCCAGCTCTTCACAAAAAGGCAGCAGAGATCATCAGCAACTTCAAGTTGCTTGTAGGTTCTCCATATTATCTTCCACAGCAGGTTTTTGATTGTAGCGAGACAGGTCTTATCTGGAAAAAGATGCCAAAGTTTGCCTTAATAACATTAGAGGAAAGTGCATTGCCAAGTCACAACCCAATGAAAGTCTGTCTGACAATGCTATTCTGTGCCAATGTGGCAATTTGAAAATCTAAACTGCTGCTTGTTTACCATTCAGAAATTCATGAGCCTTCAAGAAGTGTAAAATCCAGAAGAGCAGGTTAAATGTGATGTGAAGGTCCAACAACAGGGCTTGGGTGACACATGATCTTTTTCGTGATTGTATCAGTGAAGTGTTTGTTCCCTATGTGGAAAAAATACTTGGTTGAGATGAATCTGCCACTCCTTGTTTTGCTTGTTATGGATGACACTCCTCAGACTCCAAGCTTACAAGACCACTTTGTTGTAGAATTGCGTTACTCCAGCCTATGGACCAGCAGATCATTTCTAACTTCATATGCCATATACTGAGGCAGTCTTAGAACTTTGCTTTGAGTTTGCTGAAGCTACGAATCTCACTCTCTGAGAGTTTCGGAAATATCACTTCAGCATTGTTTCCTGTGTCAAGATGATGGAAAAAGCATGGGAAGGGGATAGCAACAGACCTCTCACTTCTGCTTGGAAGAACCTTGGCCGCAGTGTGTTGTCAAATTTGACTGTGAGGCATTTGAGTCTGTATCTGTGAAGCCTGTTGTTAATGAGATTGTCATTGGCCAAGAGCATGGGACTAGAAGTGGATAACAATGGTATTGATGAGCTTGTGGAAGATCGCAGCCAAGAAATGACCACTGAAGAGCATATGGAGTTGGCGTGTTTCACAGCAGGAAGTTGTAGAGAGGAGTTCTTCCGATGATGATGATGATGATGATGATGATGATGATGATGATGATGATGATGATGATGTAATAGCAAAGCAGCAATCTTCTGGTGCTGTAAGCGAAATGCTGAAATCAACCCAAAAAACAGTGGTTACACAAGATACAAATTTATTTGATGATAATGCTGTGTCACATTTTTGCCAAGTGTTGAAGTGTCGGCAGAAACAAATTACAACAGACAGCTTCTTAAAGAAACTTGTGTATTATGAATAATAAATTACATAATATGGTGTCTATAATTTTCTGTGAATAAATGGCATGAATAACATAAAACTTAGTACTTTTTCTGCATGGAATGCATTATCGTATTACATTAACTTATACGGGATAAATTGTTTCACTTAATGAGTGTTTCGTGCTAAGAGTAAGATTCTGGGATGAATTATGCTCATTGTATGAGATTCCATTTTACTACTACTACTACCACTACCACTACCACTACAGCTGCAGTCACCACCATCAAAACCACCAGTTCACAAAACATCAGAACAAGAAGCAGACCATAAGTTGATTTCACATGAATTGATCCCTATGGGATCACAATATAAAGTTTTTGATAGAAGTCCCAAAATACTGGAAAAGCATTTACTATTTCTGAATTCCTTAACTGCAGCCCTGTGATTTGGGGCCTTATGTGTAGTTTCATGTGTGTGAAGTCATTGCACAATAGTTTCGTGAAACTAATTGGATTTTTTTTTCTCTCTCTTTTTAATTCAGCCTGATCGCCAGACCCTCATGTGGTCAGCAACGTGGCCTAAAGAGGTGCGGAAAATGGCAGAAGATTTCCTAAAAGACTACATTCAGATCAACGTAGGATCTCTTGAACTTTGTGCAAATCATAATATTGAACAGATTGTGGATGTTTGTCAAGAACATGAGAAGGAAAATAAGTAAGTGCATGTTATCTTAACTGTTGGTAGTTGGAGGAATGTTGCATTGTTACGAAAACTAAAATATCTTGAGTCATAAGTTTTCTTGTGCATTGTCAGTTACATGAAATAACTGTTTTAGTGTTTGGTATTATTTTTGTGTACTTCCTACATAGACATGTGATGTAACACTACAGTCTAGTTAATGGAAAAACTATCT
The DNA here is from genome assembly GCF_023898315.1 of Schistocerca nitens. Classification (NCBI taxonomy): domain Eukaryota; kingdom Metazoa; phylum Arthropoda; class Insecta; order Orthoptera; family Acrididae; genus Schistocerca; species Schistocerca nitens. Next base: position 717,200,734 of record NC_064617.1, on the reverse strand, counting down.
AGTGTTCCTGTAATGACACAGTCTGAAGTAGATGGATGTGCACATTAATGAACAGAACTAAATGGTTTCCTCTTCACAGGTTGTGCCGTATCTTACAAGAAATTTCTAATGAAAGTGAGAACAAAACCATAATATTCGTGTCAACAAAAAAGAAAGCAGAAAACATAGCATACAATATAAGAAAATATGGGTATGTGTTTTGGGTTGTTTTGTTAATTAGAATAGTAGTTCAGTCTCCACTGTTATACTTGCAGCTGCTTTTAAGATTCTTAAGTAAGACATGAAAAAAATATAATTCCAGCATGCTGTTTTTTCCAGGTTTGAAGCTGTTTGCATGCATGGGGATAAGTCACAACAAGAAAGAGACTACATTTTAAAAGGTAATTTCACCAGTGCATTGTTTTGACTTTGAAAACATAAGTGAATGGATGAGGGTGTACAAGTTGATACAAAAGTTTCGGAACTGTATTTGGTATTAGTGTGACACTTGTGCTAATACACTCTTGAGTTCACATACAGGGTGAATAAAAAGACTCGTAACTTTGGAATGATATAGAAATTGAGAACTTCCGGAATCTTTAGCATACAACATGGTTTGATTCATGCAGGGCATCAGTACACAATTCCACCACCAAGTGTATCAGAGTAGTACACAGTTAAAATGGCTACTTTCACTCTTGTGCAGTGTGCTTCCAGTATTTTGTATCTCTTGAAAACAGGTTGATGAAGATACCATGAATGGGGTGATTTGCTATCAGCAAATTATTCACGGAAGTTCGAAATTTCTTCAATAATGCCTTGAAGGGCCAATCACCTGGATTTCTCTTACTGCCCAGACTTAACTGCATTTCTTTCTCTGGTGTCCCATCAAAGACCATGGGTGTGTTCCTCCTTATCAGTTTAGCTGACGTGAAAAATCAAATGTATGCTCCTGTTGCACAAATTATGCCCAATTTGCTGCAGCGAGTGTGGGAAGAAATTGATTACCAGTGGGATGTTTTCCGCGTCACTAATTGTCATATCAAGCCAAAATTACACTTTCAAGTGAAACTTAAGGTTCTTTGCTACAAAATGATACATCAACTGATTCCGTAAGTTCTTGGGAAACTTCTATAAGATTTCAAAGTTCTAAGTCCTTTTAACTCGCCCTGTACTTACAATTGGTTATTCTTGACATATTGTGGAACTTCAAAAATTCCAGTGTACAGTATTGTGGTGGGTGCTAAATTGGTGAATAGGAATACAAATTTTAAATAGTTCTGTTCTTTCATCTTTGATGCATATTTTTGAGGAAGTTAGTGAAACCAAACATTTTGAGGATAAATTGTTTTAAGAGAATTCTGTGAATGGTACAGTGAGAAATACAATGCATTCTGTCATAGGAAAATTAAATGTTAAAAACTATATTAAAACAAGAAACGTTCAAATAATGCCATTAGATGCAGAGTAAATACTCAGGTGCACATGAGTTACGTGGACAGTACAGGTTGGTGTAGTTGAAACTTTCCAAGTAGGCAAATTTCTACTGTTACTGCACAAAAGTGAAGATTGTGTGTTACAAATGTTGTCATCTGTCTAGCATCTTGTAAATGAAAGTTTTGTTGATATCCTGGATGTTGACTGAATATTGTAAGTGCTGGTCCTTAGGGTGTTAGCATCAAAAAGCAATTTAACAATAAATGCAAATAAGCGATTTCATGCCAAGTGGTAAAATTGTGGATTTTGATGCAATTTTGTCTGCACATTAGTAAAGATTTTTTTTTTTCGCCCCTGAGTTTTTTGGCAATCCCTGAGAGATCTCCTGAAAGAAACAAGCTAGGCTATCTCGTACAACTTTCGCAGTCTCTTTAAGTAGATTAATGAGATATCAGGAGCAGTTTTCATGTAGATAATTTGAAGTAGCCAGTCAAACAACTAACCTGAAACATTGCATGTAATAACTCAAGGCAAGATCTTGGAAGTTCCATTCTTCTGCTCCTTTCTAGTACTTTTGCATCTAGGGCACAAAGTTGATTTTGTAAATACACCAAAAAATAGGTGTTTTAGTTCATTCACAAAACATTTTCTGCTAACTTCTAACCAATTTGACCATATTCTAAACTACCTAAAAACTAGATTTTGTTTTGCATGAGGTGTAAAGAATGACAGTTAAAGTGCAGTAAAAAATAGGCCTTTATTCTGCTAGTACTCACATCTTAAGATATTTTATGGTGTACTGTTTAGTAGTGGTTGGAGAAAGTTAAATCGGAAGTAATTTTGAACAGCAAGTGAACTTGAAAACTGGGAAGGTTTCCAGCAGTTTCATTATAGAAAGATTTTTATAAAGGGCATAAAGAATCCAATGAAAAGGATAGTGCTCTTTTTTGCCCCCCCCCCCCCCCCCCCCCACACACACACACACACGCGCGCACGAGGTGTCCACCTCACATGTCTACCATGTATAATCCACTTAGCTTTCTTCTTTTAACTTGCACAGTGTGTCATCAGTTATTTGTCTTTCTTATTACTCTCCACCTTTACACTCCTAACTTTTCACCTCTCATCCATTGCAGTCCCCCAACAGTCAGGCTTTCTTCTCATCCTGTCCACTGTCTCGGACGACATGGAGTTCTGGGTGGCTTTCATAACATCTCAATTTCCTAAACCTTGTCAGTCGCTTTACTTCATTCCTCTTATTTCCTCTTCAACCTTTCTGTCAGGAGCAGCTCTGTTTCCGAGTCACTAGGATAATTTATAAAAATGCTTCACACTCGTCATAATGTGGGGATAGGGATTTGAACAGTTGACACTGAAACAGCTTGTGGTTTGAAGCACTTCCCATAACAGAAAAAAGTCAAAATTTGTCCAGCTGGCATCGGTCCCATCGAATTTCCTATGCCCACAATGTTAATTTGCCCCTGATTTTGCGTCAACATATTTATAATTTTCCCATGATTTATGCATTACGAAAAAATGTTTGTGGAGAAGATATGATGCTGGCATAATTTTGGCCGTCCCGTAGTGTTTACAAATATTAAGTGGTTAACTTTCTTGACACCAGGGCACTCTATTCAGTGGATTTGAATGAGTAAAAGTTTTAACAATTTGTGCCGCATCTCCCACTGCTGCCAAGCTCTACATGGTGTGGTGGCTGATGGAAGTAACTAGGTTCATTCGAATGAAGATATCATGACCACTCACAACTATTTCCAAATGCTCTTTTTGCTCAAATGCAATTTTGTGATTGTTGTGATCATCGTGACATCTTTGTCAAACCATATTTAGCTTGTTTTGGCGAATGGCCACATCGAACGCTAGTTGACACTTTGTCTTGCTTAAATGTTTCTAGTGTAAGCACAGTGCTGGCTACGTATTTTATTCATGCTGAGCTAAATGTGTTTCGAGAATTTTTTATCGTTGTCAAGTGCATTATTCATGTATGTATTTTTTGTGACTCAAGCTCACCTTCAATTCATCAGGACTTTTGGTATTACCTTCCCCAGAGAGCAATAACAATTAAAGTCAGATTTGAGTACCAGCAGAATATGGGCACACGTTCACTACACCTCCACTTTGTACTGCTCTTCAGGGTGTTATATGCTCACATTGCAAAACCAAACTTACTCTTCAGGTGTTGTGGAACGCTGTCTTTCTAATGAAGATGAAGATGGTGTATAAGAGTTTGGAGAAAATACATTTTTTGTAAAAATGGGCTAAGATTAGCAATTTGTGGCATTGATACAAATATAAATTGTGCTCTAGAAAGAGGTAGGATGAAATTTTATATTCTAATGCCATTGGTTAAGTTGTTATATGCAAAGGTTAAAGTTAGTTTCACACTTCCAGAGATACAGAAAGCTAAACTTTTCATTTTTCAAGTGGCTATTTTTGTGACCCACTTCGCTTCAAATTTCCCTTATGGAAATCACTTGGGAAATTATTATTTAACTTGAAAGAGCAAAAGGTTTCAAAAGATCACCTAGTTATGTTTCCTTCTAGGATAAAAATTGCAGGAAACGTTATATTTCAAAGTTGCTTAAAGCTAAAAGGATACACTGTTGGAAGATGTGCTGTGGGGTCAAACAAATAACTATATCTCTGCAGATATTGAATTGGTGTTCGTAAGACTTTGTGTGCCTGTTTTCAGTTATCATTGGTAAACACACACATTCATGTGGAAATATCTAGACCACTTGACATGGAAGGACCCCCGAGTTTCTCAGGTCAACGGTGGTAGAAGAAGTGTCACCATTCTCAGCCAAAAGGAAATGGCACAATAATGGGTTTTAAGCATTCTGGTTCATTCAGGATAAATAGGTCCTACAGTTAGTTTACTAAATTATCGATGTCCTGTAATATAAAGGAAATGCTCAGTTGAGCAGAGTTGGCAAATGGACCACCATTGTTGTGTTAGAGGTATCACTCTTCATAAATATGTGGTTAATTTTGATGCATTAACCATAAAAAATGTCTTGAACATTTTAATCCTTTGAATCCCAGTGATACTAAAAAATCTTAATTTTAAAAGTTTTCACTAAATTGGGGCCTATATTTTAGTAAACAATGAATAAAAGAGGAAATAGTACCTCAGTGTACTGATAGAGACATCTGTCTTGTTATAGCATTGGTGGTTTCATTGGAAAAACTTAAAAAAAATCAATAAAATTGTTGTTTCAGGCAGAAACCCATAGTACTCTAAGGGTTAAGTTCTGCCACAATTACTCTTATGTAGTTCCCGACAAAATATATTTTTAGTCAGTGATATAATTAGTGAATATAATCAGTGCAGTTAGTTGGAAATTCAATGACTGGTGGGACAATCTCATGAGTGGCAAAATTAAGACAGCTTTTGAGTAGCATCATCATTTACTTTTAGGGTTGTAAAGAATCATAGCTCAGGCAGGGTACAGAGGCTGATGCACAGTTTCCAGTTTTCGTCCAAAGCACTGGATGAGTTCGTTTGTTCAGAAGGTTAGGCTGATAAGCGTTTTTCCACATTTTTGCAAGTCAGCGATGACAGAATTGACGCTCACACTTTGCGATCTTTCTCAATTTTATGAAAGCTACCTGGTAACAAAAATTCATTTTGCTTTACTTATGGCTTTGTCAGATTCATGATGATGTGCCGCCCATTATTTCATTCATTGTCCTAGTTATTGTGATATTTATGTGAAATTAAGACACTGTGCGAAATTTGGAAAAGTGTGTAATGAAAAATTGCGTTTGGTGCCTGTTATGTAATATGTTGTTGCATGTGAATTTTAGCTAAGACATTGAATTTTTCTTTAGACTTGGGGAGACCAATCTCAAGAAAATTGGTCTTAAGCAGCACGCTGATTTGTGATTGCGCTGTGCCAGCGATAAAGCCAGAGCGAAATATCCACACCATTCCTCATATTTCATAAATGGTTTTAGATATCAAAATGAGATTTTGGCAAACAATAGCACATAAAGAAGAATATTTTACCTTGTTGTTATATAAAACTTCATTACCTACAGTATTATCACAATAACTAGAGACTTTCAAGAAAGAAAGTAATTTTGACAGCTGGTGAAATGAGAAATGCTATGGGTTTTGGAACAACATATGTAAAGATATCACACTTTTTTTGTACGGGGGATGTGCTTTTTCTTAAGATACTGACTTTAGTTTTCCTCAGTACCCCACTTAATTAACTCAATAAACCACTGTTTCAGAAGAAGCGAGCGAGCGCTACTTACTGTAAAGATGACACACTAATTTGGTGACCGGCACAATTAAAGCACTTACACATAAGCTTTCAGCCACCCCTCTCCACATTAAACCCACCAGTACTCGCAACAACACGGTACTTACATTTGGCACCAACAGTACTTACATTTGGCACCAACAGTACTTACATTTGGCACCTGTCATCCCTTTCCCACCAGAAAATCCTCACACACAGCCTAGCTACCCAGGGGCCCACATATCTGCAGTGACAGTGGGTCACACAAAGGCCTTCACACAGACATTTATCCCCTAGATGTAGTCCACAAACAGATCTCTTGTGCCATTTTTCCCTCACACCCTAATCCTCCCACCACCCACAAGAACCAGCATGAAAGAATGCGCCCCCCCCCCCCCCCCAAATCACCCAGTACCACCCGGGACTGGAGCAACTGAACCACAGCCTTCACCAGGACTTTGATTACCCATAATCGTGATCTGAAATGAGGAAAATACTACCAAAGATCCTTCCCACCCTTCCTAAAGTGGTGTTCATTGCCCAGTCATCATCATCATCATCATCATCTTAGTCAATCCCTATGCCACTCCCTATCCCAACCATTTGCCACAAGGATCATATCCTTTTGGAAGACCCAGGTGCAAGACGTACCCATCTATCAGACCATAATTTGCTATTCCAGTCCCGTCACAGGTTTATACTGCCCCATTGAGGACAAGGTTGCCTGTGAAAGGAGCCATGTCATAGACAAGCTCTGCAGCAATCATTGCACAGCTTCTTATATTGGCATGATTACCAACTAACTGTTCACCAGGATGAACAGCCACTGCCAAACTGTGGTCAAAGCAAAGTAGACCATCCTGTCAATATGCAACTGAACATAACACTTCGTTTCAATGGCTGGTTCACTACCCGAGCCATCTGGATCCTCCCCTCCTCCACCAGTTTTTCTGAACTACACAAATAGGAGTTACCCTTACATTCTCCTTTCCTATAATTATCCTGGCCTCAACTTACACCACATACTGTCCACACACCCTCCACCCAACAGTTTCCATCCTGCCCCCCCCCCCCCCCCCTGCCCCACCCTGTGTCCTATCACCTCCTCCCCATTCCCATCTCCTACACTCTTTGTATGTCACCCTCCACCAAAGCATCTGCCCATCTTTACCCAATTCTCTCCTTTTTTGACTCAGTTTTTCCCCACATCCTGTCCAACAACTAGATGTTGCACGTGTTGACATTCTAGTCCCTGCACACCCTGCCAGACAATATTCTCTCTCACCCCAACCATACACTGTTACCACTTCCTCTTCACAATCTCTCCAGATTGGTGCTATCATCCCATGTGATAGTTTCATTCTGGCCCGAGCTGTTGGAGTTGGCAGTCGTGTGTGAGGTGTGCTTCCTTGTGTGGATGAATGGTGTGTGTGTGTGTGTGTGTGTGTGTGTGTGTGTGTGTGTGTGTGTGTGTGTGTTTCTGATGAAGGCTGTGGCTGAAATCTTTATATAAGCGTCTTTTAATTGTGCCAGTCTGCAACTAGGCACGTTATCTTTATGGTAAGGAACCGTCTCTCTCTTCCTGCTATGTCATTATTCCTATGTAGAGTTTTCGTTGCCTTACGTAACTTAACTACTCCACCTGATTGTCTGGTCATACTGCTTTATGCCCTGAAAACTGTTGGTACTCCCGGACAGCATTAAACTTCGCCTTCTGATAGCTACACATGGCCAATACCTTACATACTCCTAGACAATGAGCCACACCACTTGCTCTTGATAACCCATAGTGCAAAACTAATTCTTATTTACATATACACAGACTTGTGGCTAGTTGACACATGCTGAATGTAACAATTCATATACATATTTGGCAGAAGACCCATTAACTATCCACAGTACTCTGTGATACAAAACAAACACAAAAAACTGCACTCAGCCAATAGCATCTTGACAAAACTGCAACCCTGCAGTAATTGTCATCTTCATCCACAGATGTCAGTCGTAGGTTTTGTACGTCCCACTTGTCACCAACTGAAGTAGACCTGGGGTAAAGGACTGTTTCTGTGCAGGGCTTTATTGCAGTGGTTGGTTGGGGAGAGGTACAGGCCAGTGCCAGCTCAGATAAACAGCAAAAGTCAAATATTTTAATAAAATCCGTGCAACTACTTGTAGCAACATGGTGCAGAAGCAAAGTACCATCTCAGTATGTGATGAGAATGGAACATTTTGCAAGATGGTGGCTGGCTGTTGACCAGAAGGCTATGACGTTAGTGTCAAGGAATGCTGGCACTGCAAGGTTGCTCAGTGTTGTGTGGCCCAGTTGTGAACAGCACGCTTGTGTGTGGGGCCAGTTGTGTGGAAGACTGCCAGAGTACTTGCAAGGGATGACAGCATCTAGTAATAGATCTCTCCGCGAGTGACAGTGTGTGGCGCCAAGGCACCTGTATCGATGCAGAAGGATGAGGTGGTGTTCCACCTTGGCCTCTATGCTGCCCTCAAGGGCAGGAGCCTTTCTGCTGCTGGAGTTAGCCTGGAGGCAGCCCACCTTTGGAGAGGCACCAAGGATGACGATTTGGTACTAGATGCTGCGGCAATGGAGGTTTAAACTTCTGGCAGCTGCTTGCTGACCCATACTGCACTGGGGCCTGACCCAGCCCTTACCTCATGGTAGGCAGTGGTGGACTGCTGATACCTCTTTTAAAATTGATATTCATTTATATGGGCTAGCAGCCCATTTGTTGTGTTGTTGCACTGCTTCCAGCTTCGTTCAGGACAAATTCGTTGTGTGGCAGTGTAGAAACTACTTTGCCTGTCATGGAAGAACCCTATCTTACTGCTGTGATGGCAAGATTGCACTGCTTGGCGTAGTCATCTTGCAATGTGTAAACAAGCATGTTGCTGCAACTGGCATGCCAACACATTGGAGTTGTTGGGAGACATTTTGTTGCCTATTGTTATATATCATTTTATGATTAATGTGCTTTGGAGTCGGCGGCATTGAAACCTGTCCTCTTTTTTCCAAATATGAATAAGATACTCTTAATTTGGCTTTGTGGTGGTGAGAATTTGCACAGCTTCTTAGAACCACCATATCCTCTCCAGTGTAGAAATCAATTTGCGAGGGGCTGTCATTTTTGTCCAGTTTAAAACTGTATGTTTAGTTACTATGCTAGGTGATTTTTCATTTGATTTGTGGTATGAAAATGATGCTGCATTCACCTGTCAAAATATCAGCGGTTGTTGAGGATGATACCTGGTTCTTTACTGTAAGTTACTAAAATCTTTTCTTTAGTTACAGATACTTCCCATGTTAAAAATAACATAGGCTTTGCCTCACTGTTTTAGTGACTAGGTCACTGATGATATAAAAGTATACCTTTCTTTCATGTGTTTTCTGTTGCTGCTTGGCGAATTATTTTTTATCATCCAAATAAATTATTTTGACAAAAAATGTTTTGGAATAATATACGTGGTTACGCTCCAAGAAGAAACAATTTGAGGAAATAAGATTCATTTTGTGTTCTGTAATGAACATAGGTATTTTTTTAGTCTGTGCCACAGCATGTCAATTAGTGAGAAATATAATTAGCTAAGGAACATTGGTGTGGCTGTTTGGAGCTCCGAAAAGTAAGGCGTACTTGCAGAATGGTTTTGCTATTCTTTGGCTCAGTTCCATCATAAAGATGTTTCTTGTCACATTAACTTCTAGTTTTTCCCATGTGGTAAGGGCCTTACTGACCATATGCCAACTAAAAGGGCCTTTCCATTTTTCTTCTGTCAAGAGTGTAGTGTTTGTCCATTTAGTGTTCATTCTAGCTGTATCCTTCCAGATTTTCTTGCTACGTAATTTTGGGCCATCTTGTTCATTCTATTGATTTTTCTAGTTACATGGACATCACAATTCAACCTTCTCTTAAGTATGTGAACCATTCTGTAAATGTTTGTAGATTTCCTTTTGCATTATTTACTAATAATTAGTTTTTTGTTTCAGATTTCCGCAATGGAAGAGCATGTATCCTTGTTGCTACTGATGTTGCTGCACGTGGTCTAGGTAAGATATTGGCAGGCTACAACAATTTTTCGTAGTATTGGATTTTTTTACTTGCTTGATTTTAGTTTTATTGTTCTGACAGAGCCTTGGCTCTTACCCTTAAGGCACAGTTCAGACAGGCAATGCAATATGCTGTGTGACTTAGGATAAGACGCAGAATCAATTTGTATTGGGAGTTGCGCATAGAAACATAGTTGTAGGGACTTCGTTAATGACACAGTGATGTCAACGATGAGACACAGACATGTATCTGTCATATTGCCTGGTGCAATACAGAATGCTGGCCTCTCCATGCAACTTGTAAGACACACAGCGAGGGAAAAACCAGGTCAAACGATGTGGCTAAAAAAATTGTTTTAGGTAGGTAAAGCAAAGCTGTGTCAGTCTGTAGTTAGTGTTTCAGTAAAACTTTTGCTTTCCATGTAAAAAAAGTGGAAAAACTACTGTTTTGGGGCTTCCCTACTATGCAGTCTTTCTTATTAAATTTTTGAGAGACCTATTTGGTGGGAAAATATGGTTTTCCTGTATCTTAATCTTGCTACATGATAATGAACTGGTTTTTTCATTATTGCCCACAGTTATTTAACTTTTGGAGGTAAGTAAACCACTGGTCGTGTTTTAAAAACGTATAGTAACTGGCCAGTTTGTTTGGTGGGTTTTAAGACATAAGTTGGAGCATACGAACTGTAGCATATATATTGAAATTGTCACTAGTGAGTTCACCACCCGCTGCAACGTCATTGATGGTGAATGGTTTCGCTTCAGTCCAGCATTGTTTCTTCTGAATACTACTCGAGCTACATCATGTACTACTTAGCAAAACTGAACAGTTGTAGAAATACTACCCTAACTTTAATTTTGAAGTTTTTCATGTTGAGACCTCATAAGAAAGCTGAACTGTTTGAATTTATAGCACTGTATGGGAGCATCCAGTTCTTGACTTCAGGTTTTTTGAGCTTTAAATAATCCACAATAACATCCTTTGCAGATGAGCTTGTGATTGTAACTGACATGTGATTTGTGCTGTCTTGTTGCTTGTCATGTGGTGAGTGGCATTGCATATCGTATCATCCCAGTGGAAACAGGAGTGTTGTGCCACATTACCTTTATTGCAGTCTGTTGAACAGCATATTGTATTGTCTGTGTGCACCACACCTAATAGTAATTTGGTAACAGACACTTGTAAATACTGACAGGTATTTGGTGCTTATTTTGTCTTGTGCTTGTAAGTCTGGAACTCTGTATTCATAGAAATAAGTTTTAATTTCTTATGTTGTATAGGTGACAGTATAGGATTGATCATTAAATTACCATTGGTTCTTTACCTTTTGATGCTTTATGGAACAAATCCTTCCTAATATCATGTTGGGCCTCCTTTTGCCCGGTGTAGTGCAGAAACTTGATATGGTCTAGACTCAATTAAGTCATTGGAGGTTCCCTGTGGAAATACTGAGCCATGCTGCCTCTACAGCTGTCCCTAATTGCGAAAGTGTTGTTAGTGCAGGATTTTGTGCACGAACTGACCTCTTGTTTAGGTCCCATAAATGTTTGATGAGATTCATGTTGGGCGATGTGGGTTGCCAAATCATTCTCTCGAATTGTCCAGAATGATCTTCAAACCAATAGTAAACAATTGGGGTATGACACATAGTCATCCATAAAAATTCCATTGTTGAATGGTTGCAAATGATCTCGAAGTAGTGGAACGTAACAGTTTCCAGTCAGTGATTGTTTCAGTTGAACGAGAGGACCCAGTCCATTCCATGTAAACACAGCCTGCAGTGATGCAGCCAGCACCAGCTTGCATAGTGTCTTATTGACAACTTGGGTCTACTGCTTTGTGGGGTCTGCGCCACACTCGAGCCCTACCATCAACTCTTCCCAATTGCAAACAGGACTCTTCTGACCAGTAGTCTAGGGTCCAACAATATGGTCACAAGCCAAGAAGTGCTGTAGGTGATTTCATGCTGTTAGCAAAGGTATTCATGTTGGGCATCTGCTACAATAGCCCATAAACATCAAATTTCGCCACACTGTTGTGATGGATAAGTTTGTCATACATCCCACTTTGGTTTTTGCGGTTAATTCACGCAGTGTTGCTTGTTAGCACTGATAACTCGATGCAAACATTGCTGCTCCCAGGTGTTAAGTGAAGATGGTCGCCGATGTGTTGTATGTGATGAGAGGTGATGCTTGAAACTTGGTATTCTTGGCACTCTTGACACTGTGGGTCTCTAAATATTGAATTCCATAATGGTTTCCAAAATGGAATGGCCCAGTGCTTTTACCTACAATGACCATTCCATGTTCAAAGTCTGTTAATTCTGTCACGCAATCATAATCGAAAACCTTAGCACATGGATCACCAAAGTACAGGCTCTGCCAATGCACTGCCCTATTATATATCATGTGTAAGCTATACTCGGCCAGCTGTATATGTGCATATCGCTATCACATGACTTTTTTTCACATCAGTGTAAATGAATCGCATTGCAAGCAGTATGTGCAACATCATAGTGTTTAACTTGCATATTTTCTTAAGGTAAGGAGACCTAATCTTTGGATAATGTAGAAAGTAAAGTCTTTACTTTAGAGAATTAGTGCTGTTGCAATAGTTGAGGCAATTCACACTCGGTTAATGTAGCAACAACGGGTAAACTTTCCATTTTGTAACAGCTGCCACTCGAGAGTTTTGGTTAACATTGATGCTTTCATATGACTAAACAACTGTGATAGTTTAGCTCTTGAATCTTTTTCTCTTCTGTTCTCAAAGTTGAAAAGTCTCCCAATGGTCAGCAGTGCTAAAGAACTATCTGCAAGTTCTGTTGGCCCAGGGAAAGACTTACCTGTGGCAAAAGTGATGTATGAAAAGGTAGGCTTAAGAGTGAACCTTCCTGATTTTCATAATCTTATCTGAACCCAAAGGGGAAATTCATACTGGGGAGTATGATAGCAGGGATAGTGTTAGATGATACATACATAAATATATATAGATCAGCTAGGTGGAAGTAAAGCTCTGGGGATGGCTAGTCAGTCAGTCTTGGTAGCTCAGTCGGTAGAGTATTTGCCTTTGAAAGGCAAAGGTCCCGAGTTACTCTTGTTCTGGCTCAGTTTTAATCAGCCAGAAAGTTCCATGGAGTAAATTCCTTACAGATAGGTGCTAATTCAGGTTACAGTCTATGAAAAAAATTGTTTAAATATTGAGTTTATAGTATGTTATGACAAAGGAGTCTTTCATAAGAGAAAGAACATGACTAGAAGTGGGTCTTAAGGCTGCTGGCAAATTAATATCAGCTCAATGTGTATATTTTCAAGGCTAGCTAGTTCACTGTACAAATTCACAGTTTATATGGGTGCAACTTGCAACAAGTACATATTACATTTGTCTTTCAGTAAGACTGTGTTAATCACTGATATTTCATTCCTTATGTGTTTCAGTGAAGGAACTTTAGTCTTTATTTAAAATATGTACTACTTGAATTTTTTGCAGATGTTGATGGGATAAAATTTGTAATCAACTACGACTTTCCTAACTCATCAGAAGACTATATACACAGAATTGGACGAACTGGTCGCAGTCAGTCAACGGGAACGTCGTATGCTTTTTTCACAGCTAAAGATAGTCGTCAAGCTCGTGACTTGATATCAGTTCTTAAAGAAGCGAATCAAGAAATCAACCCTAAATTAGCTGAGATGGCACAGTTTGGAGGATGGAAAGGTTTGTTTTGAGACATTTGTGATGTAATTTTGTGTTGAATGTACTCCCTGTAATTGCACGATTTACACACACAATTTTTTGTCTACTCTGAAGTATTAGTAGCAGTATATCCATTGTATGAATGGGAAAGTATAACTAGTATTTAGCCTTTTGAAGATACTAATAAGTCATTAAAAATCCGTATCTTATGTTTGAAAAAAAATTAGATGAGAGTGGAGTATTAATTACTTTTATAGGAGGCAACAACAAGTGGGGCTACAGCCGAGGGCGTGAGAATAGTTTTGGTTCAGCGAAGAATTCTCACAGACGATGGAATTAATGGTAACACAAATTATTTGTAAAAACTTAAAAGGGTTCATACTACATTATATTGCTACTAACTTTAATCTTACATGTTGCAGGTGTTGTATTGCAGAATCTACACCCATTTTACACTTATCAGTATTGAACGATCTGTGAATTTCTCCCTGTGCAGTCATAGACATGACAGTTAGATATATATGCATGACTTGCTTTCACTATTTATTTTGTAATAGTTCTTCAGTCTTGTATATCTGTGAATTTTTGGCTGTGTAGGAAGACACAATATCTGAGTTCCTTAATTCAGAAGCATTTGTTGTTTCATTCCATTTGCTACTGAAATAATGTAGCTATAATTCAGAGAAGTTTATTTTGTTGTGCACATTTTATGTGTTGGACATCTTCTTTATTATTCAAGGAAATGTGAAAATAATAAACCTAAGTGAAACAGAAGCTGCTCTTTTCATTTTTTCATTCTAAGGATTACCTAGTGTCCTAAAAGATTATTCAGTTAAAGATATTAAATTTAACATTTAGACCAGCTGAAGAATGAAGAGGACCTCCAGTGTAAAGAAATACTGTAAAACTGTGAGAAATGAGATCAGTAAAGGCATAAGCAGAAATGTTTCAGGGCGCGGCGTGCACACACACACACACACACACACACACACACACACACACACACACACACTCACTAGCCTCATGAAGGCTGAGTATAGATCATATTGCAAACTCTGCCTCTGTGCAAACAGATTGACAAAAAGTTATGCTATTAACCAATTACAGGTAAGAAAGGATGTTAATCATGAAAATGGGACCAAGAAAGCTGGAGTTAAGAGATTCATCAGTATAATCCCAGTGGGATAATGTTGTCTGGTAGGGCAAAACACCTTTTTAAATGAATTGTAATCTAGTCAGATATTTTCAAAATTTGGAAATATATTTATTTTTGATAAAATATTCTACCAGATTCCATAAATATAACTAGTCTTCGTAGCAGATATGACATTTTACAATGAATGTCATATTCAGTGTTCTCAGGTTTAGAACCTAATTTCCCTTCAATATCTCTTAAGGGGACACAGTCGCGAGGGAACTCCCATAAGGAATCAGTGCTAAAACTACCAAATGTCAGGTACACTTTCTGAAGTAACTAATGGAGATAGACCTGGAACTTTTACAGAGTACAGCTGAAACATCATTCTCAAATCACATAAAAAATGGTTATGTATTTTATATATTTCATGAGTAATCATTTTTTTGTTCTATAAGACAAAAAATTAAAACTTTTCTAAACACCTTGGAGCTTGTAAATCTGTTCTTTTTATCACTACTGGTCTATTTTTTATCTAGTTAATCCTCGTATTAACAAGAGATACTGTAAGTCTGATGTCTGTAGCAGTAATAGTTTTTGAGAAAAGTGTACCAGAAGGTCAAAAAATGTAGTTTTGAGAAAAATGGTATTGAAAGTTTTACATGGAAGAAAGTAATGTACAATGTCATACAGACACACTTTTAAAACATTCCAGGGCTATACTGTGGCTCAGCTTTTTGATCTTTATCTTCTTTTCTTCTTTTCTTTGATCCTCGGGCTATCCTGGCCTCCTTGGTAGCATTTCCTGCAGAATTATCAGCATCACAGATACGGTCCATGTCAATCTTTTTCAGTCCCCTTTCAGTATTGATGACATCCTTTGTTCCCAAGAGCCTTAATACATCAGTCTTCTTTGACACACCAGCATTGAAGCACATCACTGCATAATGAACACCAAATTTTAGTGTTTCTTTCCTAACGAAAACAGTTTTTGGTAGCCTTGTCCAAATGACAGAATTCAAACTTTCATTTGGGTTTTGAGTTTTTCCATGGAGACACTTTTTCAAGAGCTCTTGTTGGCTAAGGTCCCTGAAAATGGGTTTCACAGCTAGCAGGATTTTTTCTGGAATTGAATGTTTGTGCTTATAGCTGGAAGATGTAGCTGGGTTGTTGAATTTGCACCAGCTGTCAGGTCCCCGTGGGCAGAGGTTATGTTGTGGTTCCTCATCTGTTGAAATTTTATGAAAGAATATAGCCCAGATGGCTCTCCTCATTGCTTCTACATTGTTGCAGTTATTTATAATGGCCATACCATAATAAGTCTGGATCCTGTCTTTTTCAGCCTTTGTCAGGCCCCCTTTACCACCTAACTTTTTTTCCTTACATATCTTTAGAAGTCGTGATCCCATTCTTTTCTGTACATGTCCTATACATTACAGTTTATTAATTTTGACTCTAGGCCCATAAGGTTTATCTTCTACCACTTTCTGATAAGCCTACTGTCCCCGTCCCCAAGATAGTCTTATAGAGGATACCTCTTGACTGCACAGACCTTTTGAAAGTGTTAGCAACAGTTTGCATTAATTTGTAAATTATCAGCAAATACATGAGTATTACAAATCATTGTTGACTTTTAAAACATTTACAAATTAATAATGCTGTGAAATATTTTTGAGCAGCATTAGTTATGAACTCTGGCATATGTTTTAATATGCGTGATCTATACAGATTTTGATTCCACTCTTCAGATCTTCGGAAGGGCAACACACTTTCGGTGAAGCGTTTTGCTGTTGAGAGAAACTTGGCTTTCTCAATAGTTAAGAAAAGAAAACATGGTGCCTAGTTATCTATAATGTAGGTGATCTTTGTTTAGATTGTGTAGTTGTATAACCAACATGGAAGAGAGACCTCCTTACCTCACCATACACACTATACATATCTCACATTAACATACCACCATACCTTACAAAATTCCTATTTAAATGTGTAATATTATGTATTACGTCGTTAGTTGGTGTGTTGTATATCAAACAGACCAAATACTACTCAAGGGCATAGAAACAGACATAAAACATTTTATCAGTATATTAACAATATTACAGGAAACGAGTACAAATTTCACAAAGTATTTGAAACTGAACAAGGCATTAATTGCTGGTGAGCCAGACATAACAAATGTCTGATATCATAGATCATCAGTTTCTGAATGCTGTGTATGAACACACAGAAGTCAAACTACTGAAATTTCTTACAGAACAGTAATTCATAGATGCAAAATTTAATTTTTATTTTTCGATATTATTACTGGTGTACTAGTAGAATCATCTATTTGTACACTTAACATACCTGTATGTTTGCTTTTTAGTCTGCTGAAATGGGCAAGTAGTGACAGTAGCTAACAAAAATACAAAAGATTGGGAGCTGTAAATGACTCGTTTATGGGTACATCTTGTTTGACCCTTGAGAGTGCCAAAACAACCCTCTCAGAAACACGTATACCACCTTACCTGAAGCAAATACATATTAACCCATCACATTGAGGTAACAGGGTAGCAATTCGTCAGGAAAATCTTGGGGAATTTCATAAATTGAAGATTTTAAAAAATTTAGTATTTCAAAGTATGTTAATTGTATGAATGTTATTCCATGTAAATTATCGATGTTTAAAAGCTGCGGTCAAACTCTCCCGTGTAGAAATGATTCTGCGATGTACATCATGTAAAAAAAATATCAGCTGTTATATTCCTTAATGATAAAAGCTAGGTGTTAAAGTGACATTGGCTAATATTGTTTGGAAAATATGCAGAGGGTACCAAAAGATAAAACTTTGTAATGTCAGCAAATATACAATGCGAGGCAGGATGGCAACAAAATAGCACTTAGATAAAAGTGGAGAAACCAATATTTGGTACATCATGTAGTTCTTGACTGACAGTATATTATACTGTCATATAAAACAGTACCTTAGGAGTCAGTTCAATGTAAACACAAAATAATGTGTTGAAAAATGAAACTGAATGTGTCTGAGCAAGAAGGGTCTGCACAGAGTATGAGGCCACATTTGTTAAGCATTTTGAGGCTGTGGGTCCCCACAAAAACAAAATTCTGAGTATGAAACTTCATTCTAAAATTCTGAGTAGTTGGCATTCAGCCCTCCACAAGACCAGGAAAACTTAAATTTAATTAAGCACAAGAGCGGTCATATGCATGATCAGTATGTGTCCTCCCTATAAAAAGTCTGTCATTTGAAACGAGAGACCAGTGATGTGTGCCCTGACTATGAAACACTTTGACAATCACAAATAGCACTCGGTAAACAGACCCCATCACTTCTTGCTACATGCTTGGCATGACTGACTTACGTGGAGGATTTTTGTTTTGTTGAGATTTACCTTACCTGTGTGATATGTGCAGTGGTTCCAATAGAAACGTCTGTAATTGTTTGCAATACTGAAACTAGAGCTTACGTCTGAGTAGAAATTGTTGGATTAGTTTCATTTGCAAAATATGTGATGTGGTCCTATTTTGAGCCCTGCTCCATAATAAGCTTTACAAAACAAAATTTGTAAGCTGTTCAGTGTTATTAGAATTACAAATGCAAGCAAAAGAATTAGATATCTAACGGTATCTCGTCTCCTACCTTCCAAACTTTACAGAAGCTCTCCTGCGAACCTTGCAGAACTAGCACTCCAGAAAGAAAGGATACTGCGGAGACATGGCTTAGCCACAGCCTGGGGGATGTTTCCAGAATGAAATTTTCACTCTGCAGCGGAGTATGCGCTGATATGAAACTTCCTGGCATATTAAAACAGTGTGCCCGACAGAGACTCAAACTCGGGACCTTTGCCTTTCGCGGGCAAGTGCTCTACCATCTGAGCTACCGAAGCACAACTCACGCCCGGTCCTCACAAAGGAGACGAGATACTGGCAGATGAACCAATGAGTGACAAACAAGTTCTAGAATTTCAAAATGGCCATGTAAAATTTGATGAACAGCGGAGTGTGAGGCCCAGTATTCAGACCAGTGACATTGTTGATCAAGTGAAACAAAAACTTTGAAGTGGTCTCACTAATGAATTCTAAAATGTTGCTCAAACCTCAATTTCCAGGGTTGTCCCTGAACAACTTGGATGTCAAATTGTGTGCGAGGTGGGTTCCAAAAATGCTCACTGATCAGTGCACAGGGCAAAGGATGTGTAGTGCATAACAGTCATTGGAGGACTATAGAAAAGGTGGAGGTGATTTGTTTTCCCACGTTGTTACAGGTCACGAGATGTGAATATTGTAGAACACAGAATTGAAACTGAATGATAACCAAACTGAGTTGTGCAATCCAAGATAAACAGTGTGGGAAATTGTAGTCTTCCATATAATCCTCCTCCATAACAAGGCATGCCCTCACACCAGTGCTGAAGACAAGGAGAAAATTTAAGATTTTTGTTGGGAACATTTTGAGCATGCTTTGTACAGTCCCAACCTTGCACCAGGGACTGTTCCTCTTCTTGCATTTGGAAAAGTGGCTGGGTTTCAAAATAACAATTAACTCGAGACTGGCGTTAACAAGTGGTTAACTTCCCAGGGCAGCCTTCTATGCAGTGAGGTTATAGAAGGTGGTGCCGTGTTAACAGAAAGAGTGTGGATGTGAATGGCAATTATGTGGAAAAGTAAAGTAGGTATGTAGTAAGATCTTGCTGTGACTGAAAACCTTTTTTCATACGCTTATTTTTTTTAATGACCAAACTGACCATAGTTTTGGAATACACCTCGTAAAAGGTTGGGAAACAAGTAATTTAGAAAATTTGATTGCATAGAGTCTTGTATTGTGCATCTGTTCATTGAGCCGGAGACATTACTTCTGTGTATAAAGAAGCCCATTCAGATGAACAGTTCCATACCAAGAGAGGCTATAGCATGCAGCTCACAAAAGGTGACATTATTTCTACCCTGATTTTAAAGAAACTCTCATGCCGCATTACATGTATCGATTTAATTGTAATTTTGAAACTTATTTTGAAGATACATTCCTCCACCTGTAGCATAGGACTTGCATACAAGCTACATGTTTGCTATCCAGTATTCATTTTGAAGTATACAAGAAATATTTTCTGATTACAGATTTAATAGTCAAATATAAGCTGTTTTTCCATGAATATCTGCTTATATGTACGACATGCTAAGTGTGTTACAACATGGTGTCGATGTCCATCCAAGGTCTCTTCAGAAAATTCCAGAACTTTGTCCACAAAATTTTTCTACGCTTACCTTTTACTTACTGTGCATGGTCTCTTTCTAAATACTCTCCTCCACAATTGATACATCGCCCCCAATGTTGTTTCCTCTTCCGGAAGCAGTCTTTGTATGCCTCTTGCTAGATCTCACAAACCACAGTCTGAGAATTTTATTTTATCTCGTCCATCAAAGCAAATCTTCATCCTTTCAATGGGGTTTTCACTTTGGAAATAAAAAAGTGTCTACAGGGGTGAGGTCTGGAGAGGACAGAGGATGAGGCAGCGCAGATAATTGATATTTTGTGCTATAGTCGAGACACCACCAAGGATGAATGTGCATATGTGTTATCATGATACAAGAGCCATGAATTGTCTCACCACATTTCAGGCCATTTCCTTCTCACACTTGCCACATGATGTCACGTACTGATAGTACTATGGATTAACAGCTTGTCCATGCAGCATGAATTCGTGATGAACTAATCTTTCAAAGTAAAAGAAAACTATCAGCATGACTCTGATATTTGACCTGACCTGACATGCATTTTTTAATTCCTGCAGAACCTTTATTGACCCATTGTGAAGGTTGAACCTTGGTCTCAACATCGTAACCGTAGACCCACATCTCATCGCCAGTTGTTTTCTTAAGGAATATATCATTCTCGTTTACGCGATCCAAAAGCTTTTCACAGATTGTGAGGTGAGGGTCTTTCTGGTCTTGACTCGTGCTGTGGGATGAACTTGACACAACACGGTGCATCCCAAGATGCTGTGTCAGGATTTCATGACATGATCCAATCAAAATGTTGTATTCTTCTGCAATTTCTCGGACAGTCGGTCTTCAATTGGCATGCACAGTTTTGTTGACGTTCCTGACATGAGAGTAGTTGTAGACATCGAAGGGATCCTGAATGAGGGTCCGGCCATTTTTAAATCGTGTGAACCATTTGTAACTTCGAGTATGGCAGGCCTCGTGCACCATTTTGGTGTGTGTGTGTGTGTGTGTGTGTGTGTGTGTGTGTGTGTGTGAGAGAGAGAGAGAGAGAGAGAGAGAGAGAGAGAGAGAGAGGGGAGGGGGGGTTGGTTGGTTGGTTGGTTGGTTGGTTGGTTGGTTGGTTGGTAGGTAGGTAGGTTGGTTGGTTGGTTGGTTGGTTGGTTTTCTTGAGTTTCATACAAAATTTAAGGCAGATGATGTACTCCTCTAACACTGTCATCTTGAAATTCACAAACTGTGTCTCACAGTGTTCTACTCAGTATGGCACTCACAAATAACTAACAGACATATGACAATGAAACTTCTAGTAGTTACACATTAAATACATGCATGTGCAGGCATGTCAACTGCATTTCGCTCCAACACACCATTATGCAAAATTACAAACGTTACGGAATTTTTGAATGGACCTTCTATGTTGCTTGACTCTGAAATATACCCTGGACTTGCATTCAGCAGGACAACAATTCACATCCGTGCCCGGCCATCCTAATTTAGGTTTTCCTTGATTTCCATAAATCACTAAAAGCAGATGCTGGGATGGTTCCTTTGAAAGGGCATGGCCGATTTCCTTCCTCACCTTTCCCTAATCCCGAGCTTATACTCCATATCTAATTACACAAGTGTTGATTGGACGTTAATCACTAATCTCCCTACTTGAAATGTACTTACTCAGAATTTCAACTGTAAACCTTTCAGTAATGCACAATGCTTATCTCGTAGTGCCTGCCTGCCAAATGACAATAGAGGGATTCTTTATACTCAATGGATGAAAAAAAAAATCAATAAATCAATAATGGTAGATATTACGTGGACAGGACCTGGAATAGTTTGGATACTTCTGTTACAATTGAGCTAAATAACAGATACAAGGGGAGGAGCCTCGTTCAGCTGTGAAAGAGAGTAGTGCAAGACCATTAATAAGAATTTAAGACACACGTTGGAAACAGTTTGGGCAAAAAAGAATTGTCTACTGCTAGTAGTCGTGGAGGGTTGTAGACCAACAGCTGCAGAAAAACTGGGGCCAGGGCACCATATAAAAAGTATTGTAAAATCAGGTAAGAACATATGAAGAGACTTACTAGGGATCTGAATGAAGATGATAGGGGAAGCAGACAATAACTTCTTCAAGAAAAGAGAACACTATCAGGAGTGTCATGGAGAAGATTGGTGCAACAACGTTATACACAAGTGTGGGCTTTGTTGAGGTTCTGCAGTGGAATGTTAAAATCTGTATGAATAAAGTCATCATTAAAGTTAACCAGGAACTCAACTGGGATGCTGTTAACTTCAGGTGCTGCTGTTGGTAGATAAGACTACACAAGATGTTGCCTATTCCTTAACAAGAGCGGGAAAGATAGTTTAGCTGAACTGGTAGCAAATATGTGGGGCAGGGGCGAGGGGCAGCAGGAGTGCCACCATCACCAATGGTAGAATTCCTATGATTCGAGCTGTGAGAGGTAACACTGCTTTAAATCCGCCATTCAGATAGCCTGCTTCAAAAGAGGTACACCTCAACGAACTCGCACACCTTAAAGAAACTAGTTTGAATAATCATACTGTTGTGCGTCAGAATGTTACAAGACTAAAAAACAAAGTTAATGAATTTTTGTGTTAACACAGTCTAGAATGTCAAAAGGAAGTTGATGCATTGTCTGTCCAAACACCATGTAAATGCCAAACTACAAATTAGCAGCCCATTTCTGTAGAGAAAATATGGAGAAAGGAGTTAAGTATGTAAAAAAAAAAAAAAAAAAAAAAAAAATAGAGATCCTATTGGAATCTGGTTTTTGCTTTGATCAACTAGAAGCCTGTGCCTGCGAATTGCTGCTACTAAAAACATCATAATTATTACAGTATAAAGACCCTCTTTGGGAAGCATTCAAATACTTTTAGAAAAATTGGCATTATTATGCCACCTTGCAGATGATAGTTGGTAAACATTTTGATAGGAATTTTCTGAAAGATTCAGAAGAAAGAAATGATTTGGAAATGTTATTTGACACTTACAATACTAGTTGTTGCGTTAATTTTCCCTACCACAGTTACAGAGGAAAGCAGTCTACCAATAGACAACATTTTTGATGGTGAATACTTAATCAGTGATATATCAAACAATGGAAAATCCAGGATGGAATGTAACAATATGAGAGAAGGAAAGTTGCTACTCACCATATAGCGGAGATGCTGAGCCGCGATAGGCAGTGTAGTTTCAGCTCTCTGAGACTGCAGAGGTGTGTGTTTGACCATGATGCACAAGTAGCCATAAAAAATAACTATTCTGATTAGAGTGAGGTAGTATTATGGAAAATGGACAATGGGAAGTTTCAAGGCAGCCTTGCAGGAAGCTGATTGGTGAGTGTCTTATTTTGTGACAGGTGTTAGTTCCAAGTTAAGCATATTTATAGATGAGCTTCTATAAATCTTTAGTAATTTCTTTTTGAACAAAATGAAGTGTGACATTAATAAGACATAAAAAATCCCCTAATCATAAAAGGAATCAAAATAACATATGCGAGCAAATGGAAATTGTTAGGATAAACAGATAAGTAGGACTGATAACATATTACAGAAAATACTGTGTTACTTTAAGGAATATAAAATTAACTATTCAAGCAATAACATTAAATTTATATGGATAATGTTTAATCCTGCCAGTGCATTCTTTTGTAGTGACTCAGTGAAAATAATAAAATTATGATCAGTTGACTATTTTTGACGAATTTATTTCTATGATTTAGGACTAGAAAACCAAGGGCCACTGAGAAAGTAAAAAACATCCTACCATACCAAGATATTCTTTACTAATAAGGTAAATTCTGAATATACGCATTTTGGCACATAATTTGTCTACATTTCCACTTAGTTGTCTTAATGCCAAAGGCACTTGTCTATATCTACATCTTCTTCATAATCCATGAGCCACCTAGCTGTGTGTGTTAGTAGAGGATACTTGTGATACCACTAACAGATCCCCACCTACCCTATTCCATTCGTGAATGTGGTGTGGAAAGAATGATTGTCGGTAAGCCTTTGTATTAGCCCTGATTTGTTGAATTTTGTCACAGTGCTCATTTCAAAAGATGTATGTGGGAGGAAGCATTATGTTGTCCGATTCCTTCCAGAAATTGTTCTCTTGAAATTTCAATAGTAAACCTCCCTGTGATGCACTATGTCTGTCTTCTAACTTCTGCTACTGACATCTCTGTAATACCCTTGTGCTGACTAAACCATCTTGTGACAAAACATGTCTTTCTTTGTTGGATCTTCTCTATGCCTTCTATCAGTACTACCTGGTAAGGATGCTGTATTGATGAACAATACTCAGTTCTTTTTATAGAGGAGATTTAATTCTCCAAAAATGTCATAAATCTTGGGCATAAAACATATTCCATAATTCTACAATAGATTGACTTCAACAATACACGCATATAATTATGTGTATCTGTCCCACAACTCTTCTCGAAAACAGGAATTATCTGCACTTTTCTCCAGTCTTTAGGTATCTTTCCCTGTTCCAGCTATCTACAGCTACCAGAAGGGGAGCAAGTTCTTTCGTGTAATCCTTGTAGAATCATACAGGTATCTCATTTGGTCCTAATGCCTTTCCACTACTAAGAGATTGTAATTGCTTTTCCATTCTGCTATCAGTTATCTCAAAGGTGATTTTGACATTGATGTGATGATTGAAAGGAGGGATTGTGTTACGATCCTCTGTGGTGAAACAATTTTGGAAGACTGAATTCAATATTTTGGCCTTCTCTCTGTTATCTTTAGTTTCAGCGCCAGTATGGTCAATGAGTTAATGAAAAGAGGATTTTGAACTGCTTACAGAATTACACAAAACCAAAACCTCTTAGGATTTTTAGTCAGATCAGTTATACTTTCATAGTCGCTGAACACCTCTTTCATTGCTCTTCTTACACTCATTTTCATTGTCGTACCTTGGCACCAGTTTCTGTATACCCTCATCATACCATGTGGCTGCGTGGTTATTCAACCAGGACAAGACGGCATCCTTCAGATCTTCATCATTTGCAATGCATTCTCAAGATCCTTCAGTTTTTGGAAACAGAAACAAGTCTGATGGCACCAAGTCTGGGCTGTAGGGCGTGCAGCAAGGCTTGTGTATGCCGGGCAGTATGCTAACGCGCGTTGTTTACAACAGGATAATTTCACAAGAGAGTTTGGGCTTTCAGATAGTACAACAGAGACGTTCAAGGGTAGCACAGTATGCATCACTATTGATTGTTGTGTTGGGATGCATGAAATCAGTGAGTAGGACCCCTTTGTAGTCCCAGAATACAGAAGTAACCAGTTTTTGAGTTGATGCAGTTTGTTTAAACTGAAGCAGTATCGTTCTAGATTAGCTAAAATATTGTGGTGTCTTAGATCTTGATGGTAATTGGTTTTCTTCCCGTATAACTAAAAGTATGCAGAGCATTGTGTTAAGAAACTCGGGGAATGTACACAATGAAATAGTATCTTCAGAATGGGGAACAATCATTATAGATATACCATAGGAATCAATATTGGGTTCACCCTTGTTCTTGTTATGTATAGAATATCTTCCATCAAACAACAAAGAAATGAAAGTAGTTCTTTGTTGACAGTGCAAGTATTGTAATCAAACTTGACTTGGAAATTTAAATAATATTTTCTTGAAAATAAATTACAGGTTCTCTGCAAACAGACTTTCACTGAGTTTATTTAAAACATAATACATGTAAGTCAGCATTGCACAAGACCTGACCACACTGTTAGAAATAATGCATAGGGATACATCAATAAACTCAAATTCAAGACTGCCACAAAATAAGCTTTTGACCAACAAGGTCTTTGTCAAAAACAGACAACAGGTGCGTGTGTGCGTGCGCGCAGACACACACTGGCAGCTGAAGCCAGACTGGTCAAATGTTTATTTTGTGAGAGAGTTTTCGTTGTGCCTATCTGCGACTCAACATCTCCACTATATGGTGAGTAGCAACTATCATTTTCATAATATTGCTACACTCCAGTGATTCTTCCATTGAATGAAACAAAGTATTAATAATTCTTAAGCATTTATGTGAATAAGAACCTGAACTAGAAGTCTCATATTACAGATCATCTTAAAACATCTAAGCCCCAGATTACAGATAATATCAGATTTTGAAGATGAAAATTTAAGAAATTGAATTTCTTTTACTATTTTGTTTCTGTAATGTCTTATGGCATCATATACTGGTGTAACTTGTCAATGAGGAAAAAAGTGTTTGTTGCGCAGATACCATGTAAATGGTTGCATTTTTTTTCTTTTTGCACTGAGAAAGTGTACTATAATTGTAAACCTAACTTACTCCACATACAGCGAGACGCGACAATGATGATAAGTGCAAATAACTAAATAACTGAGTCACAGTGCCTACAAGTATCAGATAAACTATAAGCTAAATTCTAGGCAAACCAATGCGGATACAATTTCGTGATCACTAATGGGACTGGAAAATAATTTTGATAAGCTGGGCATAATCTGTCTTCCACTTGCATAAGTTCTAAATATAGTCAAAGTTTGGTTTCAACTATTGCAGGTCCAAATAGTGTGACCCTTTTAGATTTAAAATGATCCCACATATGTGCTTTCTTCTTTTATTAGTTTGCACTGTCAATGATAAGGATTTTTATCATAAATACACAGACAGTGTACTGTGATGATGCTTCTAGTCACTACAACCCCATTTCTGTCACTTTTGCACTAAGAAAACTGGTAGTCAACTTGGGCAAAAAGACTAGCTCACCACCCTGTAGATTGATCAGGGTTGTTCAGTGACGCCGTAGAATATACTCCTTTCAGGCTACTCACTGAGAATCATTTTGGCTACACAAATATATTCAAACCCTTACCAATCCCCAAACAATTGTAAAAATCCCACCATGTCAACTATGTTCGCCCATTCCTAAGTCAGTCCTAGCTTATGCACTGTCTATCAAATATCCCCCCAGTATTCTCAATAGTGCCACAGGTTTTTTTCCCAGTTTGACTTCTAGGATTGTCGTAAGTGTGTGGATTTTCTGCTGTAAGGTCCATTTTTAATTCACTTTAAAGGATGGGGCATGATTTTTTTTCTAACCCTTTGGTTCCCAGTCCTCCCCTATGGTGTCATCACCACCTTGGTTCACCTAGGACTTTGCATTTCTCTATCTTGATTGACTGTCTTCTGTCAGATTTGCTTGTCTTCTTTTGACTATCTTGCTACCTTCTTGTTTATGCTTGTCCTTCTACCTTCAATTAATAACCTAGGTGCCTTTTACTTATGCCATGCTTATGGATGGGTGACCCCTACATTGCTACAGAGGTCGAAATTGTTGTATGTTCCTTTCAGGAATCGATCAGTTGTTTATGAATAATGTCCATTTCAAGAGCTTCATGTAAGTCTGTGATCCTTATCCATGGTGGGACATCTAAAATCACCGCAGGACTTAATTTTGCACTATTTGGAGAGCCTTTATATGTATGTTACTTGTGGTACCCCAGGATGTGTAACCTTAAGTCATCACTGATAAGACTGTAGTTTTATAGTGTGTCCTCTTCATTTCAATGGTGAGATCTTTGTTGATGAAGAAGGGGATCAAAGCTTCAGCTATTGCAAGTCCTTTATTGGTTTCTCCTGAATGTGGTTTCTAAAAACCAATTTAGTATCCAAGTTCACTCCTGGATATCTGACTTTCCGCCTCCATGGTAGCTCCTGGATGTTTAATACAAGTCTTTCCTTTAGGATTGGTATTTTCCTAGTGAAGTATACTGCCATTGTTTTTGTCATTTTGTTGTCCTTGCACCACATTTCAGTATGTCCGGCTGCCTCTGAAGATGCCTGATGTTGGTTTGATGCCTTCTTCTGCTACTGAAGACAGAGGTGCCATCAGTGAAATGGACTATGTTTACATGTGCTGCAAGGGGGAGATCATTGGCGTTAAGGTTTAATAAAGTCTGGAAGATAACTGACTCCTGGGGTATGCTGCTCTCATTAATCTCCTTGATTTTCCACTCACTACTACCGTCAAAGGACACTGTGTTACATAATTGTCGATAATCATGACCTACCCGTCCAAAATTGTTGACTTCTCACTTACTTGTGGAGAAGCTTATGTGCTACATCTTGTCACAGACCTTCTCCCAGTTGAGGAACACCACTGTAGCTGAGTTCGATAGGTTCACATTTTGCACTATGTGTTCAGTCAGTTGCAATATTTGTAGCTCCACTGGGACTTTCTTTTGACAACTGAACTGTTCTGCTCTGATAGTCTGACCTTTCAGGAGGAATCGCTCCACCCTCTATAACAATACTCACTCAAAGTACTTTCCCACTGTTTTGAGCTGGCTACTGTGCTGAAGATTAGATGGGTAGATCACATAACTAATGAGGAGGTATTGAATAGAATTGGGGAGAAGAGGAGTTTGTGGCCCAACTTGACAAGAAGAAGGGACCTGTTGGTAGGACATGTTCTTAGGCATCAAGGGATCACAAATTTAGCATTGGAGGGCAGCGTGGAGGGTAAAAATCTTGTCCGATGGGTCCGTCATTCGGCTTCGTCACATATTGGATTTGTCTGGAACACTTCATGTCGATATCACCATTTACACACTTCTGCAAACACTAGCAACCAAGCAGATGTTGCATCAAAATTGCATGGTGAACTTAACCATTGCAGTTTTTGTTGGTAGTGCTGAGAGTTGATTATGTCAACATTTCCCCACACATGTCTCCGCCCACTGCAAAGACCAATATTGTCATTTAGATTTTTGTTCATCAGTTTGAGCAAGTATTTTTGAAGAACACTGATGTGAAGAAATAGCATACTACTTGTGTTAAAAATTTGTTTTTTAACGCAACTAGTGTGCTATTTCTTCACTTTGGATGTCTTGTTATTCCACACACACCACCAGGTCCCCCTCCCCAATGGAATCGTACTACTTCTTCGTGCCATCTATACTCGCTTCAGATAGTCAAAGAGAAAGACTGGACGTGATGAAAGCTCAAAAAGTAGTAAGACTCATTCACACCGTGAAAGTAAAATGATGTTCACCATAATTTCAAATGAACAACTTGAAATATTCATTGAAAACTGTGAAAATAATATAATATAAAATAAAAATACTGGCACTCGATATTGCCATTTCAATATAGATTATTGGTGAAAAAATATTGCCAATGTATATTGATATTTTCTGGAAAAAATGTTGATACAGTGATATTTTATCAACAGCCCTAGCAGACAGCTCCCACAATCATGACTCTGTCATCTGTTTATTTCAAAGCATTATGTAAAGTTTTTGCTGTAGAAGGATTACCAGAAACAATTACCTTAGAAAATAGACTCTAATTTACCTCTCAGTTTCAAACATTTTGTAAAGGAAATCTCATGTCTATTCCATTCCACCCTCCAAGCAATGGCAAACAGAGCATTAACTATCAATATTCAAAAACTAAAGTGCATAATCTTCATCAGACATGATTTTCACAATATTCTTGAGAATCTCTGGAATCATGCCAATAAACAGAAATCCAGTGTAGCTCATACCTGGGCTGCCTCTGTCATTCCTGGTTTCACTGACAGCACAGTGATGTTAGGTACTTGAGCAGTTGCATCTTGGCACTACAGTCTGATCTAGGTACAAAGTCTGGAAAGATCATGGACTGCAATGACAGGGGAGAGACTGAGTACAACTTGATAATGGTAAATATTTATGTTCTTTAATTTATTTATAGCAGATTTTCATGTATGATTATTGTAGCTGAAGAGAGCAGTAATAAAAATCACTGTTTTAAATGTCTTTGGAATGTTACATTTCCTCCCTCCAGTGATATGTTGACAGTTTATTTTTGTAAAGTATTTGTGAAACAAAAAGTAGCACATTGTAAACTAACATAATGTGAATAGATAAAAAAAATCTACCCACCCAGCAGCAGCAGCAGGGGACAACACTTATGAAGGATATGGAAATGTACAAGGTTGTGGAGTCAGTGGCTCCATCTTCTGGGAGAAGGGTTGAAGGGCAACGAAGTGGGATGAAGGAAAATGACTGGCAAGATTTAGGAAATGGGTCACATGTGTGTGAGATGCATTTGGGTGAGGGTGTGCATGTGTATGTTGACCATATCCAATGAAGGCCTTGTTGACCGAAAACTCAGTTTCTGACAGTCTTTTTGTAGTGCTTATCTGTGACTCGGTGTCACACTGTATGGTGAGTGGCAACTATCCTTTTCATAATATCGTGATGTATTATATTATAATATTGTGAAAGATGACACACTGAGTTGAGTTGCAGACAGGCATATCAGAAAGACTGTTATACATTGATCTTTCGGTGAAAGCCTTCTACAGAAAAGAAGAAAACACACATATTCACACAAGCAAGAACACCTCATACACATGACTGCTATCTCCAACCAGAATGCAAATGTTGCATTGAACAAAAGCAGCAATCTGCAGCAGGATGGGGAAGGGGGAACGATAAAAGGGTACTGGGGATGGGCGAGGGCAGAGGGTTCGCTGTCTGGCGGAGCATGCAGGGACTAGATGGTGACAGGACAAGGCTGCCAGGCGCAGCATTACTAGGGTGTGGGGGAGGCAGGAGCTGGGGGGAATGAGGAATGGGAAAGGGGAGGAGAAGAGAAGAAGAAAAGACCAATGGGTACATTGGTAGAGAGCATTGCGCAATGAGGGTGAGGGGACGTGAATTGGGAGGTGGTAATAGGACAGGTACGGAAACTGTTGGGTGGAGGGTGTGGGGACAATAGGTTACCTTAGATTGAGGCCAGAATAATTTTGGCAGTGGAGAATGTGTTATAAGGGTAACTTCCATCTGTGCAGTTCAGAAGAGCTGGTGGTGGAGAGGAGGAAACAGATGGTCGGAGTTGTGATGCAGCCATTGAAATCAAGCATGTCATTTACAGTTGCATGTTGTGCCATGGATGCTCAACTTTGCTCTTGGCCACAGTTTGACAGTGACCATTCATTCTGGTAGACAACTGGTTGGTAGTCACACCAATATAAAAAGCTGTGTGATGATTGCAGCAGAGCTGGTATATGGCTGGGCTCCTTTCACAGGTGGCCTGGCCTGTGATGGGGTAGGATGTGCTGAGTTGGTGGATTGGGTAGGTCTTGCTCCTTGGTCTTCCACAGAATATGATCTCTGTGGCAAGAGGTTGGGATTGGGAGGAGTATGGGATGGACCACAATATTGCGGAGGTTGTTTGGGCAATGGAACAACACTTTAGGAGGGTCTTTGGTAGGATGACCCTCATTTCAATTCATGATGACAGATAGATCAGGTCTCTGATTATCTATCACCATGCCCTGAAATGAAGGACATGCTTCTCAACATCCTTCCCATCCCTCCTAAAGTGGTGATCTGTCACATACCCAACCTCCACAACATCCTAGTCCATCTGCATGCCAGTTTCAATGGCAAACCCATTGCCACAAGGATCATATTCCTGTGGAACAACC
Source organism: Schistocerca nitens (assembly GCF_023898315.1). Classification (NCBI taxonomy): domain Eukaryota; kingdom Metazoa; phylum Arthropoda; class Insecta; order Orthoptera; family Acrididae; genus Schistocerca; species Schistocerca nitens. The sequence continues at coordinate 717,169,448 of NC_064617.1, read as the reverse complement.
AGGTGCAGGATTTGCCCAATCCACCCACTCAGCACTTCCTATTCCAGCCATGTCAAAAACTTATCTTACCTCATCAGGAGAGGCCAGGCTGCCTGTGAAAGCAGCCATGTCATATAGCATCTCTGCTGCAATCATTGCACAGCTTTTTATGTTGGCGTGACTACCAGCCAGCTGTCTACCAGGACAAATGGCTACTGCCAAACTGTGGCCAAGAGCAAAGTGGACCACTGTGTGGCCCAACAGGCACCTGAACATTTCAATGACTGCTTCACAACCCAGACTGTCTGGATTCCTCTCCTCCATCACTGGCTTTTCTGAACTGTGCAGATGAGAGTTATCCTTACAATACATTCTCTGCACTAGAAATTAACCCAGCCTCAAGCTACAGGAACCTGCTGTCCAAAAACACTCCACCCAACGCTTTCCACCTCCTCTGTGCTATCATCTCCTCCCAATTCACATCCCCTCACACTCATTGTGTGTCTCTCTTTGCCAATGCACTCATCAGTCTTTTCTCCTTCTCTGTTCTGCTCCTCTTCCACTCTACATCCCCCTCCTCCCTCCCTCTCTCCCCTAAAGCCTCCTGACACTGCACCTGGCAGCCTTATCCTGCTGCCATCTAGTCCCTGCATGCTCTGCCAGACAGTGCTCTTCTCTGCCCCCACGCATACCCTGATATCCCATCCTCTTCCCCACCACATTCCAGATTGCTGCTTTTGTTCAATGCAACAGTTGCATTCTGGTCGGAGCAGCCAGAGACAGCTGTCGTGTATTATGAGGTGTGCTAGCTTGTGTGGAAGTGTGTGTGTGTGTTTTCTTTTCTGAAGAAATCTTTGGCCAAAAGCTCAGTGTGTAGCAGTCTTTTTGTTGTTTCTGTCTGCAACTCAGCATGAGTAGCAATTTTTTTGTAACATTGTCGATATCCCAAACAGGACTTTTCATTGTTTCATATTATAAGGTGCTTTCAAACATTGATTATTTTCAGTGATACATTAGAAAATAAGATAGGCTAAGGGCAGTTAGTAGATTATATTTGTTGACATACTGTAATCATCGGTGCAGACTTAATCATCTAACAATTAATTGAAAAAATTATAGTTTTGTCAGTGGTGGGCATGATAAGGCATCCTCTGAAATGTTACTAAATCCCTTCTCTGAAAACTACCTATAGCAGAGAGTTAGGAACTCCAATCATGGTGGAAATATATTGGATCTAGTGGCAACGAATAGACCTGGCCCCTTTGAGAATGTCCACATCGAAACTGGTATCAGTGACCATGACGCGTTTGTGACAACAATGATTACCAAAGCACAAAGGATAATTACAACAAGCAGAAAGATACATTTGTTCAATAAACTACATAAAAAATCAGTAGTGTCATATCTCAATGAAGAACTTGAAACTTTCAGCACAGGGTGTGAGCATCTAGAGGAACTATGGCTCAAGTTTAAAACAATAGTTGACCATGCACTGAATTGATGTGTACATAATAGAACAATCCATAATGGGATGAAACCTCTATGGTGGACAGCCCAATAAAGAAACTTTTGAAGAAACAGAGATTACTTTATAATAGGTGTAAAACGAAGCATAGGGCTACAGATAGAGAAATGCAGAATGAAACGTGATTGGCTGTCAAGAGAGCAATGCGTGATGGCTTTAGTGACTACCGTAGGAGAATATTGTTAGCCCCCCTTTTAACTATTATCTGTCGTTGATCCCTCAAACAAAAAACTATGCCCAGTTCTTAGAGAAAAGTGAAAGTCACACTTGTCTATAAAAATGGTAGCAGAAGCGATCCATAAAACTAACATCCAAGATCTTTGACACTGATTTGTTGTAGAATCTTGGAACATACTCTGAGCTCAAACATAATGAGATATCTTTAACAGAGTGACCTCTACAATACCAACCAGCATGGATTTAAAAAAAAAAAAAAAAAAAAAAAAAAAAAAAAAAAAAAAAAAAAAAAAAGATCTTGTGAAACCAAATTTTCACTTTTATCACATGACATACTGAAAGCTTTGGATCAAGGTTGATGCAGTATTTCTTGATTTCCAAAACGCATTTGACTCAATACCACACCTATGCTTATTGCCAAAAGTGCAATCATATGGGGCATCAAGTGAAATTTGTCACTGGATTGGGGACTTTTGGAAGGGAGGATGCAGCATGTTATCTTGTCTGGAGAGTCATTTTCAGATGTAGAATAACTTCAGGTATGGCTCAGGAAAGTTTGTTGGGACCCTTGCTGTTCATGTTGTATAATAATTACTTTGCAGACAATATTAACATTAACACCAGACTTTTTGAAGATGCTATAATGATGTACTATCTGAAAGAAGCTGCATAAGTATTCAGTCAGATCTTGATAAGATTTCAAAGCGCTGCAAAGATTTACAACTTGCTTTTAAAATTCAGAAAAGTAAAACTGTGCCCTTCATAAAACGAAAAAACATAGTATCCTATGACTATAATATCAATGACTCACTGTTGGAATCAGCCAATTCTTATAAACACCTTGATATAACTCTTTGTAGGGATATGAAATGAAATGATCACACAGGCCCAGATGTGGGTAAAGCAGATGGTAGACTTCAGTTTATTGGTGGAATACTGGGGAAGTGCAAGCAGTCTACAAAGGAGACTGCTCACAAATCACTAATGCGACCCATCCTAGAATATTGCTCAAGTGTGTGAGACCCGTATCAAATAGGAATAACAGGTGATATTCAAACTATACAGAGGACAGCATGAATGATCACAGGTTTGTTTAATCCATCGGAGAGTTCCACAGAGATACTGAAGGAACTGAGCTGGCATACTTTTGAAGACAGATGTAAAGTATCCCAAGAAAGTATATTAACAAAGTTTAAAGAACTGGCTTTAAATAACAACTCCAGGAATATACTAAAATCCCCCACATATCGCTCACATAGGGATTGTGAGGATAAGATTAGAATAATTACGGTACTGCATACACAGAGGCATTCAAACAATTAATCTTCTCACACTCCATGCGTGAATGGAATGGGCAGAAACAGAATTAACTCATACAAGTAGACGTTCTTTCTGCCATGCACCTCATAGTGGTTTGCAGAGTATAGATGTAGATGTAAAAGGAAATTATGAAAATTCAGGAACTTGTGCATTAACAAAGGAGAGATTCTAACAAAAAAACAAACAAACAAGAAAGTTTTCTTAAAATTAATAAAGCAAAATAATACACTGCTAGAGTAACTTGTTTTCGATTTGCGTTAGAATATGATACTCAAACAGCTGTGATTATCTTCTGTGAACTCAATTTGGCAGGTAACAAAATGTTAAGAACAAATACTGGTCTCGAAACCCAGTATTCTTCTCCAATGCAAACATCACATTCACTAGCTTAACATCATGAAAAATGTAATCAGCTATGTGATATTTAAAGACAAAGGTACATTCTGTCAATAATCTCATTCAAAATTACTAGTTTATTTTACGTGCTTTAGTAAAAAAATCATTTGATACTTAGAATTAATATCTGTTTATGGACTTCATAACTTTTGTATACTGTGTATGCCAATGACTATCAGTCTCCATTTGATATAATTAAAAGAAAAAAAAGTCTTAAAGTTTATAATTTTCAGTTGGAGTTATGCATTTTCTTAATCTGGTGGACTGTCCATGATGTAAAACCTAATTACAAGATGTGAAGAGATTCCATGCAGTGGACTAATTATGAATAATAAAGTTCATGCATTTTAATTAATTATTTCTTCCTGGTCATTATTTACTCCATCTCTGCATAGCTATGGGAAATATGCTTCAATTGTACACCCCACATACTTTAGCCTCACTGTTTGTATGCATTTTGTCTTTAAAGATTTTTTTTGAAAATTAACTGGTTGAAAATGTCATCTAAAATGTACTGTAGCTTCCTCTGGTGATCGGAGTAATCAGTCAATATGAACTTGTTGACAATGTTGTAAATATTTATTTGCTCACAATTATTGCAATAACACTGGCTATTACATGAGTGCTTCTTTGTTTACGGGAGTACTACAAAAAAGTAACCAGCTTAAGAAAGTGTTAATGCTTCTCGAAAATACTTGGTTTTATTCTTTAGAAAATTGCAGAACATATTTATGACCTTGAAGAAACTGCATCTGGTTTTTGCTGGGAAAATGTTATACTAAACAATCACGCATGTTTAAAAATATATGTTTCAAAATGAAACTAACATTATTTTGAGGACCACTCCATCACTGGTTATTTGTAACAAAATTGTATATTAAATATTACATTAGAAAAGTCTATCTACTGCAAAACTGCAAACAGTACTCAGTACCTGCACAAAAATGTAGTCCATATAGCACAATAAAAACACACATTCTCATGGGAAAAACAGTTTTGTATATGAAGAGTCCAGAGGAAAAACCTGATAAGTTCAAAATTCCAAAATTTCTGTTTTTTTCATAATTTAATAGACCAGCCAGTGTAGTTTTAGCTGGTTTTACAGAACTGATCAAAAACCTGATGAGTCAAGAGAGATATTCTGATATCTTGTAAGCATGTGCAGGCAAAAAACATTGTAAGTCCACGCAAAACAGGGATATCCTGACAAGTCCAGAGAATGCACTGATCATTGTTTCCACAGGCATTGTTGTGTATAAGTTGACCATTGTTGTTAGCTTTGTGGAATTTGTGGAGGAAGTTAGATCTAGCATTGTATTCTGTCAGTGTAAAATGAATAAAGAAGACAGTGATTCATCTACTTGCGAAGAAAATTATAGAATGTCATCAAAGAAGCTGACAAAGAAAAGGAAGAAGTATGGTTGCATTAGAGATGCCTCCAAATGTTTAAGATTGCAGTCACATGAAACAGGAGTACCATGTAAGTGCAAATACAATTGTTTTGATATTGACAGTGATGAAAATAAAAGGAATATTATTAATAACATGAACCACTTGGAAAATTATGATGAAATAAACCTCTATTTAAGTGGTTTAATCACAGTGCTGCCTATACAGTGCAGGAATCCTAGAAGAGAAGTGGAGGAAGCAAAGTTTCGTGATGTATCATATAAATTCAGTGTTGTATTACCATTAATGGAAGTGTCCAAGAAGTACATGTGTGCAAGCAAGCATTTATGTCGTTACATGGAATAAAGAAGGGCAAGGTAGATCGTTTACTGAAGAAACTTAAATGTGGAGATCAACCTCTCTGAGACAGCCGAGGGAAACACAGATCCCGCCCACAGGCTTTGAAAGATGAAACACATGCAATAATAAGAGGGCACATTAAACCATTTAAAGGTCATAACAGCCACTACAGTTTGACAAAGTCAGAAAAAATTTATCTACCAGAGTCTTTGAATATTAAAAAAATGTTCCATATGTTCAAGGAGAAGTTTCAGGATCAGTACATGTCGTATGAAACATACCACACTATATTCAACTCAGATTTCTATATAAGTTTTGGATATTCACAATCTGATACTTGTGGCTCCTGCGATGAGTATCTAGCAAAGAAGAAAAATTTGGAGAAGGAACTGACTTTATCATCTGTTGAAAATAAAGTAAGGCTCCATTCCAAACTTTGATCCAATGAAATAGCCCATGAATTGCATACCAGAAAACAAAAAGTGTTCTAAGACAGGAAAAAAGGGCAAAGATGGAATGTCAAAAAAATCCATCAAAGGTTGCTATTACGATGGACTATAGCAAAAACTTTCCCTGTCCAAATATAAAGACAAATGAAGTTTATTATAAATGACAGCTTTCTGTATTTATATTCAATGTTCATGTTTTGGCAACAGGGGACAGCTATTTTTACATGTATCCAGAGAGCACAGGCTGAAAAGGAGCAGACGAAGTTTCAGTGTTCCTTCATCATTTTGTGCACAATTTTCTAACTCCAGAAGTCAGATATATGGATATCTTCTGTGACTCCTGCGGAGGGCAAAACAAGAATGCCACTGTGTTCAGATTCCTTCACCATGTGGTCCATACAGAAAAACGATTGGACTATGTAAAGATGACATTCCTCATAAGAGGTCATTTGTACCTAGAATGTGATAAAAATATTGATATGATAGACCAAACTCAGGAATGTCAAATTCCAAAGGACTGGTGTCAGGTTTTTCAGAATTCACGCACACGTGCTTTGCCTTTTGTCATCATTGATGTTGAGGAGCAACCAGAGATAATCAAATGCTGGACAGAGCATCTGGATAATACAATATACAAGAAGAAACTCCCTTTCCAGTCCAGGCCAATAAGAGAATTGAAAGTCACATGACACCATGCAGCACTGGTTCGGTATAGAGGAAGCTACAATGGAGCATATGAGCAAGCTTCATTACTTCTTCGTGGAAAGACAGGGCAAGATTCCAGCCTGAAAGATGGCGAGTTCAGCCTACCCTCTGCTAAATATGAAGGTATAGTAATTCTTTTACAGAAGTATGATTTGAAAGTTTTATTTATTTATTGAAATAAGTATTTTTTTAGTATTAGGAATACAGCTGTTTAAATTAAGAGATTCTGATTTTTTTGCAGGTGATCTTAAAATATCTGCTGAGAAATACAGAGATTTACAAGACTTGAAAAGATTTTGCCATAGTGAAGTGCAAGTGTATTTCGATCATTTTTGGCATTAACCCACCATCGAAAAAGCACAGGACCTTTTATAGAAGATTATTAAATCATTATATGAGATAATTTGTTGTAACATGAATTTGAAATCTTGTAGTTCCTGTAATATGTTATGAACTTGTCATAATTTTCCTCTGTATGACCTGCCTTCATAATAAAAATGCATCATATTATTGTAAACCCTATTCAGATGTGTATAATTTCAGAACTGCTCTTTCTCTGAAAGATATATTGAGGTCTAAAACAAAAATGAAGAATATAACTTGAGAAAGTAAAATTTTATGAGTCTTGAAACATTAAATTTCGTCTCCTGAAATAAATAAGAATTGTAACTTATCAGGATTTTCCCCTGGACTCTTCATATGCTAAGTAAATAAATCAGTTACTGTTCTTCTATTTCCACACTTGGAGGTAGGGAATACCAAAGTATGATATACTTAGAAACATAAATATATGATATGTGCATAGCAGTTCAGTCAGTTTGGCACTATTACATTCAAGTAATTTATGCTGATAAATGCTTCAAGATGTTCAGTTTTTTATCAAGATTTTGTGATTTTCTTTGGTGAGCAATGACCACTGGCTGACTGTAGACGTCTCCCTTTCCTGGAATGTGTAGTTTTACGTTTCTTTTTTTTCTTTTTGGCAGTATCAGCTTGGTGTGAAGGTCCAGGTTCTGTATCAGAGCCAGATTGCAAAGCTTGTTGTGTGAGCTGTATAGTGATATCTGAAGTTGGAATTTCTGTAAGTTTACGGTATCTTTTCCACTTGAGACTTGTGTGACCCCTGCTGTCTGCATCTGTTGACTGCACATTATGTTGTTGATGGGAAGCAGAAGTGACATTCCTAGATGTATCAAATGATATTCCACCAGTTCTTTGTAATGCAACCAACTTCTTTGAACAGGAACGAAGCAGCATGTCATGAGCTGAGAGATGACCACTCCAATGAGTATCGAGAGTCCCATGACAACTGCATGGTAGAGCTGTCCAGAGCTTCTGGCGCAGTGTTGTACCAAGTTTCACTTGCACCTCACTGGCAAGGTCACCTACTGTATTTTGCCAATAGCCTGGAGCAGCAGTTGCCCTGTAAATTAAGTACATAATTAATATAACTTTTTCTTATACATTAACATCCCCTATTTCACTTATTGAGTTTTTCAGATCCCATCAACAAAAAGAACTTTCAGGAATATGGAATGCGCTATGGTATAATTAACAAAAGGGAAACAACTCTTAAAATATTAATCTGTGTTTGGTGTTAACAACAAAAGACCACTTTATGGCTTATCACTTAACACTTATGTAAGGTAAATTTAGCCTAGTAAATTAGAAAGACAGAATGTATTTCAAAGAAGCTGCTACTTCCTTGGCAGTGTGGCCTCAGTTGCCTGAGACTGCAGTCGGGTGTGTGAGTTGTGTTCCTGTGTGTGTGTGTGTGTGTGTGTGTGGTCTAATTTTGACGAAGGCCTTACTGGTCGAAAGCTATATTTGTGACAGTCTTTTTTTGTTGTGTCTATCTGTGACTCAGCATATCGGCTATATGGCAAGTAGCAACTTTCCTTTTCACAATATTGTTACATTTCATCCTGTATTTACCATTATTTGATTTCTGCTACTTCCTTAGTTATATTCAACAGCTGCAGCATATTGTCTACTGGTTAATGTAATACACTGCCAGACAAAAGAAGTGAATCAATCAGAAGGGGAGTAGAAAATGAAATGAAACTTGGCAGTTTGAGAAGATATGTGATGTTATTTCAATGATTGAATTATTGAGTTAAATCTGCAAAGAACTTGGCAGTATCAGCACTTATCAGTATGATGCTGCACCCCCTCTAGCCTAGAGCCATGAATTAATTTATGTGGGAAGGACATCATAAAGCTATTGTATCCACTGCTGATGCAAGCTGGCCTACAACTGTTGTAACTGGTTCTTGATATACTAGTTACTGGCACTTGGATGGACTTGTTGCCCCACCTGGTCCCACACATATTCTACAGGGGAGAGATATGGGGATCTTGCTGATGACAGGCATAGTTCAACAACATGCAAAGAGATCACAGACATATGTGCCATACATGGATAAGCATTGTCCTGTTGAAAAATGACACCATGAAAAACGTCACATGAGAGGTATCGTATGAGGACACTGGATGTCTGTGATGTACCATTGTACCTGAACTCTTATCCAATGGCTCACCTCACCATGAAGCCAACAGTAACACTGGTGTGCTTCTCCAAAAATCAGAGGAATGAGACCTCCCCTCATGTCACCATTGTAATCACCGATGGTCATGCGGGGTAGTGCAGAAATTTGATTCCTCACTGAACACAATCCAATGGCATTCATCAGGAGTCCACACTTTCGGCTCACAGAGCCACTCCAAATGCAGCCTTTTGCCTTGTGATATTAATAGCAGCCTACACATGTGATGCTAATTCCCTAGTCAAACTGTTACTAGCTAATTTCTAACCAATGGAGCAGGATGACAGAATACTGCAGGGAGTCCATGACTTGCTCTCAGATGGAAGGCACATATGTGAAGTTTTATGATATGTTTGGTGTGCAATGTGGTGCTCCTCCCTAGTGATGGTCAGATGCAGTTGACTGGAACCTTGATGACAAATATGTCTGCCCTCACGTTCCCATGCTGTCCTACGTTGGGCCACTGTCACATCCAAATGCCCCATGAATTTGAATGACTTGAGCAGCCTGTCAAATGGAGACCCACAACAATAAACCTTTCAAACTCAGTCAGCTGCTATCTACACTGTCTCACATGAATATGCATAGTCTATCTCTCCTCCACAGTCATAACTCAACATTTGATGCTGTTCGTGCCTCATATATTCACTACCAGACCTAGTAACAATACGAAACATGAACAACAGCACTGTGCTCTGATGGTCATTCTACCTGTTACAGAGAATAGCAACTCTAATCATTTACATATGCAGTGCTTGTGTGTACATGTTGACATCTGACCATGTCTTCTGGATGCCTCTGTTTTTTTGATCAGGCAGTTTATTTAGTTTTTTTTTGCATATCCATTTATCAAAGACAATAATTACCTACATCAGTAACAAAACAAATTTTTTTACAAAACAGTAATACTCTCTGATTAGAACTGTTATTTCACATTTGTCATGTGGCATTACAGCAATACCACAGTGGTTGTTCAGCAGGGAGTAGCCTGCCAACATGGGTAGTATGCATCAATGCTTGCTGCACCAGTGACAGTGAAATGGACTGCCCCAGTAGTGCCTGATGAGAGATTACAAGTGTAGTTCACATTACTTGAAAAATGCAACTGAACAGACAATTAATGAAGTGACTGCTAGCTCCGACTGGAAGAACCAAGTTCCAAGGTGTGAAGTGACAAATAACAAGTAATTTTAAACTAATTATATCTGTCATGAATAATTACAATGGATACTCCTACTTGTCATGTAGGTAACAGGAATTTTAAATCTTTGAATCTGGATAATCAGATTATTTGTAGTAGCAGTGGCTAATGAGATATGTTTTTAATTTTCTTTTGAATTGGTAGGAAATTTCCAACATCTTAGTTTATGTCAAATGAGAGCTTTTTGAATACCTTTTCAGCAGACTCCATAACCCCTAGACAAGGATGCAATGCCTACATAAAATTATTTTTATTTCTTTTATGGTTGTTGCAGTAGAACTGATACTAATTTTTATCATGTCGAACAAAAATCATTAAGGCTTAAATTTTAAGTGAAATTAATGTAAGAATTGTTAATGAGGCCACTGCAAGGTGTGTATTTTATCATTTTACACAAAATTCTTACTACAGTGCGATCCACGAACGATGGCAATTCACGCATGTTGAGGCATGGACGGGGACTAAGTTGTTGGTGATTCCAAGTGACAGTTGTGGTACGCACATGGGTGTGATTTCTACTTGAAGAGAGCATATGTCCTGCAAATTATGTCTCTTATGCAGAATTTATCACTGTCAGCGATGACAGCTCGCAACAAATGGAATAGAAATTCACTAAACAATTTGCTACAATCATGTTTAACACTCGCATTAGCTATGGTATTTACATCAGAGTGCTCAAAACGCTTCTGAATGTTCATTGGCTGTTGAAGAATGCATGACGCAGATGCAAAGAACAAGTCTAACTCAACAGCCATTGTTCGTGACTCCAACTATAATTGCTTCTTTTTTGGATTTATTCATTCATTTATTCACACATCATCTCTCATTAACCAATCATGGAGCAGATCATTCAAGGATGTGAAGTGAGTCATACTGTACATAAATTAGCAGAAGCAACCACTATACGATACTTCTGTAAAGTATTTTAACAACCATTTAAGACTAATTTTAGTTTACTCATGTTCATAATTCTGGAAATTATTTCTAGATTACTTTTTATAAGCAGAAAAGCAGCCACTCCTCATTCTCTTACGCTACTCAGACACTGCTTTCCTCTGTTACTTCATACTAAGAATTTAAGTAACTTTACTTATTTCAGAGACAGCTATAGCTGTCTTTGTAACATAAAAGTTAAAAAAATATATATAAATGGAATTTACATCTCTGAGTCCAAATATTCTGATTAATTATAGAAGAAGTGCCTATTAAGGCGCTCTTTTGCTATGTTTTTGGACATCTGGGGATTTCTACTGTCTGATGTCTACCAGAAATCTATTATAGACTTGTACACCAAAATATTAACCTCCATTCTGAATCCTAGACATAGTCTACTTGGAAATTATTTTTATTTCTAGTATTATGGTTGTAAATTTCACAGTTCATCTTATATTCAGTCTTACATTAACCAGAATACCGTCGGGTAGTAAATGTATTGACACACAAGCTTAAGAATTACAAGATTACAGAAAAGGATTCTGCAAGATATTCGATTATCAACTTCACACGATATTCTCAATGAAAGATTCTCTAAAATACCTGCTTTTCTGCCTTTAGCTGGATTTCTCCTAAAAGCTATACCAGGGGACAGCATTGAGTGAAAGTACGCAAAATGTGTTAACAATTTCATCCACAGGTAAACACAGTAAAAGAGATTTATAAGTGCAAGAAGGCAGAACTCATCTTTTTGATTAACATATCCACATGCTGGAGCTACCTCTATTTGTTATCCATCTTGATGCCTAGAAATTTTGCACTTGGGGTTTTACTTAGCTTGCAGGGTGAGAAGCCATGATGGCACTTGAAAAAGGTGAGAATGGTGACAAAAATTTGAAAAAGGTGATGAAATGGTGATATAATATTTTAAAAATGTGGCTAGAAGGTGACAAATTATTTCAGTAATCAAATATGGTGCAAACAAATTGTCTTAATTTGTTCCCTGCCAAAAGATACAGTTAAGATGATGATAAATTTCTCTATTATGATTGTGGATAGAGTGTGGCCATTTTTTTCCTTCATACAAATTTATTAATACATGCAGGTTGTGGCACACCTCCTAGCTAGGGGCTCTCACCATCCTTGGTATCAGCTATTACTGTCGCCGAACAACCCACCTGAACCTGAGACCACTGAGATCACATTATCAACTCAGGAAGATGCCACACTTTAGAGGCATTCACATAATCCACCAAAAATTAACTACCTTTAAGTAGCTGTTAAGCTCTGAAACAATTATCAGACTTGGACTAATCAAAAGAAAGCCTAGGGTAATTGTAACCACCACAATTGCTTAAAATCACCAGTCTCAGAAGTTATATAAAATCCAAGAAAGAAGAAGCTCTACTTTCATGTAAATATTTTGTACACTCAGCTTAAATAATCAGTCTGACCTAAGCTTCTTCAGTCATTCCCAATTAATGGAACAAACACCTCAATGGTTCTAGCTACAAGTCAGAAACACATAAATATGTCACAAATCTTCATATATTCTGAATCATTATAAGCAGTGGTTGCACTATTATATTCCCTGTCTATGTGAAGTTGAATTAGATTCAATGTCATTCAGTTTTACAGAAGTCTAATTGTGGTGCCATGATCCTGCCTCTATATGACATAAGCAAGAACTGAATACACAGTTCATTTCATTGACAGCATCAACAAGTTAGGTAGACTACTAATTCTGTAACATTTTTCAAACCCATTAATACATTAAAAATATCCCCAGACAGGATGCTAGTTGTCTTCTCAGCAATCTTTCTTCTTTTCAGCATTGTCACTGAACTATCTCATGTGGTTAGATGGTGTAATTAAACTGGGACAGTTATCACAAGCAAACAGTCACAAGGTAAATTGGTACACTGCTGGCCATTAAAATTGCTACACCAAGAAGAAATGCAGATTATATGCACGTATTCATTGGACAAATATATTATACTAGAATTGACATGTGATTACATTTTCATGCAATGGTGCATAGATCCTGAGAAATCAGTACCCAGAACAACCACCTCTGGCCGTAATAACGGCCTTGATACGCCTGGGCATTGAGTCAGACAGAGTTTGGATGGCGTGTACAGGTACAGCTGCCCATGCAGCTTCAACACGATACCACAGTTCGTCAAGAGTAGTGACTAGCATATTGTGACAAACCAGTTGCTTGGCGACCATCGACCAGACATTTTCAGTTGGTGAGAGATCTGGAGAATGTGCTCGTCAGGGCAGCAGTCGAACATTTTCTGTATCCAGAAAGGCCCGTACAGGACCTGCAACATGCGGTCGTGCATTATCCTGCTGAAATGGAGGGTTTTGCAGGGATTGAATGAAGGGTAGAGCCACGGGTTGTAACACATCTGAAATGTAACGTCCACTGTTCAAAGTGCCGTCAATGTGAACAAGAGGTGACCGAGACGTCTAACCAATAGCACCCCATACCATCACGCCGGGTGATATGCCAGTATGACGATGACGAATACATGCTTCCAATGTGCGTTCACCGTGATGTTGCCAAACACGGATGTGACCATCATGATGCTGTAAACAGAACCTGGATTCATCCGAAAAAATGATGTTTCACCATTTGTGCATCCAGGTTCGTCACTGAGTACACCATCACAGGCGCTCCTCTCTGCGATGCAGCGTCAAGGGTAACCGCAGCCATGGTCTCTGAGTTGATAGTCCATGCTGCTGCAAACATCATCAAACTGTTCGTGCAGATGGTTGTTGTCTTGCAAACGTCCCCATCTGTTGACTCAGGGATCAAGATGTGGCTGCACTTTCCGTTACAGCTATGCGAATAAGATGCCTGTCATCTCAACTGCTAGTGATATGAGGCTGTTGGGATCCAGCACGATGTTCCGTATTACCCTCCTGAACCCACCAATTCCATATTCTGCTAACAGTCATTGGATCTCGACCAACGCGAGCAGCAATGTTGTAATACAATAAACCGAAATCATAGGCTACAATCTGACCTTTATGAAAGTCGGAAATGTGATGGTACGCATTTCTCCTCCTTACACGAGGCATCACAATGACATTTCACCAGGCAATGCCAGCAACTGCTGTTTGTGTATGAGAAATCGGATGGAAACTTTCCTCATGTCAGCACATTGTAGGTGTCGGCACTGGCGCCAACCTTGTGCGAATGCTCTGAGAAGCTAATCATTTGCATATCACAGCATCTTCTTCCTGTCGGTTAAATTTCGTGTCTGTAGCACATCATCTTCATGGTGTAGCAATTTTAATGGCCAGTAGTGTAATTCAGTATCAGTAATTTGATACCGGTAATCATAATTCACAAGGAAAATCTACATCACATTTTTACAACTAATGACATTCTCCCTTCAGTACTGGAAAATGATCAATGAAATGGTTTTGGATTACTGATTCTTAGGGATCTTAGCAAGAAATGAAGTTATCATACTAGATTTTCTTTTTGCAAGATTTCTCTGAACGAGTTCCACCTCCTTTTCTTTCACTCTTTCATCTACTTTCATGATATATGCACCCTCAAGAATACCTTCGGCCAAATGCTTTCTCAGTTTAGCTGAAGCTTCAAAGTGATGTTCTTCTTGTTCCTCCTTAGACAACTGGCATATTTTTTTCCAGCACAGTTGCCTCATACTCAATTGATTTTTTCAAATTATTCATCATATTAATATCCTATTGAAGATGCCTTTGGTTTTTTTCCGCTTTTTGCTTTTCTTCTACTTCAAGTTTTCTTTTTCCTTTCACATTCTTCCTGATAAGCAGTGTAATTGGTATTTGCTTGCTGTCCATACCTAATGAGCCATGAGTCAATGAGCACATAGTGAAAATGAGGGTGTTGTTCCAAAGCATGCAACACATTCAAAGTACTTTTTGAAAATCTTTCATTCAACACTGTCTTGTCTTCCCCTAATGTAGGCTCAAAATGGAATATTTTCTCCCTATGTCCACATTTCTGTTGGACAAAGTAAGACAGGTCTCAAAATGTTTTGAAGAGTTTGGGTACTTTAACTCTATGGATTTGAAGTCTCTTTTTGACATGTGCTATTGCCAGTAATTGTCAATGTCTTTTATGTGTGAAGCTGAGCTATATTTTTAAAACTGTAGAACTTTCCACTTGTCTAATAAGTAGTCTTGCTGGATGCCAAACAGTGTCATTTTTGCAACCTTTAACATGTCACTGCTGCTTCTACTCTTTATTCTTTCTTTGGGGTCTAAAAGACGAAATCTTTTCAGTGGAGCACTTGACAACCATGTCTTTTCCATCACATGTTTACAAACTGTGATGTAATGTTTTTGGGCATTCTTTAGAAACCATAATTCATCACATTCTTCTAGTTTACTAAGCTCTTCAGCTACTTGCCTATTAACATTAGTTGTTCAAAAGACATACATTATCCAATGTAAAGAGTTCATTATGAAGAACTTCAGAAATACTCTCAAATTTTCTCAAAGCGGAACCTTCAAAATATGAACCAAGAAGATTTGGAGTACGCTTTTCTATAATTCAACTTATGAATCAAACTTGTTTGGCTTTAGAAACATTGTATGAACTTATTGAATAGTCCTGCCAATGAAATTTTGAATAGAAATTCTGCTTTCATTGCTAGTTTTTTAAAGCATTCAAAATGACATTATAGGCTTTGGACTGAACAGTAGCAGAAAACTTTATTAGAGGTGTATGCTTACAAAAGTAATAATGTATACCATCTCACTGTTCCAAAATCCTGGTGGCTAGAAGGTCATAATGTAAGCCACCTTGTGGTTGCATGCCTTGGAAACTTGTGATGTGGAATGTTAAACTTAGACTGAATTCCTTCAAATTCTTCCCAGTGAAAAGGCCAACTGCCAAAACAACACTTAATATTGACCAGAAAATTTGGATGCTTCTTCGCCTATACGCTCCAAAGCTTTTACATATGCATTATACACATATGATTGTTGCCAAGCTCTGATGTTGAAAAGTTGTCTACCTAGTGTCTCCTGGACATCACTAGCTGAGAACATAAACACTTGTTTATTGATGATAGGTCCAACTGATCCCAGCAACAGGCACTTATTTTAGGGACAAGTTGGCTTCATAAAGCACTTTGCATAATTTCTGATGTAATGTTTCACCACCTGCTTTGAAGATAAAGAAAGTTCTTAGACAATGTGTTGTATTGCAACACTTACTCTCTGACCAAAATGTAATGGTTTTATCTTTAACACTGGTAGTTTCATTAAAACTTAATTTTCAATAAGATGAATGTACTTCTTCTAACATATGTTCCCAGAAATATGGTGTCAGTCCACCAGTTATTAGGTGTCTCATTTTATTCAACAAATGTGAAAAAGGTTCAGAAACACTATCAGGGAACATTGTCTTAAAAATGTTACAAATATCATTTGACAAATCCACAGAGTAATTGGAAATCACTGGTTTCATTGTCCAAATCAATTCTGCAGTGATGACACTATCCTTGATCCCTAACTTCCATATTGTTGGCACATGAACCAAAATAGAAGGTTGTTTCTGATATGCAAGTTCTGTAAGTAACTGATGTGGTCCACATTTAACTTTAAATTACACTTAAGTTTTGTAGAGAGTGAGTTGTTAAAAACTGTGTGAAAACTTTTGTCTCAAAATTAATAGTGCAAGAACACACACTGCAGAGTAGTTCACTTTCACTAACTTTTTTCCTCCATGCAGAGACTTTACTTTTCAATCTGTATATCTTTTCTAACCATTCACTATGGAATTTGCATTTTACCATCTCAAGGTTTATTTTTGAAACTGAACAAAGTACCACAGCAGCAGTTTCACTACTGCAGCAAAATAAAAATCTGGGACAAAAATAGTTGTAATAGAGCAATATTTGACACCGTTAATAGCTGTGCAAAATATGCAAAACACTAAAATACAAAAATAAAAAAGGAACAATATTTCAGAAGCTCCTTGTGTTAGATTATTATAACTACCTTCATCATTAGAGTATCCCAAAAAGTTAAATGAATGAACATGGATGCAGAAACTTCGAAAAAAAGTAAATAGCTTATTTTCTTCCATGAAGAGCAAAGAAGGTTGAAAAAGGTGACAAAAATTTAAGAAGGTGACTACGTTTGAAAAAATTTCATTGAAGATGTGAGATGACTCCTCACCTTGAGCATGTGTCTACTGATCTCTATTTATATAAATCATTTTTATGGTTCCATACCACAATCAGTAAAAACGAAACCCTTATAAGGTCATTTTGTTGTCTGTCTGTCTTTCTGCCCAATTGTTAAAAACTTTTTTTCCACATGAATGGGGAAAAGAATCACATTGAAATTTATGTCACACACTGAGGTCTACAGTCCCTGGGCAGTGTAAAAAACTGAAGCTTCTAAGCCACTGTAACCAAAAAGATATGGCCATTTATGTCACATGTTTTGATACCTGCAAACTCACTTATCAAAAGCTATAGCATACTTTCTACTGGCCTAGAATAACAAACTTTGGTAATAAGGAAGCTGTCACAGAACAGGTAAAGGGAAAAATCCAAAAATAGCTAATTTATGATTATCTCACATGAAGAAAATTTTTGTCATTTGTTATATGATTGTCTGTCCATCTCTCTGTCAAGATCCATTTTTCTCAGGAGTGGGTAGACATATATAGTCAAAATTCATGTACATGCTAAGACCTATGGTCCCATGGTGGCAAAATAAATGTACATTTCTAAGTCATTTCAATCAAAAACAAAGTCCACTGATGTCACATATTTAGATACTTGCAGACTCACTCGACAAAACCTACAGGGTACTTCTTGTTGGGCTAGAATAATGAAATTTGGGAAGAAAGAAGTTTTCACAGTAGAGGTAAACAAAGCCTGCCTGTTTAGCCGTATGGTGTAACACACTGCTTTCCGGGTGGGAAGGCGTGCCGGTCCCCAGCACGAATCTGCTCGGCAGATTAGTGTTGAGGTCTGGTGTACCGGCTAGTCTATGGATGGTTTTTAAGGTGGTTTTCCACCTGCCTCGGTGAAAGCGGGCTGGTTCCCCTTATTCCACCTCAGTTACACTATGTCAGCAATTTCTGCGCAAACACTTTCTCCATGTACGCGTACACCATCATTACTCGACCACGCAAACATTGGGGTTACACTCGTCTGGTGTGAGATGTTCCCGAGGGATGGGGGTGCGGTCACTGGGCTGGGCGGGCCAAACAATACAGGTAAACAAAAAAATCTGAAAATTATTAATTTGTAATTATCTGATATGAAAAGAAAGTCATTTGTTATTACACCACCTGTCTGTCTGTCCATGTGTTAAGATCCTTCCTTCACAGGAACTGATTAACATGTCAAGCTGATATTTAAATCACATAATAAGGGGTATGGTCCCTTGGTAGTGTATAACAGTTAAGCGTTTAAGTCAATGTAATCAAAAGATGCTGCCATTCATGTCACATATTTTGATATTCATAAATGCACTCATCATAACCTATAAGGTACCTCCTGTTGACCTTTAATCAGGAATGTTGGCAACATGCAAGGTCTTACATGATAAGTAAAGGAAAAAAATTTGAAAATTGTTAATATGTTATTTTATCACAGGAAAAAGTACTTTTCCTTGTCTTTGATTATTGTCTGTTTCTACGTCAATGCAGTAAAGAATGTAACCATTTATGTTACATATTTTGATACCTTACCAGTACCAGTCCCCCTATGAACCATGGACCTTGCTGTTGGTGGAGAGGCTTGTGTGCCTCAGCAATACAGATAGCCGTGTTGTAGGTGCAACCACAACCACATCTGTTGAGAGGCCAGAAAAAATGTGTGGTTCCTGAAGAGGGGCAGCAGCTTTTTCAGTAGTTGCAGGGGCAACAGTCTGGATGATTGACTGATCTGGACTTGTAACATTAACCAAAACAGCCTTGCTGTGCTGGTATTGCAAACGGCTGAAAGCAAGGGGAAACTACAGCTGTAATTTTTCCCGAGGGCATGCAGCTTTACTGTATGGTTAAATGATGATGGCGTCCTCTTGGGTAAAATATTCTGGAGGTAAAATAGTTTCTCATTCGGATCTCTGGGCGGGGACTACTCACGAAGACATCGTTATCAGAAGACAGAACACTGGCATTCTACGGATCGGAGCTTGGAATGTCAGATCACTTAATTGGGCAGGTAGGTCAGAAAATTTAAAAATGGAAATGGATAGGTTAAAGTTAGATATAATGGGAATTAGTAAAGTTCAGTGACAGGAGGAACAAGAGTTCTGGTCAGGTGAATACAGGATTATAAATACAAAAGCAAATAGGGGTAATGCAGGAACAGGTTTAATAATAAATAATAATAAAAAAAGGAGTGCGGGTAAGCTGCTATGAACAGCATACTGGGCGCATTATTGTAGCTAAGATAGACATGAAGCCCACACCTACCACAGTAGTACATTTTTATATGCCAGCTAGCTCATTTGTTATTGTCTGTTTTTACCTCAATGCAGTAGAAAGATATACCCATTTATGTCACATATTTTGATTTCTTACCAGTATTAATCTGCCCATGAACCATAGACCTTGCCATTGGTGGGGAGGCTTGCATGCCACAGCAATACAGATAGCCATACCGTAGGTGCAACCACAACAGA
Source organism: Schistocerca nitens (assembly GCF_023898315.1). Taxonomy (NCBI): domain Eukaryota; kingdom Metazoa; phylum Arthropoda; class Insecta; order Orthoptera; family Acrididae; genus Schistocerca; species Schistocerca nitens. The sequence goes on along the minus strand of NC_064617.1, from coordinate 717,149,807 downwards.
GGGGAATCTATTGAGAGGCCAGACAAACGTTTGGCTCCTGAAGAGGGGCAGCAACCTTTTCAGTAGCTGCAGGGGCAACAGTCTGGATGATTGACTGATCTGGCCTTGTAACATTAACCAAAACAGCCTTGCTGTGCTGGTACTGCAAACGGCAAAAGCAAGGGGAAACTACAGCTGTCATTTTTCCCGAGGGCATGCAGCTTTACTGTTTGATTAAATGATGATGGCGTCCTCTTGAGTAAAATACTCTGTAGGTAAAATAGTCCCCCATTCAGATCTCCGGGCGGGGACTACTCAGGAGGACGTCATTATCAGGAGAAATAAAACTGGTGTTCTATGGATCAGAGGATGGAATGTCAGATCCCTTAATCGGGCAGGTAGGTTAGAAAATTTAAAAAGGGAAATGGATAGGTTAAAATTAGATATAGTGGGAATTAGTGAAGTTTGGTGCCAGGAGGAACAAGACTTCTGAGCAGGTGAATACAGGATTATAAATACAAAATCAAGTAGGGGTAATGCAGGAGTAGGTTTAATAATCAATAAAAAAATAGGAATGTGGATAAGCTACTATGGACAGCATAGTGAATGCATTATTGTAGCCAAGATAGACATGAAGTCCACACCTACCACAGTAGTACAAGTTTATATGCCAACTAGCTCCGCAGATTATGAAGAGATTAATGAACTGTATGATGAGATGAAAGAAGTTATTCAGATAGTGAAAGAGATGAAAATTTAATAGTCATGGGGGACTGGAATTCGATAGTAGGAAAAAGCAAGAGATGGGAAAGTAGTAGGTGAATATGGAATGGGGGTAAGGAATGAAAGAGGAAGCCACCCAGTAGAATTCTGCACAGAGCATAACATAATCATAGCTAACACTTGGTTCAAGAATCATGAAAGAAGGTTGTAATGTAGATGAGGCCTGGAGACACTGGAAGGTTTCAGGTAGATTACATAATGGTAAGACAGAGATTTAGGAACCAGGTTTTAAATTGTAAGACATTTCCAGGAGCAGATGTGGACTCTGACCAAACTCTATTGGTTATGAACTGTAGATTAAAACTGAAGAAACTACAAAAAGGTGAGAATTTAAGGAGATGGGACCCGGATAAACTGAAAGAACCAGACGTTGTAGAGAGTTCCGGAGGGAGCATTAGGGAACGGTTGACAAGAACGGGGGAAAGAAATACAGTAGAAGAAGAGTGGGTAGCTTTGAGAGATCAAATAATGAAGGCAGCAGAGGATCAAGTAGATAAAAAGGAGAGGGCTAGTAGTAATCCTTGGGCAACAGAAGAAATATTGAATTTAACTGATGAAAGGAGAAAATATAAAAACGCAGTAAATGAAACAAAAAGGAATACAAACGTCTCAAAAATGAGATCGACAGGAAATGGAAACTGGATAAGCAGGGATGGCTGGAGGATAAATGTAACGATGTAGAGGCATATACCACTAGGGGTAAAGAGAACCACTTGTATGAATATCAAGAGTTCAGATGGAAAACCAGTTCTATGCAAAGAAGGGAAAGCAGAGAAGTGGAAAGAGTATACAGAGGGTCTATACAAAGGCGATGTACTTGAGGACAATATTATTGAAATGGCAG